>NC_072379.2:94687500-95312500 GCF_028885625.2 Pongo pygmaeus | reverse complement strand
TGTTTTTAAATTAGAAGCAGAATAAATGGACTTGCTTAATAAGAATAACAAGTACATGGCTATTTAACATTAAAAATACTCAATAACATTCTCAATAGAAATTGCAACCCCATAAAACATTACTTTTTACATTCTGAACTCTATAAAGCAAAAGCAAGAATAAAAATTGTATGTGAACAAACTGTCTAAAAGTGATTACTTAAAATCTATGATATACGCTGGATTAAAGTATGCTGTCCTAAAGCAAATCTTTGTAGATGAGTATTTCTTAGAGTGGACTAAGCTGTTCATAAAACAAAGTGCTTAAATGAATAATATAAGTACTCAAGATGAAGTGGAACATTTCAAGGATCTATAATTTCAAGAAAACTGTGCTTATCTACAGACTCACAGTGTTTCTGATGTCTTGGTGAAGGATTGAATGGAGGAAAAATACAATAAAAAACTATATATTTTGTCTAAAAAAAATTGAATTGACTCGTTTGTTTTTGTTCCCCCACTAAATTGGCTGTTTATGTTCACTGACAACAAAAGGAAGTAAAGATAATTATTTGGATCACTCAAAACAAACAAAACACTGATTATACATATATCTCAAGTATAACACAAAGTTGATTCCATATTTCTACGTGGGCAAAACAAAATCTTGCACTTTGCATTGATGTGTCCTCCTATCTGCATAGAGCAAATACATTCTTAATCATTTTCTCCTCACTGTGTTTATATGTTCTTTCTAATTTAAAATTGCCTCTGAAAGTCTAATATTATTGCAGTTTTCTTCTCCATATTATTAACTTTTTAAAATATTTTGCTTATAGTGATTCATGCCCAATTCATATAGCTATGTAGATTATAAATTTGATTATTGTCAAATGTTAATAGTAACTCAGTGAAAAATAACTTGTGCAAAATGTTGCTACCAAAAGGGCACTTGACTATAAATAACACACATTATATTACATATTCTATCTTGTTCCCATCCTCAACCCCCGCCCCTCTGCTCAATAACTAATCTAAGATCAACTGTCGATCAGGGTCAGTTCGCTAAAGGGGAAACATATTGACTCATAAGTTTAAATAAAAATAAAGTCGCCTCTGATTGGCTCCTTCTTGGAAAACAAGCATGTTTTGTGTGGGACTGATATGAAAGAAGAAAGCAGTATTAGGATGAATAATTTCTGTTCATTGACAGCTGTTAACATTTATACTAAAACAATTTTATTTATAAACTTTAGGATTCAAGAAAGGTAAAATTAAGTAGCTAAAACTAGGCATGAATTGCTTCTCTATATATCTAAATTCTAGATTAATATGAAAATCAATAGCTGCTAATCGTATAGATGATCATATTTGTTATTCATTTGCTCAACAAATATTCTCTAAGCAACTCTGTGGGCAAGGCTCTCTGCTAAGTGCTGGGATACCAAGAGGAATAAGCGCTATCTCTGGTTTGAGAGTTGTTCAGCCTTATGGAGGGGACAAAAATAGAAATAGGTAATTTAAATCAAAGAACAATGATAAAATATGCAAATTCTGTCAACTGTGTGTGTTAAGAGCATAGAAGGAAAAGGAGGCAAAATTGGGGAGAGGGTGAATTAAGTGCAGGGCATACGTAGTTTGATGCATCCATGTAAAATATTGTGCTGGCCCTATATTTATGTGCTCGCCCTATACTTAATGTGCTCTCAGATGCATTCTTCGGTCTTTTCCTTGCTTTCGTCTCAGAGTAGCTGCACTGTACAGTTTCCCAGACCTCTCTGTCAACTGGCTTCCAGTTGGTTTTGATCAGGCACTGGCAGAGATTGGAGAATGGGAGGAAGAGAGAACCAGGATATTTCTCCCCATCCTTGCCTGTCTCAGGATATGTTTCTGGCATTGTCTGAATTTCTTTCATGTTTCTTGCTCCCAGAAAGCAGGCTTGTCCTGGTTTCGGCTCTCACTGTCCTCTAGCTTACGGGGACAATAGCTATTTTTCTGCTGCTTCACTATCCCCCACTTAATTTCTCAGCTTCTTTCACGAGTATATCATCAATTGCTAGTCATTTGTTTCCTCTATTTCAAATATTCAGAGCCATTTCTAGTTTCCTGGTTGGACACAAATGCCTGACATACTGAGTCTAAATTCCAGGAGTTTGCGCAGCAAGTTTGGGACTAATCAACATATAAGAGAGAGTTCATGAGTGTATACAGAGATAGGGTAGGTAAAAAGATTGGTAGATTGAGGGTGCAACCCTGAGGTATATAGCAAGAGATAAAGGAAGCATAGCTTTTGAAGGAGTCCAAAGATTAATTTACAATTTTGAGTAGAACAAGAAAAATGTGGCATTCACTTAAGCCCCTGAGAAAACCTAGGTATCACTTAGACCCAGCATTTGTCAGATGAAGTTTTTGAAGATAAATGAGGTCACATATCTAATAAAGACCAGAATTGAAACCTAAACCTGTTTCCCTATGTAGAGTTCTTGTGATAACACACCCATTATCATGGTAATAGTGTGACATTTGGTGTCATTTTCACTTGTTCTGTCCTTGTTCTATGTGTGCACTTCAGTTTCCTTTTATATAAAGCCAATATATGTTATTAGTTACCTCATAGGAAATTGTAAGAATTAAATGAGACAGTGCACGAAAAGTACTTAGAATAAACTACTTAGAATAGTTAAATGTATTGAAAGAGGTTGGAATGACACATGAAGGACAATAGGGCTACTAGATTTTATTTATTTTATTTTTTGAGATGGAGTCTCCCTCTGTTGCCCAGGCTGGAGTGCAGTGGCGAGATCTGGGCTCACTGCAAACTCTTCCTCCTGGATTCAAGCAATTCTTCTGCCTCAGCCTCCTGAGTAGCTGGGATTACAGGGGCGTGCCACCACGACTGTCTAATTTTTGTATTTTTAGTAGAGATGGGGTATCGCCATGTTGGTCTTGAACTGCTGACCTCATGATCTGCCCGCCTTGGCCTCCCAAAGTGCTGGGATTTCAGGTGTGAGCCACCGTGCCCAGCCAGGGATACTAGATTTTATCACAGTATTATGAAAGGTAAGCTAGTCATCATAAAGCTTATAGATATTCTTTTTATATGTTTGCTGAAGTTAAGGATTTTTCACATTTGGTAATAATTTATTATTTGTTTAATAAAATGAAATTTGAACTTACATTTGGTTTGTCTTTAGAAGTTAGTTTAGCAATTAATTTTTCTGTAAAATGATTTTTACACCATTAATTTCTTCCCAGCTTCACATATTTAAGAATTTCCACGGACTTAAATGAGGTTCCATGATTGATTTTCTATTTGCATGATATTTTAAACAAAATACACATTATATTTTTAAGTTCAAGATTTCCCTCCCACCCTGGGAAAGTCTTCTGAGTCGTTTTCGTGTCATCCTTCTTATTCTTCTTTCTCTTTTAATTTTTCAGTACCCCAAGTTACTTCAATGTTAAACACAAACGAGAAAATTGGGGAATTGTAAAATGAATACAAAGTCATTCTCATTTAACAGATAATGATATCTTACTACCTATTGCTTTTGCCATTAGTATGTAACATTTAAATTCATATTAAAAGAAAAACAACTAGAACACTTATACTGTAGAATGCAGATTCAGCCAAAATCCAATATTGTAAATTTTTCCTTACCTTCAGTGTCTGCTAGTCCTACTCCTACTCCTGGCTGTTTTACAGGCTCTTGTCCATTCTGTCCCATCTTCCCTCTGTTTAGAAATAAAATAAAATGATATATTCAGTTTTGATCTCATGAATGCAAAGGAGGCTAAATTTGCATAAATAAAATGACATTGAAAGTAATGGCAAAACCTGCAATTACTTTTGTACAACCGAATATTTTCGGACTTGAAATAATTATTTGAATGGCAAATACATATACAGTTAATTGCTCTATATCATAATTTTAAAGTGTGAACTTGTTTATTATTCCTATTCAGGCCAAACAATATACCTCAACATTCAGTAATTTTTATTTGTAGACTCATTTATCAAAAAATAAGACAATCATGACATTTAGAAATTTTGTTTTAGAATTTTTTATTTATTTCTAACTCAACAATGAGAAGGTGCTTTATATTTTTATATGTTGTACCAGTTTTTTTGGTTAAAAAGAGCAATATTGAATTAAATAATATATAAAAATGATATTTTAATAAAATATTTCTTATTTCATGTATTTTTTTTTCAACTCCTTTCTGTGTTTTCCACTGCGTTGAGCAAACTGGCTTTTGTAGTCAGGCTGCTTGGTCTCTGCTTCTGGCTTTGCTGTTTCTTGCTATGTGTAATGTAAGGCAAAGTACCTGGTCAAGACTGTTTCTCCTTTTGTGATATAAAGATAATAATATTAGCTACATTTGGATTATGAAAAAAATCACATGAAAAATGAATAAAAACGTTTAACAGAGTGCCTGAGAAATAATAAGCATTCAATAAACATAGCATATTAACAGGTAGGCATGCTCATAGTAGCCTTAGAATTCAGCCAAAATTTGCTAATCACTTTTAGTTTTCAGCTTCAAACTTTTTGGAAAGTCAACTAGATGAAGAATTCATGATACTTTGAGGATTGTAAGCTTAGAATGTTAATAATTTAACAGCTTAAAGACAGTAGGCCACTTCTTATTTCTTCGGCTAGAGAAAAAGCTACATGGCACATGAAGAAGTCTGGAATTTGCCTCTTTATATATGCTTAGATAGGGTGTTCTAAAAAGATGGAATAAAATCTAAAGTGTTATAGAAAGATGCTTGAACAAAAGAGCAGCTTGATACTGCACTTTGTAGACAACACTTCTAGCATAGTGGGATTTACTAACAATTAATTATAACTTTCATAGGAAGTATTTGGTTTGCTGGAGCTGCTGAAAATGTAACCATATTTATTTCTTAATAATCCAATTATATCTTACTTGAAAACTGCTCTAAAGATCCTCTTATTCTACTTCAGAGAAGGTGCTGAAATGTTTCTGCACATAATAAAAGAGGAACACATGCAAATTCAGAAATTATTTTATCTCAAAAGCCATTACATTGTTCCATTATAATAATTGTAGGTTAAAGGTTTAAGTACAAATTTTTATTAAGTGTGTATGTGGGGGACCAAGTTCATGCAAATTAAGCAATTTCCAACATTTCTGTTTTACCATATGTATGTTAAACCATGGTCTGCATGGTCAACGTCTGCATACATATTTAAGCAATACACAAAATTTTAGCTTATGTAATTGCTTCATCAAGATTCAAGACAAGCAGTTAAGAAAAAAAAAAGAAAGAACTCTGCTCTATCTGTTAGCATTAGAGAGGAAAAAAAGCTTAATGGCAGTAATCTTACTTTTATCAGTACGCTATGCTGGTAGAGTGAGCCAAAACATACCTTGTTACTGAGCCAAACTCTATTGAAAGTGAGGGTCTTTTTGGTATTGGTAATCTAGTAGATCAGAATACTAAAAAATTAATATTCTTATACTATCCCAGACTTTTAAAAAGTAGTTACTATAAGTCTTAGTAATTGTAGTACAACTACATTTTGATAATTTTTGGCGTTGTTCTTGAGTCTTAGACTTTATATGTTAATGGTGATACCCAGCCAGTCTTTGCTTTCAATTAAAACTGATTTTAACACAGGTGCTTAGCCAATATGTATAGTAAGTACATTTTGAAAATTATACAAAAAACTTTCACAGGATTGTGAAGCTAAATTAAGTGCAAAGGAAATGTAACTGCGAGTCGTGCGAAGGATGTGGTTTCTCTGAATTCCCAATGACTACACTTTAGCTCAGAACATTCTGGCTATACATTTTATAATTTATATTTTTAAACAATCACTAGATATTTATTAAACACTTTTACTAGCCCAAGCAATAATTTTATTAGATACAATGGGAGATATAAAAGAACTGCCAAATACTACTTCTTACACATATCCTGTAATGGTTTTCAAAAGTAAATATTCGTTGTGCTCATATGGCAAAGCAAGAGTCTCCTAGACAGTTGTGAGAAGCTTTGATTTACAAGAGACACAGGAAAATGGGAAAAATCAAAATTAGAATGTGGTATATATATAAAATATATAATCTACTTATACTGCAGTCACTCAGATATTGACAAGATGACGTATTCACTTTTTGGAATTATAACTTTATCATCAGTGTTAAATTACATATTTTGAAAGGTGCAGAAAAATTGGAAGGATAACAAATTATGTGTGGCTTAAAACCTTTCTAAATTCACATGACATTTACAGCTTAGAAAGAAATTTAATGAATTTGTAGAAATTCTTTTCTGTCAAATTGGATCATCAGAAGTCAAAGACCAATGGGATTAGATTCCTTTTAGGAAGAATTTCCAATAAAATAGAACTGATTAAGTACAAGTAACTCTGTTGAATCCATAGACTAAATCTCATAAAAGAAAAGAAAGCTAAGATGGGCAGGTGATACAATAATAATTTGCTTAATTTAAATTGAAAAAAATGTAGTTCAAAACAACAAAATGAACTCATTTTTCACTGTAAAAATCCATTTTCCCTAATGCTTTGCTTTTATAAACTGAACCATTATCCAAATATTATAATTGTTGTGGACATCAGAAGGAAAGATTTACAAAAACCTTTATTTTAAAACAAAGAGAAATAGGAAATCCACCCCCTGAAAAGTCTTCACTTAGCATTGGAGAAAATGAAAAAGACCCTTTCACAACCCAGCTCAGGGTTGGCAAGCTCTGCAAAGTGCCAGTTAGTAAATATTTCAGATGGGCTGTATTCTAACGACTTAATTCCGCCCTGCAGCACAAAAGCAGCATCAGGCAACACAGAGCTAATGGGTGCGGTTGTGTTCCAATACAACTTAGTTTATATTCACTGAAATTTCAATTTCCTATAATTTTCACGTGTCACAAAATATCACACTTCTTTCGTTTTTTCCTACACATTCGAAAACGGAAACGCTGTTTTTAGCTCACGGGCCTTAGAAAACCAGGTGGTAGACTGCATTCGCCCTGGCCTAAATCCTGGGACCCGGGTGGCCCAGGGGTATTTTCAAAATCCAGAAGACTAGTTAATGGGGAGGAGAAGGAAAGGTCAGGAAGTTTGGATTTTGTTATTGGAACAGACATAATCTACATATTTATCTTAAATGCCACCAATATGACCAAAGAGATTCTAACACGTTAAGTCTGCTAAAGTTTTGCATTTGATTTGCAAAATGACTTTTTTTTTTTTGAGGTTTAACATTATGAACGACTCTTATTCCAAGAGTACCTACTCAGGGACCTATGCACTACTCGGTATTTGTTCTAGAAAGTATGGAAACACTTCGAAACCTTCAATATTAATTGTAGAAGGATTTGTAGTTGAAAAGTCTGTATGATTATTCACTATGTCCTCTTTCAAATATGATATATGGATTCTTTGAATATGTTTAAATATCTCCCGATTCAAGGTAAATTAATATATGTTTGTCTCAAATACCAGTAATGTTTGTATTTGGTCATTATGTGATTAAAACATTACTGTATTCCTGCTGAACTTTATTCTGGCATGGCTAAGTGATTAGCAGTTTTAATATCAAATACAGATTGTATTGATTAAGTTCTGGTAGTGACTAACATTTATCCTTAGAATTAACTGAATTATCCAATCTTTCTTGAACTATCTATCTTTTCATAGGCATTAACAGTTCAAGTGTCTCAGGGACAATGACTCAGAATTGGATAATTGTCTGGTTATTTCCTGTTAACTGTTGAGAATGCCTTACTCATGACGCTGAGTAAGCTTTGTAGTAACAAAAAGAGACCCACTTACATCCTCGGAATAGGAAATAGATTAGTCTCCCCTGCAGTGCTGCTGCTTCCTTCACTGTCCACGCTATACCCACTGCCAAAGCTGCTGCCCGAGGAGCCGGTGGACACAGAGCTTTCTGCAGGCCGGTGATTGGGAGGCTTTGCTGCATGGTGTGGGAAGATTCAATACCACAGTCAATAAATGAAGCTGACATTGATCTACAAATGCATCATTATACATCTTCTTAATTTACATGTGACAAGAAACAACTACTGAAGAACTCTACATTTTTCAACCTGCCTTTTCGTTTCCTTTACTGATAATGAACAGTGGCAACAATAAATTATTTTACTGTTTTTATTGGACATCAAGGAAAAACAATCACCTTTAGGGAAAAAACATTTAATTTTTGGACCAAGTTAAATAGTATGTAACTATGCTACTATTATTATTTTTGTGGTTTCTTTGTACAGTATTGCAAAACTGATATGGTAAATAAAAAGAATTTTGGCTTTTTCATGGAGAAAAGAATTTAGAAAGACTTGGGTAGATAGAAATGGCAAGATAAAGAAAATTGCTTAATTTTTTCCTATTACTAGACAATAAGCTGTTTTTCTCCTTAGAAACAAAAATGCAAAATAGAATTTTAAGAAGTGATTGAAAATTCTGTTTGTTTGTATGTACCTCTGCCTACTATCTCCAGCAAGTTTTTAAAATTTAAAGATATTTGTTTCTCTTCAGGCATTTCCTAGTTTATCACTGAGACTTGTCTCAAGAATTTCCTAAGTTTGATATTTGAATATAAGAATCCATATTCCCATACAGACATTACAAATTTGTGCAATGAATTATGCAGTAGGGGTATAGTACTAATATTGTTGGCAGACTTAAGAAGAAATTTTGATGCAAAAAGAAGGAAGATAAGGCAAGTGTTTCCCTTATTTTACTGGGGAGAAGTTTTTTAGTAAGTTTTTGAAATTGTTGATATTTGTCTTCTGCCAGAGAGAGTGAAATTTTTGGTCACATCGATCTGGTTTTGATTCCCAACCCACTCTTTAGCAACTCTACACAGCTTTTCTCATTTGAAAACAATGGAGTCAGTAATGCCTACCTTGTAAAATTGTGATTATGAGGAGTGAGATATGTAGGAGCCCAGTAACTTACTCTTCTTCCTCTTGTGATATTATTTGTCACATCCCCACTCTTCTCAAGGGCTTTACTATCAATGGCTGTTTCTTACTGTCTTTGAGCTTAAATAGTCTTTGACAAGGAATTTAACTCTATTCTCTTCTAAATCTAGATGTGTTCAAACCTACAATTCTACTT
This sequence comes from Pongo pygmaeus, assembly GCF_028885625.2. Lineage (NCBI taxonomy): Eukaryota > Metazoa > Chordata > Mammalia > Primates > Hominidae > Pongo > Pongo pygmaeus. The sequence goes on along the minus strand of NC_072379.2, from coordinate 95,303,390 downwards.
AGAGTCTTTTTTCTTCATAAAGGCATCCCTATCCCATCAGGAGTTTATTAGCCAGTTGGATAGAGTTGTACTAATGGGTGAACAGTTGATAATCTTTTCATGATCCTAAGATATCTACATATTTCTTAAGGATATGTATAAAAACACAATGATTCTTAATCTGGTGGAATTTTAACTAATATAATAACCAAATGAAGTGAAACACATAAACATTGTGTGGGAAACCATTTGAGGACAGGAAATCCGCCATCAAGGTAGCTAGGATCAAGTCTTTCAAAGGATTTAACTTTTCCCCCCATTTCTTCACTTTTTCAATTTCGGTGGTAGCAGGTTCTCTAAAGCCACAAGGAATTTTTATATATATTCCAGTGGCAGTAGGATCCCTTCCCCAGAATAGGGAACAAGAAAGAAATTGTTAATAGTTAGTCAATTGTATATCAGATGTGTATAAGTTAGAAACGGCTATTTAGAAAAAGGTGTTCCTAACTTATAGACATCTGATATACAATTGACTAATTGAACTGAATGCTGTTAAAGAACAAGTCACCAAGGAATTGCTAGTAACCCACAGGACTAGATTTGTGGAAACAGAATAGTTATGTTTCTGAATATTTTCTTTATTTTATGTAGAAGAAACCCAGATGATGTAGTTAGTGTTAAAAAAGACTTCTTAAAAGAATAATTTTAAAAATGTAAAGGTAATATGAGTAAGATGTAAAATGATGGACATTTATAAAGTATATTAAAATGCATAACCTACATAATGAGTCAGATTAGTCAATTGATTATAAACAAATAAAGCTGTCATACTTTTTGACGGGATTCTATAATCCAATTCATAATTTTTAGTATGACATTGAATGGAAGACATTAATTTCATCAACTGGAAAATCACAATTTACTATTTTCAAAGATAAACCTTAATTATTAGACACTAATATTCAATCAATTTATATTTATTAAATTAAAATAATTTTAATTCAAGAGCAACCTCACAATGAACAAAAATAGCTACATTATAAAAATGATTTATTATCTATGTTTCAAAATAGTCCATCCTTTGTTTTGTCAACTTTGGTTTTACCTGATGCAATTTTTAGTTCTATTCCTCTGCTGGAAAAGTTGAGACGTGTACAGAATATAAAATAGCATAATAAGAAGAAAGAAACAAAGCTAGAAATAAATTTAAGAAAAGACAGTTTTTTTTCCATCTTGCCAATCTCTTTGAATAGAATTCTCATTTTGAAAGCCTGTGTAAGTGTTGTCAATATTTTAAATGCAAACAAATAACATTTTATAAGAAATATTAAAAAAGAAAACCAAATCCAGGGGACATTTACCTGTAATGGAATCAGTCTAACATCTCTGCAAAACATAATTACATCTAAGGTTCTGTCTATGGAAATTTTAGGCAGTTAGAAATTAGGTGAATAATTCAAATGAATCTAGATATTTGGAGTTATCACAACAAAACATCTGGTGCTAGATTAAATTCTGTATTCTTAACTTGGTATCTAAGTGTAGTGCAGAGATACACAGCCTCACATTTGGTTAGTTTCTGAAAAATGAATTAAATTAAAACACACAACAGATCTTTTCTTCTTGCTGGGCTGTATCTACATATCATAAAATGTGATAAAACAAAAAATGCAGAGGTTTTGATAAGCTGGTTCTAAGAGTCCATATTTTAATACATCTTTTCCAGATACTTGAAACATGTATTTACTCATTTCTTTCTCTTGAAACAGACTTCAAGAAATAAAACATCAATTCTATTAAATTGAGCTAAGTCTGCATAAAGGCAAACTTTTTTTAACAAATAAAGTGTATTTAGGACTTTATTATCTGAGGCTGGATCTTAGGTAATTTCAAGACATCTAATAATTTCAACCAAATTCTTTATTTTGCCTCTCAAAAGAGTTTTTTATTGGTCTGGCCTTTCCAAATATATCTCGCATAATTCTCCTTCAAACACTTTACATGGAAGCCCTCTCAGTCCATTCACTCTGGCTCCCTTTGGTTTGGCTTTTTTCTTTCCAACTTTACTAAGCCCTCTTTTATCCCATCACTTTCTTGTATCTAAATTAAAGTTATCTGTAAAGGCCTAGCTCAGAAATCACCTGCTTCATGCATTTTTCCTCATTCTCCCATTCAGAAGTCACCTCTCCTATGTCTGGACTCTTGTAGCACATACTCTGTCATCATTGGAAGCAAAGCCTATGTTTTCTCCTTCGTAACATCCTTAAAAGCTTGCCCCAGAACCATGTTTGAACAATATTTAATGAATAAGTAATAATAATAATAATAATACATTAATATTTCTTTCCTTTAACCAAACAATCAAAACATCTGAATGATTTAGTAGATAATGTCACTTTTTAAATCAAGCTTTGTGTTTTATACAAATCATAAATTTCTCAACAAGAAGCCCACTTCATATGGAATTTTTTTCCATGTTCTTTGTCAAAGAAACTTTAGGGTGTCATTTTTTTTTAGCTTTTAAAATCAGAGATAACTTTACTGTGTCATACTGTATAGAAAAAGGTGATTATTCAACTATATTTTTTAACCCCAATCTCCCAAAACACTGGTTTGATTGAAGGAAATATTTAATGAGAATACACTAAACATCAGAGATTATAAGCTTATGAATTTCAAAAAGTTCATAATAGATCACAAATATTACGTATATATTTAAAATTAAAGTGACAAAAGAAAATAATATGTAGAGTAACATTCTGTGGGAGCCAGCACTATTACAGACTCTAGAACTTGTCTCGATCCCACGTTTGTATGTAGGTAGTTGGCGAGCTCTGGGTTATATTTAAGTGTAATATATCTCTATTTTTTCATGTTATTGAAGGAAATAATATTTTAAACACACTAAGTATAATGTTTCATAATTTTATAATTTCAAAATCAACAATTTAGAAATATTCAACTTATGCTTTATCCTTCCAACTCTTTTAATTAGAGTTTCAGAAACCATGGACCTACTATGTGTGAATGTATTATGCACCTGTGTATTACTTATGAAAAAAGTTTATATAAACATTGAGAGGCTTTTCTTAGTAATAAGATACATCTTTGGGGCCATTTTTTATGAATTACATTTTTGTGTCTACTTTCTTTTTGAAATCCTAAGTGTATTATTAAGTACCAAGTACAGGAAAGAGTGGATACTATAAATATATGATAGTATCAGCTCACTCATAGAAAGGGTCCTGTGCCCTAAAAGAGTAAATCTTAGAACGTTGAATCATTTTTGTAACTCAATTAATTGAGGGGGCATTTCAGGTAAACAAATGTTACCTTCTGTGATGCAATTCAATCTGTTTTAAATTATTCTTTGACCACTTCACTTTCTTTGGCTGTTAGATGGTTCGACATCATTGTGTTTTATTATTCCATTGTGGCTAACCTTAATTAAATCGGTAGTGTCTCTTTGACTGCACATCTGTCTTCAATTAGTTTGCTCTGTTGGCTTTTCCTCCCTCTACCATACAGCACTTAAATATGCAAAGCTATCACTGTACTTACCACATGATGGCAGCACTTTGCTCTGAGAGCACGGATCAAATTGTAGACTTCACTTTTACTACTTTTATATCACATCCAGTTATCTGAAATTTAAATGGCAAGGTCTCTGCCTATCCTACTAAATTCCAAAAATTCAGTGTTTGGAATGTAAATAGGTTGCTATGATGTTCCATTATTGGTTATAAATCTTTGGTCCAGCACAGAGCTATTTCCAAATATTCTGAGGAGTAATTTATTATGTAGGTAGCTTGTACTTTCCCAAATTACTTGGTTAATACAGTAGTAAATATCTTCCTAGATACAGTCTCTAAAATTTTAAGATTAACTGAAATAAAAAGCAATCAATAATTTTGTTTATTCCAATACTTTAATGATGGAATGGAAATAACTACCTAGCAGTTTTAGAAATCATGTATTTGGGAATTTTTACCCCCTGTAGCTAGCTTTAATTTAGCTAGTATTTACTTCAGGTACCTTTCTCCTCTCTCTTCTTTGTTTCTTTCTCTGCCCATCCCTCTTTCCTTTCCTTCTTGCCACCTCCTGTCTCTGTCATCTACCTGTTGTTATTGCTGTTACTGTTTTTGTTTTTTGATATTTTACTAAAGGGATTTTGCAGTTTTATCTCATGTTTTAATTTTCTTTTGAATGTGGACCTGAAAATTTCAGGTTTTAAGTGTCATTGTGACCAGCATTATTTGGAATGTTTTCCCTTGAATTATGTACAATCACATTTTATGTATGTTTTCTATTACAGTTCAGGGGTTCTAATTTAAGAAGAGATATTGCATCTTGAAAGTAATTTAGAAGTTTAATTTTTTCCAAATCTACTTCAGTATAATTATTATCTATTTGGGAAAATCTAAAGCAAACTGGACACTAGAAAAATGGGCTAGCTTCAGTAGAGCTATTTGTAGTTTTCACACACCACCAAATTACAAGTTTTCACAAATACAGGTGTTGAAACTCTGATATCTCTATCAGTCATTTGTAAGTCGTTAGGCATGGAAGTTGAAGGAAGGATGTCATTGAAAATTTCTTTTTTAAATGACAAATTATTAGATGACTATTAGTCATTACAGATATATTTTATATATATATGTAAACAATATATCTATTATAAAGGTATGACATGTCATGAGAAATGGAATGTTGCAGGCTTTTTTCTTATAAAAATAAAAATATTTCCCTTAAGATATTTCATATTCACATAGTAGCTCCTTTTAGAGAAGAAGATGAAGACAGGTTGCCTCCATTTGCTGTGTTCCAGAAAGATGGTAAAGCTCTTATGTTCACACTATTCTCTCTCCATACACATTGGCCTTATGACTGAATTCTTAATGACATCTTAATGAACAATTTAGTTTGTTTATAATGATTCATTATCTGGCTTTATAGATAATAAGATCAACGATCACTTCAGGAAACAGAAGTAATCATATAAAACAATGTAACAAATGAAAGTGAAGTTAGTTTAACTGATAACATGGTATAGAAGAATTTTTTCTTACATAAAAAAATACATGTTGGCTCCATATACTATAATCCTTGCTTTTAAAAGGAAATCATAATGTTGCCTTTTAAATAGGTCTTCCTTTTGTTGAGGTGTTTTTAGTTCAGAAGTGATTTTGGAAGAAACCACTTAAAATATAGTTTAAGTGAGAATTAAAATTTTATACTAAATAACGAAAGAAAGTTTGACTAAGACATTATCATATATGAAAATTAGGAAAGTAAATTCATTTTGCCTTTAATAAATTTAGGCCGTAATTCCAGCTATGTTCAAATAAATAGAATGAAAAAAGAATGTATCCAGTGCCGAGTTCTGGTTTGGTGCTAAAAAATGTAAATACAATAATGATCTTTATCTTTAAAAGATTAATAGCATGGGGGATCATATGTGAAAGAAAAAACATTCAATTTTGAGCTACATCAAATTTTCATGGGCAATTTTTAATTTTTCAATCTTCCTTTTATTCTCTTTTGAAGCAGACGCATTTTCTTTCTTGCTGTTTGCTTGCACTACACTTGCATTAGGCTGTCAGACAGGTATTTCCAACTGACAATTGGAGAAAAAAAAAACTCAAGCAGGAATAAAGACTACTGTAAAACATGCAGGTTTGTTTGAGTAAAAAGTCATTCTAAAAATAGTCATTTTGAAAAAAGTTCTTACATAATCCTGAAACTGTGAGAACTTACATCACGACTGCTTAGATAACAAGAATGCTGTCCTTAAATGGAATCGAACATTTTGAAAATTCATTAAACTTTGCCCAAATGAAAAAGGTTGATCACATTTCCAGTTTGTTTTCATATTATTCCAATTTGGTCAATGGCCATGAAGTAAAGAGGAAGTTTGGACAGTTATTTGATAAATGCATGTCTGGTCTCATGAGACCTAACCTCTCTAGCTAATGTCATTAATCTTTCTCTAAACAGATTATATTAATGATCTATTAATCTATAACAATCATTTCATTAATCTTTCTCCAAATAGATCATTAAAAAATACTTTCTGTCTATGTATAGATGGTTATATGGCAGTGGATTGTACAGATTATGATAGAAACAGAGGCAGAACAAATAAATTATAATTAATTATATTTTCCAGATATTTTTAAACATGATGGTTTGGTTGGACATAAATGTAAATCAGTGACTGATCGCATTTTTCTTTTCCTCTCAGTTGAAGATAGACAAAACTCACTTTTCTTACTCTTCATAATTTTTTCCAGATACCTTTAAATTGATTATTCAATAAATATGACTGGCATGAGAGATTCAGGAAGACAGTAATTTTTGTCTATTTTGTTTGCTGTAGCATCACCAACACCTTGAAGAGGTTCTGTGATATTATTTGCACTAAAAATAATAGCAGCAAATGTATGTAAAAATGATGACTTAATAAAAGTAATTCAGATCATATTTTTCATAAATGATAAACACGTTTGCAAATATCCTTTTAGCATTAAATATTTTGAAACTCATCAAATTATATACTTGAAATTAAGGATCAAGTATTTGGTAAGAAACTTTCCATTTTTCCTCAAATTTGAATGAAGGTGATAATCTTCAGTTTTTCTATTGTTATGCCAATACAATTAATTGCCACTATATGGGATCAGTAATGTAGATAATGGAAGATAAAATCAATTGATAATTTATAAACAACTGTTTTTCTATAAATGTTACTTTCAAGATAAGAACTAAAATTTTATTCTACCTTTATAAGACTTCTGTCACTCTACTTTAGCCTGGAAGCAGCTTGATTAAAGCTCATAGGCAACTTACGAAATTTCAAAAGGAAAAAGTAATAATTATGGATGTATAAATATAATTTAATCTATATCATTCCCAATAAAATAAAAAATTGCCATATAAATTGAAAAAATGTCATTTGTCAATCTTAATAATTATAAATTAACATCAAATGAGAAAGGAAAGAAGGGTTTCTGAAATGCAATAGAAGAGATATATAAGATATAGAAAATTTGGAGACAAACATGATAAACATGTTTTGGAAGAAGTCCTTGGTTATTCAGTCTTTGACTATTATAAAAATTATGATTGTGCATAAGTCTAAGCTGGTGACTTTTAAATATTTTTAAGCTTAAATATACTTGAACACTTTAATATAGTTTAATTTACAATAATTTATAAATTATAATTTAATATACTTAAAAGTTTAAGCTGGACAACAAGCTTACATATTTTAGTCTTATATTAGAACTTATTTAATAATCCAAAGAATTTTATGTTATGTAGGTTATATCTGCTGATATTTATCATATTCAAAATAAATAAAACATTAAAACAAAAAATCAACAAGCACATATTCCATTAGTCATCAAAGCAATGATATCATGACACCTTATGTAGCTGCTGGAAAACTCCACTGTACACTTGAGAAAAAAATGAGAGCAAAAAAACAAATAACATGTTAATCTTCTTAAGAATATTTTGACCTTGCAGACCCTTGAAAGGGTTTCTGGGACATATCCCCCGCCCCCACCAGGAATCAGTGAGAATTACTGGTCAAGTCCCACAGTCATGGAAATGAAGTACTGTGAAAAATGAGAAGAAACTGATTAGCATCAGTTTCTTTGACAGTCACCTTAACAATTACATATGTCAAGATCATTTTATCATGCTATTTATTTTTAATTTTGTGTTTTGTACTGAAAAAAATCAAGTTTTCAGCTTTCTTGAAAAGATTCATTATTGATATTAGCATTCATTTTAATGGTCTCTAAGCTTCTTAAGAACTTGTTTTACTCAGAACTTCACAACTCTAGAAATATATGGCATGAATTAAAAATATATTGTATCATAAAAACATGTCTGTTCTATCTTTGGTTAAAAACAAACAAAACAAGAAAATAACTATGTTATGGTGCACAGAAACCCGGAGTAAATAATGATAATTGGCAGGCATAAAATAATGCAAATTCTTCCATAAAGAGGTTTTCTGTTCATAAAGTCTCTTTTGTACATTAATAATAGTTGGATGGAAGCAAAATGGTGATTCAATAGTTATTGACTTTATTAAATGTCATTGGCAATGAGGATGCTTTAAAACAAAAACTACATAATAGACCTATATAGAAAGACATTTGAATTAGGTAGTTGTAAAAATATGTTTTCTGTATTTCTCTATATTCCAAGTTCTTTTTATAAAAAGAATCAGATACAAATAGTGTGATCTATAGAACTTGAAATACATGGTTTTGAATTTGAAATGTTTTAATGAGGAAAAGTGAATTTTGCTATGTTCTTTTTAAGAACAATATGGTAGAAATTATATTTCACTGTCTTTCTTATACATTTGGAAATAGAAACCTGTAATCTTGACTTTTACCAAACATTTCTTCTGAAAAATTTTTCTGCCTTGTTTGAGTTGTGGTATTAGGTTGGTGCAAAAGTGATTGCGGGTTTTGCCATTACTTTCAATGGTAAAAACCACAATTACTTTTTGTACCAACCTAATATTATTTTGATTAATCTGTTCAAATTATAATTAAATTAACAAATTATATTTTTCAGTATCTAAAACACATTAAAATATAAAATGATGGCTAGATCTACGTCATTCTTATTCACACATCTACCAAACTCAACACCCCAATCAAAATGTAATATTTCTGATATAATTTGGTTTCATTTGAAAATTCATGTATTTTTGGCTTTTTAGTGATTCATTATATATTTACATGTACAGCACAGTAATAAAAATGAAAAAGAATATTTTCATGGTCTTATTCAGTATACATGAAGATTCCCTTCATCTTACCCCATACCCATGTTTCTTCCCCCAGATCATGTTGCACAATGGAGAATGGGTGAAATATTATGGTTTACATAATGTATGTAATACATGTGGATGAAAAGTGGAAAAATAACCAAGCATTTCATGGATAGTTAGATATCTGGATTTGGGGACTATTATTAAGTTGACAATTAGTGTCTTTGGTATTCCTCCACCACTCCTCGGGCAGCATATCCCTGGTTCCATGATCTTCCTATCCAAGTGAGAAAGTTGCCTGCCCCATGCTCTTATTGTACCCTGACTGCCCCCCACTGTCTCCATTGGCATTCTCATTTCCCTCCCCCATCAGCATTTACTTGCCTGTCTTACTTCCACAGGTCCTGCTCCCTGATGGTAATTTGATAAACTAACTCTTTGAAAATAATTGCATTACAAAAACTAGGCTTTATGGGTATTATTTTTAAAGACATGTCATAAATAATATTTAAGAAACCTTGGTGTGTTAAAATTTAGGCCTTTCTCTTCTTCTTAGATCATATATTAATAGTCCCATCCTCATTATTTAGGACCATAGCTAGACCATATGACTAAGGCATAACAATTTTGAAGCCAAGTTTGGTGTTTAGATGGGCCAGTTCGTCTTACTTTTCATGTCAGATGAAATGAACATATAAATCCCCATTGTGGACCAGACCAAAGTATGCAGATGGCTCGGTGCAGATCCATGGCTACTACTGGAAAAGAACAGAAGTACCCATTGATGGTAGGTCAGTGAATTCATCTTCAGGAATGAAGGTCCATAAACAAGGGATAGTGTGATATGGTCAGAGTTCTACATTTACTGTCTGATTCTGTATGTATAGCAGAGGTATTTCTAGCAATAAATTTAAATGACTATAGAAATATTCGAAAATGCATAGTCAATCATTCCAAGAAAATGTAGAATCTCTCAAAACCAAAACGTTAGAAAAGCATTTTGATTTTCAAGATAACAAAATGAAATCCTTATCACCAGAGAAATAGGTATAGAACTCTGAAAGCTGAAATTGCCCAAATTGATTCTCTTAGATTTTGTTGGATGTTTGCTATGCGCATGTCATTACAGTTTGAATTTTCTTTTTATTTTAAACTGCTCAAGGTTTAAAAAATTTTTTTGCACACACATGGAAATGAGGAATGTAAAATTTGTTTTTATTAATCTTGTACATACAATATTAAAGAAGACTTCACCTCCAAATGAAATTGATTTCTCTTATGCTTTTTCCTTTATTTTTCTTATGGGCCTGTCCTTTACAGAAACAGGGAAGGCTAAATTCCTTCTGACCAGAAGTGATCATCTGCTTCTGGTCAAAAGAAAATGGGATGCTGATTAGCTACTATCATTTGTACCCAACAATTCCCTCCACTCCCAGTCCCACCCACTCCCCAACCCATCCACCCACTACCGCTTGCCCAAGGCAGCAGCTCCCACAGAGTGATGGCTTAGTACGAGTTCGCCAAGGCAACACATGGATAGTAAACTCTTCTTTGACAGGTGCCGCAAATGAGCTTTATTGAAAGTGGAGTTTCCAGTAGTGGTCTGTGGAAGTAGCATCAGGCTTTTCTCCTACAATTCAGCCACATCAGGGAACTCAAAATCATATTTCCTTGCATGACCTATCCTAATAATTTATCGTCTCACCTAACCTCTCCAACCTGTCCCAGTGGCTCTTGATTTATTGACCACGGTAGAGGGATATTTCTCCTCATCCTGTATTGCCTATTTCTAAATTTAAAACTCATACCTAAAATCTTAGTATCAAACAAAAATAGCTCAGGTTTTTCAAACTGTACTTTAATATATTGGATTTCAACTAAGTAAATCTTCAAGGTTTTAGGAATGCTTCAACTTGTTTTGGTATTGATATAGTTTTCAAATAAACCAACAAACAAAAAATCTTTTGAAACAGCAAGGTTTGTGTTCAACCAAACTAACTAGCATGGGGAAAACAACAACAGCAACCGAAAACATTTCCAGAGGTTTTTAACTACAGAGAGTTGTTTAGGCCTCAGGATGTTTTTGCACAATCTGTCTAATCTTTCCCGTCAGGTGTTTTAGCATACAACTAAACCCCAGAGGGAAAGAAAAAATTCCTTTTGACTCACTCCATAATTCTTGTTTGACCCATATTTTATGCTAGTTCAAGCAGAAATCTGCTGAGAAGCTTACAAAAAATCTTTGAAAAGCTCTTTAGGAACAATTTTGTCACTCTCGATAGAAATGCCTACAGATGGACCCGCAGCCTTTTCTAATGGAGCCACAAACATTGCCTAATGCCTCACTGGGCTTGCACAGTGGGAAGGCTTCCTTTTGTTGGGTTAAATCAACAACCTTTAGAAAGGAGGACCATGTAGGTAGAGAGTATAAATGGAATTCCGCCATCATTTCTAGCTACCTCTAATCATTTGTAAGAACTTAAGAGATAAGTAATAAATAAGTAAATGACTGTTCTTATTAAAATTAGGAGAGTTTGATTTTAAAGGAGACAATGTATTCAAAAATTATAACTCGAAAAGTCACAAGACAATGTTGTATTTGTCGGTTCTGAAAATTTCTAGCTGTGTGTTCTTATATCAGCCAGCCTACCCCTCTGACTCAGTGATTGCTTACCCATAAAAAAACAGGGATAAGAATATTGAAATGACTACCTCAGCCACTTAATGTGATAAAATGAGAAATGGATGACAAAACACTCTGTACAACATGAAGAACTATTCAAATGCAGAGTATTATTTTCAGAATGCAGATGGGATTATACGAACTCCATTGTGAGGTTTGAAATGGGACACTTTTATCCAAACACTTTTGTGATTATTACTAATACTTCTGCAGTTAGTGAACAGGAACTTGCGGGTTCTTTTTATATGTTTGTATCTCTGCCTAGTTTTTCTCTCTGCACTTTAAACAAATTATATTGCATTTTATATAAATTTAACACTATAGTATATTTGCTATGAAGTGTCTGGAAATATACATGGATCAATTATATTGGTACATTTATAATAGCAGAAAAGTAATACTTTAGAAAACAAGGCTTTTTTATTTATCATCTGTTAGAACAAAATTAAACATGAAAGCATGCTGTGTTATTTAGTTTTCCTTTTGATTATGGTTTTAATGAAGAGTGACTTCTAAGTCAATCACAAGACTAAATGTTTGAGAATATCTATTGGAGCACTATTCAAAAAAAGGGATTAAAAACACTTTAATATAAATTTTAAGGACTATGTCTAGGAAGAAAATCATATAAAATGTCATATAGAAACACTTAAGTCACAATAATTAAAAATAAGGTGTGAAATAAGGGAAGTGTTTGATTACTGTGAGATTTATAATTAAAAGAATATTTAAAGTAAGAACGTGAATAACATGAAGAAATCAACTGAACTTATTTGATGGAAGAAAGGTGAAAGGTGGAATTTTAAAAATGAAAGTCTTAGTAAGCCTAACAAGAAAAAAGAAATTGTGCTTTGATGATAATCTATAAACTGGGCTGAGTAACACATATTCAGAATTATCGTAATGTTTAAGCTGATTGTTTCCTTAATTACCTAATTTGGGAAACACCTCAGTGGTTTAGCTCTGTAATGTGACATATATCTTACATTGCCACCACATATATAATTAATAGGGAGAAGGACATATGAAATGTTTTTAATTTTATGAGAATAAAAAGAATGCAATAGGAAAGTATAAGGCTTGATTTTAATTTTGTGCCAAATATAGACTCATAAAATCAAATATTTTAGGGCTGAGAGGTACTTAAGGGGGCAAATACTACTATTCTATTTAAAAAAAAATTATTTTAATATGTGCTTTTGAATTAAATTTGAAGATAATTGTATAATCACCCTAGCTTCATTCCTTGTCACTGGCAGTGGCACTCTTTCTTGGGGGAAAATTCTAGCAATGTTGGGGTCAGGTTACAGATGGATGTAAATTTGCTTTCCTTACTGAACAGAGCTATGAGTTCAAGGTTAGCCACTTCTCCAAAGCAAGAGCTCATGGAATTTACCTTCCTCTATCCAGGAACCTGAGAAGATTGCAAAGCAGATCAGACGTGGGAGAGAGAAATAGCAGAAGTGTTGCCTAGGGCAGCCCAATCCCATTATTTATTTACATTTTAATGTAATCTCTGATGCTTTTATTTGGTGACAATTTTCCATCTATCTTATAGCGTTTCCAAGATGGAACTTTGTCCTGCTCTCAAATGTCCAATCATTACAGCTGTCACTAGCAATGAGGCAGTAATTCAAATCTATTGCAACGAAATCAATTGAGAAAACAAAACTGACACATTCATTTTAAGCTGCATCATATAACAATGGCTCAGAACCCAGTAGTTTATGAATGAAATAAAGATACTTTATTTATTACACAGGCACTTGGAGATTCACATGCCCAACACATCTGATACACTTAACAACTATGGAAACACGAGTGGAAAATGTCTGTTTGTAGGATCAAGAGAGAACTTTCACCATGTAAAGGTCAATGAGTGCATTAACAATTTTTCCTTTACTTTCCTCTAAGAATTTTCAAAATCCACTAAATTTTTAAAAGTTACACTTGAAATAATAGGCAACAAAAACTGATCCACATTCCAACTGGTAGGCTAACTTGAACTGTGAGCAATTTAAACTTTTATCACAATGAAACATATTTATAGTCATGCTTGAACAGATTAGGTTAGTAGCATGCATTCCATTCTGCAATATGAATATTGTTAATCTATTTCCCAACAAAAGTATGCTCAGTGCATAGAAAAATACAAATCACTGTAGTCAATATATTACGGGACTGATCTTGGGACTTACATGGTGATGATGAAGTCCTGAAATGCCATGCCCACAAAAGCACATTAAAAAGTGGATAAACATATTTTATCAGACAATCTCTAAAAATTAAAGATGAGAGCTTTAAATTTGGGGATGTTCTTGCTGTGTGCTTTGAACAGGGCCTTTCTGCTCACCTCCTTCTGGCTTGACTGGTCCATCAGACATCACCTTCCTGAGGGCTAGCTGGCTTTGGTCTTGGTTGCCATTGGCTGGTGGAGGCAGATTATCAGACTGAGTTCTTTGAATGGGGAGGACTCCTGCTATGCTGTGTCTGTGCTGCTTCCTGGCATGATTAGACTGACCGCTTTTATGTGCTGCTGTGGCAGTGTGGGTGAAATGGAAACCCAGAGTATGTATCCTCAGATGGAACCAGCTTAAATGTTATTCATGCAAACAGAAGTGCTCTTTTGCTCTATTTAAATACGTTGTGTTTTCAAATGCCAAAATGACACCACATGCACAGCACTAAAGGGGTTTAAAACTGGCTGTTTCTTTGCAAATGATGACTAGGGAGATGGAGAGAACAATGATCTATCTCCATTGCCTGGCTAATGCCTTTTAGGAGTAACAGGGTACCTACATTTGTGAAATATTTGCACGTATTAAGTTTTTATATAATTATATCAATTGACTAAATTTTCACAAATGAAATGAAAATACAGCAGTTAAGATAGGTCAATTGTTATACTTTGATTGACTTATAGCTACCAGACATAGCATATCTTTATTTCCAATGGTTAGAAAAAATATCTGTAAAATCTGTCATCACATACAAAGTGTGATCCAACAGAATGGACCCAATTGTGCTCCTCAGTGAGGTTGCATTGCCTCATCACATATGCTGATACATATATTAATTTAATGTAGTTTTTTGAGAATGTAAGAATTACGATTTTATTCACAGATTTTTCAGAAGACTACAAATTTTTGCACATGGAAAGCTACCATATTTCACAAGCAAAATTTGTTAGTGTTTTAAAGCACTGTCTTGAAATGGCTTTTCCTCCAAGGTTCTAGAAGTTGACTGTTTGTTGCATTATCTTCTGCCTAGACTTTTTGAGTGTTTTCAGATACAAGAATCTAATTGCGAATCTGCTCTAAATACTTATGTGTGTGCACTTTTTTTTTTTTTGGTATAAGGCCTGGAAAACTGGCAGCCACTTGTGCTTATAATTTCTGTATTCTAAAAGATATTTAAGCGCAAACAAAAAGGACACACAACATTGCTTTGCTTCCAAACATCACAGACACTGTATCAAATGCTATGAGCCAGGTTGGATGGATGGTGGAAACAAAGGAGAAACAGCCAGTTTTATTTCAGTCGATGTAAATAAAAAAAATCTAAATAAGAAAGAGCATATTAATGTATTGATATCGTTCTTACACAAAGGGACAGAGAACAGGGTGAGCAGAGGATGCTGAAAACTGAAAGCAAACAGGAAAGGACAGCAGGAAAGAAAGGCAACAGATGAACATTAAGCTGCCATGCTGAGGAATTTATTTGCGTCTTTTACTTGGTTGAATGCGGAGTTGTTGCACGGCAGCTTCGGCAGCAGCTATGGCAGCCCCTGCATCTTCCAGGTGGGTCTGAGTGACGCTGGTTTTGCTTTGACTGCGAGATGGTCCATGAGAACGGAGATGGCCTTCTGATGATGATTTTGAGCTACCAGGACTACTGTGGGATTTCTCAATGGTGGGAACCTGCATGTCTGGTCACAAAAGGGTAAAACATGAGTTAAAGTTGTTCCAGCATTCCTCCTGTCAAGCTTGGTCTACACATAATTCGAAACTGCCTAAAATTTATGTTAATTCTGAGTCTTATATGATTAATTTATGCAACTGGTCATCATACAGAATGGTGATTAAACATCTGGGAAACAATCTGGGGGAGGAAAGGCAAAAGGATGATAGCAATGAAAAGAGAGAACTTTGAAAAAAGAAATACATTCTGACTAGCTTCTAGTAATAAATATGTTAACTTTTAGTTTCACCAAGCACCTCTGCTAATTCCAGTAGAGGTCAGGCAGGAGACAGTACACAGGAGGAGTTTTAAGCAAAAACAGGATGAAGGATGTGAGTCACTAGGACATATTAAATGTGGAGATTGTAGAATCATGCCTCAAACCATTGCAGAGAATGCATGGATCACATATTTCCTAAGGCAGTCATAGAAAGAGATCTTTATACTAATGATCTTGCAGAACGTTAAGCAAGATAAGAGTTGAGATGGCTAAGTGGAACCCATAAATGATCTATAAAACTCATTCATAAATAATCTACAGCACTTGTAGTCAGCAGTTTATGATATCAACTCAGCGGCCTACTGGACATGGACTCACTTTCTCATCTCCTAGAACACTTGCATTTATGATTCAGAGAATCTCATGTACAAGGAAACACTTTTCAATTTGCTGGACTTTCCTAGAAAAGGTGACAAGGAAGTAATACTCAAGTCCAATATAAAAATTATATTTAATACTTATAAATAGTTCAGCATATCTAGGTAAGGTACCACATGTTTTATCCCACAGAGGCAGTAACTCAGTTTATGATGAGGATTAATGTTGTGTTGTAGGACTGTTGGTTATGAACCTCTCAAAGGAAAAGCTCATTTGAATGGGAGTGCTGTACATATTTGCATATTGCCAAACCCAATGTATGGCACTGTTATTTAAAAAATAATAATTATTATTAAAAAATTAGCTTGAGTCCAACATTTAGGAAAGACAAGTAAATTTCAGCACACCAATTGTTTTGATGACAGGGGAAAATATTCTTTGTATGATAAATAAAAAGTAGCAGGCAAAATTATATTTATTGGGTAAGACAATATTTATGGACAACCAGAGATTCAAACAATTAGAAGGGTTATAACTTAATGGTAATGATGATTATGTCTAGTCAATGAACTGGTAGGGATTTTTATATTATCTTTATGAAATACCCAAATGCATTTTCTGAAATCATGTTACCATGGATTTTGAGGTGGAATAGACCAAATAGCTCATATAGTCACACCTCCTCCATTTTACGTGTTGAAAAATGGACAGTTAGAGAAGTGAAGATTACAAAGTGCTACACCTAAATATGGGTAATGACCTGAGAATAAAGCCCATTTCTCCTGATACCATATCCATTACTCTTTGCATGACATTATATTAAGTATTTTCCAGTCGTGTCTAATCTATTAATATATGTTAAATGTACAAACATTCACACTAAGAAGATACAGACTGAACAAATAGACACAAAACTTTTTCTACTTAAAAAAATATTTCCTACCCTTTGATGGGTCAGGGAAGATACCATGGCTTCTGCTTTTGATAACAGATGGCTTTGGGGACTGCTGGCTGCTCTGACTGGAATGAGACTTGCCATGATCAATGCTTTCAGTCTGTTCTTTGAGAGAGTACCACCTTGGAGTGTTATCGAGGTGAGATGTGCTAGATAAATCAATCAATACCTGAAAAAAAGTGCAACAAATAAATGAAATTTAGGGACTAAAGTATAATTGATTCATTACTTTCCCTATGTTCTAAAATTTATTAAAGGATATAAACCAAGGAATACAGTATAACTTTTGAGGATGATGATTCTTTCTTCCTCAGTTTTCTTCACCAATGATACTGGAAACAATGTCTTTTACATACTCGATGCTTAATAAATGTTTGCTTGAACTGAACTGTATAAAATTTTTGACTATTAACTAAATTATTTGGATATGATGTTAAAAGATAGGGTCACAAGTCAATCTGTTCATAAAACAAAACTTCTTTTTGTTGTAAGAACTTATTCTAAGCTTACACGGTGAAACCCCGTCTCTGCTAAAAATACAAAAAAAAAAAAAAATAGCTGGGTGTGGTGGCGGGCGCCTGTAGTCCCAGCTATGCGGGAGACTGAGGCAGGAGAATGGCATGAACCCAGGAGGCAGAGCTTACAGTAAGCTGAGATCGCACCACTGCACTCCAGCCTGGGCGACAGAGCAAGATTCTGTCTCAAACAAACAAACAAACAAAAACTCATAACTTATTTTAATCTTAAACTGGACTAGCAACCTTGAAAAATGTTTGATTTTAGTCACAAAAGGGACAAAATGGAAAAGAATGAGTAAGTTGCAATTACAAACTTATTTATTCTATTTTAAAACACACTTTAGTTCACATTTGAAATAGGGATATGACTACCACATTTTGTCATGGCTTAATTGGCAACTTTTTTTTTCTTAGTACATTGGTGCATTTTACAGTTGCTGACATCTTAGATATGATGAGCTAAAAAGAAATGAAAACCAGACCAATGGATATATGCTTTAGGCTCATGTAAACATAAGACCACAAATTAGAAGGACTTCAGTAAGTCACTTTTTTGAAATGAAACATAAAGTCAGGCATAATACTAATCTAGAGTACTCCTGCCTAAGATCAAGATTAGTCCAAGTGGCTAGAGCTGGATGGAGCTGGAAGGTAAGGGTCAAATGCTCCGGTTTTGGTGAAAAGAGATGTGCAAAGTCTTAAGAACCAAACAAGTCCTCATTATCATCTTGATTACACAAAAGGATGTCGTATTTTGTAGGTTTTGGATTTTTTGGAGATTATTTTTAACATTAATTCATAACTTCTGCCCTAAGCAGAACACTAAACAATGTGTATGTGTGTATATATATTATGTATACTATATATAATAGGTACAGTATATATACATTGTATATATAACGTATATATATACACATTATATATACACTGTAGACATACAATTGCATACACTGTATAGTATATATTATACATTGTATATAGACATATATACATTGTATGTATATACACATTATATATACATATATAAAATATATGTATATACAATGTATAATATATGTATATATACAACATATAATGTATAATGTGTGTATATATATGCAATGTGTACATATCTACATTATACATATAATATTCCTATATATAAACAATATGTGTATATATTATGTTCATATATATAAACAATGTATATATACCTATAAACAATGTATATATATAATAGATTAAAAATCACAAGATCGGTTCACGCTACCAATTTCATGATTAGGTTATTTGTTTATTTTTAAATTTTTACAAGTACATAGTAAGTGTATATATTTATGGGGTATATGAGATATTCTGATACAGGCATACAATTAGGTTATTTTGATTCCTTGATGTTAATGTAAAAATTGTTTTTATTGTTTTCTCCTACTTGTAGTTTTGCTTCTTAAAATGTTTTCAGTGATTTTTCTCAGAATACTTAATTATAAATAACAATGCAATCAATATGTCACATCAAATCAATTAAAGAACCTGTAAATGCATTTTTAAAAGTCCAGGCCATTTTATAATATAAGAAATTTGTTACTTCAAATCTCATTTGGACTCACAGTATGATTACATATCTTCCCATTGAGAGAAAATTTCATCTTAGAAATTAATTATAAAGTACATCAAGTGATAGAGTGAAAACCATTTCTTGAGTTGGTATTAATCTACTCAAAGAGTAAATCAGGAAATAAATTCTATCTGCCAAAAGATTTTTTTCAGAAATGGCTATCTTATAAACTTCAGAAACATGCTTTGCATCGTGCTTTAATTGGTGGTTTACCATAGCAGCAAATAAGGGAAAGGAAGTCAGAGGCTTACCTCCCCAAGGAAGTCGTTGGATGAAAATCTATCGTAATCCCAAACTGTCACCTCCAGTGTTTTCTTCTTGAGCTATATAGTTCAAATAGAAATCTAATTAAATCTACCTTTCCATCATACATTTTCATTACACACATACAGTAGACATATTTTTTTTTCCTTAAACTCCTTCCATTTATGTGAAAATACTTAAAATTTTACCAAAAACTATGTAGTTTAAATATTAAATATTGTGTAAAATTTGAATGATTTCGCACTCTAAACTAGTGTTTGATCATGTGGAACATTATTATTTTGTGAATAAAATTATAATTCTTACTTATTTATTGTATCCCCACCTCATTTTCAAAAATAGAAATCAGAATTTATAAATACTCTAAATATAAGAAATTCATAGATTGCAAAAACGTCTAGTATTATCTAGATGAAGTATTTGGATTCAATGTTTCAACAATTTCCAAAAAACTTAGTAGCACTGCCTTATTTCTGCAGGTGAGTTTATTTTAAATTCACAAACCCAGATTATAATTTATATCCAGCTTCATCTTTGTAATCAAATTAATCTACTAGAAGACAAATTAAGAATCTCATTTTGAAAGACAGTTCACTTGTAAATTGGTTTATATGGGAACTGTCTTTATAGTCTTCTCTCTGAATTCAACCTTATACATTTCGGTTATTGTCTGTTACTCAAGCAAAGATATAAAAATGCAGATTTTCAGAAATATAATAATGTAATTTTGCCTACAGTTACTTATCTGTGGTGATAATCCTTTATACCAGTCATCATTTTGCCTTCTTCTGTAGAGTTTAGCACCACAATGCCAGATTCTTAGGAGGCCTCAATTTAGCAAAGAGATGAGATCCTAAAATATTGTCTAGTGGAGTAATACAGTTTTATGCACTGAATCTTATTTTTTGTGTGTATTGTATATGAAAGTCAAAATATAGACAGTTGGAAAATATATTTCTCAAATTTGATAAATGTGGCTTCGTCTATTAAAAATTTTAAATTCTGAAATAATCAATGGAAAATATTCCACTAGTTTTCTTATTTTATTTGTTTATGTTTTGGCTGCTTTGTCAAAATGTGCACATTTACTTTCACCCTATGCTTAAACGTCACTCATTTTTTCCATTGGCTACATTTCTTACATTATTTTACTCAACTTTTTTTGTTTGATTGGCAAAATGTATATAGATCCCAATTTTTGAATAATTGTGTTATCACTGTACTTATATTAGCCTAATTCTGTCACCTAGAAATAATCTTTACATACCTGTTCCATGGAAATACTTTTATAAATTACTGTTTGATTCCACTCAGGATTAAGACTTTTCTGGACATATTTAGTCCTTCTCTTGTACTCAGCACTGAATTGGGAGAAAAGAAAGAGTTATCTTGATTATTCACCTTAGTTGATGACTTCACAGTTAAACTAAAGGACATGCAGACTATTCAAGATATTTTATTTCAAATCACTATAGAATTATCTCATCATCCTTTTGTCTTAAACCTTAGTTTAAGTTGAATGCATAGTGACAATTTAAAAATATGTTGGATGCTTGTAGTTTTCTTTGCCCTAATGATTTTTTTTTTAAAGAAATGCTTGTAGGTGTTCTAACTATACTATAATTTCGGAAATCTTACTCTTTCCTGAACGTAGGAGACAATTATATGAACTAAATGGTAACATCAATGTTATTGACCCATAAACAATAATTTGGTGTTTAACCTTACTATAGTTTTGTACATACGGAAAAGCAAAACTAAAACATTGTAATGAGTATACTGAGAAAAAGATGAAGAATGGCTGTTGCTGTGGCTCACATTCCATAAACACTTGTTACTGATATCTAAAGTATATTCCAACACTCTTGGTAAAGTATATCTAATGCAGTTATAAAGCAATTTTAATTAAATATAAATTTTTGGTTTATGTCAATAAATTTTTGGTTTATGTAATTTTACAATTGATGAACCAAATAAAAATCTTTCCTCAATTATTAGAACTTGGGACATTTGCATTAATCCTTGCCTTTCTATTTCCTCTGAGCACCAATTAGAAGCTTATATGCTACACATTTAAAAACAATTTATTTTCAAAGCCTATCCTAATTGAGTCTGGCAGAACATCTATAGCTGGCACCAACCTGCTGATGGGGTTGAAATTAGATTACTGTTACTTGCTATTACCACACGGTGCCCACACAGACAAGGCCTTTCTCTAACTCTCACTGCTTTTTTCTGAATTTTCTGCCTAAGCTTATGTCTCACATTCTAAATAATACGTCATCTCTGGTGGGCACTAGAGTCCTGTAAATCAACCTCTCTGTCTGGGGGTCCTGACATGTGTCTGGACTTCACAAGTTGCTTTTCCCTAAAAGGGGGCTGGACCTTGACTCTTGTAATCTGTAGTTCTATTCCAAACTGTAGCCAGACTAACTCTTGCTACATTCCTGGTCTCAAGTATTGCCATATCCTGGATGCCTAGAAATTTTCCCCAGCCACTAATTTACCTATACATTCTAGAGAAAGCTATTGAGGATCAAACTCCAGCTCACCACTCACTTTTAAAGATGGGCCTGCAGGCAAGTACTTTCCCTGTATCTCTGATTTTATTTTCTTACCAATCAGATACAAGGGAAATAATTCTCAACATTGACTGCATAATGGGATCACCTGAGTTCTGGTGGTGGGAGGTGGGTCAGTCAACCCTCCACCCAATTCCCTCTTACCCCTGCTTACTCCCCGAAGGAAAGTCTGATTTAATTAGTCTGGGATGAGGCTTGAATATTAGGATTTTTGAAGGCTCCCAGGTGAATCTAATGTGTAGCAAAGATTAAGAAGCACCAAGTTGGCGTTTCATAACACTTCACAAGTCAGCCATTGTGAGCTGAATCCAACTGAAGAAATAAAGTAGCATTCCTCCCACTTCAACCTATTTGAATGTACACAATTGAAGGCAGAATTTGA
This sequence comes from Pongo pygmaeus, assembly GCF_028885625.2. Classification (NCBI taxonomy): domain Eukaryota; kingdom Metazoa; phylum Chordata; class Mammalia; order Primates; family Hominidae; genus Pongo; species Pongo pygmaeus. Next base: position 95,281,072 of record NC_072379.2, on the reverse strand, counting down.
CAGCTGTCACTCAATATAAATTACAAAGAATTTTAGGGAAATATACAGACAATGATTTAAAGAAAGAGGAGCTCTCATAGACTGTGGATAGGAAGTTTCTATATGTACTTTTTAGATAAATTTGTCAATATCTAGTGAAGTTTAAGTTTATATACCCAAACATCCAAATATTCAATTTCTACTAATTCCACTTCTACCGTAGAGAAATTCTCCTACCTGTGAACAAGAAATTTGTTCAAGAACATTAATTGCAACATTATTTCAATAGTAAGCCAATAGAAGAACGAATAAATATATTGTGATATATTCATTTCAATGAAATAGTAAGTGGCACTGAAAATCAATTAAATACATTTTAAAAGCCTCCCTCCATATATCAAGATAGATACATCTTGAAAAAGTTTTGATCAAAAACTTAATATAGTATGGTATAATGGTATAAAGATAAAATCATGTGAAATAAGATTACACATTATATATACATGTTATATGACATACATATATATTAATATCATAAGAAGACTTGTAAATTATGAATATTAAATTCAATTTAGTGAGTTTTTTTAATGGATAGGGAAGTGATTTCAGAGGGCTTCAGGGTATTATCTTTTAAAACATCTAAAACAAATATAGCAAAATCTTAAGATTTGACAAAATTGGGTAGCAAGCACACAGGTATTTGTTAGGGTATTTTCTATAATTTTTAATAAACTTGAAATATTTTATAATGAAAAATTCAAAAATTTTTAGTAAGATATGTTGCTTTAAATTTAGTTTTGGATTCTTTTTTTGATGGTGACATAGAACTAATGACTTAATTTGATGGTGATAGAATTAGTGTCTACAAAAAAGTGTCTACATAGAAATAATACATAGAAATTAATATATAGAAAGAGTTAATAACTTTAATTTGATAGTGACATAGAAAGAATTAGTGACTACTTTTAAGTTAATAGTAAACTTGGATTGCTGCTTTAGAATCATGGCTATTCTCATAGGTGAATATACATAGGGAAACAAACACATGGTAGTATGAGTTTTAAGCCTCTGTTTTGGACTTACTTATCAAGGTGGTGAGGTTATGGAAACCATATTAAGATTTATAATATACTGAACAGTAATAAAATTATGTTTTTCAAGTTCTAAAAAATATACAATTTGTTTAACAAGATGGGAATTAATATCACATGCAAACCCATGTACTATCACTAAAATTTTGGGTCTGCCAATATATATTAAAATAGTCTGCAGTGGTATTAAAATATCTTTGAAGGGATTTATCAGTCACTATCTTTTCTTAATCCATACATTTGAATAACTGTTATTCAAATTTTTCAAATCCACATTTAGTCTTTTTTTTCACTTATACACCTAGCAAAAATTATTGAATGCCAACTCTGTATCAGGAATCGTACATCTCTATCAACTAAAAAACCCTTAATTGTATTGACATATGAGTATATATTTAATTCATGCATGAGAAGCATTTTTAAAAGTAAGCATATTAAAATCATAACTAACATTTATTAAATGCCTCCTTTTTCCTCTGGTAAAGTTCTAAGTGCTTTTCATGTGTTAACTCATGTAATACTCATATTAACCCCATTACACAGGTATTACTTCTGATTCCATTTTATAGGTGAGAAAACTTGAAGCTCACAAAAATTAAGGCATATTGTCAAAGTTGCATAGTTATTAACTGGTAGGACCAGGATCCAAACACAGGTAATTCGATTTCTTGCTTTTAAATAAATGTTATATGAACTCAATTGATTAGGCCCATCATAAAATGTGACATCCATCTATTTTCTTAATTGCAGTCTTCACTACCTGAAGTATCTAGTTTGTCTTCTTTATAATCTAAAATTCTCCATCTCAATTTAAATATATAATTTGTATACATATAATATAAATTATGTATAATGTGTGTAGACACACATTATAAACATCATGAACAAGTTAGGCCTTCTTTAGAGTTGCCTAGGGAAATTCTAAATGGTCCATCCTAAGTGAGTGTTGTGGAACAATTAGGCCTACTTACTATAAATACTGATGTTTGACCAGATACATTTAGAAATAACCTAAACTGATTGGACAAAAGTTAAAATGTTCATTTTAATAGAGTACCTTAATCATAGTAATGAGTTTGATTCTCCAATTCTCTCCAGACCTAAAACATCCATTGCCTTTAGAATTAATGAGAGTAAAACCAGCTTGCTCCTAAACACCAATGAAAGCCCTTGCAGTATTTTTTGCCCTTGCATTTCCTAACATGCAGAGCTAGTCACACAAAGCCATTCTTCAGTAACACTTGTTTTATAACTACCATGCTCTGATCATATCGTACACAATTTCAATGAACTGTGTTGCCACCTAACACAATTTAAAACTCTACACAAAATAGTCATATCAAAATCTGTGGATTTACAAGTTGAAGGTAGGCAGGTAAACAGGGGGATTCTTAAATGTGAGCATAAAGTCAGTCTGAGAAATAAGTGGAGTTCATCCTCCCTTTCCTTTCTTGTCTAGTAAACACACTATATTCTCTTGTGGGAAGATTACATTAATGATTTAACATTAGGACAATTAGGACAATTATATCTAATAATTAAAGAAGTTTATTAATAAGGGAAAATAAAAAGGTCAATACACAAAGATGGGACATGGTGCTTATCAAAAAATATCTAAAACTTCACCCCCTTGAAGTTTTGCCTTGTTTGCTGGTTTGTTTATTTATTTTTTGAGATGGAGTCTTGCTCTGTTGCTCAGGCTGGAGTGCGGTGCAATCTTGACTCACTGCAAGCTCCGCCTCCCGGGTTCACGCCATTCTCCTGCCTCAGCCTCCTGAGTAGCTGGGACTACAGGCACTCACCACCACGCCCGGCTAATTTTTTTTTGTATTTTTAGTAGAGACGGGGTTTCACCGTGTTAGCCAGGATGGTCTTGATCTCCTAACCCCATGATCCGCCCTCTCTGGGCTCCCAAAGTGCTGGTGGTTTATTTTTTAATTTGTTTTTATTGGTCATTTTGTCATGCATAGGTATATATACTTTTAAGGCTGTCTGAAAAAATTTTTGAAATTCAATTATTCTACTCAAGACCAACAGGAAAACAGTTTCCATGTACGTATTTTTTAATTTCAGAAGAAAAACTGAGAAAAGATAACGAAATTTGAAGGCTTCTTTGGTGTATCTACTTTTATAAAATTATCCAAAACATTGAAAGTATTCATTTTTAATGTTTTATCTGGTTTTCTTTTACTAAACTTACTATACACACACACACACACACACACACACAAACACACGTTTTTCAAAATTATTCCTCTGAGGTTATTTCTCTTAATTTAGAAAAAGTACAATCTGCATCCCATTTGGTAAGCTCTGTTTAACAGTGCAATGGTGTGCTTATTGTCTATCATTTTATTTTCCTCTTTGCTCTCTGATGGCAGAGACTATGGCTACATTGTCAGTTGTAACCCCTGCACCTGGCACAGTGTCTGACACATAGTCTGTGCTAAGTAAATGTTCAGTGATCTTTAGAACATGCTTGTATTTTGTTTTCCTTTAAAATCTACTGAAGTAAAATAAATTTTGGACATCATATTGTAAATACACATACCACCTGTACCTGCCTTCCATAGGTCCCAGAGGAAATAGTTTGATAGGCTACCAATGCTGTTTAGAGAAAGGTCCAGCCAGGAATTGGGCTTCCAGGTATAAAGATAGCTAAAAATAATTATATCCATAACAAAATCTCAGTAAAGAGAAAATATTTTCACTTTGCTCAACAGTGTGATGAGAGAAAACCAGAGCGAGGCCCTTCATATATGCTCATTTCCATTTCTTAATTATCCAACAGGAAGTATTGAGTTCATGCACGACCCAGACCTTTTCCTTGTCATTCTCTCACCTTATCTTGCCTGACATTTTGCCCTTCAGAGTTTGAGTATATTGATCAGAGGGTGGGAAGAAAAAAGTAAAGGAGACAAGGAAACCAAATCAGTGTACTTTTTAACTAGCTAACAGGACTCTTCTTTTAAATTTAGGAATGAAAGATGTATTACATTTTATTATTAAAGAAAAGTTGTTTAATTTTCTATATAGTATTTTAAAATAATTTAGTATAATTCAGAAGCTCAAGCATTCTGTACCTTTCTGTTGCAGAGATAATCAACCACTGGTTACAAAAAATGTATGATACACATTGCTAGCAATAATAATAATAACTACTATTGATTGAAAGCTTATTATGTTCCAGACATTATGCTTATCACTTTTGATGTATTTATTTCATGTATTTCACAGAAGGCCTGGGAAGGGAGCTGTTATTATTCCTATTTTGTAGAAGATAAAATAGTTTTAGAGAACTCTTAGAGCTTCTAAGTGACAGGGCTAAATTTCAAACGCCAGTTCTTAAGGACCTCACTTATTGGCTTCCATAGTCTAACTTACAATGTCAGTACCTTGTCAATATAATTCCCTCTTACATTGACAATTCTCAAAGACATGGTGAAAGTGATTTCTAGATGAAAGTATAAGAAAGTAGCTTCTAGATCTTTTAAATAGTTACCTAAGACATGCTATTATTTATTATAATTTATAAAATATTCTCTCTTTTATAAGTTAAATACAATCTCTATCATTCTGATAATTTTTCCCAAGTTTCTATATATAAAAGATAGGGAGATTCTGAATAATGTGATTAATAATATCTGTTCTAAAAATAACACTATTTCTTTGAAACAAAACTAATTTTGCATATCAGCCTGAGAGACCTGGATTGTGTTCTGTGATGAGAGAACCAGCCATAACAAGGAATCTATCACAGTGTCAGTTACATTGTTTGCCATAATTATGTGGCTGTAAGGAAACAAAAAGTTTCTGGGCAATAGCAAGGCTGTGGTAACAAATCCTACTGTTTGAAATATTTACATATTTATGCTTTTAAAAATCAGAAACAGCCTCATTTGGGAAACAGCTCATTAGTAGTAAATATGTGAAATTTTAATGTCATAGACAAAAACGAATGCTGTACCATTAATAATCTGGGTGGGATTAAAATCCTCATCACCCTATTGCTACAGATCATACATGATTTGCCTTCCCAACTAAATGACACATTTAATTTATAATGCAATGAGAGATGTGCAAAATAATGCTTTTGGCTATGTACTAAGAAATTGCCTTAGTTGACAGTGTAATGATGCAACTTGTTATGAGCTGTATTAGAAAACGCTCCTACTATTGGGAACAAAGGAAGATTATCTTATTGCTAATATACTACAGCAAGCCAGTTATGGCATCCTACATTGCATAGCAAAAATTTTGTGGGGCAGAAGTTATAAAGGCATGAAAACGTTTCAACATTAGGTTCAAGTGAGGGACCAAGTTCAAACACTTATTATCGTTTTTTTTTTTTTTTTGAGGCTGGAGTGCAGTGGTGCGATCTTGGCTCACTGCAAGCTCCACCTCCTAGGTTCACGCTATTTTCCTGCCTCAGCCTCCTGAGTAGCTGGGACTATAGGTGTCCGCCACCATGCCTGGCTAATTTTTTGTATTTTTAGTAGAGACGGGGTTTCACTGTGTTAGCCAGGTGGTCTCCATCTCCTGACCACGTGATCTGCCCACCTCGGCCTCCCAAAGTCCTGGGATTACAGGTGTGAGCCACCGCGCCCGATGGGATACACACCTGCACTGGACATCCAGAAGACCCATTAATTACTTTTGAAAAATGACTATAGATATTTTTATTTTAATAGAAGACTCGAGAACTTAAATCATGATTAGTATGTGAGAAGCTAAATGAGTTTTAGTGAATAGATTATAAATGAGACTTTAGTTATGTCTAATTCCATGGTAATAATATTTTATTCATTGTTTCTATGTTTTTAATATTTTCTACTTTTCTGTGTTCTATTGCACACATCTGCTCAAGCTATTTAGAAATATGCTCAGAACAATTTGTTGTAGTGCTGATTCAATAGATATAAACATGTAGAAAAATATAAGTTACAGTCCATGTTGAAGTGCCAGTGAATGTACATAAAAATGCAAAAAGTATAATTCAAGACATAACAGCATAGCTTGACACTGAAAGAGAAACAACTCTACCTTGCATTCTGGACAACCATGACTTGACTGCATTGATTCCAAGAGTGAGAGTGAAGGGGTAAAACAGGAAAGTAGAAAAGACAGGAAGAAAATAGTTAGGAACAGAAATAAGAAAGAAAATATGAAAATAATAACTAGAGGAGCTATCCCATAACATACAAATGACATGAGGCAGAAAATGCTAGAACTACAGTGAAAATAATACCTTGCAAGTGTAATACATTCCAAGGCCTTTGCTTGTCTAATAATTATGAGTGTAATTGAAAGAAAGACCCAGGAATTGAATAGGAGTAGCTTATTAGCTGCCTTTGAGCCAAACCTCACCAAGTAGGGATGCTTTACTTGACAAATCGCATGAAGACAGCTTTAGGTGGGGCATTTGTTCTCCATTTCACCATGGTTCCTACCATTCCTTGTTGCTTACCCCAGAATGGACTGACAGATTCATGTTACCTGCCTGTCCTTCCTGGTTCTTTAAGTTTGTAACATTCTAATTGACACATATCCTGTAATAAATAAAAGACAGATACTCCCATATTGTGTAAAAGATTATACTCCAGGATATCATTAGAGAATATAGAATATAAACAACAATGCTTTATTTTCATTCTTTCATTTGCAAATGCTAATTACAGACAAATCCTTGGCAGTGATTTCCCCTTGTATCATAATATTGTCATAAATAACACTGAAGGTCTAATGACTCAAATCAAAGGGAGAATGAAGTTATCAGTTTGTTGTTGTTGTTAGACTCTAAAAGATATTGCCAAATTATAGTTACAACTACTATATATAGATATAAATGAATTAACATAAAACAAAAACCACCTTTTCCTGTACTGTGTGACTATTGGTAATCTCTACATAAAATTATTGGTTTTTCAAAATGTTCAATAAAGTAAAACTAGAGCAACCATATCAACAATTCCAAGTTTTAAAAATAAAATTATTGAGAAGGATGAAATTAAAAGCTGTGAACTAACTTTGATATAGCACCTGGCAATTTAAAAATTATTTTCTGAGTATTATCTAGTTTGGTTCTCCTGACATGCTAAAAATGATGATTCCACCTCCCTTGGCTCTCAGGGTTGACAAGAATACTGAATCTCAAACAAATTGGTGATCTGCCTGTGGTGATATAAACACTAAGCAGCAGATTCAAGGGCAGTGTATAGCTCTAATTTGGATCCTGTTTAAACAAACCAACTACAGTAAAACAATACACTTCATATAATTAAAATGCTTTTAAATTTGCCACAGATTATTTTATGTCCTAGAAAATAGTCTATTTTGGTGAGTGCTCCATGTGTACTTGAAGGGAATACGAATTTGCTATTGATGGGTAGTATATTCTGTAAATACCAATTAGATCATCAAACCAACTAGGAAAATATTATGAGGCAACCAAACAATTATTTGAAAAATTTAAAATTGTGCTTATACAAGGTATTAAGGCTATTTTAAAATGACTTTTATTTTTCAGAAACATATACTAAAATATTTGCAGAAATAATTATAACAGCTGGGATTTACTTCCAAATAATCTGGATTAAGGGAGTGTATGAGGAAAAATGAAACATGATTGGTCACTAAGTGATAACTGTTGAGGCTGAGTGATGGGTACATGGTGTGTCATATTATTCCTTCTACTTGTGTACCACAATGGAAAATTTCCAAGTTAAAAGGAAGATTCAAATGTCACTCCACAAATTAAAACGAAAATGAATAAAAAATAAAACCAGTTTCTTTAAATTACCAACTCAAAGTTCTTTTTATTTTACCTCCATTTGTTGATCTTATGTTTCCATCTTGCTAATTTGGCTGATATAAATTGTTGAAGTAAAGGATAATAATTTGTAGGGTTCAAATCAGTGCTTTGAAACTATCCTTGAGTACTGACTTATATACCAGAACACAGCAATTTGTATTATGTGAAAGTTAAATATCTCCAAAGAACACTTGCTTATATCAACAATTTATACATCACACAAGAGATTCAAAGAGATATTTTTTATTTATTTACCAAAGTCAATACTTCAAATACCACTTTGTGCTATTTTATAATTTTTAAATCAGTGATTTGGAAATATGCGTACAAATAAGGATACATCAGGAAGCCACTTAATCAACACTAACATATTGGAAAATACACATGTCCTATAAAAATAAACAGTAACTTGTAAGTCCTTGAATACTGATTTCTCAGATAAATTTGGGAAGGTAAGCCAATTCTTTAACTTTGACACAAATAATTCCTTAAATGATTTCATAGTGAATCTGATAGTTATCACAGGAGTGGTTTCCAGAATTGAAAGGCTGATTTGCTCTCTTGGAGGCTGGTTTCATTATGATCACTGTTCTGCTACAACCCTGTAAGGCTTAATTACAAGTTTTTAATTCCACCTTATCTACTAATTGGAAATAAATACATATGACGTGTGGAGGAAAGTAAGGAAAAGATAATAAAGTCAACTAAAATGAGGTGTTGACATTAAAGAGTAGAAAACACTATACTACTGTTTTAAAACATGAGATGAAGTACTTCTTCATTTTACTTACCCTCTCCCTGGAAGAAGGTACACTTTCACAAAAGGGTCAGAATAACCATTGTTGTCTCGAGGAACAAGATTTCTTGCTTGGAGAATATGTATTATCAGATTTCCAAGATCATAGTTAATTTGAAGCTTTAGGAGACAGAAAAATATTCCATAAGTTTTTAAAAGCATGTTATACATTATCATTCAATATTTACTAGTTTTTTTAAGAAAATTCTTATAAGAAGCATCAACTTTCATTTTCATTTTATTTGAAACCAAACAGACCAGTTAATGTCTAATTTAATTGAGAGCTCCCAGGCATATTTTAATTCCTAGCAAACATGCTGTTCATTCTTTCCACAGTGAAAAGGCCTGGCCTGTTTAAAGTTTATTTAGAATGAAAATCATAAGGTAGAATGCTGGTTATATTTTTTAATTAAATTGCTACTCTTAGGAAAATAGTAAATGTTGTTAATGTTTATTAACAATAATTCCTAGAATTTTGAAAATAAATTAACTAATTGGTAAATTATTATAAAGTATTATTTGCATTTTGCCAAATATTTAGGAGCGGGGTGGAACTGTTATTTAAAGATAAACCTGTCAGCACTGAAATGTAAGAATTTTTAAGAATACACAGATTATTACTTTTTTATGTTATATTATCTGATATTAAACCTATAGATACCTTTTTGTACCAGCTTTCCTAATAGAGTGAGATACTAGAATAATCTTTTTTTCTTTTAATTTTAGAAGCTGAAAAAAGAAGAGGCATTGCTTTATAGATGCTTATTGGCTGCTACACAATTGTGGCTGAATACTAAAAGACATAATTCAAACAAATATTTGAGAAAACTGCATAATTCAAAATAATTGAGTTAAGCATTTTTTTCTTCTACAATTGAAAGACTCTTTTGGCATCATTTAGAATAAACCTTAATTCTATTTGATGTTACTTTTGTTTATTAAATAATAGAGGGGAAGGGATCTATATTTCAAAGGGCAAATCCATATAGAAAAACACTAACTTTTAAAATAATCCATATAAAACAGATATGCTGCATTCATATTTAAAATAGGATAGCTCAGACGAGTCATACTTTCCTGTAAAACTTCATAATGAAAATAAATCGTCATTTTAGCATAATTTTGATCCTATTATGTTTCCTGTCAGAAAATACATATTCAATTGCTTATCTCCATCCAGAAAAGACTAGAGTCCCTGACGATAATAAAAGCACAGTGAAAAAGAAAGCAAAGTACCACTAAAGAAGAGCAGAAAGGGGAAGTTTAGAACTGTATGCCATCATGCAGCAACTGTATGCTATAATCTGGTACTGAAATACAGAATATAAAATAACTTGTAATTAATACCACTGAAATTTCAAACAGCTTCCTGATCTTTAGTTAAGGAGAAACACTTCCCCATTCTCTCCTTTCTCTGCCAGCCTTAGAATCCACTTTTAAGTGATGAAGCACCCAAACCATTTCTTATTGAAATGAAAACTTGCAGGCCAAGAGAGTGCTTTTCAAAATTTGCTCTGTATGGCCTCAGGAAACATCTAGAGTTGCTCAGGGTCAGCTTTGAGAGAGAATGGGATGCCCCAGCAATCTCCAATCACAGCGACTCCAGTGCTGATAAGATTCATGGTTTGGCTGTCTACATAAGGTTGCATTTGAAATGAGCCTCTGCTAAAATAAAATAATAATAATAATTAATTGAAAACACTGCCTTAAGAAAATATCCCCCAAATTAAGAAGGAATAATAGTAGGGTAAATTTCAACTACAGAATTACATCTTACTCCTTAAGGGAAAGCAAAATAAAATTAGAAGAAACAACAACAATAAAAACAAAAAACACAGTCCAAAAGAAATACTAGTCCAAGGACAGAAGTTTAAAAATAGTAGGAAAGAGAAAGAAGGCCATTAAGAATCAGAAATTCTAGCATTTTCTTTGCTGCTTGTGAAATGAAGAAAGATCAAGTCAGTGAAAAACAGGCTTTCTGGAAGTTAGAAATAGCAGAGAAACAGCCGTATCTGGAGTACAGAGGTCATCGCGGTAGTACTGTTAGTTTGTTCTTTGTAATGTGTCAACCTTCTGCACATTTTCTCCATTTCCACGCTCACACTCCACTTCTGCTTTGTAGTGGGTTCCTGGATAATCACTTAATTGATTTCTTTGCCTCGATGTCCTCCCCTTTATAATATTTCTTGTAGGTCACTGCCATAGGAATTTTTATTACACATTCTTTTCAAATAGTCTCTCTCTTACTCCAAAATAGAGATCGTGGTATATTACGTAGTGGCTAACATTCCTAGGATTGTGTTCAAGGTTCTTTTTAATTTAGTCTTAACCTATTTCTCAAAGCTGATTCTTCAACCATTACTCTCGGACAACAATACCTTTAATTGTACTGTTTCTTCTTCTAGGAACATAATCTCCCTTTCTTTATGCTTATCTTCAAATTAATTCAAGTTTCTGTTATCCTTCGTGAAGTCTTTCGTGAAAATTTCCTCTAGAATGTATTAGAGATGGAGCTAAGACTCTCTTTCATCTGGAACATACTATTTTCAATTAGTTACTATTTTATAGTGTTAATTCTTTCTATATGCTACCTCTTATTTACTCTAAATTACTTTTTGGTATCACCTAAGGAGGTTTTAAAGTTTTATTTTTACTATGACCCACAATCAGAAATATATAAACATCGAAACACACAGAGAGAATTTAAAAAGATGATTATCTTTTTATTTTTATATATTTTTCTTTATCTATTTTTATTTTATTTTCCTGATGAAAATTAAATTAATTTTATAAGTTACAAAGCAGTTATGACTCATGCTATGAAAAATACTTCTCTACAAAAACTATTCAGCAATTTTTAAAGCAATTTTTGATTAAAAGAAGAAAAAAACCCAGTAGACTCATGAAACTCTTAAAGAGGAAACTTCAAATTTCCAGGAGAATCTGTCATGTTTAAAATACATTCGCCAAATATAAAGTAACTGAGGCACAAAACATATTGACACTGCTAAGATATCAGGCAGATTTCAAAGTATAGAAATACATAGCTATGACTGGACTTCATAAAACATATATTTGTATTAACATACCATTCTATAAAATCGCATTTTTCCTTTACAGTTCTGTATATATTACAGAATAAGAAAAATCCTAACAGTGTGTTTACAATTTCAACAAATCAGTGGCAAAACAACCAAAAAAGGTTATATAATGGCAACTTTTCAAAAAACTTCATACCTGAATTTCTCCCGTAATTGGATGAGAGACAACCTTTGTTCCATCAGTAGGCTGTAATATTAAAGAACATATATTACATTAATAGATACATTTTTCACATAATTTATCATTCGGCTTCCTTCTGAAATTAGTTTCTATTTGGTCAGAGCAACTGCTTGGAAAATATATTTTATCCATTTGGCTGCTTCAGAATAATGGTGTCTACTTACGGTTCTCAATACACATTTAATTTTACAGATGCATAAATATATTTTTCATTTTGGTAAGCCTGCTTTGAAGCTGTAATTTTATACCAGCAGTATTTTCAATTACTTAAGAAAATGAACACTTTAGGTTTAAAGCACTTAATTAAAGTATCTACAGGTTTTAAAGATCTATACAGTTTAATGGTTAATTACAGTTTAATTACAGTTGAATGTAATGTTTAAAATACATTCAACAAATAAAAGATTGGTTTAATACAAGAACTGCTGAGGAGCACAGAAGGTAGAAAAGTCCTTTTTTCACTTCTTTGCTGAATGCTCAGCACCTCCCTGCTCCCTTCCAGAGTGAATCACCCACTCAATCACTTTCCCTATAAAAATTCCAAAGAAATTTTTATAGAACTAGTAAAACAATCCTAAAATTCATTTACAGCCACAAAAGACCCTAATAGCCAAAGCAATTTTGAACTAAAAGTACAAAGCCAGAGGAATTATGCTACTTGATTTCAAAATCTACTACAAAGCTATAGTAATGAAAGCAGCATGGTATGGCATGAAAGCAGACAGACATATGGAATGGAACACAACAGACAACCCCAAATAAATACATTCATTTACAGTCAATTGACTTTCAACAAAGATGTTAAGAATACATAATGGGCAAAGGATAGTCTCTCTAATAAATGGTACCAGGAAAAGTGGACATCCACATGCAGAGGAATAAAATTAGATCCTAATCTCACACCATATACAAGAATCATCTCAAAATAGATTAAAGATTTAAATATAAGACCTGAAAATTTAAAATTATTAGAGAGAAACATAAGGGAAAAGCTCTATGACACTGGTCTGAGCAAAGATTTTTTTGGAGATGCCTCCAAAAGCACAGGCAACAAAAGCAAAAATAAAAAATAGAAGTACAACAAACTAAAAGGCTTTTGCATAGCCAAACAGCTTCTGCTGATTGTTTCAATCAACAGAGTGAAGAGACAACCTATGGAATGTGAGAAAATATTTGCAAACCATACATCTGACAGGGTGTTAATATCCAAAATATACAAGAAAGTCAAACAACTCAACAGCAGGAAAACAAATAACCTGAATTAAAAATGGGCAGATATTTGGAATAGACATTTCTCAGAAGAAGACATACAAAGGACTAAGAGGTACACAAAAAATCAACATCATTAATCATCAGAGAAATACAAATTAAAACCACAATGAGATATCAACTCACCCCAGTCAAAATGGCTGTTATCCAAAAGAAAAAAGATAGTGAGTGATGGTGAGAATGTGGAGAAAGGGAACCCTTGCACACTGTTGGTGGGAATGTAAATTGATATATCCATAATGGAAAACAGTATGGAGGTTCCTCAAAAAAATTAAAAATAGAGCTATCATATGATCCAGCAATCTCACTGCTGAGCATATATCCAAAGGAAACAAGATCAGTATGTCAGAGATACCAACACTCTCAGGTTCATTGCAGCATTATTCACAATAGCCAAGATATAGTACCAACCTAAGTGTCTTTCAATTGATAATTAGGTAATGAAAATGTGTTACATATACACAACAGAATACTATTTAGCCTTAAAAAACAAGGAAGTCCTGTCATTTGTAACAAGATGGACATTATGTTAAGTGGAATAATTCATGCACAGAGAGATAAATGCCACATTATCTCACTCATATGTGGAATCTAACAAAGTTGAACTTATAGAAGCATAGAGAAGAATGGTAGTTACCAGGGGCTAAGATAAAAGGAAGGATTGGAATGATGGTCAAAGGGTACAAACTTCTCTTAGGAGGAAGTCAAAAGCTCTGTTATACAACATGGTGACTACAGTCAATAGTAAATGTATTATATTCTTCAAAATTGTGAAGAGAGTAGATTTAAAAAAAATTTTTTTAAGCCAAATACTTCAGAGGAATGAAGAGTAGATTTCAAGTGTTTGGACCACAAAAAATAAGTGAGGTAATCCATGTTAATTAGCTCAATGTAGCCATTCCACAACATATTCATTTTATTTTATTTTATTTTTTTTGGAGACAGAGTCTCACTCTGTCCCCTCTGGCTAGAGTGCAGTGGTGTGATCTCTGCTCACTGCAACTCCACCTCCCATGTTCAAGTGATTCTCCCACCTCAGCCTCCTGAGTAGCTGGGACTACAGGCATGTGCCACCACACCTGGCTAATTTTTGTATTTTTTGATAGAGATGGGGTTTCAGTGTGTTGGTTAGGGTGGTCTCGAACTCCTGGTCTCAAGTGCTCTGCCTGCCTTGGCTTCCTAAAATGCTGGGATTACAGGCATGAGCCACCATGCCCGGCCACAATGTATACATATTTTAAAACATCATGCTGTACAGTATAAACATATACAAGTTTTGTTAATTAAAAATAATTTAAAATGTAAAAATCTAAGCAATATTGCATGAGATGGTTAATTGCTTAATTTAAAAAGAAGTTGTCTTCAAATATGTTCAAATTATATTTTTATAACATAGAAACCTCTACAAAACAGAATTTAGTATTAATTATGTTGGTATTTTAGTTGGCTAGTTTATGAATTATTTTTAAATGATTATCAAAATAGAGCCTCTATAACGTAATTATTCAAAATTAGCACATAATTGCTTGTGGAAAAATGTAGTTGTGTTAAAATTTATTTTAAAATTTAGCCTAACTGCCCTTGAAATTACTTTGTTTATGAAGCTTTTCTATATTTAGTTTCAAACAAATCATTTTAGGATGCAATTATTAAGGTCAACCTACTTTTGTTGTTTGCTTCTGAATAAAAGGATTCTTTTTTTGGTGACATCTGCTGTATTTTTATAGTTAAAAAACAAACTTTATTTTTTATGTCTGGTCACTTGACCTAAGCATATATAGCCTGTCTTTCCCATATATCTCACCACATAAAGACAAACCTTTATTCATGTTTAAACAAAAGGACACTTTTTTCCCATGTATTTATCAACTACAGGGATAGTTTTTCTCAAGAATCTAATCTATGAGGGAAATTATAAATTTTCTATATTTCCTCTGCTTTTTATAAGGTTAAAAAATAATTTTATGCTTTTTTAAATTCCCCGGCACTTTGAAACAATAGCATTGCAAGCATTTGTTTCGAATGAAGATTTGCACCAATAAAAAAATTCTTAATATGGAATTGAGGATAAAGTTCAAAGTGGTGATAACACGTTACTGGTTTTCCTTGTTTGTTATTGTCTTCAATTTTCTTTATCATTGTGTCCTTTTTACTTTTTACTTAATTATAAAATCTAATGTAATATGTACCTTTTGTTCCAAAAAGATGCAAAGCTAATATTCTATATACATATCTCAGATTCATGCAACAACCAAGAGAACCAGAAAATATAAAGTATCAGAGACATTTTTCAAGTTCCTCATAATAACTACTGAAATATTTAAAAGATGTAGAAATACATCATCTTGATACATCTTGATCAGTTTTGTACTCAGAAGAGAAAAAATGTTTCTTGTTTTGATAGATCATCTGGAAATAAGAAATCATAAGAAAAATACTTTAGAAAATGATATTTTATTTTCTGTCTCTAGTCTGAATAAAGAGCTAGAAAACAAGTGGGTCAGAGGTCACATCAAACACCCCTCACCTTGCTGCTGCTGTGCTTCTTTTTGCTCACTGAGGGGGACCCTGGTTGCCCAGGGCTGGGAACGGAACTGGATCCTGCTGATGTAGGACCTGAATGAACATGAGATCCTTTTTCAACAACTGATGACAGAACCAGCGGTGACTGCTGTAGTGAAACCTTCTGGAGTTCTGCTGCCAACTGCTTAGGATCAACCCCTGGGGATTTCGCCTTATCCACTACAACAAAATGAAATAGATTTACATACTTCTCCATTTCATAGGTACTTAATACCATGGAACTATGTGACTTCTAGGTGACAAAGGTAAAACATTACCTATAAAATAAACTAAACTTTAAAAATGAAATTAACTCTATTGCACTTTTATGTATCAATTTCTAAGGAAGTCTACAATGCTCTGAGAAGAGTGACATAATGCTGAATTACAGAGGAATAGTGAAGTTCCTGTTGCATCTTCAGAAAAATGTTTTTAATATTTTACATAAAGAATTGTTTGAATGATGCAATATCCTATTTTATCCATTGGAACTTAATTTGTATGATTAGCTGTTTTTCCTTCCTTAAATTTTACACAGTTCTTTCTCTAAGGGGAAAATTTTCTAAGGGGAAATATAAATAATGGGTTTATTTATATTTACAAATGTATTAAAATTCATATAGCACTTGGTCTATTCTGCTTAGTACAATAACCCAGACTAGTAGAATTGTGGCTGTCAGAGTAGGAAGTGCTCAACAAAAATTTATTAAACATAGGAAAAAGTGATGTTTTTAATCTTAAAATAGATTTAACAAATTTGTAGATTATATTTGTTATTCAAGAAAGAGTTAAATCTATCTCATCATGTACTTATGAAATTACATGTTGATTTTTGTTTACTATAAAAAGGCAATGAAAGGGTTCAGGAATAATTTTTTCAAAAACCCAGTTATTCTAAAAAGAATCAAGTATGCTCTAAAAATTATGTAAAACCAAAAAGAAATGGCTCCAAGCATTACTTTCACAGGATGAATTCATATTTAAAGAATTAAAACTGTGAACTCACGCAGCAAGGATTTTAACGTGAACTTGTTTAAGGGGACTAACATGTAAATATGTATTTCCCCAGAATGCTAACACTGTAGCTACAATGCCCTAGATTTTGTTTATAATTATATAAATACATAAAAAAATCTATCCATAACTTTATATTTGTCTATATCTGTGTTTATGTCTACATCTTCATCTACAATTACATCTGCCTCTGCAACTACTTCTTTTCTATCTCTTTATGTACAGTTGAAACTAGATTTCTTTTACCTACCAGCTTTTGGTGGCTCATGAAGTTCCAGATGCTGGGAATTTTCAGAATCTGATAGCATATTCAGGTCCCTAAAAATTAAAACAAAACATTAAGAAAGATATTGAGGAAATCTGAGACAAAGAGCACTTTTTTCCAACTATCCTTAATTTTTTTCATAGGTAAATGAGAAGTGGTTAATGATATAAAGCAACTCCAAAGCATGCCTACCCTCCTAACCCAATATATATTTGCAATGCAGTTAAAAGTCACAGCTGATAAAAATGATTATTTAAGGTGAAATCTTTATGAATTAAACGTAAGTTCATTTTTAAATACATATCCATGAAATCTAAATGGGTTCAGGCTTTCATTTAAATGAAGCATGTTTCCATAAAAGCATGAAAGGGAAGAGGCTGTTGACACAATCAGAAACTAAGTTAGCTGAATTCTTTCTATGCTTTAGGCTTTGATTCACTTTATTTTATAATTCCAGAAAATCTTGCTAACTGGCAAAGGTTCCACCTTAACAATTTTAAATTAAAAGAGTCATGGATAGCCAAAAAATGGAAACAGAAAGATGGGGAAAAACTCACAGTCTTACACATATTTCTGCTTCCCCACTTTGTTGACTAATGATACTCTGAACTTCTTCATATGTTTTAGAAGTCAAGGGAATTCCATTCCATTCCAATACTTGCATCCCTAGAAAGACAAATTTGAATATAAAATCAAACGTGTGCTATCTCTAGTCTGGGTACATAGGGCATTGAAGACATTTATTTGCATTTAGAAGTCAACTCAGCACACCATTTCAGAGAACATCAGTTCCAAGTTCTCTGCAACATTAATACCAAAACCATTATGTAGTTTGATCTCATTAACTTACCTGAACACATAAAATATATTTAATACAACATGCAAAATTTTGCTTTTGAAAATCTGTTTAATATTATCAAACGCATGCATTCTATTCACACTGCCATAAAAAAAATTATTGAATGTATATTGCTCAGACCAATTTTGTATAGGAAACAAACAAACAAACAAACAAACAATTAGAAACCCCAATATAATTTTCCTGTGGGGAACAAGCTACTAGAAGAATGTATTTGGTACTTTATCATGAAATGGGAGCAGTAGAAAAAAGTCATTTGGATTTCTCCATTTCAGAAACTGTTGTAGCTTCTATTTTGTCCAGATGAAACAGAATGCCACTTCCTGTCTTTTTCTTCACTGCATGCCAGACATCCCTGAATTGAGGAATAGCAGGAATGTTACAGGAAGGGCAGCTGCATGGATCTGTGACCTGTGCACTAGTACAAGGCCCTGTGCTCAGAAAGGCCTATGCTTGGTTTAATGCTCTGCTGTTGTCATCTTGAAATTCTTAGTAACATTTGAACAAGGAACCCACATTTTAATTTTGCATTGGGTTTTGTAAATTATGTAGCTGGCCTGGCCTGACCTGGTCAGGGCATTTCATTTTTCCTGTCTAGAAAGATAATTTCATAGAAAAAAGAAAAGTGTAACATAATTAATATTTCAATATTTTACATCTAGCTCCTTTGGTCCATTTTATATGAGCTGTCAGAATCATTGAGGGGTCCATGTGTGGCATGATTCACATTGTCCTGACATGCAGCTATGTGAACTGGGTATAGTAGATGAACCCATCCAAGGTAGTGCTCAAATATTTGCGAACTCTACCAGCTTTATTTGAGAAAAATGTCTATATACCACAATTATGTTGTTGAACCATTAGTTTGTTTTTTTTTTTTAAGACAGGTCTCACTTTGTCACCCAGACTGGAGTGCAGTGGTGTAATCTCTGCTCACTGCAAGCTCCGCCTTCCAGGCTCAAGCGATTCTCCTGCCTCAGCCTCCCAAGTAGCTGGGATTACAGGTGTGCGCCACCACGCCTGGCTAATTTTTGTATTTTTAGTAGAGACAGGGTTCAGGGTTTCACCATGTTGGCCAGGCTGGTCTCAAACTCCTAACCTCAAATGATCCACCTGCCTCAGCCTCCCAAAGTGCTGGGATTACAGGCATGAGCCACTGTGCCTGGCCTGAACCATTAGGTTTTTAATGAGCTTCACAGATGCCTATGTGAAATTACCTATTGATCATCATTGGCTCCAATGGGAAATTCTAAACATGGCATGATTGTATCTTTAAAAGTTTTGATGATTGTATGTTAGAAAGCATATTACCAGTTGCACGTAAGTAAGGGAAAAGCTTTTACACTATAGTCAAATGGTAAAAGAATTCCATAAAAAGGCTCATAGTAACACAAACAAGAATGACTTTTCTATAACTTACTCCAAGGAAACTTTATCTTCAGATGGGCCTTAGGTTTATTTCAACAATCCCAGGCTGTTGTACATATAAAATGAGAAAATTATGTAAAAGACAGTGACAACACCACTAAAGAAAAATATAGCACACTGAAAGAGGAAAATAAAGCACTTTTTTTAAATAAGGAGGAAGAGTACATTAATAAACAGATGATTTTGAATTCAATCAAATTAAAGTTATTATATTTCAGAAATTGCATTGTCACATTTCTGCAGGAGCACATACTATGAAAAGGAATAGTCACATATTTTCATGCTTTTCCTGTTGAATTTACCTGTTCATTCTTCACATCCCAAAATAAAAGGGCAAATTTACAAAACATAATTATCCCATAAAATTAAAAAAAATGCTTCTAAAAAACTTGTATGGTTAATAAAATTTCTGAAAAAATTATACAGATAACTAGGGTCTCGCCTGGACATACACCTGACACCATAAACTACATGATCTGCTCCATACCACAATGCACCAACAGAAATTCTTTTTGCGCCGCCTCGGTTTCCCACCCTAGTTGTTTCAGTGCTGCAGTTCAAAAGATTGGGACAATTCTTTTATCCTGGCTTGTTGCCTACAGTGAGACACCATAGGGAATATGACCACTGAACACAATCATTTAATAATATTTTCCTTTTCTATTGTCTATCTTCTTACAAATTCTATGAGCCATATTAAAATAATGAATGATATACAGGTATAACAAATCACTCCTTATTTATCTCAAAAGAGGTTCTAGTAGTTGTGAAAATTAAATATAGCATTTGGAATATATATGAAAAATATTTGTTAATTGTAAAATTATACAAACTTTTTAAAAATGCATGCAAAAACTTGTTGAAAATTATTATGCTCTGTGGATGTTCAATAATGTATCTTGTCATTCAGTAGTTTGAATGTAAGCATTTTTAATCTCAAGACAGCTTTTTACACTGTGTTTTAGAAAGATTTTCTGGAAAACATTACCCATGTGAATTATGATATTTATTATTTAGTATTATGAATAAACATTTATATTTTCTTTACATTTAAATTATTACAAATTTCAGGTAAGAAAGTGCACAGATGAGACTTCAATTAAATTCCTTGAAAGTACCTATTTTAATAGCTTTTTATTATTAATATTTATTTATTTTTTGAGACAGGGTCTTGCTCTATCACCCAGGCTAGAGTGCAGTGGCG
Organism: Pongo pygmaeus; assembly: GCF_028885625.2. Lineage (NCBI taxonomy): Eukaryota > Metazoa > Chordata > Mammalia > Primates > Hominidae > Pongo > Pongo pygmaeus. The sequence continues at coordinate 95,260,512 of NC_072379.2, read as the reverse complement.
TGATCTTGGCTCACTGCAACCTCTGCCTACCGGGTTCAAGTGATTCTTCTGCCTTAGGCTCCTGAGTAGCTGGGATTACAGGCACCTACCACCACACCCAGCTAGTTTTTGCATTTTTAGTAGCGACAGGTTTCACCATGTTGGCCAGCCTGGTCTTGAACTCCTGACCTCAAGTGATCCACTGGCCTCAGCCTCCCAAAGTGTTGGGATTACAGGCATGAGCCACCACGCCTGGCCTTTAATAGCTTTTAATAGGAAATTAAGACAGTCTGGATTTTTGCTGAATATGTAGCAGTGATGATAGGATTTGTTGCAGAGTTTCTCGCTGAATAGGCTACTGCACACTGAAAAAGACAATAATTAGGTAATTCAAGAACTTTAAAAATATTAACATAAAACATTATCAAATATATGTTTTCATAACCTCTAGGATTACTTAATATTGTATGCTCCTTAAACGGGCAAAAGCTATTCCTCTCTTTATAATACAAAATTTCATGTTATGTTATTTCTTGATCTATATTTAATATTTACCATCACATTAAAAACATCTTACTAAAATTATTCAGTTAGTTAAAAATCTTACAGCTTACTCTACATCCAAACATATGCCACACAAAAGCTCGTGACATCTGTTCATTTTATTCATTCCACATGTATTTTTCTAACACTTCATATGTGGTAGGCACTATACAATTCATCACCTTTGTTTATGTCTAACATTTTATGATATTATACATAAAATGATAGTCTACTAGAAAACAATTGGAAATATCTAAGCAATTAGTAAAATAAAGATCATTCACACAGGAGGAAGTTCCAAAACTTTTGCAAGTATATGAAGAAAACCCCAGATTCATTAGTCATCAGAAAGTACAAATTGAAGCCATAATACATTACCTAACTGTCATCATATTGGGACACATTTGAAAACCATAAAATGCTATGTGTTGATTGGGATGTGGGATTGGTGACCTTGACTTCATCAAGGAGATATTCTTGGTAGATGGTTATTCTGGTTTATTCTCTCTATATAATGTGAGAATACTATGACTATAAACAGATAAAATAAAACAACCTCTTATTTACAATTTATTAACATGTAATTATCTTAACGAGAATGCACATGAGTACAACTGTTCTGGAGGGCAATCTGGCAGAATGCAGTTAAATAAAGCATATGCATACTCTATCACCTAAAAATTCTCTTTGTGGGTATGTATTTGTGAGGAGGTGGAGGTATCAAGAGAAATAGGCATTGAGAGCATTGAGAGTGCTGTGAATGCTCACAATGAAAATACTTGGCAGAGGCTGGAAGAAACAGACCATACCAGGTGTTAACACCAGAAGGTGGATCCATCCTAAAGTCTTTGCCAAGTTAAAAACAAGTGAGAAACAGGATCTCACCTATAGGGCAATGTTATTTATGTTGATTTAAATAACATGCACACAAAATAAATCATTACATATTTTATGAATAAATACCAAGCATCTCATAAATTATAATAGTTGTTCACGGAAGAGAGAGCAGAATGGGAAAATAAAATAAGATAAAGGAAAATGAATGTGTTAATAAATGAATAAAGAAATGAAAAAAATGCAGGAGCAGACCTTGAAAAAAAATAAAGGCCCAGACCTAATTTAAAAATATGTAGTATAAATTATTTGTAATTTGTTTGCTATCTTTTCCATACTAAGATTATTAATCATGACTATAGGTTAATTTTCCAAATTTGAACAATCGCTCTCAGGAGTCTTCTATAAAGCACTAGCAGCAGCAGCAAAAGATCAGCTGAACATGGCCATCTCCCCTGGCAGAGTCAACAGCAAACACATCTTGCAAGTGGGCTTCAATACAATTGTCCAAATCAATTATACTAATTGCTCATTCATTTTAATGTTAGGCAGTGTTAATGTATGAGAAAGACATAGATAGAGAAGTGGATTTTATTTTTTAAATTTATATATTTTTCATATTTTACAATTTTGATCTATTTATATATTAACATAAAAGGGAGAAAGGTAAGAAGGATGGAAGAAAGGAAAGAAGAAGGATGAAAGAAAGGAAGGAGTAAAAAGAAAGGAAGAGGGGAATCTTTGGTAAATGAAAAAATTAGTATTTGATTAGTGTCCTGCTTACTTACAGAACAAGGAGATACACTCAGTCATAATAAGAGATTTGAAACTAAGGTATATTTTCCTGAGTATATTTATTTTGAAATATACAATAAACTATTTGTGATGGTTAATATTGAGTGTCAACTTGATTGGATTGAAGGATGCAGTATTGTTCCTGAGTGTGTCTGTGAGGGTGTTGCCAAATCAGATTAACATTTTAGTCAATGAGCTGGGAGAGGCTGACCCACCCTCAGTCTGGGTGGGCACCAGCTAATCAGCTGTCAGTGTGGCTAGAATAAAGCAGGCAGAAGAAGTTGGCAAGAGCCGACTTGCTGAGTCTTCCAGCCTTCATCTTTCCCTTGTGATGGATGCTTCGTGCCCTAGAACATCAGACTCCAAGTTCTTCAGCTTTTGGACTCTTGGATGTACACCGGTGATTTGCCAGGGACTCTTGGGCCTTTGGCCACTGTTGGCTTCCTATTTTTGAGGCTTTGGGATTCAGACTGATGCACTACTGGTTTCCATGCTCCTCAACTTGCAGACGGCCTATCATGCGACTTTATATTGTGATCGTGTGAGTCAGTTCTCCTTAATAAACTCCCTTTCATATATACATATATCCTATGAGTTCTATCTCTCTAGAGAACTCTGACTAATCCACTACTGTTAAGTATATTCACTCTACTGTGCTATTGAACACTGGATCTTATTTATTCTCTCCAACTGTATTTTTGTACCCATTAACCAACCTCTTTTCATGCCTCACTTCAAATCCTTCCCAGCCTTTGGCAACCATCATTTTATTCTCCATCTGTATGAGATCAACATTTTTAGCTCCTACATATGGAGTGAGAACATGCAATATTTTATTTTCTATGATTGGCTTATTTCATCTAACATAATGACCTCCAATTCCAGCCATGTTGCTGCAAATGATGAGATCTCATTCCTTTTTATGGCTGAATAGAATTCCATGGTGTATATATGTACAATCTCTTTACCCATTTATAAAATTTTGAAGTTGAAAAGTGTTGTGTTGAAGAGCTAATCTCATAATAATATTGATATTTTTTGTAATTATTATTGCTATTATTTTTATTTTTTGTATTCATGGTTCAAACAAAACTTAAAATAGAGCCTCAATATACAAAATATGTAAAAATGGGCCTACTTTCATCAAAGCAGGCTCAATCTGTCTTCTAGCCTCCTCACCATTCTCCAGGTCCTATTCTATAGGTACCCTTAGACACACCCTGTTTCCCTGATGTACATGAGTTGTGAATTTAAAATAACATCACAACCTGAATAAGGGCATAAGAACAATTGCTATTAACTAGGACACTGTTTCTTGAGATGTACTGGAAGGAAGGTACTCTGAATTTCTGTTTATTGAAAATGAAATCTTAATTGGTTTAAAAACTATAATTTTTTTACCCAATAACTATAGGAATAAGGCTTCCAAATAGAGCTCTGTGTAATATTTAGCATTAAAAATTAAAATTCACGTATCTCTCAATAAACAGAATACACACTATTTTTATATAGATAAATATTTTCTTTATCAGAAATATGGTTTATGAGCCACCTTGCTGTTAGTAGCTGACTGTTGATATGTTCTTTTCACCCTAATTGAATTGTGTTCACATGTAGTTTGGTTATTTACTAGTTGCTGTGCCCTTGAGCAAGTTGGTTAATCCTCTATCCTTGACTCCCTCAAGGGGATTTTACTTGCTAGATGACTGCTCTAGTTTTATTTCCATCCTATGATGGAGAATACAATATGACAGAATGGGAAACACAAAACAGCTGCTTGTTTACAACTTGTAAATATGATTTTTTGAGCTGAAGGTTTATATAAGAAATTTAAAAAATACTTTAGGATCCTAAAGCCTCCATTTTGTTCTTAATTATTTTCCTTATCTATAGCTGTTCTTGACATATACAGTAAAACTTCCCCAAGCATAGAAATCATGTCATCTAATTTCTCTTTTTTGCACTTCCCACATCTCCTCTCATGGCTCTCTCAGTGGCAGTTTTCCATGTTCTTTGGCTTTGTCTTTGCTCCCCAGGGTGCCAATGGTATCCCCCTTACCGAGTTTCTTTTCTTTCGGCATTGTTACATTGTTACATTTATAACATTTGGATTTGTTAACTCAGCATGGGACATCCAATCTGCAGTCTGAATCTTAATTTGGTTTAAATCTACATGCCAAGCAGACAAATATTTATCATTAATGCCACTAACCCAAAGTTGATTTAAACGCAAAATACCAAAATTTTACTCCATCATACACTTAAAAAACATGTGATACGTCATCATCTTATCTCTTCATAATATAAAGATAATATAATTTTAAACTCATTAAAAATTTTAATGCAAATTTTATAAATGAATATTCTTTCAAATTTTAGTAGTATTAAATATACATATATAGGAGATTTGCAGTATCATCCTACTCTTTTGCTTTAAGTCACTGTATTTTTATATTGAATATAAAATGAATGAAACAGATTGTTATGCAAACTTATATGCTATGATAATATACTCCGTTTCCATTTTTGGGCAGGACTGTTGACAAGAATTCTTTAGATAAATGTTATACATCATGGATATCTTTTTAAATAGCTCAGAGTTAGAGAAGGTAAATTCTGTATTTGAAACTGTCATTGATTTGGGATGTGATCTTGGACAATTTACTTTCCATGCACTTTCTTTCACTCTCAAATTTTGTGAAGAACAAGCAATTAAAATTAGCAAAGTGTGGCTTGCATATATAAACTCCCAAATGAAATAAATTTACATATTTTTAAAACTTTTCATCACATTTTGAATAAAAGAAATTTAAGAAACACCAAAGACTACAGTTGAATGGTCTGAGCTGACTGGTATTTCTTTTCTAGGTCTCAGTACATTGAAAGTATTTAGAGTCAATGACTTCTTTACTCACCTATCTAAAATAGATTTAGCTCCAATCACAAAAAAGTATAATTGTAAAATAAACATTCTTACTTATATTACAGTATTAATGGTTAACAATAAAAATATTGTTCAAATGGATTTCATGAGTCAAATGTGTTATAAAAGCACAAGTCACAACCATTTTTTAGGCTAATGTTATATAGTAGGTAAGATCCTTATAAGTACTGTAGTTTTAATCTGTTATACTATATATTTAAAAAGTGACACCTAAGAGGTGATGTGACTTGTCTAATATCCCACAGAATGGTAATACAGAAATATGAACCCCAACCATCTCCTAGGCCAATGCATGTATCAGTAAATAAAAAAATTCATTCAACTTATGCCAACTAAACCTACTTGCTAGCCTACCTGAAGGCAAACTATGTTCAAATATGTGTAACTCAGCAAAAATAACATCTATTATTTGTAATGCCATTTAAATTACAACACAATATGATAATTTGGAAATTGTATTAATTGCCTACACGCTGATATTATTTGGAGGCTTGGACATGCAAAAACTGAAGACGTTATTGAATGAAGAGAAAGTTGCTGTGGGATATATCACTTATGGTGAGTAAACAGTGACAGAAATGAATAAAATTTGATTGGGTCTCTTATCCCTTTTCCCCATCCCACTCCCAGAAGAGAAGACAGTATCATATTTCTCCAGGCGGATTGATGCAAAATTATGCTGAATCTTACTGGGAAGGAAAATAATGTAAGAAGGATGAAAGAATAGGAGGTGCAGAGTCAGTGCTAGGGAGGAAATGGTGGTTGGAGGTTCCAAAGGAAGTAGGGACCGGCATCCTGCTTGTTTATATTGTCTACGGAAGATGTCTAGCATATTTTTTAAATAAAAATTGCCAAGAGGTGCCTTTAGAAAGTTGAACACTAGATTCTGTGACTCTCAATGTAGGCAAAACTACTCTTGTGAAAACTTGGGCACAGTTAAGGGAGCCACTCATTATCAGGGAAGTGTGCTAGCTTTGACACTGCACTCTTAGTGGCGTGGATTAATGTACAGAGGCCCAGACTCCAGTGTTCTAGAATGTGTAATACCCTCACCGGGAAGTTCCTCAAGGCACGTGGGGCAGGAAACACCAAATGATGAATGCAATTCAATTTCCTACCAACAGATGAAAGAAAGATGGGAATTGATTACATTTGATTTACAGAAAAAGTAATATTTCTTACACTCAAATATGACTGTTGCAAAGATATGCTTTTTAAACATACTTAGTGTGAATAAGGAAATATAATTAGCCATGATTTGTGGACCAACCTGTTAGAAGACTATCATGATAGGATTCGATTTCTAATCACTATGACCACTAAAACAATCCAGTCCAGTATTTCCTTGAAGGATTGGTATAGATGCCAAAAGCCACTGTATAGCTACAGTTCATTGTATTTCTCATTCTTTTTTTTTTTTTTTCTTTTATTATTATTATTATTATTATTATTATACTTTAGGTTTTATGGTACATGTGCGCAATGTGCAGGTAAGTTACATATGTATACATGTGCCATGCTGGTGCGCTGCACCCACCAACTCGTCATCTAGCATTAGGTATATCTCCCAATGCTATCCCTCCCACCTCCCCCCACCCCACAACAGTCCCCAGAGTGTGATGTTCCCCTTCCTGTGTCCATGTGTTCTCATTGTTCAATTCCCACCTATGAGTGAGAATATGCGGTGTTTGGTTTTTTGTTCTTGCGATAGTTTACTGAGAATGATGATTTCCAATTTCATCCATGTCCCTACAAAGGACGTGAACTCATCATTTTTTATGGCTGCATAGTATTCCATGGTGTATATGTGCCACATTTTCTTAATCCAGTCTATCATTGTTGGACATTTGGGTTGGTTCCAAGTCTTTGCTATTGTGAATAATGCCGCAATAAACATACGTGTGCATGTGTCTTTATAGCAGCATGATTTATAGTCCTTTGGGTATATACCCAGTAATGGGATGGCTGGGTCGAATGGAATTTCTAGTTCTAGATCCCTGAGGAATCGCCACACTGACTTCCACAAGGGTTGAACTAGTTTACAGTCCCACCAACAGTGTAAAAGTGTTCCTATTTCTCCACATCCTCTCCAGCACCTGTTGTTTCCTGACTTTTTAATGATTGCCATTCTAACTGGTGTGAGATGGTATCTCATTGTGGTTTTGATTTGCATTTCTCTGATGGCCAGTGATGGTGAGCATTTTTTCATGTGTTTTTTGGCTGCATAAATGTCTTCTTTTGAGAAGTGTCTGTTCATGTCCTTCGCCCACTTTTTGATGGGGTTGTTTGTTTTTTTCTTGTAAATTTGTTGGAGTTCATTGTAGATTCTGGATATTAGCCCTTTGTCAGATGAGTAGGTTGCGAAAATTTTCTCCCATTTTGTAGGTTGCCTGTTCACTCTGATGGTGGTTTCTTTTGCTGTGCAGAAGCTCTTGAGTTTAATTAGATCCCATTTGTCAATTTTGGCTTTTGTTGCCATTGCTTTTGGTGTTTTAGACATGAAGTCCTTGCCCATGCCTATGTCCTGAATGGTAATGCCTAGGTTTTCTTCTAGGGTTTTTATGGTTTTAGGTCTAACATTTAAGTCTTTAATCCATCTTGAATTGATTTTTGTATAAGGTGTAAGGAAGGGATCCAGTTTCAGCTTTCTACATATGGCTAGCCAGTTTTCCCAGCACCATTTATTAAATAGGGAATCCTTTCCCCATTTCTTGTTTTTGTCAGGTTTGTCAAAGATCAGATAGTTGTAGATATGTGGCATTATTTCTGATGGCTCTGTTCTGTTCCATTGATCTATATCTCTGTTTTGGTACCAGTACCATGCTGTTTTGGTTACTGTAGCCTTGTAGTATAGTTTGAAGTCAGGTAGTGTGATGCCTCCAGCTTTGTTCTTTTGGCTTAGGATTGACTTGGCGATGCGGGCTCTTTTTTGGTTCCATATGAACTTTAAAGTAGTTTTTTCCAATTCTGAGAAGAAAGTCATTGGTAGCTTGATGGGGATGGCATTGAATCTGTAAATTACCTTGGGAAGGATGGCCATTTTCATGATATTGATTCTTCCTACCCATGAGCATGGAATGTTCTTCCATTTGTTTGTATCCTCTTTTATTTCCTTGAGCAGTGGTTTGTAGTTCTCCTTGAAGAGGTCTTTCACATCCCTTGTAAGTTGGATTCCTAGGTATTTTATTCTCTTTGAAGCAATTGTGAATGGGAGTTCACTCATGATTTGGCTCTCTGTTTGTCTGTTATTGATGTATAAGAATGCTTGTGATTTTTGCACGTTGATTTTGTATCCTGAGACTTTGCTGAAGTTGCTTATCAGCTTAAGGAGATTTTGGGCTGAGACAATGGGGTTTTCTAGATATACTATCATGTCATCTGCAAACAGGGACAATTTGATTTCCTCTTTTCCTAATTGAATACCTTTGATTTCCTTCTCCTGCCTAATTGCCCTGGCCAGAACTTCCAACACTATGTTGAATAGAAGTGGTGAGAGAGGGCATCCCTGTCTTGTGCCAGTTTTCAAAGGGAATGCTTCCAGTTTTTGCCCATTCAGTATGATATTGGCTGTGGGTTTGTCATAAATAGCTCTTATTATTTTGAGATACGTCCCATCAATTCCTAATTTATTGAGAGTTTTTAGCATGAAGGGTTGTTGAATTTTGTCAAAGGCCTTTTCTGCATCTATTGAGATAATCATGTGGTTTTTGTCTTTCATTCTGTTTATATGCTGGATTACATTTATTGATTTGCGTATGTTGAACCAGCCTTGCATCCCAGGGATGAAGCCCACTTGATCATGGTGGATAAGCTTTTTGATGTGCTGCTGGATTCTGTTTGCCAGTATTTTATTGAGGATTTTTGCATCAATGTTCATCAAGGATATTGGTCTAAAATTCTCTTTTTTTGTTGTGTCTCTGCCAGGCTTTGGTATCAGGATGATGCTGGCCTCATAAAATGAGTTAGGGAGGATTCCCTCTTTTTCTATTGATTGGAATAGTTTCAGAAGGAATGGTACCAGCTCCTCCTTGTACCTCTGGTAGAATTCGGCTGTGAATCCATCTGGACCTGGACTTTTTTTGGTTGGTAAGCTATTGATTATTGCCACAATTTCAGCTCCTGTTATTGGTCTATTCAGAGATTCAACTTCTTCCTGGTTTAGTCTTGGGAGGGTGTATGTGTCGAGGAATTTATCAATTTCTTCTAGATTTTCTAGTTTATTTGCATAGAGGTGTTTGTAATATTCTCTGACGGTAGTTTGTATTTCTGTGGGATCGGTGGTGATATCCCCTTTATCATTTTTTATTGCATCTATTTGATTCTTCTCTCTTTTTTTCTTTATTAATCTTGCTAGCGGTCTATCAATTTTGTTGATCCTTTCAAAAAACCAGCTCCTGGATTCATTGATTTTTTGAAGGGTTTTTTGTGTCTCTATTTCCTTCAGTTCTGCTCTGATTTTAGTTATTTCTTGCCTTCTGCTAGCTTTTGAATGTGTTTGCTCTTGCTTTTCTAGTTCTTTTAATTGTGATGTTAGGGTGTCAATTTTGGATCTTTCCTGCTTTCTCTTGTGGGCATTTAGTGCTATAAATTTCCCTCTACACACTGCTTTGAATGCATCCCAGAGATTCTGGTATGTTGTGTCTTGGTTCTCATTGGTTTCAAAGAACATCTTTATTTCTGCCTTCATTTCGTTATGTACCCAGTAGTCATTCAGGAGCAGGTTGTTCAGTTTCCACGTAGTTGAGTGGTTTTGAGTGAGATTCTTAATCCTGAGTTCTAGCTTGATTGCACTGTGATCTGAGAGACAGTTTGTTACAATTTCTGTTCTTTTACATTTATTGAGGAGAGCTTTACTTCCAAGTATACGGTCAATTTTGGAATAGGTGTGGTGTGGTGCTGAAAAAAATGTATAGTCTGTTGATTTGGGGTGGAGAGTTCTGTAGATGTCTATTAGGTCCGCTTGGTGCAGAGCTGAATTCAATTCCTGGGTATCCTTGTTGACTTTCTGTCTCGTTGATCTGTCTAATGTTGATAGTGGGGTGTTAAAGTCTCCCATTATTAATGTGTGGGAGTCTAAGTCTCTTTGTAGGTCACTCAGGACTTGCTTTATGAATCTGGGTGCTCCTGTATTGGGTGCATATATATTTAGGATAGTTAGCTCTTCTTGTTGAATTAATCCCTTTACCATTATGTAATGGCCTTCTTTGTCTCTTTTGATCTTTGTTGGTTTAAAGTCTGTTTTATCAGAGACTAGGATTGCAACCCCTGCCTTTTTTTGTTTTCCATTTGCTTGGTAGATCTTCCTCCATCCTTTTATTTTGAGCCTATGTGTGTCTCTGCACGTGAGATGGGTTTCCTGAATACAGCACACTGATGGGTCTTGAGTCTTTATCCAGTTTGCCAGTCTGTGTCTTTTAATTGGAGCATTTAGTCCATTTACATTTAAAGTTAATATTGTTATGTGTGAATTTGATCCTGTCATTATGATGTTAGCTGGATATTTTGCTCGTTAGTTGATGCAGTCTCTTCCTAGTCTCGATGTTCTTTACATTTCGGTATGATTTTGCAGTGGCTGGTACCGGTTGTGCCTTTCCATGTTTAGCGCTTCCTTCAGGAGCTCTTTTAGGGCAGGCCTGGTGGTGACAAAATCTCTCAGCATTTGCTTGTCTGTAAAGTATTTTATTTCTCCTTCACTTATGAAGCTTAGTTTGGCAGGATATGAAATTCTGGGTTGAAAATTCTTTTCTTTAAGAATGTTGAATATTGGCCCCCACTCTCTTCTGGCTTGTAGGGTTTCTGCCGAGAGATCCGCTGTTAGTCTGATGGGCTTCCCTTTGATGGTAACCCGACCTTTCTCTCTGGCTGCCCTTAACATTTTTTCCTTCATTTCAACTTTGGTGAATCTGACAATTATGTGTCTTGGAGTTGCTCTTCTCGAGGAGTATCTTTGTGGCGTTCTCTGTATTTCCTGAATCTGAATGTTGGCCTGCCTTGCTAGATTGGGGAAGTTCTCCTGGATAATATCCTGCAGAGTGTTTTCCAACTTGTTTCCATTCTCCCCGTCACTTTCAGGTACACCAATCAGGCGTAGATTTGGTCTTTTCACATAGTCCCACATTTCTTGGAGGTTTTGCTCGTTTCTTTTTATTCTTTTTTCTCTAAACTTCCCTTCTCGCTTCATTTCATTCATTTCATCTTCCAGGGCTGATACCCTTTCTTCTATTTGATCGCATCGGCTCCTGAGGCTTCTGCATTCTTCACGTAGTTCTCGAGCCTTGGTTTTCAGCTCCATCAGCTCCTTTAAGCACTTCTCTGTATTGGTTATTCTAGTTATACATTCTTCTAAATTTTTTTCAAAGTTTTCAACTTCTTTGCCTTTGGTTTGAATATCCTCCCGTAGCTCGGAGTAATTTGATCGTCTGAAGCCTTCTTCTCTCAGCTCGTCAAAGTCATTCTCTGTCCAGCTTTGTTCCGTTGCTGGTGAGGAACTGCGTTCCTTTGGAGGAGGAGAGGTACTCTGGTTTTTAGAGTTTCCAGTTTTTCTGCTCTGTTTTTTCCCCATCTTTGTGGTTTTATCTACTTTTGGTCTTTGATGATGGTGATGTACAGATGGGTTTTTGGTGTGGATGTCCTTTCTGTTAGTTTTCCTTCTAACAGACAGAACCCTCAGCTGCAGGTCTGTTGGAGTACCTGGCCGGCCGTGTGAGGTGTCAGTCTGCCCCTGCTGGGGGGTGCCTCCCAGTTAGGCTGCTCGGGGGTCAGGGGTCAGGGACCCACTTGAGGAGGCAGTCAGCCCGTTCTCAGATCTCCAGCTGCGTGCTGGGAGAACCACTGCTCTCCTCACAGCTGTCAGACAGGGACATTTAAGTCTGCAGAGGTTACTGCTGTCTTTTTGTTTGTCTGTGTCCTGCCCCCAGAGGTGGAGCCTACAGAGGCAGGCAGGCCTCCTTGAGCTGTGGTGGGCTCCACCCAGTTCAAGCTTCCAGGCTGCTTTGTTTACCTAAGCGAGCCCGGGCAATGGCGGGCGCCCCTCCCCCAGCCTCGCTGCCGACTTGCTGTTTGATCTCAGACTGCTGTGCTAGCAATCAGCGAGACTCCGTGGGCGTAGGACCCTCTGAGCCAGGTGCGGGCTATACTCTCCTGCGGCACCGTTTCCTAAGCCCGTCGGAAAAGCACAGTATTCGGGTGGGAGTGGCCCGATTTTCCAGGTGCCGTCTGTCACCTCTGGAAGGGGAACTCCCTGACCCCTTGCGCTTCCCGAGTGAGGCAATGCCTCGCCCCTGCTTCGGCTGGCGCACGGTGCGCTCACCGACTGACCTGCGCCCACTGTCTGGCACTCCCTAGTGAGATGAACACGGTACCTCAGATGGAAATGCAGAAATCACCCGTCTTCTGCGTTGCTCGCGCTGGGAGCTGTAGACCGGAGCTGTTCCTATTCGGCCATCTTGGCTCCTCCCCCCCTGTATTTCTCATTCTATGTGTTATTTGGAACAGACTGAAACAGAAAGTGGCTGAATGAGGCAGAATAAGGGATATGAGTATATTAGTATAATTTGATTGACTCCTAGAAAATAATGTTACATGGGGAGTTATCCAATAATAGATATGTAATGTCATCATCTCATTTGAAGTAGATGGCAGTTTATAAGTTTATAACTTCTTCCTAGTTTAATATCACAATTTATTTGTGAGAATGCTCAGAATGGATGTTTTTTACTAACTTTCTAATAAAATCATATAAACAGATTAATACTGGTCTGCTGTGGTTTGAATGCCTCCTCAAAAACTCATGTTGCAATTTAATTGCCAATGTTATGGTATTGGGGGGTGGGTAGGGCCTTTAAGAGATGATGAGGCCAAGCCCTAATGGATGGATTAATGCCATTATTTCAGGAGTGGGTTAGTTATCCCAAAAGTGGGTTCCAGATACAAAGGATGAGTTCAACCTGATTTCCTTACTCTCTCTGTGTTGTACGCTTACTTGAAAGAGCATGCCTCTTCACTATTTTATGACACAGCAAGAAGGTCCTCTCAAGATGCCAGCACTGTGATCTTAGACTTATCAGTCTGAAGAACTTTAAGAAATGAATTTCTTTTCTTTATAAATTACTCAGTCTCTGCTATTCTGTCATAGTAGCAGAAAACAGACTAAAATGCTATCAAATCTTATGAATACCATAACCATTTAACAATAACAAACTAAACCAATACTATATGGATTGTGTAGAAATGCATAATCAATTGAATGGACTTAGGAAGCTAGGGTAGTTGATGCACTTAAGAATGAGAAATGCTTGCCTTAACTGTTGCCTCCTCTGCTTTAAGTATTCTTACTGAATTATTAATAGTTTAACTTCAGTTATGTTGATAACCTTTATGATATTCATATATTCTGTACTGTTCCTTTTTAACTGTTACTTAAATGTATCTTACTACTCAGATGATAGATTTTAACATAAAATATCATCACTTCATACTAGGAAAGTGTCTCCTAACAAATATAAATGCTATCTGAACTAGTGGCAAAATCATCATCATTGCCACCACCATCTCCACTGAACATAGATATAAGGACAATATAAATTTCATTTTATAACATAATTTGACAGGTAAAATACCCAGAAGTTTGCATAGATTACTGAGGCATAACTCATGTGTAAAATGAGACAAAATGGAAATCATGTTTCTGAAAAAGAAAGTTAGAAGAAATAAATCTCTCAATCAAAATTTAAGAGTAAAAGGAAAATTCAAATATATTCATCCTACAGCATAAGAAAATAAAATGTTTCCTTTGACAAAGGAGGAGAGAGGTTTTATCACAACCCAAATATTAAAAGTATGCTTCACAAGAAATAATACAACACGGTCAATTGCTATGTATAAAAATGTTAATTAAAGATTAATATTTTAATTTAAGAGGAAGAAATACTTCCAAACTCATTGAATAAGGCCATTATTACCCTGATACTAAGGCCAGACAAGGATGCTACAAAGGAAAATTACAGACCATTATCCCTGATGAACATAGATGCAAAACTCCTCAATAAAATACTAACACACTGAATTCAACAGCACATTAAAATGATCATCCACCATGATCAAGTGGGATTTATCACTGGGATGCAACAAGGTTTGAACATATATAACTCAATACACGTGCTACACATTAAAAAAAATGAAGAACAAAAAGCATATGATCATCTCAATAAATGTAGAAAAAGCATTTGACAAAATTCAACATCCTCTCATGATAAAAAACTCTCAACAAATTGTATATACAAGGAATATACCTCAACATGTTAAAGTCCACGTATGACAAATCTGCAACTAATATCATACTCAATGATGAAAAGTTGAAAGTTTTTCTCTAAGACATGGGTATCCATTCTCACTAATTCCATCAACATAGTACTGGAAGTCCTATCAAGAGCATTGGGAAAGAAAAAGAAAGAAAATATATCTATACTGGAGAAGAAAAAGTAAAATTGTCTATTTGCGGATGACATGATGTTATATATGGAAAAGAGTCAAGACTCCACCAAAATACTGGTATAATTAATAAAGAAATTCAGTAAAGTTACAGGATATAAAATCAACAACAAAAATCAGCCTATACTGTACTCAGCTTATACTATGCACTTCTAAACACTGACAAACTATCTGAAAAAGAAATTTTAACGTATCATACATGATAGCTACAAAAAGAAACTATTTGGGAATAAATTTAACCAAGAAGGTGAAAAATCTATGCACTGAAAATGATATTACTTATGAAAGAAACTAAAAACGACACAAATAATAGAAAAAATATTATATGCCTATGGATCAGAAGGCTCAATATTGTTAAAATATCCACGCTAACCAAAGTGATCTGCAGATTAAATGCAATCCCTATCAAAATTTCAATGTAATTTTTCATAGAAATAGAAAAAAATCTTGAAATTCATGTGGAACCACAAGAGATATGGCGTCTATGGGGTAAGGCTTGGCTCCTCTGAAAAGGCAGGCAAGAGTGGGAAGGATTGCGTTTTGTTGTTTGAGGGCTAGCTTAGCTGCAATACAATAGGACACCAGGTAGACTTCTAAGATTTTTGACTCTGGTTCGTGACTCCTGGATGGCACTTCTGGACCCACCTGGGGCCTGGTGGACCTCGCCACCCTGAAGGGAAAGACATAGGCCTGGCTGGCTTTGCCACCTGCTAATTGTAGAGTTCCAGGGCCATGAGTGAACATAGGCAATAGACAGGAAGTGGTTATAGCAGGCCTTGGGCAAGATCCAGTGCTGTGCTGGCTTCAGGTCTTACCCAGTGTAGTCATAGTGACGTTGGCCACAGGGGTGCTTGTGTCACTAAACCCTCAGCTTCAGGTGGCTCAGAACGGAGAAACAGAGACTTTATGTTTGGGAGAAAGTAAAAGAAGAGAACAAGTCTCTGTCTGGTAATCCAGAGAATTCTCCCAGATCTTTTGCTACACCACCAAGGTTGTACCTTCACAAGTCTGCCAGAACCACAACATTACTGGGCTTGGGGTGCCTCCTAAAGCAGACACAGCTTAGATCATAACATCAAGTCATTTGAAATATCTGGAAAGCCTTTCCAAAAGGACAGTTACAAATAAGCCCAGACAGTAAAGACTAGAGTAAATACCTAACTCTTCAATGCCCAGACAGGAAAACATGATCTCACCAAATGAACTAAACAAGGCATCAAGAAACAATCCTGGAGAAACAAAGATATGTGACATTTTAGACAAAGAATTCAAAATATTTGTGTTGAGGAAATGCTAAGAAACTCAAGAACACAGAGAAGGAATTCAGAATTCTATCAGATAAATTTAATAGAGTATGAAATAACTAAAAGGGATCAAGCAGAAATTCTGGAGCTGAAAAATGCAATAGACAACTGAATAATGCATCAGAGGTCTTTAATAGAAGAATTGATCAAGCAAAAGAAAGGATTAGTGAGCTTGAATACAGGCTATTTTAACATACACCAAGAAGACAAAAAAGGAGAGAATTTTAAAAATAAAGCACACCTACAGGATCTAGGAAATGCCTCAAAAGGGCAAATCTAATAGTTATTGGCCTTAAAGAGGAAGTAGAGGAAGAGATTGGGGTAGAAAGTTTATTCAAAGGGATAATGACAGAGAATGTCCCAAACCTAGAGAAATATATCAATATCCAAGAACAAGAAGGTTATAGAGGGCCAAGCAGATTTAACCCAAAGACAACTACCTAAAGGCATTTAATAATCAAACTCCCAAAGGTCAAGGATAAAGCAGCAAGAGAAAAAAAAATAACATACAATACAGCTCCAATACATCTGGTAGCAGACTTTTCAGTGGAAACCTTACAGGCCAGGGGAGAGTGATATGAATATTTAAAGTGCTGAAGAAAAAAAACTTTTACGTTAGAATAGTATATCTGGTAAAAATATCCTTCAAACATGAAGGAGAAATAAATACTTAACCCAGACAAAAAAAAGCTGAGGGATTTCAATACCAGAGCTGTCCTACAAGAAATGCTAAAGGGGGTACACTTCAATCAGAAAGAAAAGGACAGTAATGAGCAATAAATGATCACCTGATGGTCCAAAATTCATTGGTAATAGTATGTACACAGAAGAACACATATTATAACACTGTAACTGTAGTGTGTAAACTACTCTTATCCTAGGTATGATGAACCAATAAAAAATAATAACTACAACAACTTTTCATGACATAGCATAATAAGATAGAAATAGAAACAACAAAAAGTTAAAAAGTGGGGGGATGAAATTAAGGCATAGAGTTTTTATTAGTTTTCTTTTTGCTTGTTTGTTTACACAAATAGTGTTAAGTTATTATCAGGTTAAAATAATGGGTTATAAGATAGTATTTGCAAGCCTCAAGGTAACCTCAAACCAAAAAGCATACGATATATACACAAAAAATAAAAAGCAAAAACTAAATTATATCACTAGAGAAAATCACCTTCACTAGAGGAAAACAGGAAGGAAAGAAAGAAGAGAAGACCAGAAAATAAACAACAAAATGGCAGGAGTAGGTTCTAACTTATCAGTAATAACATTGAATGTAAATGGACTAAACACTTCAATCAAAAGATATAGAGTGGCTGAATGGGTGAATAAACAAGACCCATTGTTCTGTTGCCTACAAGAAATACACTTAACCTGTAAAGACACACATAGACTGAAAATAAAGGGATGGATAAAGATATTTCATGCCAATGGAAACCAAAAATGGAAACCTAGAAATTAATAACAGAAGGAATTTGGAAACTATTCAAGTACATGGAGTCACTATACTTAGAAAAAGTAGATTTCAAGACAAAAGCTATAAGAAGAGACAAAGAAGGTCACTATATAACGATAAACAGGTCAATTCAGAAAGAGAATATAACAGTCATAAATATATATGCACCCAACACTGGATCACCCAGATATGTAAAGGAAATATTGTTAGAGCTAAAGAGAGATGTAGGCTCCATTACAATAATAGCTGGAGACTTCAAAACCCCATTTTCAGCGGAAAATCAGACAAAGAAACATGAGACTTAATCAACACTATAGACCAAATGGATCCAATAGATATTTAAAGAACATTTCATCCAAGAGCTGCGGAATACACATTATTTTCCTCAGCACATGGATCATTCTCAAGGATAGACCACATGTTAGGTCACAAAACAAGTTTTAAAACATTCAAATAATGAAAATCACCAAGTATTTCCTCTTACCACGATGGAATAAATCTAGAAATAACAAGAGGAATTTTGGAAAGTATTCAAATATATAGAAATTAAACAATATGCTCCTGAATGACCAGTGGATCAATAAAGAAATTTAGAAATTGTAAAATTTCTTGAAACAAATGATAATGAAAACACATACTAAAACCCATGCAAAAGCAGTACTGAGAGGGAAGTTTACAGCTATAAGTGTCTACATCAAAAAGAGAAAAAAGTTGAAATGAAAAATCTAATGACGCATCTTAAAGAATTAGAAAAGCAAGAGCAAACCAAACCCCAAATTAGTAGAAGAAAACAAATAATAAAGAACAGAGCGGAAATAAATGAAATCAAAATGATAAAAATACAAAAGCTCAACAAAACCAGAAATTGGTTTTTTGAAACAGATATATGAAAAGGTGCTTAACATCATTGATCATCAGAGAAATGAAAATCAAAACTACAACAAAATATAATTTCACCCCAGTTAAAATGGCTTATGTCCAAAAGACAGGCAATAACAAATGCTGATGAGGATGTGGAGAAAAAAGAACCCTTGTCCACTGTTGGTGGAAATGTAAATTGCTACAGTCAACATGGAGAACAGTTTGGAGGTTCCTCATAAAACTAAAAATTGATTTATCATATGAACCAGCAATCCTACTGCTAGGTATATATCCAAAAGAAAGGAAATCAGTTTATTGAGGAGATATCTGTACTCCTATATTTGTTGCTACACTGTTTACAACAGCTAAGAATTGGAAGCGACCAGAGCAAGTTTCTGTCTCAAAAAAAAAAAAAAAAAAGAATTGGAAGCAACCTAACTGTCCATCAACAGATGAATGAATAAAGAAAAGGTGGTACATATACACAATGGGGTACTATTAAGCCATAAAAAAGAACAAGATCCAGTCATTTGTAACAACATGGATGGAACTGGAGATCATCATGTTATGTGAAATACGCCAGGCACAAAAGACAAACATCGCATGTTCTCACTTATTTGTGGGATCTAAAAATCAAAACTATTGAACTCATGGATATAGAGAGTAGAAGGATGGTTACTAGAGGTTGGAAATGGTAGTAGGGGGTTGGAGGGAAGGTGGGGATGGTTAAAGGGTACAAAAAATAGAATAATTAAGACCTACTATTCGATGGCACAATAGTGTGACTATAGTCAATATTAACTTAATTGTACATTTCAAAATAACCTAATGAGTATAAATGTATTGTTTGTAACTCAAAGAATAAATGCTTGAGGGCATGGATACCCTATTCTCCATGATATGTTTGTTTCTCTTTGCAGGCCTGTATGAAAACATCTCATGTACCTCATAAATATATATACCTACTATTTATCCAAAAAATTAAAAATTAAAAAGTTATACTTTGCTTATATTGGAGTCAATTATACTATATGATTATTATGAATGATATAATCAAAATTAAAAGGGTAAAGTTGATGCATAATTTCTTTCATAATTAGAAGTGTCACAAGATGTAAATAACATAGAGAAGTCAGTTCAAACAATAAAAATATCAGTAACCATTTTATCATCCTGAGAGAATCTTCAAAGAAATAAAATTATGTGTCAAGTTATTTCATAAAAAGTGCAAATATTCTATTCTTTATATCACAATGAAGAATTAGCAGATAATTCACTTTGACTTGGTAGATGTTTAATAAATAACATAAAAAATCAAATGTCATTTGATCCCTGAATTCCATTTGAAAAGTTATCAATTTCTTTAATAAATAGAATTCAATTTCAAATGTTATCAATCAATGTTACAGTGTATACAATATCCTGCAATAATTGATTTTCCATTGAAAAATAAGAATTGGCTAAGAAGAAAAAACAGTTTAACAGCAATTTCTGCCAACTGAATAGAATAAAACTTAACTCTGTTCCCTCGAGCTTTCTAATATTCATGTAGAGAAATACTTTCTCTAATTGTAAATAGGATTACAATTGTAAAAGTAATGGCAATATAGTTCTATATGAATTATAGAGGGTTTTCATATGTATACCATCTGATTGGTGGTTATTTCAGTTAAAAGGAGTAAAATTTAACCTGTTTCACTTGTGGTAATACCTCTGGTATTAATAAGGAGCACCAATACAGGACTCACACAAAAAAGTTATTTTGCCCATTTTTTTTCTCATTTTATCTTCACAGCAATCCAGTAAAATAGATAGGGTAAGCAAATCCCCGTTTTCACAATAAAACCCCCATAGTTTTAGAAACCACATTTGGTGGCAGTTTGAAAAGCCAGGTCTCCTCATTCCTCATCTAAGTTAAGAAATTTTGGTATTATAAAGGTTTTTTTAATTTTTAAGTTATATGGAATATCTAATTATAAACTTCTGGCTATTTTATAGCTAATATCTTAGATGTAAGTGCATAATCAATAAAAATAAATATATTGAATTATAATAAAACATCATATCAGGTCCACAAATATTTAGTCAGTAAGTGCCAAAGAGGGTACTAAATTCTGGGCCATTTATATCAATTAGTTATAATTTCTGACATGGTTACTCCTACTATGGAGTAGGAACATCATGAAAAAATGCTCACAGAAGGCAAATAACATCATGGCTCTGGGATCAGAGTGGGGCTGGTGGGTATACAGATGGGAGGTGAGCATGGATAAAGATGAGTTTGTATAGCTGGAATGTGTTGTGGAAGGCTTACAGCTAAAAATGTATTCAGACTTAATTAATTTGCTAATATTAAGACATAAAAGGAAAGGTTTATAATAATTAGATCATTATTTTAATAACATCTTGCCATTTGGAGAGGATGCATGCATTTCTCCTCCAACTTCAGCAGGTTAGTGTCAGTTTCTTTTGTGTTTTCTCTGTTTCTTGTACATACTTCTATTATCCTCAAAACGTTATACTTTAATTCATTCGCTTATGTAATTGCCTCTGTTGTGACAATGGAGACATTAGTGAATGACAATTTGCTGAATGAATGAATGGATAAAATCAGAGACAGACTGGAAGCCCAGAGAATGGTTAAGATTTAACAAAAATAAGACAGGAATTCAAAATTGCAATTGATTATTAATTCTTACATGAAATAAAATTTTCACAAAATATTATCATGATGAAAAAATAGGACTGCTGAGAGTCAGTTCTTGGAATCAATATAGTACTTAAATTCATTTTTCCACAGTTTATTAATGCAAACTGTCTAAGCACTCTAAAATATTGAGAGATTTTGTTCACTTTTGTTCTCATAAATAAAGTGATATTGATACAGACAGAATTTTCTTAAAGTATTACAGAATGATTTTCCTTCATAAACATTAAAACTGTGGCTCTTGGCTGCCTTTTGTCCTACTGAGATGCAAATTACAAATGATAGAAATAAAAAAAATATTGAACTGCTACCTGTAGAACCACACAAATGCCGGGCATGGTGACTCACACCTGGAATCCCAGCACTTTGGGAGGCCAAGGTGGGCAGATCACCTGAGATCAGGAGTTCCAGACCAGCCTGGCCAACATGGTGAAACCCCGCATCTACTAAAAATACAAAAATTAGCCGGACATGGTGGCTGGCGACTGTAATCCCAGCTACTCAGGAGGCTGAGGCAGGAGAATCACTTGAACCAGGGAGGCAGAGGGAGCAGTGAGCCGAGATCACGCCATTGCACTCCAGCCTGGGCGACAGAGCAAGATGCCGTCTCAAAAAAAAAAACCCACAACTATACATTTATATGGTATAATTCCTACTAAAATATATGTATTTATTGTGTTAATTTAAAATAAGATGTAAGACTTAGATGCAAAATACTCTGTTGGCTTGCTGTACTATGCAGGGATTTAAGTTTTTAAAAAATGGTGAAGGGATTTTGGCTTATAAATGTGAATACCTAATAAATGAATGAACATATTGAGATCATTTTCATTAACTAAATTAAATACACATATTGTGTTGATATATATGTGTATCTATTATACATATATATAACTATTTCTCAACACCTCCCCATTCCCACGTTGGTCTTAACTTACATAGGTTCTTAGCAACTCTCCTTGCTTCTACTCTTTACCTCTTTAAAACTATTCTTAATACAGAGTGATCCTATTTAAATGTCATTCAGCTTATGTCAGGTCAATTGCTTCTCAACTCACATAAGTACACCTTAAAGTCCTTACAATGGCCTGCAAGATTCGACCCCTGCTACTTCTCTGAGTTTTGGTATCTGCTCTCTCATGTGTTCACTCAGTTTCAGCCACGTTGGCTTCCTTTCTGTCTTGCTGTTCTTGGCACACACGAGGTATGCTCTTGCTCAGGATATTTGTTTCCTTGTCACTTCTCTGCCCGCAACGTAAGACAACTCCCAGATCATTCTTTCCCCTCCTTAGTGGCTTTACTGAATTTTTGCCTACTTGCCAAAGTTTTCTCTTACCACCTCATGTCAAATTGCAACCACATCCTTCTACATGCCATACCCACCCTCCTTGCTATATTTTTCTCCTTAGCATTTATTACCATCTAATATATGATACTTAATATATTATATGAAATATATTTAACATTTATATATGATATTAATATTTGTTATTATCTGTCTTAGCTATTAGAATGTAAGATCCATGCTTTCTTCACTGAAGCCCTCACATGTCCAAGAAGAGAAATTGCTTTATACAACATGTACTAAAAAAAACTTTGAAAAAATGAATGAATAAATAATGGCATTCAGCAAACTCATGTGCTGTGGCTGACAGTGACTAGGATTTGCGGAATGAGTAGAATGTAAAAGGAAACAACAGTAGCTTAAGAGAAAATAAAGGAATCTTACTTTCTTTCATTACTCTCAGTGAAATTTTATACACACACACACACACACCCCTTTAATATGAATTTCTTGAGTACTGAAGTAAAAACCTGCATTCTTGTAGGCTATTGTTTCCACATGGGCACTTATCATTGTATCTGGAATAGTACTCCATAACTATGCTGAACTATTAAAAATTAATTAAAATAAATGAGAACCTTAAAAGATCTGTATAGTTCCTGGACAGTGTCTTGCCCTCAGGAGCTTATAGTCTGCTCTTAGAAACTACCTGAAAGTTACTTGGAATTCTTTCAAGTGGAGGAAAAATCTGTAAGCTCCATTTAGTCATGGTGTTGGTTCTAATGCAAGTAGAGTCAACCAATGTATTCTGCATTTCTTTATTTCTGTATGTTCTTTCAATGAAACTAAAAGAATACATATATCAAAATTAAAAGGAAGACAAACATCATTAATTTAAAAAAAAGAGTTTTGGGCCAGGTGCAGTGGCTCAGGCCTGTAATCCCAGAACTTTGGGAGGCAGACGCAGGAGGATCGTTTGAGCCCAGAAGGTCAAGGCTAGCCTGGGCAACATGGCAACACCCCTGTCTCTACAAAAAATTTTTAAAAAACTAGCATATGTGGTAGTGCATGCCTTTTTACTACTTATTTATTCTAAGCATGACACTATGTTTCCTATATCTTATTCCTAAATTTGATAACAATTTTGCCAATTATTCTCCCAGTTATCCAGTTAAGAACACCTGGGTACTAAAAGTTTTTAAAAATTCAGGCAATAAGTACCAGATCTGCATTTAAATCCTGATCTAACTCTAAAACCATGGCTCTCTACTAATCACTGGAGATACTGAAGCATTGGCTGGTGGAAGATCTGGTATGGATATTAAAAAGAGAGATTAGCATCCTTGCTTCCAAAGTAACCACTCCAAGCTTACAAAAAAGTGCAGTCTATTCCATGAAATATTGGTTAGACAAATCAGGAAATCTAACTGTAGGAACAATTGCTCCTCATGAAGCAATATCACTGAACACACAAATATTTCAAAGTATGTCAACCTTGATGAAGGCAATCAAATTAGGATTTGGGGCATTGTACCACGTAAAACAGGACATTATTTAGTTTCCCTCATGTCCCTATCACAAAAATTATAACGTAAGCATAATTCTCCTCTGATAAATTTCAAAATAAATGGATACAGAAGAGAAATATGTTTCTTTGTATTGGCAATGTATCTAATCACTAGTATCCTGATGTGGTGTGATATCACTACACCTTGAAAATAATATATTAGAACCTATCAGCCCAGGGACCAATAATTTGTATTTTTCTTCACAGAAGAGAGTTTCCTAAATATATATTGGAAAATCTTCGCATCAACGCGAAATGTGGTCTGTGTCATGTGTACCTAACACACCAGCTTTCGGGAATTTTGAGAAATCTCATGCTAATGACCAATCCGTACCTGGTAATCCCCCTGGAACAAGAACAAGGAAGCTCACTCATCTGTGTGCTGTGTTTCTTGATCTCCAACCTTGATCACTGCCATGCCATCTGTAACATATGCCAAAAAAGCATAAGCAGAAATAGAGACTTTCTTGCCTAGGAACATTCTTCCTCATGTTACGCTGGAGTGTGTCCTCTGTCCTCTAATAATGCTACTGGAATTAGCTCTTCTACCAAAGACTTTTTCATGACAAGGAATTCGAGGCCAACTTCTAAAATCAAAACCACCACTCCAAAAGCAGCTAATTTCACCCTTACTTCAATCCCTGATTCTCAACAATACATCCAATAGCATTTTCTTGCCAGAAACCCTGTCAGTTCATCTTTAAGAAGAAGAGCAAGCTAGCTGGACCAGTTTCACTCACCTACTCTGAAACAACTAAAAACTAAGAATATAAAAGTATGGATGAATTATAATTCATATCACAGAGGCATTTCCTCACGGAATACCTATGGACAAACAATGAAGTTTCTCTCATTTCATTTCAAGTCTTATGGCCTTGGACATGCTTACTTGCCATGTAGCTCTGGCTAAATCTATAAGCAAACATTGGATATCATTGGTTTTAGCTTTGTGCTCTTCCATGCTGTGTTACCACTGATTCATTAAGAATGTTCTTGAAGACACATTCAGATTTTAATGTTATATTTCTATATTAGCTCCAAAGAGTTTTACAAAAATTTTCTACATTTATCAATTATAATAATATAGATACAAGTTATCTTCAAAAGATTTCATGAAATTAACAAAGTTGAACAAATTATCAATATAAACAATGGTTTTAGGTTCATTGGATATACGATATTTAGTCCTTGTGGATTCATTGTTCTCTTACAAAAATTGCTGAAGTTTTAAAAGTATCACGATGGTAATGTACGTCACAATTATGTTATAACACAGACAACTAGGATGAAAATTAATTTGGAGAACTAGTTCAAAAAATCCAGTGATTAAATAAAGCTTAGAACCAATGATATGTATATAAAAGTTTAGATTTAGTCCATGATATTAACCAAGTAAAATTGATTTTATCTATATTTTCTGCTCTACCTTTTCTGGAGATATAATATTGGCATAAATTGATAAAACCATATAATACTGTTAATAAGTTTAACAATTGCTATGGATAATTGTTTTAATGTCCTAACTCATGTTATTGTATTAATTCAGAATACAATGACTAGGTCTCTAAGTAGAGCAAAAAACTGCCTTGTGAACTTATTGAAGACTCAACTGGACATGACTATATGTCTAATTTTTTCCCAAATTAATCAGTCTCTTCAATGAAATTACTATCAAATCTCAACAGAGATTGTCATGAAAATTGAAAAACAGATTCTGGAATTTATATTCAAAATCAAAGGGTCAAGAATTGTTCCGAGAGCATTCTGACAAACAGCTCTAGGATGGATCCACCTACTAAATGCCAGGATTTAATATAAAGATGTTACAGTTAAAACAGTGTGATATTGGTGTAGGGATAGACAAATAGGCCAGTAGGATAGAAAAATAAAACCTAAAGTATAATAATAATCATAATAATAATAATAATAATAATAAAAGAAAAAAAAAGAAAAAATTAAAAAAATTAAAAAAAAAAAAGAAAAATAGACCAGAACAGAGAACTTGGAAAAGATCTGTGCATGCATTTTAAAAAATTAATATATGACAGATGGGACTAGTAGATCAGTGTGAGTAATAATGCACTATTCAAAAAATGGTACACAGGAGTAGTAAAGAAAAATAAGAAAGCAATCCTATTTAAAACAGCTACAGTATAATAAAATACCTAAGAATAAATTTAACTAAATAAATGAAAGATCTTTACAATGGAAACTATAAAACATGAAATATCTTTTCATTCTTATGTGTCCTCTTCAATTTTTTCAAAGGATAAAAGATTGAAAGGACACATAAAAAATGGAAAGATATTTCATGTTCATGGATTGAAAAAATTAATATTGTTAAATGTCCACACTATGCAAAATGATCTGCAGATTCAATGCAATCTCTATCAAAATACCAATCAATGTCATTCTTCACAGTAATAAAAAAAATTTTCTAACAGTTGTGTGGAACCACAAAAGGCCCTGAATAGACAAAGCAATCTTAAGTGAAAAGAACAAAGCTGGAGGCATCACACTGCCTGGCTTCAAAATATACTACGATGGTATACTAACCAAAAGAGCATGGCGTGGCATAAAAATAGACACATAGACTAATGGAACAGAATACAGAACCCAGAAATAAGTACATGCATTTACAGCCAACACAGTTTCAACAAAGGCACAAAGAATATACGCTGGGAAAAGGATAATCTTTTTAAGAAATGGTGCTGACAAAACTGGATATTCATATGCAGAAGATTAAAATTAGAGCACTATCTCTTATATATCAAAATAAACTCTAAATGAACTAAAGACTTAATTTTAAGACCTGAGCTTATGAAACTACTAGAAGAAAAACATTAAAAGAATACTCCAGGACATTGGTATGGGCAAAAATGTTTTGAGTAAGACCTCAAAAGCACAAACAACAAAAGCAAAATTTGACAAATGGGATTATGTCAACCTAAAAAACTTCTGCATAGCAAAGGAAACAATCAACAAAGTGAAGAGACAACCTACAGAATGGGAGAAAATATTTGCAAACTATCCATCTGACAAGGGATGAATAGGTACAATGTATAAGGAACTCAAACAACTTAATAGCAAAAAAACCCCCAAATAATTTGATTTAAAAAATGAGCAAAAGATTTGAATACACATTTCTCAAAAGAAGACATACAAATGGCCAACAGATACGTTAAAATGCTCAATATCACTAGTCATCAGGGAAATCCAAATTAAAACCACAATGAGATTTCACCTCACCCCATTAAAAATGGCTTTTTTCAAAATAGAGATGCTGGCAAGGAGATGAGAATAGCAGATGCTGGCAAAGATTTGAAGAAAGAGAAATGCTCACACACTGTTTGTGGCAATGTAAATTAGTCCAACCACTATAAAAAACAGTATGGAGATTCCTCAAAAAACCAAAAATAGAACTACCATACAATACACCGATCCCACTGCTAGGTATATATCAAAAGAAAGGAAATAAGTATATAGAAGAGATACCTGCACTCCCATGTCTATTACAGCACTATTCAAAATAGCCAAGAGATGCAATCAAACTGTGTTCATTAAGAGATGAATGAGTAAAAACTGTGGTATCAATACACAGTAGAATATTATTCATTCATTGAAAGAATGAAATCATATTATTTGCAGCAACATAAATGGAACTGGAGGACATTACATTAAGTGAAATAAGCCAGACACAGAAAGACCAATATTACATGTTCTCACCCATATGTGGGAGCTAAATAAATTGATCTCATTAATATAGTAAATAAAATAGCCGTTACCTCAGGTTGGAATGGGTGGTGTGGAGGGGGGAATGATGAGGGATTGTTTAATGAGTACAAAAGTACAATTAGATAGGAATAACTTCTAGAGTTTGATAGCACAAAGGGTGACTATAGCTAGCAATAATTTATTGTATATTTCAAAGTAGCAAGAAGGAAAGATTTGAAGTGTTCCCAACACAAAGAAATAATAAACATTTGAGGTGATGGATATCCTAATTATCCAGATTTCATCATTACACATTATATGCATGCATGGAAATATCACATGTACTCTATAAATACATACAACTATTATGTGCCAATAAAAAAAATGACCCAGAAGCATACAGCCCCTCAGGAGCTGAGCTGCTCTAGAGATGGCTCAGGGATGCTTGTCGAAAAAACAAGACAAAAGTCCTGTTAAAGTTTCTGAAATATAAAGCTTTAAAAAATGGTGCATAGGAAACTGATTATACATATTGAGAAGGAAAACAAAACTAAAATATGACTTTCTACTTTGGACCACAGATACATTAAAAACAACTTAATTCTCTGAGCTTAAGAACATTTCTGAAATGTAACATTTTACAGTTTTTAGAAGAAAAAAAGAATAATATATTTAAGACTTCAGGACATGGAGAATTTCCTAAACAGTACAACACATTTATAAAACTTAATTGAAACAAAATGACAAATTTGACTATATTAAAACTTCAAATTTTACAAAAAATAAAGAGACAGAAACTAAAAACATAAGCCATACACTGGGAAAAGGTATTTATATCCTACATATTTGACAAAGGATTATATCCAGAATATATAAAGATGCCCTAAAATGATTAAAAATACACACGCAATCCAATCAAAGAACAGGCAAAAAGACGAGTGAAATCTCAGATGAGAAAAATCCACAAGCTCACAAGATTAATAAAATATGATCATACTCAGCACTACTGAAGGAAAAGTAAATGAAAGCAACAGTGGGAAACCATTGCACAACAGAGTTGATAAAGGGAAATGTAAAGAAAGAGGAACAAGTACGTACAGAGATGAGAACACTAATTTGACCCTGACAAATGTAAAAACAGTATGAAACACTTGGGAGAGAAATTAGGAAAAAAAAACAAACTAGTTGAAGAAGTCACAGAACATTCTTCCACATTATTTGACAAGATTGATAGTCATTATAGCACAGAAATTTAAGTTGTATTGTAGAATAAACTCCTACACATGGTCGCAAGGAGACTACATGAAAAACTAATTATAGCATTGTTTAAAGCAGTAAAAATAAAGCAAACCAAAACTATAATGTCCTAAATAACCAGGGAATGCTTAAATTAAACTGTAGTAGAGACATATAGTAACAGAATTCTACCCAGTAGTGAAAATAAATGAACTTGAGTTTTGATTAATCTCCAAAACTTCAGGTGACTTAAAAGTGGCACAAAGACATGTGTGGCAAGATATTCTTTAAATAAAATTTTTCAAATAAGCAAAATGAATCTTATATAGTTGTGGATATATACATAACACCGTAAAGAAATGTAAGCAAAAGTATAACCCGAATTAAGTCTGATATTTTATCCTGGGATAGTAACAGAGGTTTTTGAGTTAAGGAGTGACTACAAGAAGCTTTAACTAATTTATAGGGGCCTATTTCCTTTTAAAATATGAAAGAAACATGGTAAAATTGTAAGACAATGAAACAGTATGATAGGTACATGGCTGTTTGCTATATTATTCTGTAAGTTTTTTTTTTTTTTGCACATTTGAACCTTTTTAATGAAAATGACAGGTCATCGCCTGATTAAGTGTTAAATAGCATGCATCAGACCATGAGAAAGCTGAGACACTCCATCCCCCATTCACACTCCTATCATCCTCTTCCACTCTCATTAGAATCAAAGAAGGAATCACATATGTAAGGTGCTGTGCTGGGCATCTTAATAAGTGAAATAAGAAAAAAGTAGGAATAAGCTATGTGAGTCTTATACGGCAATTTTGCTGACTGGGGAAGAGGCTCAGCTTAAGGAAGGAACATCATGTCCAGTTTTATGCATTTTAAACATCAGACCTTGTGCCTATTGTGTAATGCAGAAATTGAACTATTGAGTTGTTTCAATGAAAATTTACAAGATTGAGAGCAAAACACATTCACTATTAAGTGCAAACGAATCACAAACAGGCAGAAAACACTTCCACATAGTACTTGCTATTTTGAGTTGAGATTTTAACTTCTAATCTAAAACTCCTCTGTTTTGTGTCCTCACCCTTGCTCAACCACAGAATAAAGACAATATTTTGGCTCTTCTGGACTAAAGAAGAACTGGCAGAGAAAAATCTCCTTCTCATACTCAGTCACTGCACAGGAAGATGGTCCTGTAGTTCTAGATTGGAGGGGTTTTTCTGTCAGTAACAACCCTGTCCTCCCATCCCAGAGATCTGAATTTAAATTCAAAGCAAAGTAACACTGAGGAAAAAAATAAACCTAAAGTAAATGTATGTAAATATATGAGCAGTTAAGTTCAAGGTTGTGAGAACATGTGCCCAGAGGTAACTTTGCATTTTGTATACTATTTTAAAAAGATAATCAAAAGGTTTAGAAATATTGATGCTGTCTTAAATGCTTAAACTTACATGATTAATTACAAATAGTAGTGTATAAACCACATATATCATTTTATTTGCTTCACACAATCCTGTTAAGGAGTGACATCTTAATAAGTATCCTACTTATGAAAACAAAGTTTTTTTAAAAATCACGTATTTCTTTATATATTGCTTGGATCTTTGCTACTAGCATTGTGCTGGACACTGAGTAAACAGAAAACAAAACTGACAAGGTCAAGGTACACAATAGATGTGTGCACAAAGTGGTAAGGAACACAGTGCAGGGGCACAATCTCGGTTCACTGCAACCTCTGCCTCCCGGGCTCAAGTGGTCACCTTGACTCCCAACGCAATGAGATTACAGGAGTGAGCCACTGTGACCAACCTGAATCTGGTCTTTATTGGAGTAAAAAAGAAGTTTCCATTTGTCATGAGATCTTGACAATTGTATTATGAATTTCCCAAATTTGGAGAGGGTTGGAACATTGATCTTAGGTGAACATATGCAGATAGTTATTTTTAAAGAATAAGGAAGTAATAAATTCAAAACTTCCTAAAATTGTAATCAGTAGGTTTTACCTAGTAAAACAGTCAAGAGAAAATACAGTTATTTATAGAGGAAGCATTTATTGTTTTAAGCCTATTAGGTAAGATGCTGGTTATATTGAACTTAAATATAAAAAGGTATATAATAATTAATCCAGGGTAAAGATTTAAAACGAAAGTTGTAAATATATATTCAAAGTCCATATATTCTAGTACACTTTTAGATGCTCAAACTAGTTCAACAAGAAATACCAATGACAAAGACCAAAATGAGAGACAACATTGTATACCATTGAATACTCCAACATTGCTGAACATCTCACAGCCCCAACACTGTTGGTCAAAAAATTGTTAAAATTGTAATCCTAAATCAAATAGCAAGAAATAGCACTTCAGAAACATAGATTTGTAAATTCCCCAGATCTTTTGTCTTCATCTTTTTTACTGAACAAAGACTAATTTATGCAACTAAAACAAAGAATAATAGGTGGCAAAAGATTATTCTCTGTACAGTATTTGTGTAGGAATATTTACTAAATGTTACTGGAAAATAAATTTTAAGATTTTGAGATATTATAATCCTTCAAGTACTTGATTCTCTGAGTTCTTTCAGAAAATCATTGTAGATTGATTGAAAACTAAAAAATTGGTTCAGGAAATTTTTAATAGTAAAGTTCTTGAACTGCATTTTTTATTTTAGGAGATGGCACACATACCATTAGGAGTGTTTTAAAACCAATTTCTTGAGTATAATCTAATGATTTTGCAATAGTAATTATTGCTAATTCTCTAAAACATAACATTCTCCTACATTATGTAACAAGGTAGACTAACTTGTTTAGAAACTAGATTTTTCAAAAACAGATTGAATAAAAATCTTTTTTTCAACCAAATAACCAGAGCAGTCACTCAGCACTTTCAGAATAGTACTTGGCTTATGAGCATCAGAAAACCTATATGATTGCTCAATATATTTTAAATGAATGCATCGAGACAACAAAAGCTAGAAGGAATTTGAAAATACTCGTTTTCCCAAAGCCAGCATAGTCAGAGTCTATGCCACTGAGTGCTGCGAAAGTGTTAAAATGTTAGAATCTGATGTCTTAAAATCCTGTTATATGCTAGGTAGCCTGATTTGATCATTTCATAATGTACATATGCATTGAAACATCATATTGTAACTCATAAATCTATACAGGTATTATTGTCAATTAAAAATAAAAATAAAACTATAAAAATAAAAGCTATACCAAAATATTTTTAAAAGTCTGTGATAAGAGAAATGAACAGACTCAGGAAAAGCAGGAGACCTAGCTTTTCTGGACAACAGCTTTGTAGATTAGGGTAGAAAAGAGTACACTCTAAGAACTCTACTGCTAACCAAGTTGTCATTCATGTTTAAATAAACTGTAAGATGATATTGAATCTGTAAAGTCACAGTCTATATAATTCTGTATTCAGAAATACAGAAAACAAAGATATATATGAAAGAGATGATCAATTTCTAAGTCTGCCTGGAAGTCATTAAACAGGTGGAAAAATCCAATTACATAAACACATCATCTATTTATTTACATATGTATAATTTTTCCTTAGGAAAGAATTAACTTTAAACTATGAAATGTTCAACACCTTTATTGCCTTCAACAAATACATTTTAAAAAATCAATAATGATGAATTTTTTTAATTGGAAAAAAACCTCCAGCGATATATAATTGGCATCATGATAATGCCTCACATCAGGCATAAAAATCAGGGTTGTATCTCAACCAATCTACTGCTTTGGAATTTTGGGATAATCCATAAGGGGTTGAGGATGAAGGATATAGTGTATAAATTAAACACAGAACTGTAGACAAAAACAAGTATACACACACACACATACACACACATACACCACACACACGTACCAGTAAATGTACTGGTCTAAACAAGGTGAATACTTGTGAATACCCATTTGGACTTGTAAACTTCTAGCTAGTTAATCTTTGGATATTAAAGGAATAAACCTTTATCATTATCACCTGGTAGTGTAGAATACAGGTATAACCTTTATGAGGGCGAGAAATGATATGATGTACCATATGTTAACATTATTCTCCAAAATATTTAATGTTCAGAAACGGTATTTAAATATTGACAGTCAAGACAGTATCATGAATCTAATAGAAATATTAACAAGTAGTTTATTAAAGAGCTATGTTGTAAGAATAAATAAA
Source organism: Pongo pygmaeus (assembly GCF_028885625.2). NCBI lineage: Eukaryota > Metazoa > Chordata > Mammalia > Primates > Hominidae > Pongo > Pongo pygmaeus. The sequence continues at coordinate 95,227,599 of NC_072379.2, read as the reverse complement.
GCGGAAATCATAAATAACAAATTATGGGTTTGGATTATACAAGAACTGGACTTCAATCAGAGGATTTATACTCATAGAAAGGCCTCACTTAACACCTTGGCAAAATTTTGAGAGAATGAATAAATAACATAATTAATCAAAATAAAATCTTAAATCATATGCATATAGTTTTTAATGATTTCTCACTTAAACCAATTAGATAAATTGCAAAAATATTAGTTCTGAAATAAAATAAGAAGGATTTAGTAGCAGTCTTAGAGCTTATAAAATCACAAATATAATTTTAGATTTACTTTTGTTTTCTCTCTTGAGATAGTATCATATCTATTTTTAAAATTAAACTTATTAACTTAATAAAGGCCACCTAGACTACAAAGTGCAGAGAACATCGCTTCATCATAGAATATACTGTGTTGATATTGTCTTTAGAATCATGCAGATTTGTAGTATTTGTTGATTTTCGTGGTGTTAATCCAAAAGAGTATATGATATTTTATTTATAAATTATTCAAGTATTTTTGCCAAATGATATTAGACACAGTTGTTATTGCAAATGTTATTTTAAAATAAACATAGCATGTTCATTTTTCTTCTAGGGTATACTGTGTGAAAGTGATCCTATCACTCTCATCCTTAAAAATGGGTCTCAATTTATATATCCTTATTAGACTGTAACACCAAAAATTATCATTGGGCGTGAAAGGGTTATAGTCATAGAAAATGCATATGCACCAAGTACTTTGCTTATAACTGTTATTTCTTTATTCATACAGTCTTTTCTTTCATTGAGCTATCTGGCAAGCTCTCCTAACTTCTCTTTTATGAATGCCATTAGAATATTTTTAATAATGTGCATTTATTTATTTATGAGACAGAGTCTCACTCTGTTGTCCAGGCTGGAGTATAGTGGCATGATCTCGGCTCACTGCAACTTCCGCCTCCCTGCAACCTCCGCCTCCCATGTTCAAGCCATTCTCGTGCCTCAGCCTCTCGAATAGCTGGGATTACAGGCTCCCACCACCACGTCCAGGTAATTTTTGTATTTTTTTTTTTTAGTAGAGACAGGGTTTCTCCATGTTGGCCAGGCCAGTCTTGAACTGCTGGCCTCAAGTGATCCGCCCACCTCGGCCTCCCAAAGTGCCTCCCAAAGTGGGATTACAGGTGTGAGCCACCAAGCCCAGCCAACAATATGCTTTTAGTTATTATTTGGTGATGTGCTGGTAAGCTGGCATTCTGAAAGCAAATAATTAAGCAAGCAAGCAAACAAAAAGTTTGAGTTATAGCATTTGCCTATTTCCACATTGTAAATGCTGCCACTATAGCCAATTCAAGATATCATCATGATGTTACTGAATTTGAAGTTGGGAAGAGATTTGTACAGAATATCTTATTGATGTGGAGCAACGTGGCTCCAGCATAACATTGTGATGAATAAATACTGCTTCTAATTTGTGTTTATTCTAATAGTCTATCAAAATGTCCAAGGACATTTTTTGGTAGGTTCCAATATATTTAATTTGAGAAAATCACAGTGAGTCATTTTTAGCATGATTAAAGTTTTTAAGCAACAGCAGACAAAATTTTGTTAAACTATGAAATGACAGAAAAACATTTTTTTCAAATAATATTATATTTAGAGTAAAAATAAAAAGGTTGCATTTGCTTTGTGACAATGTTCGTTATAAAAATATCACCAAAACCTTGCAAACTATATTTATGTTAGAGAATCTGGAGAATGGAAATGCCCATACTATCTGATTGACAATTGAAAATTTTCATTATGTATTTTGAGAATCTAGGTCCAATATTTTACTGAATGAAAATGATTGAGTACATATTTTATGGCCCATTATCTCCTACTCTAATGATCATTACTTTAAAACACTTTTGATGTAATGAGGCGATTAGTATCTAAAAATAGACCACACCTAGTACAGGGGTTGGCAAATGTTTTCTGTAAAGGGCCAGGAGTAAATATTTTAGATGCTGCAGACCATACATTCTCTGTCATGAATGCAGTTCTGCTATTGTTTTGGTAAAGCACCCAGGCTCGATATGTAAATTAATGATCATGACTGTGTTCCAATAAAACAGTGTTTATACAGAAGCAGGCGGCAGATGGATAAAGCCTGTGGGCCATCCATAGTTTGCTTACCCAACCTTAGTGTGTACTGGATCATTTGATTTTTTTTGTAGCTCTAATTTCAATATAATTTTTCTTGGTGTTTGTGAAACATTATCACAGATAACTAAAGTGTTTTTTAATAAAATTGCCTCAGTCAGTAAAAAAGTTTTGACTAGTGTTTCTTAAACAAGATACTTCTGTAGCTAACTGCCAAAAGGACAATGCAATTGAAAATAAAATGAATATATTTGTGGACATATTTTCTTTCACATTACAAAAATTTCACAACTAACCATAAGGAGAGAGGTTTACCTACACAGAGAAGGATGAGAACATTTGCATATTAAATTAAAATGTATTTAATATGAGTGCATTCATTTTATTTTACTGTAAAATTCCTTATTCTTACCTTCCATAAGCTTCCCCGTCTGTTCTGCACTTCCCCCAGGAAGAATCTTGGCAATATAGGCTCCAATTTCTCCACTATGTCCCGGGATTTCTTTACCACCCACAATTCTAATTCCTAATCCATTACCTGTATTAAACAATTAGCAAATTATTAGTACTAATTTAAGAAGGGACAATAGTTATCACAAGTTACAGAGAGCACAAAAAGTAGGTCTGGTACCCAGAAGCTAAATATAACATGAATATTGGAAATGAACACCAAAACCAAAGTATGTTATTCTGATTTCAATAATATAAAATAGGATTTTCTGAGATCTTGGTAACCTCTCCAACGACTGACCTGATATAACAAGTAATTTTTTGAATTCAGCCATATTCAGTAATATACCCAGGACTTGCCAATTTTTGACTAGGTATTTTGTAAAAATTTTATGAGAGGATGTTCCCAGAGCATACAATTCACTTATGAAATTAAGGAACATTTTACTTATAGAAGAGCAGTAACGACTATTCAAAATTGAGAAGACACAATCCAATCATACATACAATTGTAATTTATAAAGTGAAAACATGATCATAATTTATAAATTATTTTTCAGCCTTAATTAATCAACTAATATTGTTTGTGTATTAACCTGACACTTACTACAAGACACGATAAAATTATTCTTGACTGATGAACACCTAGTAAACTGTTTCTTACTTTGCAGTACAGGTTCTTCTGGAATTAGCCACATGAAAAGACCAGGGTGAATAATTATTATGAGAAATCTAATTGAGATAAATATAAGTGTTGATATTTTTAGTTTCTGTGTTTTTAAAAAAATAGCTAAAATTAGCAAGTATAAAGAGCAAGCAAGAAACATACCTAAACATAGAAAAAATACAGTGAATGTACTGTACTGTAATCTTATGGGACATTGTTGCATATATGTTTCATCATTGACCAAAACATTATGTGGCGCATGAGTATACTTTAATGCATAGTGGTCTTAAGACGATTATTTTGAAAGGTAAGAAACAAACACATATTAATCATGACAAATAATGAAATATTTGAATAGCTCTATTCTTTTTATTTTTTGTAGAGACGAGGTCTCACTATGCTGTCCAAGCTGGTCTCAAACTCCTAAGCTGAAGCAATCCTGCCTCGGCCTCTCACAGTGCTGGAATTACAGGCTTGAACTCTTTTCTTTTAAAGCAGTGGCTCTCAAATGGGGGTGACTTTTCCTCCCAGGGTATATTGTTCCATGTCTAGAAGCATTTTTGGTTGTCACCGTGGAACAAGGCTACTGACATTTAGTGGATAGAGGCCAGGGATGCTGCTAAACATCCTACAATGCACAGGATATATTCCTAGGATTTTCTAGGCCAAAATGTCAACAGAGCCAAGGTTGAAAACCCCTGTTTTAATGAAAGCAATGCATGTTAATTATTTTAAATCTAATGTGACTATTGAGCAATCTTGAATTTTTAAGCTATAAAAATTAGAAGATTGACATTGTTGTAAAAATAAAACAAGAAAATCCTTTTGCAGAATTCCTTCTATAGAAATGAATGGGTTACAAATATGGAAACAGATCCTATATAACATTAATACTTTAGACACATATTTTGGGGCTTTCCTTCTATTTGAATACCTTTAAAAATACTTTTTTTTTTCCCAGCAAGTCCATATCAGAACTTAGAATCCACAAATAGACTTAAGATTGCTATACCTTATAAAGGTATGGCTAAAAGTGTAGTTGCAGGCTGAGTGTGGTGGCTCATGCCTGTAATCCCAGCACTTTGGGAGGCCAAGGTGGGAGGATTGCTTGAGGCCAGGAGTTCAAGACCAGCCTTGCCAACATAGGAGACAAAAACAGAAAACAAACAAAAAAGCGTAGTTTCAGAACTTCAAAATCTATTCATTGGCATGAAGGACTTAAAAAAATTGGTTATAGTTTCATTCTGCAAATGACAGTGTCTTGAAGGTGAAGTAGTTGGGTCCTTAGAGTTATTTGATTTCTAGTAGCTGAGCACATTCTAAAACCCTGTGGTAAAGAATCAGTGATGAGAAACTGTAATTATAACCATCTCAATAAAGTAGCACAGGCACAATAATTATTTAATTTTGTAATGTATAGTCTCACAATAGTGAATTCAAATACTCAAAATGCTTTTGAAATATACTTCATAAGCCTCATGTCTTTGGTAAATAGAATAATACAGTCATGACAATCCTGTGAGAAATGAGACTATATACATAGAAACAATTTCAGTCATATAGTTAATTTTCAACAATTACTGTTCCTCTTGTTGACATTGCTGCTATTGTTTTTTGTTTTGAGACAAAATTTCACTCTGTTGCCCTTGCTGGAGTGCAATGGTGTGATCATAGCTCACTGCAGCCTCAAACTCATAGGCTCAGGGATCCTCCCACCTTAGCCTCCTGAGTAGCTGGGACTACTATAAGCCACCATGCACACCTAATTTTTTTTATTTTTAGTAGACACCAAGTCTGGCTATATTGCCCAGGCTGGTTTCAACCTCCTAGGTTCAAGTGACCCTTTTGCCTCAGCCTTCCAAAAGTTCTGGGATTATAGGTGTGAGCCACTGTGCCCAGCTGCTATTGTTTCTCATGCAGACGATTAAGTTGCATAGGAAGATTAAGACATTTTTGAAGAATAGAACATTAGAAAATAAATAGACCCAGGAAAAATAACATTTGTTTGTTTATTTTATAGTAGCTGCTTCTACCCTAATTTGAATGCCATGAAAAGAAATTGAATTTATATAATTTTAAAGAATTGAATCTGGATATTTTGATTTCACATTTCTACAGTTGTACTGTAGTGTTTTATATTTCAAATATAGATAAAATGAAGAAAAATATTTCTATAAAAATCTAACACCACTCCTCAAATCTAGAAAGCAGAAAACCAATAGAATTTTTTGTAAACTCAAGAAGCAACATTAATTTTGAACTGAAATTCTTAGAATGACCCTTGACAAGTGATGTGTATAGTATCATTGTTTTTCAACTTTTGACGAATTTTTATCAACATAATGTCATCGGTCTGCTTTTGTTTCATCTCAAAACATTGATGAAATCCTTCTTCAGATGCCATGAAAATGGCCTTGTTCTTGTGTTCACAGTATGACAGCATACAGAGACATGTAAACCAATAGTTACTCCAGATAACATAAGTGCTTTACTAAAAAAGAAAGCCATAAGTTATGGTAATTTCACAATATATAAGCATATCTGTGGTTAAGAAAGTCTTATAGAGAAGTTTAAAATTTAGAAAACCTTCAAAGGTTGGGATATTTATAGAAAAGAGAAATTTAATGATAAAAGTGGCAAAACCATTAAGAAAATGCATTACCTCTACTAACCTTAGAATTACAATTTAAGTCTCTATGTACATTATAAGTATTTGATAAATATGCTACTTTGGAGTCACTTTAAAAATAAGCTATGCACAAAACAAACATGAGCATACTAAGGAAAAATCTTTACATTTGCATTTAAATTTACAGATTACATCTAATTTTATGTGTTTATTAATCTGTTACAATGAAAACTTTGGTATTTTAAAGTATCACAAAGAATGTTTTATTTTCAACATTAAAATATATATTAAAATATTATGAGGTTATAATTAGAACATTACATTTGGAAAAAATTAAAATACTTGTTTAATTTCAATACCCTCATATCCTGTATCTAAGCATCAAGGGAAACCAAAACTGGTATTAATGAACATATGGTATCTTATGAATAGTTTAAATCAACTGTGTTGATTTTTTATAATAAAGTTATCCTAGAATAAAAATATATTGCATAGTTCAGTCATGTCATTGATTGGGCGAAGAAGACAGATTATACAAATAATAATGCCTATAAAGTACCAAGAATAATAGAAAAGTCCCCACAGGATAGTTCATTAAATTTATTTTTATGTAGTTTACACATTACTTATGCTCTTGAGTAAGGCTGTGAGAATTTAATTTTATATTATTTCACTTACTTATCTCTGTGTTATAAATTATACATAAAAGTGTTTAAGAAAGTAAACCAAATTATATTAAAAATTCATGGTTATTTCCCTTTTTTGTCCTATCAAATGAAACAGTTTGTTCATTAATTCTCAAACATGAAGACCTAAAGAATTTTCACTATTTATCTAATTATTGGTCAATATTTAAAAAACATTCCTATGAACACAACAATGTACATCAATCACCTTAATAACAATCCATACCTTACAGTTTTCAGCAACATCAAAACAGAAACAGCACACTCATGCCAAGTTTAATCCAACTCTAATCCTGAGTATTCCAATAATAAATTCACTTATTCCTATTAGCTTTTTCTTATCCAGCCAATTGCTCCAGGCATGAAAACTGCTGTTCAGCATCCTTTTGTTTCTAATTTTATTTTATTTTATTTTATTTTATTTTGAGATGGAGTCTCACTCTGTCCTCCAGGCTGGAGGGCAGTGGTGCGATCTTGCACCCACTGCAACCTCCGCCTCCAGGCTCAAGCTATTCTCCTGCCGTGGCCTCCCTAGTAGCTGGGATTACAGGCTCCTGCCACCACGCCCAGCTAATTTTGTGTATTTTTAGTAGACAGGGGTTTTTGCCATGTTGGCAAGGCTGGTCTCAAATTCCTGATCTCAGGTGATGCCTGCCTTGGCCTCCCAAAGTTCTGGAATTACAGGCGTGAGCCACCGTGCCTGAACTTTTTCTTGTTTTAAATATATATCCTTTATGTACATGAAAAAGTTGAAGAGAACAATTCATCTCACATTTCCATGAACTTGCATTCACACCTCTTTTCTAATGTAATCTAAATAATATTAATATTAAAATGTTATGTACAGTTCAAAGAATGTACAAAAGCCTGTCCATATTCACAGTATATTGCATGAGACGAGTCCAAGATGGCCTGCCATATGACTGAAATGACCATTGGCATGGGAAATAAGGAAGACAAGTAAAAAAATACACAAAAATGACACTGGTATTCTGGCTTTGTGGAACACACTTTTCAAATGACAGATGATGCATGCTGCTAAAGTAATTTTACTCAAAGCACACAGGATTTTCTCCTCCTTATAGACTTGGAATAATTCCTACCAAGAAAATTTGTCAGGACTGCCACATTCACAAATGCATTCTTCATTCATGTAATGACATAAAGATTTTCTTTTTTCTTCATTTTAGCTTATATAAGACAATTGTAAAATTAGAAGCATAAAGACTAAATCTGAAGGGTTTGCCGGATACTTCTATAAAAGGCAATGAAAAGGAAATTTATTTCATTTAGCAGTACTTAGGGTCCAAAACAAAATGATTATTTGATATGAAACTGGATGTCACAAAATTGGAAAATAGGGTCAGTTTATAGGTTTGGCCTTGATACTAAATTGATGGCAGGCCAGGACGTGGGATGAGGTCATTCACTATGGTGTTAAAGAAAATTATTCTTTTGAGAGACACTTACGAAACTCTACGATGATGGAAATAAAATGGTGTAAACTTATATTAGTGTAAAGCTATGATGCGCTTGACAAAATAAATGTCAGTTTTCCTTATATAAAATGTAAGTAGGAAGAAAAATACTATTCTAATTCAAAATTAAATATAGTGTCTTTTGTTGGATTTCTTGACTTAATATGGGATTGTGGCAGAAATACTCTATCATGATTTCCAGTGAGCCACTTCCTGGTATAATCCCTTCCCTTTGAGTGAAGGCAGAACTTGTGACTTGCTTCTAATCAATAAGATCTGGCAAAGGTGATGGATAGCCACTACCATAATTATTTTATATTGGATTCCATCTTAAGAGGTTAGAGTGAGATATTTACTCCTGGCCTTCAAGAAGTAAGCTGTCACGTGTTAGTGGACCTCATGGCAAAAAATTGAGAGAGACCACTTGGGGCTCAGTAGTCCCTGGCTGACAGCAAGAGTATGGGGAATTCAGTTCCACACCTACAAGAAACTGAATCCTATCAACAACCACACGAGTTTGGAAGAGGTCTCCCAAGCTCCAGAAAGGGATACAGCACAACTAACATAGATTATAGTTTGTAAGTTCATGATCAGAGAACCCAGTTAAGCCACGCCTGGATTATTGACCCATGAAAATGACAAGATAGTGAATATGTGTTGTTTTAACTCATTAAATTTGTTTTGCAGTGATAGAAAACTAATACAAGGATGAAAATCGTACTCAGAAATTTGTTGTGCACACAACATATGTAGACATCATTTTGGTAGCAAAATGTGCAAGACATTTGTGTTATAGTAGTTGCAGCAATGATTGAGCAGTGACAGAGGGTAGGGATGAAGGGAAATGGGCTGGGTAAAACAATATACGCATATTGTATTCTATTCTTAGAAAATGCCTTTAAAATTACATTATCTCATTGGATTTTAAAATAAAAGAGCAAACGGAAAAAAAAAAAAAATGCCCTGTATTTTGCATGTGAGGAAAATGAGGCTTTGAGAGGTTAAACACTCCAGGCAATACAGCTAATATAAGGGAAAGCTAGAGTGAAGCCCATATTCTTTCTCCAAAGAAGTGACTTGACAATGAGTCTCCTGTCTGGTTTATGCCAGTTCACTTGGTTTAGAATCAGAAGGTATGGGTTTGAGAGTAGCACACTCCAGTCCCTCCTTTCCCCATTCAGTTTTAGAGAAGAGTGATAGGAGAAGTTGCAACCAAATAATAAAAGAGAAACTACCAAGATATGAAAAAAGGTGTTGGAAGCCAGCATTTCTCAGTCAAGACCAAGGAGAGAAAATGCATTTGGCTTAGACAGCCCACAAGTTATAATGCATGGTTCAATCTGTAGCCAGAACTAATTAGTTAGGAAACATTATATTTGTCTTGTCAGTATAATCTCCATTTTTCTATTACTGCATACACTTTTATGTATGTTTATATCTTTTTCAAACATTATAAAGATGAGATTATTGCATCTTTTAATATTATAGCTTTTAGCATTATAATCCAAATATGAATTGCATATATATCTGTTAAATGAATAAGTAATTGGCTTAATATTTCTATATCTTGGTATGCATATCTATATAGAACAAAGTGCCTTATATGCCTGATTATGTAAAAATTATTATACTAACCACTATTTTGGAGGGAGTTGAAAACTGATTTAGAGAGAAAAGTTCTACATTTGCTGAGTCATTTTAGGTATACAAATAAAATCCAGATGTCAGATTATTTTTACACTACAGGCTGAACCTGTTCTCATCAAAATCAATTTGCCTTTGGTGAAGGAGGTTTTCAATATAATTCAACAGCTTCTACTTTCCTATATATATCAGGGGCTATTTTTTCATTGAAGAGTTATTTAGTACAGTTATTTTTGGTTATTTTCATTACTCTATTAAAAATAATTACTACTATCTGGAAGGGACAAAAATGTATTTCATTGTGTTAATAACTGGGCTAAGAAGATTCAAACATCCCATTGAAATTATGCTTTAAGCAAAAAGTGAGCTGCTTTTATTTATTTTCATCTAATTTTCTATAGAAAATACTTTCTATATAAAATTAAATTTTATATAGAAAGTATTGATTTTTTGTCAAAACATCTCAAAACACATGACTTTGAACAGATGGATTTTATTTGATTTTTGTTGTTTGTGCCAATATTATTTTATGTTTAGTGTATTTGATTTTTCTCAATCTCTACAGCATCGTCTTCAGGGATGGAAGAAAAGAGAAAGTAACACTTGCAAAGTTTCTCCTATGTGTCTGACACTATCCCGTAGCTTTTTTTGCATTGCCTTTCTTTAACCACCTCCACAACATTTTGAGTTATGTACTATTCATACCATTTTTACGACAAAGCAGCTGAGACTGCTAAGGAGGGTTAGAAACTTGCCGTAGGTTGTCCAGCATACAAAAAAACTGAGAACTCATCATTTTTATCTTGACTTTCACATCCTTGTTCTTTCTACCTTTGATCATCACTCTAATTGTCAAGAAAATATTCTAGAAAATCAATATAAATCCTTACTCCTTTATTGAATCTCATTTCCCCTTGCTTATTTTTCTACTGCTAGTTCACATACATTTTACATTTGTATGCTTATGTTTCACATTAATATTACCATCTATCCTCCTATCCTTGAATATTGTGAATGTCTTCACTCTCATGGAATCAATTATTCATTCCTTTAATTTTGTTTTATTAAGAGGGGATAAGAAAATGTGCTAAGCTACCTCCAGCTGGAAGCAAAGCCTATAATGTCACTTCCTTAGCAAGAATACAATATCCAAGCAATCTATCAGGAGAAATGATAATGTTTCTGTGGAACTCACCCTGAGAATGAAAACTTCCTTTCTTACTGAGTAAATAAATCCACATTTTCACCAGAATTTACCAGGAAGAAATTGTGATTTCAGAAGAGATTCAATCTGAGCTTTACTCTATTGCCATAGCTTTATGCTCAATATATTCCTAAACAAGGCTTGCAATGAAAAAGTGAACACTTTGGGAGGCCGAGGCGGGTTAATCACGAGGTCAAGAGTTCAAGACCAGCCTGGCAAAGATGGTGAAACCCTGTCTCTACTAAAAAACTACAAAAATTAGCCAGGCGTGGTGGCAGGCACCTGTAATCCCAGCTATTCGGGAGGCTGAGGCAGGAGAATCACTTGAACCTGGGTGGCAGAGGTTGCAGTCAGCCGAGATTGCGCCACTGCACTCTAGCCTGGGTGACAGAGTAAGGCTCTGCCTCAAAAAAAAAAAAAAAAAAAAAAAGAAAGAAAATGAATACTATGATGAATACTATGTAATTGCACTGTCAAAATAATAAAATAGAAAAAGCCATCTTATATGAGAAAGGAGAAATTCAGTGTTAAGGCCCACTTTGTAGGATCTGTTTAGTTCCACGGATATTCCAGCAGTTAGGATGGAACATACTTGTCCTGAGGGTGACAGTTTTACTTTCTTTTGGTCTTCCAGGAGAAGCAGAAGAGATGGCATAATTGTTTTAACTCTTTCTATTTTAAGAGTTGGCTGATCTGAAAAAAAATTAGTTTTCTCATAAAATGTTCATATAATTGATATTGGAGAAATGTTAAGTGACTCTTAGCCATAACTTATCCAAATCACATGGAGTAGCTCACCATATTTTGCCTCGGCACCTCTTTATTTAACATATCACATTTGAGAACAGCAGTATACTCTCAAGCAAAGGTGACCCAACCTATTTATTCAAACTTCTGTGTATCTTATTCATTCATGATGATTAAGCTTCCTTCAGAATTCAACTTTGAAGCAAACAAAACAAATTTTTTTTAAAAAAGACTTCATAAACGAAGCTATATTTTCAATGATTGCAAGATGCCAATCTTCCCTATCAAATTAAACTTAGACTATTTATTTGTCTACTGGGCCCAAAATATTCTGGCCCTAGCTTTGTATATACTCTGGTCCCTTTTATATACTCTGTGTTGCAGCAAAACAAAACAAAATAAAAATAATCTATTGTCCTGCATGTTAAGTAGATAAGTCACTGAAAGGAAAGAAACAGAGCTAATTGTGGTCTAAAGGCTACAGTTAAGACTCAATATTAGATGCTGCGTAATTTTCTGGTAAAATCAGGAGGGTCGAACCACGAGTTCCCCTGCCCCTTGCGCCCCTGCCCCCCAACTCTGCTCTGATGTATCAGGTCCCCTTGCCAAACAATCCTCTTTATCAAGGGGGTCAGGGGTTTCTGTTTCCTGCCAGTCTGAGCAACTATACAGCGGAGCCAACCAAGTCTTCCTATAGGACCTAGGGGCGCTCCAACCTTTTGATACTAAAAACTCAGCCTTGCACAGCCTTTGGTTGTTCAGTTTTCCCCAGCACAACCCCCGTGTGGCTCTGTGTCATGTGTGGTGTCCTGTTCCCCCAAACTTTGAGCATATGTGACTAATAAGCTGCTGCTGATGTCATCTGTCCAGTGTTAGGTGCAATATGTTCAGCCCTCGCCATAACCCCAGGACAGGCAGGAATCTCTCCCTCATCATCAGGATGCTTAGGAGGCAATTAAATTATAAAATATTGGATGAAATATCAACCTGATAATTAATCAAAGAAATAATAGTTAGAGCAACATGACATAAAATTTGGCTTCTGAACTAAGTTACAATATCTTTTCCTGAAAATTATATGATTTAAAATTTCCATAGTGAAAAATGAATGAAAAACAATTTCTTAGTTTGGGAGTGCAAAGTAGTAGAACTTTTCTGATAAGCAATTTGAGAAGATGTTTAAGGAATGTCCAAAATATCCTTTTCCTTTTACTCACTAATTTTACTTCTGTAAATATATTGTAAGGGAATAATAAACATTAAGGCAGCATTTCTTCATTGCAGCATTGTTTATAATAATGGAAAGGGGAAGACGACATAAATGCCAATCAATTAGAAAGTGGTTGAAATAAATAATTAAACATCTATACAATGCAATAAGAACCAGTCATTACATTTATATTTTTGAAGAGCTTTTGATGCAAAAGGAAAATGTATTTATTGGGCAATTTATACCATATTAAAGATATGTATCTGAACTATATTACAATGTACTTTCAACTTTTAGTGTATGTGCACATGTGTATAAAAAAGGCAAGAAGGAAAAAATAGAAATTATAAAATTATGGCTTCTATTTTTAGCTTTATAATTTTTACCACTACCATATTTTACAGGAAATATTGTACATATTACAATATATTATATTATTATATATACATGCATGCAAATATATACATTTATAAGTATACATACAAGAAAAAGGTTGAGAATGATACATGCATTTATCCATTTAGCTACTATAAGCTGAGAGTGAGGTGGGCATTTGCCTTTGAGATCTCTAGCTATAAAGGGAAGCAGAGTAAGCTGAGAGTGAGGTGGGCATTTGCCTTTGAGATCTCTAGCTATAAAGGGAAGCAGAGTAAGCTGAGAGTGAGGTGGGCATTTGCCTTTGAGATCTCTAGCTATAAAGGGAAGCAGAGTAACAAAAATATTCATGAGAAAATGGGGAAATACGTGTTCTCTATATTCCATTGGTAAAATTATTTGAACAAAGAGAAGCACTGCAAAAATTTGTACATGTAAATATATGTACACATAGTTTTTGAAACATTTTAATTTTCAATATATAGTTTTATGTGTTCATTGTTTCATGCACATTAGTTCCAATTTAAGTATTTTGTAAGTCCTTTAAGCAAGGACTCTACCACAGACTTTTCCCATACCTATCTCATATCCAGTATAAGGCTGATTCCAGATTCAATATTACATATCTATTTGTTTATAGTAGGAGATAGCCCTTTATTTGTTGTGACTCTTCTTTCTGTTAGTCCACATTATTTAAAATAGATTGAACAGCTATAGAAGGTGAACAAATTGTGTTTATAATATTTTTAATTATTAAGGTAGAACACGAGAATTTTGTTGTAGTTGCTTTTTTAAAACTAATCTGCTAATCACAATATTATATCTTTGAGAACTATCAATAGGATATATAGAACTATTCTTACCATGTTTCATCTAGAGTCTGAATATAAATCTCTGAATAACTTCTATTTTAGGTTTGTAGATTTTCATTATAAACACTTATAATCAAGGAAAAAAGAGGAGAATATTTGTATTTGGAAGAAATAGTTATACTTTCAAGTTATTTCAGAAGAAAATAGAAAACCAGTAAGTACAAAGAAAATAATATATTTATTTTTATATTTTATGTCCCCTAAATATTTATGATTATCACTATTTTCTTTGGATTTTTGCATATATGATTTATTTGGTTACCTAGTGGGACTAATAAATTTATGCAAATAAGATCATTATTACAAATGTAATACATTTAATTCAAAAAATCTTCTCCTATATTTGACAGAGGGCTTATTGCTGTGTTTATTTGTATGTATGCATATATGTACCTTCCCTGCAAAATGAATACATAATCAACTCTATGTTTTCACATATTGCCAGTGTTGGAAATTCCATTGATAAATACAAGAAAATGGAAAGTCTGACTAGCTATTTTTGTCGTTTTTAAAAGCTGTTCTTAATCACTTCTGCTCAGATTTTTAAAATTTTAGGTAGAAAAACTTCACCACTGAGTAGCAATGAAGGCAAGGAGAGGTAAGAATTCTGTTGGTGTATAAGAATGCTTATGTTTTTTGTACATTGATTTTGTATCCTGAGACTTTGCTGAAGTTGCTTATCAGCTTAAGGAGATTTTGGGCTGAGACGATGGGTTTTCTAGATATACAACCATGTCATCTGCAAAAAGGGACAATTTGACTTCCTCTTTTCCTAATTGAATACCCTTTATTTCCTTCTCCTGCCTAATTGCCCTAGCCAGACTTCCAACACTATGCTAAATAGGAGTGGTGAGAGAGGGCATCCCTGTCTTGTGCCAGTTTTCAAAGGGAATGCTACCAGTTTTTGCCCATTCAGTATGATATTGGCTGTGGGTTTGTCATAGATAGCTCTTATTATTTTGAGATATGTCCCATCAATACCTAATTTATTGAGAGTTTTTAGCATGAACGGTTGTTGAATTTTGTCAAAGGCCTTTTCTGCATATATTGAGATAATCATGTGGTTTTTGTCATTGGTTCTGTTTATATGCTGGATTACATTTACCTAGGAATCCAACTTACAAGGGATGTGAAGGACCTCTTCAAGAAGAACTACAAACCACTGCTCAATGAAATAAAAGAGGACACAAACAAATGGAAGAACATTCCATGCTCATGGGTAGGAAGAATCAATATCGTGAAAATGGCCACACTGCCCAAGGTAATTTATAGAGTCAATGCCATCCCCATCAAGCTACCAATGACTTTCTTCACATAATTGGAAAAAACTACTTTAAAGTTCATATGGAACCAAAAAAGAGCTCGCATAGCCAAGTCAATCCTAAGCCAAAAGAACAAAGCCGGAGGCATCACACTACCTGACTTCAAACTATACTACAAGGCTACAGTAACCAAAACAACATGGTACTGGTACCAAAACTGAGATATGGATCAATGGAACAGAACAGAGCCCTCAAAAACAATGCCACATATCTATGACTATCTGATCTTTCACAAACCTGACAAAAACAAGAAATGGGGAAAGGATTTCCTATTTAATAAGTGGTACTGGGAAAATTGGCTAGCCATATGTAGAAAGCTGAAATGGGATCCCTTCCTTACACCTTATACAAAAATTAATTCAAGATGGATTAAAGACTTAAATGTTAGACCTAAAACCATAAAAACCCTAGAAGAAAACCTAGGCAATACCATTCAGGACATAGGCATGGGCAAGGACTTCATGTCTAAAACACCAAAAGCAATGGCAACAAAAGCCAAAATCGACAAATGGGATCTAATTAAACTAAAGAGCTTCTGCACAGCAAAAGAAACTACCATCAGAGTGAACAGGCAACCTACAGAATGGGAGAAAATTTTTGCAATCTACTCACCTGACAAAGGGCTAATATCCAGAATCTACAATGAACTCAAACACATTTACAAGAAAAAAAAAAACCCATCAACAAGTGGGCGAAGGATATGAACAGACACTTCTCAAAAGAAGACATTTATGCAGCCAAAAGACACATGAAAAAATGCTCATCATCACTGGCCATCAGAGAAATGCAAATCAAAACCACAATGCGATACCATCTCACACCGGTTAGAATGGCAATCATTAAAAAGTCAGGAAACATCAGGTGCTGGAGAGGATGTGGAGATACAGGAACACTTTTACACTGTTGGTGGGACTGTAAACTAGTTCAACCATTGTGGAAGTCAGTGTGGCAATTCCTCAGGGATCTAGAACTAGAAATACCATTTGACCAAGCCATCCCATTACTGGGTATATACCCAAAGGATTATAAATCATGCTGCTATAAAGACACATGCACATGTATGTTTATTGCTGCACTATTCACAATAGCAAAGACTTGGAACCAAGCCAAATGTCCAACAATGATAGACTGGATTCAGAAAATGTGGCACATATACACCATGGAATACTATGCAGACATAAAAAATGATGAGTTCATGTCTTTTGTAGGGACATGGATGAAGCTGGAAACCATCATTCTCAGCAAACTATCGCAAGGACAAAAAGCCAAACACTGCATGTTCTCACTCATAGATGGGAAATGAGCAATGAGAACACATAGACACAGGGCGGGGAACATCACACACTGGGGCCTGTTGTGGGGTGGGGGAAGAGGGGGAGGGATAGCATTAGGAAATATACCTAATGTTAATGACGAGTTAATGGGTGCAGCACACCAAGATGGCACATGTATACATATGTAACCTTCACGTTGTGCACATGTACCCTAAAACTTAAAGTATAATAAATAAAAATAATAAATTAAAAAAAAGAAAAAAAAAGAATTCTATAACAGGATTAAGACACAGTCTGTGAGTTTATTCATGGCTAATTGTCAACTTTCTTTAGGATTCTAAGAATGTCACAATCTTCCTCAGAAACTTAATGGACTCATTTATGAAATATTGATAAAATATCTGAACTATTTGCTTCAGATTTCTGAGATCTCTCAGAATATTGTTGTTTCTTTCAGTCTGATTCAATTATTTAGAATTGTTATTATGTTGTCAGATGAGTAATTCCGGCTGGCATATTAGAAAGAGGTACATTAGGCCTGTAGCTTTCTTTTTTATGCACATGAAATCAATACTATAATGGAATATTTAGAAACCATAATTTAAAAGAATCTTATGCCAAAACAAATTTCATTCATTATCTGTGTTTTATTTTATATGTAATACTTTAAATATTTAAGTATAAAAATCTTATACAATCAAAACAATTTTGAGAATGACTAAAAAAATTCAGAGAAATATGGTATTTTTATTACTATCTCAGGAAATACATTATAAAAAGTTGCCAAAGTCATAATTAAATAGAAAGATTACAAAATAAAATAAATAAAATTTTCTCCCAAAAAATGAATTGTATAGCTGGATAAAACTTTAAAAAACAACCAACCATTTCAGCATTCTGGAAATTAAAAGTTTACAACAAACTGAGCAGCATTTGTTCATGAGAAGCGCTGATCTTCAAGAACACTGGTTTATTAATCTGTTTTCACACTGCTGATAAAGACATACCCAAGACTGGGAAATTTACAAAAGAAAGAGCTTTATAATGGACTTACAGTTCCACGTGGCTGGGAAAGCCTCATAATCATGGTAGAAGGCAAAGTCACATCTCAGTGGATGACGGAAGGCAAAGAGAGAGCTTGTGCAGGGAAACTCTTCCTTATAAAACCATCAGATCTCATGAGACTTATTTACTATCATGAGAACAGCACAAGAAAAACTTGCCCCCATGACTCATATACCTCCCACCGGGTGCCTCCTACAACACATGGGAATTCAAGATGACATTTGGGTGGGGACACAGCCAAACCATATCAAGTGGGAATCTTGATTGTGCTTGGATTGGGCTGCTTCCATCCCCAGTTAAGTTGTCATGATAGTTCGATCAGACATGGCAGGGTATGAAAACCAGAAGCTTTACTGCTGGAGGGGATGAAACAAGTGGCAGACTTGCAAATTATTTGGGGATTAAACTGGGAGACTGGGAATTGGGACATCCATAAATAGATTTAATAAGTTCTCAATATATCCCTGGGTAAATGAAGGCTGAGTGCATGTTTGGCAGAAACCAGAGAGAGCCCAAACTGTTCACACAAATCTGACCAAAAGAAGGTTACACAGATGAGCAGCACAGAGAGAAGTTTCAATGGAAAGTAAAATCATAGTCATCCTTGGAAACTGTCAGACTCACAAATTGCTTGTGCTTTTAATGTCTCTCCATTTTATATACAAATTTATTAACAAAGCTTTGCAAATCTTAGTGAAGTCAAAATAATTGAATCATACCAAATTGGTTTTCCAACTACAATGAAACTAAAGATCAAGAGCAGAAAGAGACTGGAAAAGTCCCCAAACATTAGGGAATGTAAAAACATGTTTCTAAATAAACAATAGGTAAAAGAAAAAATTGCAAGGGAATTAAGAAATCTTCTGAAGTGAATAAAAATGAAAAAAATGCATGGGATGCAGTAAAGTAGTCCTTAAAGGAAAATACATAGTTTTAAATGTCTATGTCAGAAAACAAGAAAGCTCTCCAACTAAAAAACTAACTTTTCACCTTAAGAATCTAGGAGAAAAAAGCTAACTAACTACAAAATAAATGAAAGAAAAGAAATAGATGATATTTAGACCAGAAATCAATAAAATAGAACACAAAAAATAATGGAGAAAAATCAATAAAAGCAAAAGTTGGGTCTTTGAAAAGATTGGCAAAATTGACAAATCTTCAACTAGCTTTACTAAGAAAAAATGGAAGACACTATAATAAAAATTAGGAATAATAAAGGGCTTCACTGTGTGACCTAAGAGAAATGAAAAGGATAAAGTATTATGAATACATCTGTGACAATAGTTATAAAACATAGGTGAAATGAATATATTTTTAGAAAGAGTCAAATTACCAAAACTGATTCAAGAAGAAAGAGAACATTTAAATAGTCTTATAACAAATAAAGGCATTGAATTAGTAACTGGATGTCTTACTGCAAAAGAAAGCTTAGGCCAGGCGATTTCATTGGTGGATTCTACCAAATATTCAAAAAATGAATAATACGAATTCTTCATAAACTCTACAGAAAAATAGAGCCAGGAACACTTCCCAACACATTCTACATGGTCAGTATTATGAGATTACTCAAAGATATCACAAGAAAACAAATCTACAGAATAATATCCCTCATGAATATCCACAAACAATTACTTAACAAAGCAAACTAAATCATGAAAAATTGCTGGCAAGAATGTAAAATGACACACTCACCTTGACTATGTGGCAGTTTCTTAAATAGTTAGATGGAAACTTACCATACAACAAGAAATTTTATGTCTAGTAAACTAACCAACAAAAATTACATATTATACATGTATACTAAAATGTGTATGCAAATATTATTTAAAATATGGGGGAAAATCTCACGGAAAAACAAAATGTTGACTTTTTAAACAATGGAACATATTTAGCAGTGAAAAGGAGCAAACCACTGGCACATGCTACAATTAACCTAAAAACGAGTAACCTAAAAAACTAGTAAATGAGAGAAACCAGACACCAAAACTGTATATTGAATGATCCAATTTATATGAAATGCTTGGAAAAGGCAAACTTACAGAGACAAGAAGTAAATCAGCAGTTAGTTTTTGGATGAGGGATGTTGGAAGCAGAGACTGCTAGCAGCCTCAAAGGAGACTTTTTGCAAAGATGGAAATCTCTAAAACAAGATTGTGGTGATGATTGCACAAGTCCATAAATGTATTAAGTAACTGATTTGTACACTAATAATAGATATTTATGATATGTAAGTTATATCCAAGAAAACTGTTAGAACAACAACAACAACAACAACAATAATAATAATAATAATATAAAGAGCTATCCACATGTGGTACTACTGCCAACTAGGATCCAATGAGATCTGTTATAATTTGTCTCTGATTCTAAAAACTCATAAAGATGGTGACTAATGCAGAACAGAAAATGAGCCACTATTTCCTAAGAAGACAATGCTATCTTTTCAAACTTAACAACATTTTTAGTGTTCTTCACTATTATAATTGCTAAGTCTTTCTAGCCTTGCAGATGTAGCCAGTCCATTATGGAACTGTACATAGCAAATGCCTTTTTCAAAAATCAGAAGAATTTCTTTGGCTTGTTTCAAACAGCTGTGTTTCTGAAGCCATAAGATGGAGTTTTAAATAAGAAAAAAAAGGAGACTCATTTTTTGAGCATCACATTTTGTTCTTTTTTTTCTGTTCATTTCTCTTTAAGAGAAGAGGAAATAACATTTGTTGAGCATACAGTAAGTACAAGATTTTGTGTTAGGTTCACTTACAATTATGAGATATATGGAGTTCATTTTATTTACAGATGAACAAACTTATTCTCAAAATTTACATGTGTTAGAGCTGAATTTCAACACAGATATTTATAATTCCAAAACTTAATACCTATTCTTTCCACTCTGTTGCCTTGTGTTTTGCTGAGTACTTTGAAAACCATTGTACAGTTGTTGATAAACACTTATATCTTTGAAGTTAACAGGTTAAAAGTTAAAGGATATATTTTTAAAAAATTATGAACCATTAATAGAAGATTACATGCCTGTGTTTCTCTCTGCATACATTACAAAATTATAAATCATGATGCATCTGTATAGCTGTGTGTGTATACACACACATACATAGGTATAGGTATGAACAATAAATTTATAAATTCCTTGACTGTTGCCTCAGTTGTTCCTAAAATTTTATAGTAATAATTACTTACATTTCAGGTCCTCCTACTAAATTGTTAGTACATTAAGAATCTGGGTCTTTGTTGTGTTCACTCTATTAATCTAGCACCCAACAAAATTTAAGTCATACCACGGATGACAAATGAATGATCATCGATGAGTAAACATTTAAAAATGCATCCACTATGAGTTACAGAAACAGTTTATTTTATGCTGTACACACTTTTTTTAATAAGGAGAAAAAAGTATATTTCCTTTTCGAAAAAAACATTTCACTGCAGCTATCGTTACAGCAGTGGATTTCAAGCTTTTGGTTTGGGGAAACATATCCATCCACTTCAATATTACTGATTATCTCAAGGAGTTTTTCTTTATGTATGTTACAGCTATGTATATTTTCCATGTTATAAATTAAAATTGAGAATTAAAAATATTTATTAATGCATTTAAAATAATAAACTCATTCCACGTTAAAATAAATAATACTTTATTAAAAATAACTATTTGATAAGCAAAATTCATGAGAAGGGGAATGCTGTTTTAAATTTTTGTAAATTGGCTTAATTTGGACTTAATAGAAGGCGGCTGAATTTTCACAGCTACTTCTGTATCAAATCTCTTGTGATGTCACACATTAAATAACCTCTGAAAAACTCTATTGTATATTCATAAAACGATCAGCATGAAAAAGGCAAATTCTGCCTTTGCATTCCTATTAAAATAGTCTTGACTTTGTGGACCCCCCTGAAGAATCTTTGAGATCATGAGGGTCCCATTGACATTATTTTGAGAACCATACAGCAGAATGGTAAAAATCAAACCAAACAAAACATTCCTTCTGTCTTCTATTTTGAAATTATTTTTGTTTTCCTAAATAAATTTTTTTCTTTTATTTGCCAGGTATGCTTGTTTTATATAACTTTTATAAACTATTTATAAAGTTAGAACTGTCTATTAAAATATTATAAAAAGTTCATAGTAGTTTTACTATCAATAGGTTTATGTAACCAAAATTAAAATTCACTAATGAACATTTTCCACCATAAAATAACAGGTATACTACATTTTATTCTTCACTACTTCCTTGCTTAAATCTTTGTCTTCTCTCACAAAGACAGCTAAATTATTAGTTTTTCTAGCTTTTTCCCTATTGATGAAGCTTTTGGATACTGCTGTTTTACTGTGAACATGAAAAAGAAACAGCAATTGTACAATTTTATTATGGAAAATTTATATATATGGAAATGTAATATAAGACTACAATAAAATCCAACGTGGTTAATCTCCAAGCTCCAACAATCAACAAATTATGTTCAATTTTATTTTATCTACATCTCCATCATTCTCTACACTTAGCTAATTTTGAAGCAAGTTTCAGATATGATATCATTTAATCTATAAATATTTTGGTGTGCATTTCCAAAAGATACACTCAGTGGTAATTATAGTTAATAACAATATATTGTATTATAGAACAATGCTAAGACAGTTGTTGTAATAACTCTAGCTAATTAACATAAGCATTATCTCATGTAGGTATCACTTTGTTTCATGAAACATATATACTTGTATATATACTTCAAAACATCATAATGTATATGATAAACACATACCATTTTATCAATTTAAAAAATACATAAACTCAATTAAAACATTAACATATAAATGAAAGTATAGCTAACAATAAATCCTTAATATTACCAAATATTTAGTCAATCAAACTAGGCTTTTTGTTGAGCGGAAAATGACACAGAGACTAGCCAGGAGTGTAAATATTCTTTGCCATTGTTTCCCTGGCACTGGTTTAAAACTTCCAGACACTGTCAAAGACTGTAACTTCTGGTTCTAGCCTCATATGTAGATGTATTTAAAACAATTAAAAGTAGAAGTAGAATATAAAACGCAGATTGTTTTAAAAGACTTAATTTAGTATTGGATTATTTTTCCTAAGACATATGGAAAATATATTCAGCAGTAATCAATACAGGGTAACTATAACAAGGAAACCACTTTTAGTATTATTTTAGGTAGATATCACAAGAAAAAGGGGCATTCAGAGAAAAGATATAGTACATTACTAGCAAATTTATTGTCCAAAACAATAACATTTTCTCTTTTTGTGATCTATATATAGAAGAAATTAAATTTACTTTTGAGACTAGAATATTTACTAAAGAGCTAGCATTTATTTTTGTAATTCTTACGTTTTAAAATTTGTTTCTAGTTAAAGTAAAATAATAACTAAAGAGTAGGAAAGATAAATAATAAGGTTGAAGGAATAATTCTTAATATAGCGTAAAATAATATAGCTAGTAAACAGGCACATTGGCATAGATTCCGATGATTTAGGAAAAAAATGATTTGAACATTTCCATTGTACATCATGAAAAAATAATTTTGGCATTGTTAGAAAATATTATGTTGTTTTGCTTTATGAGCTGGAGGAAACTGAAATTCTTTTTTAGCAAGTAATTACTTCCACAAAAAGAGCCCTTGGATTTTAAGATTCACCCTGGAATTTTCATCAGTACTTAAAATACAGTTTGAACAGCAATAAAACTATGAAAGTTTGAATTATCAGTTTCTGGCAGAAGAAAAGTTACCTACTCTTAAAAGGAAAACAACATTAGACTCCTAATCAATTCATTCTCTATGAAAATAAAGAAGAAATTTGCTCAAAGCAAAACCTGCTCCACGTCCACATGTTCCATTGTCTAAGATCTGCAAGGAACAATAGCAATTACACTAAAGAAATACCCTGTTTGTTGTATCAGTGCTTAAAAAAGAAAACACAGTACATATACCATGTTACATGTATTGCCTATACATATATAATACATAAATTATGTATATATTTGAATATTTTCTATTGATGCACATTGTCCATGATATTCAAAGAACATACTTGACCAAAAATATAGGTAATTTTCATTTTTTGAAATTCCATTAACTTGGAAAAATTTATATTTTATCTCATTGATTTAAATATGGACTATTTGATTGTAATATAAAAATTTCATACATCCTTCAAAAAGCTTCCAGGTCATGAAAGGCAAAGGATGATTGAGGACCAATCAGATTGGAGGAGATACAGGAGTCAAACAATTAAATGCAATGTGGGATCCTGAATCGGATCCTGGACCAGAAAAAAATAAATGGTGGGTTAGTGGAGAAGCTCAACATTTGTATAAGGCTTATAGATATTTTAATATTATCATATATATGTTAATTTCCTGGGTTTGATCACTTTATTGGGATTAGAAGTTAACATTAGTAACGTTGGGCAAAGAGTGGGCAAAAGGAATGTCTGTATTATTTTTGGAAATCCAAAATTATTTCCAAATAAAAAGTCCACCATTAGCTTTGGCTTATAAAAGAACACAAACAAACAAAACTCCAGCATAAATTGACAGTGTTCAAATTGAGTAGAAATAGGGGAATTTATTCCTTAGAAGGATTCAAGACAGATTTTTAATTTCCTGTATAAGAATGTCTTATATTCCTACAACCAGTGACCGTATTTCTTAATACAGCAGTAACTGCGGAGCATTGTAATACCATGTGCATTAAAACATATGATTAATGAAAAGAATGATGCAAGTATGTACCATTTAGTACCTCCTCATATTAATGATCATGTCATCAATGTCTTTTATGTTCAAATGTATATCCTGCTTATTTTTTTACATTTCTCAAAACACAATTTTTGATATAAAAAGTGATGTTTTCCAAAATGTCATGAGTCATCTAAAATGAAATCCAAATGTCAGTACATATGTCAATCTGACATTAGAATAAAAACATTAGATTATATGATTTGCTTTACCTGAAACTGTGTGATCCTTTGAGTCTCTTGTTATTTTTATCCTTGCGTGAGGAAAGATGTAGTGCATAGTTTTCCCGTTCATCTGTATAATCTAAGACATACATGTAGTAAGGTAAAAAACCAACATTAAAGACACTTAAAGTGCAATATACATAATTAGAATGGTTCATTTCAAAGCACATTGATTAAGTCAATGGAACATAGTAGGAGATTCTCACATGATGGCAATTTAAACATCTTACACTAACACTATATAATGATATTACTGGATCTGAGTTCTTACGGTGTTTGCATTTATAACCAATTGCTCTTGCAAAATGATTTGTTGTATTTGAAAAATTAATAAGTGCATGCAGTAGGTTCTGAAGAATGTTTGTTACACAGTAGTATGCAGTCAATATTGATGACCTCGAATATACAATGTATTTGGAAAATTGCCAGCTGTTGATTTTGCTCTGGACAGTCTAGAAATGGAAAAGCATTTTTAATTTTCAGCAATTAAGTAGTGCCAGGGGAGAAAAAACAGAGAAGATCTCCCTACTTTGACATCTCTGTCATCATAATTAGGATTACTTTATGTTTGTGTTTCTTGATTTATTGTGGCATTGTACTTCTGCTGAGCACATGTACTAGAAGTTTCATTGTAAACTAGATGCAGAGACAAATTCTACATAAATAAATAAAGACTTTGTTCACTTTAAAACTTTTTAAAATTCAAAGCTTGCATTATTGATAGTGTTATGTCTCCTAGACATTCCTTAGGGTAGAAGAAGTAACACTTAAAGCTACTGTTGCAAATCTGTGATTTCAATTCTCATTATTGAGACTTGAATATGAGAATATTATAGACTGCATTATCTGTGTTTCCACCTGGTGAAACGTAGTTTCTGAAACAAAAGTAAATTAGCGAATGCAAACTTGTGCTTCCTATTTCATGGAACTTTGCTTTCAAAAGAGATTTGTGAAATAATGAAAGACAGAAATAGTAAAATATTTACTCTTATCTATATTAACAGGATTTTATTTGTATGGAATTTTGTATGTATTGTCATGGGAAAATTTTTGACTTAAATTACAACCAAAATAAAGTTTAATATAGATAATGATTTCATATTACCTATTTTAGAATATGTTTAAGAAGTGTGTTCCCAAAAGATAAAACAGAATTTAGAACTAAGGAGGTATACATTTTGTGAAGAAAGATTCCTTAGAAAACTCTTGTGAACTTAATGTGTCCTAGTATTTCCAGCTGTAAAATTGTTAGAATTCTGGATATTAAAAATAAAGCTGGTATTTAAAAAACTGAAGCTAAAATTATAGCCTTTAGCTTTTATCCTCTTTAGGAAAGAATAAGCTTAAGCAGGCCTTAGATTAACATAAAATACTCCCTAAACAACAGCAGAATCCTGTTAAGTCCAGGAATATTATGTGAATTCTGCAGAGTAAAACAAAAATACTCTTTACTAAATTATAAAAATATTAGGGTAAGTATAAGTCAATTCAGATAATTCATACTCATGCTAACTTTGTAAACCATTGAAAACCTTATTCATATTTGTAACAAGTGCTTACATTTTTCTTCTTTTTCCCTCTCTTCCCTGCTGCTCACTCTTCTCTCCTGTCCCTATCTCTTTTGTCTGTCTCTCAGTCAGCCTCTCACTCTTTCCTTTCTCTCTGTTACTTTTTGCCCTCCCCGCATCTTTTTCTCCTACTTTCTTTCCTTCTTCTTCCTCTCTTTTCTTTTCCTAATATGCATTTAAAAATCTTTATTTCTTACTAAAAATAAAATCATATGCATTGAAAATTTTGTAACTGTTAGGTGTAACTGAACTTTGCTTTGGTACTGCAGGTAATTCAGTAAAATTGGTGGATGTTACTTTGTTTTATTTCAATCTCTTGTAATCTCAGGTATTAGTTAATAATAATTCCAAAAAGTTATTCTTTCCACTTGGTCAAAAATAAACTAAGAAAACACAATTTTGCCTTTTAGTATTCTTTCCAATTTTCAGACTGGGGAGACATTGATGTAATCTCATAGTGCATCTATCACATAGTTTAGGAGAGTCATCATCAGGCTTCCTAATTTTTTCACCAGTTTTATCAAATAGCCACGATTACCTTTTATTTTATAGTAGAAGGAATGTTGAACATATTAATTTTCTTGAATATCGCTTTCAGGACATCTCATACAATCTCCTATAGTTTCAGAGACTGTCTACCCTGTCTGCAAGCAGCTTCATAAATCCACTTAATAAATCAGAAACACGAAACTGCCATAATTATGATCAATATGACAAAAAGTCTATCTGATTTCCAAGTATGAATTAGATGTACGAGCTAGATGAATCTCAGCTTTTTAGTAACCACAGAGGGTGAATGTTGAGAGAGTCCTGTAGCAGATGGGGTTACGGGTAGGTGTTGCTAATGCCAAATAAGAGTAGGCACAAAGCCAAGGGGCAGAACTGATGTCAAGTGATGCTACATTCCTCTCCCCAAGGGGATGGTCTCTGTTATCATTGTCTTTTGGTGATTTCTCATTGATAGAATTATTGCCTATAGGTCTCCCAGAAAGAGGGATGTTCTTTCCTACCTACAAATATTTCAAAAAGAGTTATTTTCATGAATCAAGCCTGTATATATAAACAGTATGTTAACAAAAAGGGAATGAATTGAGCCCTTTACTTCATACACGGAAGACAGATAGCCTTCATGCCCTTTTTGTTAACATACTGTGTATTCATACAGACAACCATTCCCTCACTTAAATACTACACATTCTAGATGCAGGAGACAGAGTGCCCTGCTGGGTTCCTAGCACTGTATGCATATATAACATGGTAGCTGGAATAGAGAGCTGCTGCTCTCAAGAAGCTCACAGCCCAAGACATAATACATGGGGCACTACTGGAGCACAAAGGAAGAACACTTACCCCAGATTTCTGGGGAAGTGGGGGTGGTAGTGTCAGGGGAGTCTTCTTGCATCGTGGGGCATGTACATGGACACCTGGGTGATGATTAGGGTTTGCCAAGGGATGAGTGGAGGAAAAGTGTCCAAGGAGAGAAAACAGAACATTCAAATTCCTACAATCAAGAGAAAGAGTGGCTCTTTCATGGGAGCTTAATGTACCTCAATGCAGCAGTTGCGTAGGAATTGCAGATGATGTGAGCATTAAGTGCAGAAAGTGAAGGGATTTTATAACAGTCAAGAAGTGTTGACCTTTACAACCACCCTGTGAAAGGTATTAGCATTATTTATAGAGTAAGTGACTAAAGTAAAATTTAAAAAGTAAGAGATTAGGTAATCTGTGCAATTCACAAAGCAGTGCTGAATTTCTACCGAAGAAGGCAGAGGTTAAGCATATAGATCGATCGATCGATCGATCGATAGATAGATAGATACACACACACATACACACACACGTAAGTATACATATATATTTGAAATGAAACAAATATGGACTTTAAGATTTGATTTATTTTATAATTAATATGATTGTGTGTCTAATAAAAAATTTTCAGAAATATTCTTCTATCCCTCTAATATTTGTTTTATGTAAACTAGTTTTAAAAGCAGATAAATTAGTGTTTGCATTAGTATTATTGGTTTTATTACTTTTGCCTCCAAAGCATTTTATGAATATGAGTTCTTGTTATGCATATGTTTTCAAATAAAAGCATCTGAGTTTATTAGTACCAAGAGCTCAATATTAGCTTATGATTAGAGATACAAAGAAGCTAATAACATGAGAATGCCATTTTGTAATTCTCCAAGCCAAAATATAGTTCTGATGAGTTAAAGAGGGAGACAGTATTTGAAGATAAATATTAATGTAAAAAGCATGAAGTTTGAATTTTATATAATTCAACTTTTGAACTTCATGTAACTAAAATGTATGTTATAGTAGAATCTATTTAGAAAAAAATGATAAAGAAAAACAAATTATTGTCACAAAAGTCAGCACATTTGTTACTTATTTGGGCAAGGGAGTGGTTATGATCTGGAAGGGACATACAGGGGTTTCAGGGACAGGCAATGTTCCTTTTTTTGGCCTGTGTGGCGATTTCATGGCTGTTCACTTTTAATCAGCTTATAACTTTGCATAGTCGCAGTTTCAATATTACATATGTAGTTTTTTTGCTTGTATGTTAGACGTGAAAATGTAAAATATTATACAAATGTAAAAAATTACTTTTAGCAAGAATATACACATTATTATATTCACCTCACCAGTATGTCTACTTGAGCAGACATAGCAAGAAATTTATTAAATGATTCTCAAAAATACCTTCTCTGCTTAATTTTGACACTATATTGGTCTATAATTATATATTATTTAAACCATTATTACTATGTACCCAGTAGACCAAAACCATAAATCTGTATATGTTAGTAACATAAAATTAGGAACAAGAATGTCCTTAAACATATGAATATTTCATTTACATATTTTTGGGCTGGACGCATTACTTTAAATATATCCTCAAAGAATATTAGTTTGATAAATTAGATGGGGAAAAGACTATTCTCAGCGCCCATGGAAATAGTAGTATTGATAATAAATATTCCTGCTTGTTAATTACTAAACAAGCTGCCCTGTTTATTATATAGTTTATCTTACTATGATTTTGTTAAAGTATCTGTGTTTTCTTTGACTGGATCTAGGTTTGTGGGAAACACTAAACTTCAGAGAAACAAATGAGATGGGGAAGATATAACAAGGATTGCATTTTAGAGAGGTTCATATAATAAACACATTTAAGGAAGTTATTTTTAACTGACAAATTTATTATCTTAGTAATTGTAGATAAAAGAGCTAAATTTAAGATTTTAAATGTGCAGAATAATTTTATTAATTTTCTTACTTTCTAGACAGATCTATTTGATGAGAGTTGAAACACAACCACAAATACAATTTTAATAGCAAGACAAGCTAATGAAAGCATCATTCAATACAGGTTGATATGTTTACATGAAGTAAAAAAATGGAATTATATTGACATTTTAATGGCGGTAAATATAGGCCTAAACAAAATATGGATTAAAGATATGAAAAACTAAAGATAGAAATTTATAGTAGAGAGGAATTCTAATAATTGTAGAAAATATGATAGCATATAGAAAAACAGAACAAAATTCTAAGAAAAAATTCTGTTTAATAGGTAGAAATTTGTCTATGAAAACTTAAATTGCTTAGAAATAAATCAAATCTAAGAGTATAGACAATGTATTTTACACAGTACTTATAAATGTCAAAGCCTTGTTTTCTTTTATACCTCAATATGACAAACATTGAATTACAGTAAGTCTATATGGATCTTCTCAGTTGTTCAAAATATGGTTGTTTTCTATTTCAATTAATCACTAAACAGGATGATTAGGAGTTAATGTAAATAAAATAAGTCAACTATTTTGGATATTTTAATAATCATAATGAGTACACAACCTGCAAGTATCTGATCTGCTAAGGCAATTGATTAAAGGCCACTTGGCTTACCTGAAGACTCTCCTTCAATTCACTCAACTCTTAATCTTGTGGTTGTATTCCAAAATTCAATTCAAACATCACCTCATTTCTCAAAACTGAGTGAGATCATGAATTTTGGTACCATATTTATTTAATTGTGAAATTTACCTCTAAGTTTCAATTTCTTCCTCTATAAGAATACACTGATTAGTAATATCTACTTTATGTGAGTTGTTCTGTATATAAAATTCAAAAATATATAACAAAACAACTAAAATTTCCATATAATAGATCCACTAAAATATCAGCTTCCTTTCTCCCCCAGGTTAAGCATTCTTTCTATCCCAGCTCACTTGGTTTGGCCATGCTCTCACTTGCTCTTAGCATCTGAACATGTTGTTATTGGAAAGCACTGAAAATTACCCAAATCTATTTCACCCAATTGCTTGTAAGCTCTCAGAGCTCCATGTATTCTTCTTGTATAGCTGTGCTGGATATGTTATACAAACTTAATAATGATCTGTTGGAGGAATGAATCACTTAAATTGGTAGAAGTATCACAGCTATGCTCCAATTTCAGTCACTCATAGCTGATGAAGCGAGCTGTGTTACTCCTTTACATTATTGGAAAAAATCATTTGTGAAATTAATAGACAAATATCTCATTCCTTTTAGGACAATTAAGACCATTCTAGGGTAGAATTGAGTCTTTTTTGATAAATCTAAAAGAAATTGCTAAATATAGCACTTACTTGCTCTTGATGTTGACTGAGTGGTCTAGAGTGGACCAATCTTTCCGGCAGTTTTCGGTCCAGACCATGTCCATTTTCCAAACGAGATTCCCTGGGTTTATCAAACCAATCTGTTTCCTCACGACGCAGATGATAGGCTTTGGACACCAAGGAAACATCATACATTGCAACGGCAAGTAATATAGATGACTGAGGGCAGCAGATGTTCTGTAGTACTAGCATGCACTAGGCTTGTTAACCATACATGCATTTCAAACACATCTCCCATTGGGACTAGAAAAATTATTTTTGTTATTATGCCAAAAATCAAATTATGTCAAAAATTTTAAACCAAAGACTAGCCTAGAAAAAATGACGCACACAGATGTTCACAATCTCAGAGCAAAACAAAACAAAATCAAATTTTAAATCAGGAGAAAAAAGAAATTTAGATAGTGATAAAATAAATAAATGAACAAGTGATCATTCTTCAAAAGGATCATTCCATTTAACCTCAGCCCATCAGTTCCCACATCCACACATTCTCTCCCATACTCTCCCCACAAACCACTAGTAAATTTTTTTTTAAGATAGGCTGATGGGTGCAGCAAACCACCATGACACGTGTATACCTATGCAACAAACCTACACATTCTGCACATGTATCCCAGAACTTAAAGTATAATAAAAAAATTAAAACAAAAAGTATTCCTTGTGTATGGAAGTTTCTGTCACTTTCCCACCATTACATCAACCCAGTGCCAATAGGTTGTTGCTGGCTTTAACATTATTTTTTGAAAATACGACATTTCTATGACATTCACAATGAACAAAAACATTTGTTTCTAAGAGGATTCTTGTGTTATTGTTAGGAACATGTGTGCCATGATTACTTAGTAGCCTAATATTAAAAATACCTCTATTATAATTGTTAAATAAAAATAAAATGATTATTTTTTTAAGAGAAGCACTGATTTAGAAAATGGATTGAAGACTTGGTTGCCTGCTTTTTATACTCACACTGTGACAAAATTTCACAGCATACTTTTTTGAAAATGCAACTATATTTAAGGTACACAATTATTATTTTAAATTAAATTTCATTCATTAGTATCTCATAGGTCTTTTCAAAATATTCTATAATGACTGAACATCTTATTTTCCCTAATATATAGAATTTGCCTTTTAATAAATTGTTTTATTCCTTGTAAAAGAATCTCTAACTAACAGTCTCTGGAAATACTTTGTTGCTTCCTGCTTCCTAAACAGTAGAAGAAACAAGGCTTCTCAAGTGCATATCCTTTAAAGATTTGTTGATGATGTTGTCAACCTCCACTTTCTTGAAACTCCAGCTTCTAGAATGCCATACAATAGTTTTATTTTTCTATCTACATTCCTGACTATCATCTCTTCCAAAACCTCCTCCCAACCTTTTCCCCTAGGCCATTTCCATCATTCCATTTGCTGGGGATGGCAAACCCACAGCATATGTACCACTACTCACCTCTATACCTTCTGTGGTCAACACTGCTACTTAACCATGGCATTTTCCTCCCAGAATACAAAATGAGCGACGATGTGTCATGGGTTAATCAGTCTTAGATTTGAGAAAATACATTAACAAATATCTGTTTTGTGATTGCGTATGTACTTGACTGATCTCACCTATTCTAAGCTGCTTAAAGGGAAGGCTCATATTGTCTTTTTTTCCCCCTCCCTCAATACTAAAATCAATGCCCTGCACAAGGCATAACATCCAATAAATATTGGAATGAATGAAGCATAGAATAATTAGTCATCAACTAGAAAAAGTAAACATCCTAATTATGATAACACATTTAAAAATAACTATTAATTTGTCCTTTGAACCTCACTGATGCAGATATTTTTCACAATCTGCTCAATAATTATGGTTTTCCAGTCTTAATTTGAAACCAAGTGACTGAACTTACCAAGAAATTTAGTGTAGTAGGCATTTGACAAGTAATACAAAACAAATTCATTATTTAATCATTAGTCTCTTAAAATCTATTAGATTATTCCCAGTAACACTGACACTACTTTTGTCTTACTTCTTACAGGATTTCTCATGAAAATAGAACAATAATTTATACTGATTTTAATAAATTAATATCCTTTATGATGTAGTACATGATTTCATTTAAATATATAACTTTCTTAATTTCATTTTAAATATAATTATTTGAAATGTGTGTTTTGTTTGGCTGTGCCTATAGAAATAAAGTAGAAGTTCAACCTGACACAAATTCTGTCAATTTATTACCAATAATTCTGATTATGTATTTTGATTTTCTGTTATTTTTTATAATAACCCTATGTGTAACTGAATAAGGATGACTATCATCCTTTGCACAGGAATTTACAATCAACCAAGAGCAAGCAGATTAAATGAATCTGCTTTTGTATTGAATTTTGTTTTCATTATTTAGAACCAGTTGTACATAAATGTTAATTGTTTATAACTGTCTCACCTTTCATGGTAAAATCTCAGTGAAAAAGTAAATTTTATAACAAAAAAATTCTGAATTAGTTCAAATCATTTGAAGGAGACTAACAATATTTTTTTTTAAACTTGACAATATTTTCTTGAATTCCTAAAAGTAAAATACAAATAAGTTATTTCTGAATCTAGTACTGTCCGCAGGCTACAGTTACATAAACAGTTTAATTCTTCTCAGTATCAAATATCGGTGAAATATATATACTTTTAAAAAGACTGTATATATTGGAGGACATGACATGAAGTACATTTTTTTTTTTTTGAGACGAAGTCTCACTCTGTCGCCAGGCTGGAGTGCAGTGGCGCAATCTCAACTCACTGCAACCTCCACCTTCCAGGTTCAAACGATTCTCCTGCCTCAGGCTCCCAAGTAGCTGGGACTACAGACGTGCGCCACCAGGCCCAGCTAATTTTTGTATTTTTAGTAGAGACGGGGTTTCACCATGTTGTCTAGGATGGTCTTCATCGCTTGACATCGTGATCCACCCGCCTCAGCCTCCCAAAGTGCTGGGATTACAGGCGTGATGCACCACATCCGGCCTGTTTCTAGCTTGCTTCAAGCTAAAAATATTAATAAATATTAAGCAACATAAACTATGTCTATTTAGATTTTTCCTCAAGAAAGAAATTTCAACATCAACAAATCTTTTAGAGTATATCTAATGACTGTCTTATATCCTATAATTTATATAGTTTAATTGAATTTGGAAAAGCACACAACAAATAATTTGAAAGCAATTAAATTTGTTTTGTTCACAGGATACTAAATAACCTGTAGAATGTTATACTATTCAAAGTTATCTTAGTACATTCAAATATAGATATAGCATATATTTGCTAAAAATCTGTTAAAAATTCCTAATACTTCATGAGTTAATAAACGTCAGGAATTATTGATTGGAAAAAAGTAATTTCTTCTATTTTTTTAAATACTGAAGGAATTCAAGATTTCAAACGAAAAGTACACCATTACTCATTAGAAGAAAAATAGTATACTTATGTGATACATAAACAAAGAAAATGTATAACATTTTACTACATACATCATTTAGAAGTAATCACTACAATTCACACACATACCATTACATATGTAATTCATATATAATTGTTATAGTTTTCCTGCCCAAATTTATATCAACATAATCTTTATGAATGATTTCCTTGTCTGCTTAATTTTAAAATATATTTTAGCTTAATTTCATTTAAATTTTAACTGCTTTACTTCTTTGGTATCATCTTTACACACTTCATAATTTTATATGTTGCATGGTATCTCATCCTCTATTTTATCAAAACAATGTTTTTCACACAGTCTTTGATGATTATGACCTATACATCATTCAAACATATAAAAGGGAAATAGAATATTCTGTTATTTTTATATGGCTGTACATATATGTAAGTGCCACATATTGGGATATATAGAAACATCTAAATATCTGGCAGCATGTTGACAAAATATCTATGATGATAAATCAAACTCTCTTTAGATATATGCTCATCATGTACACACAATCTTAAGGCATTTCATTATGCCATTGACCCTCTAGGGTTTTTGCTTTATTTTGTTATTTTATAGACATGACTATTGAATAATCTCTTTACTCTTCTGCAATTGTCATTTTCTATGTATAAAATATTTATAAAATGTGGATTGTAAAAAGTAAGGAAATATTAAAAACTGTTACCACATGATATCACAATTCTTGCAATGTACATTTATTCAAATAATCATCGAAATAAAAAACCCACAAATTGAGTATTTTATTCAATTAACTAATTGTCAATAAAAATGGTCAATCCAATAGCCTGCAGAGACGAAAACAAATCAGAAATGACTAACCTGTTGGAATTTCACAAACAAAAGCAGTTTGTCCTCCTTCAGATACAGTGATTATTTTAGTTCAATAAAAAATCTATGAAAATCCAGATTTGAATTCCTAAAATCCTATTCATCTAGACAAAGATGTAGGAAAAAATTCCTTTTCACAAAAATGTGTATTTTCCTGTGAGTCCTCAAGAAAGATGTTATGTTTGAAAGGGGAGATGTTCATGTTAGCTTAGTTCTTTGGAGTCTCTAAAGGAAGGAAATAATAATGCTTTTATTTGATCAAAAATATTTTATTTCCAGAACTCCATCTACATCTACATTCAAATGTAAACCAAAGGAGATGAAAAAAAAAGGACCAAGAGTCAAGAGTCATGAATCCTCCTGGTATGGGCTAGGCTCCTCACACCTTTGTATCATTCCTCCCTCATCTTCAATATTAGACTTGGACTAGATAATTTTCAAAAATGTTTATGGTTGTACATCTTTAAATACAAAGCTACTTTAAATCAGTTTTTAGTTAAGTATTTACTTGTTCAACATGGAAAACTAGCAAGTCAATTTAGGGCAAAAACATGGGATGATACAAAAAACAAAACCAAGAAACCAAAGGAAAAGGCTAAATGGGCAAATCAGGAAGGCTTGAACTCTAAATAACTAAAATCACAAAAGATGTTTACAAGGTTTCAATTTTAAAGAATACTTCATACATACTAATACAATTCTTTATTTTCATGACTTATTTAGTACTAAACTTTCTAGCATATAATGCAAAATTACAAATTTGTAAATAATAGTATTCATAATGAGAGAGAAAGATAAAACAGAAATCTTTTATTTAAGGAAAATAACAAAATTCTACATTATACTAACATCAAGAACTTATCCAAAAGTTCTCAAAAATAGAAAATCTTCTGAACTAATGAACGCTGATCTCATAAAGATGCCATAAATGATTTTCTATTACAAAGTCTATCAGAATAGTATTTCATGTCTCTAAACTTCAATAATTTCAGAAACTGAAAGAAATTGACCAATAACTTTTAAAATGTATGTTTAAAAATGAAAGAAACATACAATGAAAAACTTTTCAACTATGGATTTATAGGATGACCATATTTTATTGACAGAATTATTTGATAATGGTTTTAGAAAAGCAGACACCAAACAAATCAAGCAAACAATCAAGAAACAGAACAATAAAGGAATAAAGTAAAACTAAATAAAGAAAAGCATGCTACAGAATCTATACACATGATAAAGTTTCCATTTACAGGAAATAAAATTGAAGTAAACATGCAAAAGACACACCAAGAAAAGTAGGATACATCTCTGGAGAAGGGAAATTAAACATGCAGAAAAATAAGAGTTTGAGTTTTGAGAGTAACAGGGTAGTTTGAGGCCCAATTTACCTTCACTGTCTGACATGGCATGTTGGAAGTCATCCATGATGAATGCTATGTCACGGTCATAGCCTCGAGTCCTTGATTCTTCCCTCATGTGTTGCTGAACTTCAGGCAGTGAGTGGCTTGATCCAAACTGATCCCTGGTGTCTGCAGATATTGGTGGCAGGGGTCCAGCTGCAGCCCTGGCCATTCCCATTGGCTGGCCAACAGGACTGAGTGGGCTTTCTTCTTCAGAATTCTGGGCCACAATTGGTATTCTTCCTCTACTTTGACTAATTGGCAAACTGGTCGGCTTAGTTCTGGCAGAGGATGATGCATGACTAAAGGAAACATCTAGAGCTTCAGCCTCTTGAGCTTTCAGTCTTAGGGAAGAGCTAGAAGAATCCCTTTTAATTGATAAATCAAGCCCATACACAGAGGAAGGTCTGGAGGAAGGTCTGGACCTGCTGCCACTACTGTATGGCTTATCTGCTTCATCCTGCAGAGCTGAGCGTATGGTATTTCCTAATGTGCCCAGTCCTGTGCCAAGAGAGGATCCCATAAATTTTTGTTGGTCTGTAATATTTTTTCTGAGGCCAAAAGTGATGTCATCTTGAAGGAGCCTTGCCCTGGAGGAAATGCCACCAATAGATGAAGTGCTAGAAGTCATATAGCTTGAATAATCAGGTTCAAGGTCTCTACTTTCCTGAATAGGTGAAAATTTTGACATTTTAGGGTCAATTAGTGATTTCTTATGCTTTGACTGCTTTTGATAAAGTATGGCTGCTGGCAGTTGTTTTGCTGCTTGTTTTTCAAGTGTGAGTCTACTGATGCTATACTTCTCAGATTTTGGAAAATGTCTATAGCTAGTATCAGCATGGTAATAATGAGAAAGACCAGCAAGGTGATCTAAGCTCTCTGTCCCTCTACGAAATTCCTGTTTAATCTGATGTTTCAGAAGCTTTAACTCATAAGGATCCTCCATTGGGTCTTCCTCTGCCTTCACATAACTATGCAATCTAGAGGAAGACTGTAAAGGTGCTAGGAAATCTGTCACTTCTTGAGACCGGCGTGTCTCAGTGGTTCGAAGGAGACGGTCTGTTTTTGACAGATCCTTTTCATGAAGGCTAAATGCGGTGCTTAATGCCGCTGTTCCTTTGGTGATCTCTCCAATGTCGTCAATTAGGACATAATTTCGTGGAGTATGGTGATCAATATCTGCATAGAAAGAATCTGCAGATATGCTTGATATTGGACTGCTTGCCATGCTACTTCTTTCCTCCAAACCTATTCTCAAGTCTAAACTATTGTACTTACTACCAAGATGGGAAACAGCATATGTGTTATCAGTAGAAACAGGTGCTATCATAAGGGGTTGGTTGCGAATCACTTCATAGTTTGAGGTTATCTTGGGCTCCAAATATAATGTAGTTTGCCGTGGCTTCTGTTGTATCATCATCATCTGTGAAGGTAACTGATAAGAAGGCTGTGGGGTTGGTGTAGGTTGAGCTTGAGGTGTGAAGGACATTGTTGCCACAGCTTGGAATGCTGGCTGAGTCTGATAAGGTGAAACTTGCTGATGGTACAAAGTTTGTTGCTCAAAATGAGATTGTTGGGTGTATGAGGTGGGTGCTTGGGTAGGAAGAGCAGGGGAAGAGTACTGGTATTGTGTGTAAGGACTTGTCGGAGGAACTAGTTGAGATTCTGTTTGGGTTTGTGGTGGTATAAACTGGCTGAATTCAGTTTGGGGAGCAGTTCTTGGTCGCTCAATGACATGCTGACTTTCTATTCGGGTTGGTCTTGTGCTACTCACTTCACTGTCAGACATGTAATCACGATCCTCAGCTACTCCCTGGAGGTAGGCTCGTTCTCTCTTTTCTCTCTCCTTTAATAGTGCCTCTTTCCTCCTGTTAATTCCCATTTCCAGGTATCGTAGCTTGGCGTCAATCTCCTTTTCTTCTTCATCAAGCTCTGCTTGTTTCTTTCTAAGTTTTGCAGACTCCCTTTCCACAAGATCAAGCTCTCTGTCTATGTCCTGGAGAATCTTGGCTCGTGCCATTGTGTTGGTTCTGCAGATCCTTCTCCTGGAAACTGTGCCCATTGTGCTGAATGTGGATTGAGTTCCTGTGGAAATCTCCTCAGGAGGTGGATTTGGCAGAGTTCTTTTAACTTTTTTCTGGGTTCCAGAGGATGTCATGGTTTGAGAACCTTTAGTCTATAATCAAGTAAACAAAATATAGTACTTTATTATAAAGAAAAATAAAAACCAAATCAACTTCCATGAATTATATTTAATAAAAATGTTTTCACGTATGATTTTGCTATCACAGCATGATAAAATAAAATATATGCATATAATTTCAAGTATTGGTCACAAATACAATTAACTGAAAAATAATTTTTTAAATAAATTGGTTAATTATAACTCCTATAACATTAGCAGTTATAAAAACTCATTTTTCATCTAAATTGATATATATAAGATTATTTACTGACTCTATTTCCAGAGGGTTTTATTAACCATCTAAAATTTAAATTACATTTGTTGGAGATGTTCATTCACCATGTTAATGCGCCTATCTTCTCATTCCTACTTTTGCCCCCTAGAGTGGCTGTCATTCCTATTTTTTAAATTACATCTTCAAATTATCTAATGTCTTTTTTTTTCTAAAAAAGGGATAATCTGGACTAATTTTCTATTTAATATTTCAAGATTTTCATGACTATTTGGTTTTCTTTGACTTTATTATCCTGCAGTATAGTTTCTTTTTAATGCTCTAGTAACTTCCATATGAAGCAAAAAGAACGGACCAATAAAAATCCATTGGAACCTTTTAAAAAGTCAGATAAAAGTATAAAGTTGGTGAGTTTTCAGATATTTTTCATTTCATTTGGTTAATTTGTCATACACTTGCTTTCTAAGAATTGAAGGTCTTGAGAATCATACAATTTTAGAATATCAAAAGACATGAGAGATTACTTTGAGCACTTATAGTTAAAATAAACTGATGAACTGATATACTCCAAGTTACCTAAGTATTCAGTGGCACATTTACAACTAGATCTCAGGTCTTCTGCTTTCCAGTTGCATAATCTTTACAAGATGCTTTCTTTTCTTTTCTTTCTATTATAATCCAAATACATTAATTCTCCAATTTTCCCCCAGTCACCAAATATTGAGGGTAGAAAATAGAAAAAATAAGTCTATAAATATTGTACCTGAAAATTGTGCCTTATTAATTAGATCACATTTTGCCAAGACTCTGTACTTTCATTGCCTTTTTATTATTTCCAAATTAATTTCCTTAATAAATTTTATTTGTTTTCTGTTATCATATTTCTGCTCCCTTCATGTAACCCCACTAGTTGTTCCCTTAATAGACATCATAATATGAAACAAAATCCTAAAGGTTTATTGAAGTTTATATGTTTCTAAAACTTAAAATATTTGGATGGAAATGAATAAATGTTATGAATCTTTGAAATAAGGTAAAGTGACTTTGGTGCAGTAGTTTGTTTTTCCTCATAGAGCAATCCCAACGTATATGGGGTACTGAAGTCCCCAAGGCAGCTGTTTGACATGTCATTTATTTCTTCCTACTCATCGTCAATTCTTTTCATTTTATAAAATACTCACAATTAATCACAGAATTGTTATAAAAATCAAGTGAGACAACTATGTAAAATACTTAGTACACATTACAGGCACCCATTAAATATCAATTCCTTTAAAAACTCTATATTTCTATAGAAAACTATGGTTTCTTTATTAACCCACATTCTAGATCTTTACATATTCTTTCACTTGTAAAAAATTACACATGTAACATGTTGAATATCAATGGGCCAAATTAAATGGTAGTAAAATAAAAATTAAGATCCTACAATAATTTTCTTGATACTAAAAATATTAACATAGGTATGTCATGTTTTTAAAAAAGTTGTTCCACAAAAACATCTTCAGTCCTCTGATTATAATGTTGTTCAACAGGAGGCTGAAAACTACATACTATTTGTTTTTTCTTAATATGTATGTGGTAGATCTGGCATATGCATAAGAATTTGAAAATTTAAAATGTTTACCTATTCTACACGATTATGATTATGAAATGGTTTGACAAAAGGGTGTTTAATTGTGTTACTCAAGACCGTGATGCCTAACAAAGATGCAATAAAAAGAGGAGAATATGAAATGAAAAATATGACCAATATTTTATTCTAATGTTTGGTAACTACCAGAAATTTTAAATATAACCACTGATAACATTTTCATAGTCCAAAGAACTTAATAATGGTTGAAAATTCATGTCTCTAAGAAGCCCAGCTTAGAAGCTATATTTGAACTTGGAAGTCACTTCTTTTCAAAATGCACATTACATATAGTTATATATTGTACATATGTATAAGGTAGGCTTGCACTTCTTGTGTTTAGGTGAGAAAAAAGAGAGCAAATACTGACCAATCACTATACTTGTCATATGCTCTTATGTGTTGATGGGTGCTGCAAACCACCATGGCACGTGTATACCTAAGTAACAAACCTGCACATTCTGCACATGTATCCCAGGACTTAAAGTATAATTTTTAAAAAAGAGAAAAAAAAATAGGTCATGTCAGGAAAGTTCTACTGGGAATGAAAATGGAGGAGTACTTGACTGTTGAAGAGGCTATAACCCAAAAGCCTGCAGGAGCCAGAAGGTAATGGAGTGAATGCGTTGACCTGAGAATTTAAGTTCCATCTGTCAAGGCTAGCTCCAGAATGTTGCTGCCATGAAGAAACAGAGATTCAGTGTGGTGAGATCTGTTTCATTCAAGAAAATCCATATTTTAAAATTTTGGTCCCTATTTTAAATGGTTTTAAAACATAGTTCAGCTCAAAGAAACCAAGCCTTTAACTGCATTGACAGGTTGAAATAAATCTTTGTTCTAAAGCTAAAGAAGACTGGATGCCCACTGAGAAACTATTAGAGGGTCAAACAGCATTAATGGCTAGTTGAGAGAAAGCAATAGATTTTAAACAATGAAGGAGGATATGGGAAGAATACAAGAGCCCTAAAGAAAAACTTCAGTCCTTTATTAGCGTTTTCTGCCATCTTTTGGTTAAATTGTAAATATGATCATTCATGAATTTTCCTCCACAGCATAAATTTTCTTTTAGATTTTCCCTAAAATATGTAACTATTCAATTCACTTAGACAGATATTTATTAAATGTCTCCTCTCTTCAAAGCACTTTGCTAGGCACACTTATACAAAGAGGATCTGAACTATAGAACCATTAGAACCCCACAGATTTAAATCTAAGCATGTGTGTGAGGGGCGTGTACTATGTTTTAGGACTGGTTAGTATCACTTAAGAGGGAAGACAGAAATACAATAAGTATTTAATAATAAGACAGAAGTAATGTCTTACCAACTTATAATTCAAAAAGTACTAACTCTGACAAAGACAATAAAACCTTCTCAACTAAGTATTTAATTCTAATTAAAAAAAACCTCTCAACTAGGTATTTAATTCTAATTAAATCAATATAACATAAAATAAGAGTTCAGAACTCCAAATACAGAGATAAAAGCAATACAACATAATTTATTTTAAAAAGATCAAAATTGCATAAAGTAAGTTTATTATGATTAAAGATGATGTAGCTGGAAGCCATGACTAAAGATGGCAAGACAGTCTAGAAAAAACTTGTTGTTTACTATGGTTTTCTGTGTTGACCAGCTCTTAAAAGTTGTTTTCAGATAGACCTGGTGCCTTTAATCTAGAAAAACAAATTGTACTAAATATACTGGATATATAAATTTAAAATATTTTAAAATAGCTGTGAAAATAGACAAAGAGAAGGGAACAAAGAGCCCTAATAATAGAATAAAGGTTTAAGAAAGACTGGAAAAAAATCACTAACTGCAGATTGCAACATCAATGAGGTAATCAAGCTATCAAACAAATCACCTTCATGATAAGGTTTGCTGTCCAAAGTAATTTTAAAGAACATTTTCCTTAGGAAAGTTAATTTATATAATGCAATTTATACCATTTCTATACGGCAAAGGAAAGGAAATTTTGCTTGTTTTGGAGTGTCAGGAATATTAATGAAAATAATAAGTAAAGTACATAGCCACACTATCCTAAGTGACTTAAATACATGTATGTGCATTAATTCATTGTTAGAATTCTCTGAGCTCAACATGAGGATGAGAAAAGAAAGATCTGTAGTTTTTTTAAATATTGAAAAACTAAAAATACACAGGGGCTATTATTTAAAGTCCTAGATGCTAGACCAAAATTATTCATCCAGTATTATATATAATAAATATGAAAACATTCAATTTATTGATGTATTCAAATAGTTGTTAAGTATAATTCTAAAATGCATTGCTCTAGATGCTAAAGGCATAGATATAAGAGACACTAGATGGAAGAAATCTACACTTTGCCCACAAATAACTAATAAATTATGAATATTTTTGGGAAATTGTTGTTTGAAGAAACTACCTCACCATACTGCCCAAAGCAATGTATAGATTCCATGGTATTTCTATCAAACTAACAACAACATTTTCCACAGAATTATAAAAAAACTATTCTAAAATTCACATGGAACCAAAAAATAGCTCAAACAGCTAAAGCAATTCTAAGCAAAAACAAACAAACAAAAACAAAGCTAGAGGCATTATACTATCCAACTTTATACTACAAGGTTATAGTAAACAAAACAGCATGAAACGGGTACAAAAACAGACACATACAACAATGGAACAGAATATAGAACCCAGAAATAAAGTTGCACACTTACAGCCATCTGATCTTCAACAAAGTTGACAATAACTAGCAAAGGAGAAATGACTCCTTATTCAATAAATGGTGCTAGGAAAACTGGTTAGCCACATGCCAAAGATTGAAACTGGACCCTTTCTTTACACCATATACAGAAATCAATTCAAGATGGAGTGAAAACTTAAATATAAAACCTAAAACTATAAAAACCCTAGAAGAAAACCTAGGAAATGCAATTCTGAACATAAGACTTGGCAAAGATTTCATGATGAAGACTCTGAAAACAATTGCAGTAAGAACAAAAGTGGACAAGTGGGAACTAACTAAAGAGCTTCTGCACAGCAAAAAAACTATCAACAGAGTGACAGAAAATCTATAAAACCGGAGAAAATATCTGCACACTATATATCTGACAAAGGTCTATTATCTAGAACCTATAAGGCACTTAACAAAAAAACACACAAACAATCTTATTAAAAAATGGGCAAAGGGCATAAGTAGACATTTCTCAAAAGACATACATATAGCTAACAAGCATATGAAAAAATGCTCAACATCAGTAATCATTAGGGGAATGCAAATCAAAACCACAATGAGATACCATCCTACACCAGTCAGAATGGCTATTATTAAAAAGTAAACAAAACAAAACAAAACAAAACAGATGTTGACTAGGTTGTGGAGAAAAAGGAATGCTTAAACACTCCTGGTGGAAGTGTAAATTAGTTCAGCCACTGTGGAAAGCAGTTTGGAGATTTCTCAAAGAACTTAAAAAAAAAACTACCATAGAGCCTAAAGTATGATAATAAAAATAATAATAATAATAATAATAATAATAATAATAAAAAGAAAAAAATAATAAAAAATAAAATGAAAAAAAAAACAAAAAACAAAAAACTACCATTTGACCCAGCAAAGGAATTGCTGGGTATATACTCAAAGGAATATACATCGTTCTACCATAAAGACTCACGCATGTGTATATGCATCACAGCACTATTCACAACAGCAAAGACATAGAATCAAGCTAGATGTTCATCAATG
Source organism: Pongo pygmaeus (assembly GCF_028885625.2). Lineage (NCBI taxonomy): Eukaryota > Metazoa > Chordata > Mammalia > Primates > Hominidae > Pongo > Pongo pygmaeus. The sequence goes on along the minus strand of NC_072379.2, from coordinate 95,183,111 downwards.
GTAGACTAGATAAAGAAAATGTGGTACATATATACCATGAAATACTACACAGCCATAAAAATGAATGAAATCATGTCCTTTGTAGCAACATGAATGGAGCTGAAGGCCATTATCCTAAGTGAATTAATGCAGGAACAGAAAACCAAACATCATATGTTGTCACCTATAAGTGGGATCTAAACATTGAGTACACATGGATACAAAGAAGGCAACAATAGACACTGGGGTCTACTTGAGGGTGGAGAGTGGGAGAAGAGTGGTGATCAAAAAACTAGCTATCAGGTACTATGCTCGTTACCTGGGTGAAGAAATAATCTGTAGTCCAAACCCCTGTGACATGCAATTTACCCATGTAACAAACCTGCACATGTACCCTCTGAACCTAAAATAGAAGTTGGAAAGAAAAAAAACGAACTACCTCAATCTTTTGCTAAATAGCTCTCAGTGTCAATATCAAAGATATACTTCTAAACCACTCTAAAACCATTGTACTGCTAGAGAGACAGCAATATATATTTCATTTTATACGTACAGAAAGCCATACCTACCGTCAGAAATAAATGTTCATCATAATAATATCTTGGATTTTTACATTTGTTCTCTCAACTAAGCAGGAAATATTCGTATGTAGGCCCTTTATTTAGATGGTGGAGATGTGGATTCTTTTTCAAACAGCATAATTCCACAAAAAGTTATCAGTAAACAAGACATTTTGATACATACTCCTTAAGAGGTTTTCCATATAACATGACTAAGGTGAGCTAGACGAATATATAATTATGCATATGTATTGGGAACTGGATAAGAGAGAATGATGGATTAAGATATAACAGGAAGCCTGGTTCTTAAAGAATGGATGGTATTTAAACAGGAGAATGTATTCTAAGTGCAGGGCAAATAAGAAACATAATTTTTTGAAAAACATGAAGGATAATCTGGTTTCATTTAGGGCTAGTGATGCCTTAATTCCTGTGAGATGGAAACACATCCAGAGAATGCTGTATGCCAACAGAGAGAGGAAAAATGGAAGAGCAAATACAGAAAAAAAAAGTTCAAAAGCTAACTATATATTAAAATCTTTATTCATTTTCTTCTTTAACTGATGGAACAAGCAACACTGGTTATTACATACCAGTCAAATTAACTCCAATACCATGTGAAATTCCAGGGCAAACCTTCAAACTGTAAATGTGCAATCACTGACAATGATTTCTAATGCAGTATGTTAGGTAGCAATCAGTGTGGCTCTGTCAAAGAGAAAATTGTGACAGCTCAATTTAATTTTCTTTAATTATAATGTCGCACTCCATGTAGATAACATAGAAGCAATCGATATATTCTAGCAGTGCTTCCGCAGAACATTTAATGTCTTCCCATGACAGCCAGCAACATAGTTTTGGCCATAAGGATGGAAAGTAGTAATAAAATTTGTCAGGGATTCACGTTCCAACCATGGCTGTTTGTGGTCCAGCATCAACACAGGTAATTAATAAATCTTTCTCATCCTTGACAGTAGTGGCATTTTGGACCAGATGATTCTATATTGTTAGATGCTTAGTTGCATCTCTGGCTTGTACCCGCTAGATACCATCAGTATACCATGTCAATCAAAAACGTCACCATGCATTGGCAAATGTCTCCTGGAAGGAAAAATAGCCCTTGCTGGAAGACACTCATGCACGTGATATACTAGATAATGTCCTCAGGCAGAAAATCCTGATCGATTGTTAATTAACATATTTATTGATGATGAGAATCCTACTATTTGTTTATCATAGTGCCTTACTCTGAATGGGAAAAGGCTGACTTCCTAGAGTAACTAGAAATTAAATAGTGCCTTGAAAAGAGAACTGGATGGAATAAAGGGTAAATGAAAAAGATACATTCTAGGTTATGGTAATGAGAGGAGAAAATTAATGAGGATAGGAATGTACCTGATTATCTTGCCTTGTTATAAATTCTTAGGACCCTAAAATTAATCCCCTTTATTGTATAGAAAAATTCTTAACTATTAAATTATCACAAACTAATATTCAAAAGGTATTCAACTAGCTATTTTAAGAATACAGTTTTATTAGAACACAGGAAGAAAAACACAAGGTGCCTACAATTACAACAATGAGCATACTCAGCGAAGAAGATTAATCCTTCTAGCTTAACCCCATAAAAATCTTGAAAAATTGTCCACAACTGCAATAATTATGGAAAAGTTTGAGTGTAAGGAACTGCCAGTCTGACTGAAAAATTATGTAAGTCCTAGTATGTTGTTAAAATAGTCTGTTATTCTAAGTTTATAAGAAGGATCAATGATGTAATTGAAAAGAGATTAAAACCTTAAAAAAGAAAGTAATTGTTTAGTTTGAGAAATTAAATACCAGAATTACTAAAGATCAGGTGCATAGCTAAGCTTAATTTTAAAATTCAAGAAACTCCTGCTATCTTAAAAATAACTTAAGAAAAAAAGGAATTAGAACAAAAAAATCTGATAGCTTAAAAAAAGTTAAAAAATAGATGGAAACATTTTTAATGAACAGACATTTACATACTGTTCACTGTACTAAATACTGAGATTACAATGATGAATAAGACATGGTCTCCTCCCTCTAACTGCACAATAAATTAAAGGGAACTTGAGAATGGAAATTGCTCTTAGGGTCATTTGTCCCATTTTATTTCAACTCTCTTCATCCAGGAACTGCACTGACTTTGAATACAAGAATAAGCCTTTTCTTTACCTTGGTAAGAAGAGTAATACTTATACATACTATACTCCTCTCTGACTTTATTTTCTTCTGCTCTGCTCTTGGCCATTCATTCTTTTTAGGGTGTAAAAATCATCTAAAAAGATCTATTTATGCCTCTTAAGCATTGGGAAGGGAAGTGAAATATGCAGGGTATTTTTTTTTTCTCTCCAAACGAGAGGTCTTTAAAATATATAAATATAGTGCAGTAAAGGAATTAACATATTCCTTTGATTTTAGAAATTTAGGTTGGGAGAGGATGATGAAGCTGTAAGGCAGGCATAAGGCTACAAATTAGGAAACATCCCTTTACACATCCTTCCCTTTAAATAGACTGGAAGCAGAGTTTCACTCTATGAAATGTCAATGAAAACAGCAATACACCTTCTAGGGGTCCCCACCTGCACTCCAACAGCAGTAGCTTCCTGTTTTTAGATAAAATCACAGTTAAATATAGAAATATTCAGCAGTCTATCTTACACACAATACCATTAGTAATGTGTTACCAAAATAGACCCATTATTAAGCACCATCCCTCTATCCTCTGCTTCCACCCTCTTTGGAGATAAAACATACATATTTCGTGCAAAAGGTCAAGAATTTTTGTTGCTTTTTTTTTTTTTTTTTTTTTTTTTTGAGACAAGCTCTTGCTCTGTTGCCCAGGCTGAAGTGCAGTGGTGCAATCATGGCTCATCACGCCTTGACCTGGACTCAAGTGATCCTCCCACCTCAGCCTCTGAGGTAGCTGGGACTCCAGGTGTGCACCACCATGCCTAGCTAATTTTTATTTTTATTTCTGTAGAGACAGGGTCTCACTATGTTGCCCTGGCTGGTCTCAAACTCCTGGGCTCAAGAGATCCTCCCACCTTGGCTGCCCCAGTTGTTGGGATTATAGGTGTGAGCCACCACCATTCTATTGCTTCAAGGCATACAAAAATAGGAAAGATAACAGAGGAGTGATCTGTGAATAAGGAAATTCTAAATACCATTCGTAAAAAAATACTTTCAACATGAATAAAATGTTTGAAATCCATTAGCAATGTAATAGGGCACAGTGTCTTGCATGTAGAAAACAAGACCATCAAATTCTTCAATTAGAGTATTGTGAAATAGTTTAATAATTGTTTCTATGAATTGAGGCAATGTATAAGTAGCAGTATCATCACTATGGGACTATGTTTGAGGTATTAAAAATTATAGACATCTTTATTCATAAACAGTCTTGAATCTCTACTGCCATGAAACAATTTGCCATTTATGAAAATAATTGAAAAATTTTTTAAAGGTAGTTTTTCTCTAATTGTAAGATTCTAGTGGCAAAAAATGTGAGAAACTAAATTACAGGACCCTATTAATAATAGAATAAAAACAAAAGTAATAGAACATATTTAAAAGTTGTACATGTATAAGTTATTTATCAAAGTCCAGTAATACATAAAACAATTCTCTAATTGATATTGTGTAAACGGCATTCAGTGTTTCATCAGACATCTCTAAGCTTTTCCTTAATGCACCTCTTGTCCCAGTTTGTTTTGTTTTCTTGCTTAAAGTCATTGCTCTTGGGCTGAGCAGTCAAGTAGAAAACTAGTTTCTACCTCACTGGACAGAAGCATTAGAGATGCCAGTCTGTGTGACATTTATTGTATTATATTTTCTGGAAAGTCTTAAAGAGATTAATTTCTTTTCTTTCCTAAAGTCTGTATAAAATGTTTTGGAAGGCCCTTTCAAAAGTTTTTTTGAGGTGAGCATTTTTTGATATATGAATGTACGTGTACATTTTTCTCCCTCCCTCTTTCCATCCTTCCCTCCCTTCCTTTTGCTTCCTTCCTTCGTATGAAATCAGATGGCTATACTACAACAAAGGGAACAAAATATATCCTGTTCATATGGTTCCTGAATATAGTTCTGCTTAACAGACAAAATATTTAGGTTTCTTTTTTCCTGTCTGTCAACTACTTTATTCAACTATCACACATATAAAGAGTTCAAGAGGAGCATTCGCATTCTGTAACAAGAGAGTGCTTTAGAAAAAGATGAATTCTTTCGGATACTCATTTTTGTCAAATGGCAGATCGAGCACCATAAGAAAATTAGGACCAATTGTACACTGCCTTTGGGTTTTCATCTATAACTTTTAATATTTATATAATTAGCATGGGTTTAAAGTACTTATCACACATACGATCCTTGGTTATTTCACCTTCATGAGATAACCACTATTTTTTAAATCAATTTGTTAATTATCATTCTATGTGTAAATCAGAGGTTCTTGCTCTTTCCTAGAACAATTCATGTATGCATTCATTTTTTTGAATTTTCAGTCTGGAGCCTTGTCATTTCATAACTGGAAAATGAAAATAGCTTTCTAGAGAGTGCCCTTACACTTGGCTATCTCTGCGAGACCACAATCAGCATATCAATCCTTTTTCTTTTTCTCCAAGTTTCTTTACTGATGATTATATGGCATCCAAATGGTTTTGCCAGGATTTCAAGGATCTGGTGAAAGCTCACAAAAACCCATCTTGCTTATTCTTTCTTCTCATCATGGTCTTTTAAATCTCACTTTAGTAAAATTGCTCATAATCTCACTGCTTATTCATTCTTGCACTATATCTTTATACACATCAATTAAGATTTCTTTACTAAGCACTTATATTGCATTCCCTACATAAATATATATTTTCAACATATTCAGTTGTAAGCATTTTCTACCTGCTTTCAAGTGCATACTATAATTTTAGCTAGGATATATAGACCAAGGTTCAAAGCAATGCCATAGTTCATTTGCTGTTAGCGTCAAAAAATGGGAGGGGTGATCTGAATTTACTGTTCAACTGTAAAAATCATTAATTAAATTTGAGTCTAATTTAACTAAAATTTATTTATTCATTTATCTATGTGTGTAAAAGCAGTCTTCATATGCATGGGCTAATTATTTCAGTTAGCATAATACTATTTCTTTGTGGGTGAGTAGAGGAAAGCCATGCTAACCAATTTAAAAACATATACAATTTATAATTTAGAATAGCATTATTGAATAATATAGACAGGTTTCTAATTGTTCTTTTAATTGATGTCCCATAATATTGTGATTAGCATAGACTAGGCATTCAAGTGTTTGCTATATGTACTTGAAGCACATGTTTAAACAAAAGAATGCCCTTGCAATAAAGCCTACTACATTACTAAAAGGATTAATGTAATAAATAATATGAATTATATTTTTGTCAGTGATTTAGGTCAATTTGCAGATAATCTTTATATAACAGTATCCATTCACTTCAAGTTTACGAAGTACTAGCAAAACTACACAGGTGTGTTAAGAAACTGCTTAGAGACAGAAAAAAGTAATAAAAATTAATGAAAATATTTAAAATGATGCAATGAAAATAACTGGCACATAAAAGAGATTTTTGTTTTTGTTTTTTTTTTTGAGTCAGAGTCTCGCCCTGTTTGCCCAGGCTGGAGTGCAGTGGCGTGACCTCCACCTCACAGGTTCAAGTGATGCTCCTGCCTTAGCCTCCTGAGTAGCTGGGATTACAGGCACCTGCCACCACACTTGGCTAATTTTTTTTGTATTTTTAGTAGAGACAGGGTTTCACCATGTTGGTCTCGAACTCCTGACCTCAGGTAATCCACCCGCCTCGGCCTCCCAAAATGCTGGGATTACAGGCATGAGCCACCGCGCCCGGCCAGAAAGAGAAATATTTTAAACATGGGTATAGAAACAAAAGTAAGATAATTCTGAAATGGAGCAATCGAGAAGCTATGGGAAACATAGGTGGTGGAATCAAGATGTAATTGCTCATCCATACCACATACTATACAGGTGTCATGAAAAGGCAGTTAGACACAGCTTTTGGCTTACCATTTAGAAAGCCATTGGTAATCCTGGGAACAGTGGTTTCTGCAGAACAATTACACTAGGTTAAAGAATAAATGATAAGAGAGAATGTAAAACCAGAGAGGATGAACTCTACGGCTTGCTAACTGAGATACAAGATAGTTGTCTGAAGGTGAGACTTCTGAGAAAGAGTAGTTTTTAGGGAAAAGAGGCATAGTAAGAAACAGTCTAAGGGTCAAGAGCAAGAAAGGGAAGTAATTGAGGACGTATAAGAGAGAAGGGAAAGCTGATAAGGCCTTTATATAATGATATTATTTAATGGGGGATAATAAATTATTTCAGCAGTAATAACTAAAAGATTAAGATTTAAAATACATCAAAGCTTACCATGTAGTAAGCATTATTAGCAGTTTCATACATAATATCTTATCAATCTCTAATACAACCTTATTAGAGAGGAACTATTATTAATTCCAGGTTTCAGCTACTGATAACCTTAGAGGCAGTATATAACTTAGCCAAACTTGCATCACTCATAAGTGGCAGTGCTGGGACTTAATCTATGTTTGCCTAATGTTATTGCTCAAGTTTAAGTACAATATGATTTATTTAAAGCTCAAATAAAAAAATCAAAATAATCTACAATGCAAATTTCTACATTAGCATATTTGAAAAAATAAACATGTGTTAAGAAAACGCATTCGTATCTGATACATAAAATCAATGCTAATTTAAAGAGTTGGGGGAAGTAAGCCATAACTATGAGAAAAAATTTAAAAAACATAAATATAAAACTTATTTTTAACTTCCTTGATATACTCATATGATATTTCTCAAGCCATCAATCCTTGTTTTCTAAATATGTATTTCCTAAATTTCTAAGAAATATGTTCAAAAACTACTATTATTGTATAAAATGAGCTGGAAGTATTGTGTAGTCTAATATTAACCTATTTAGGATTAGCGAATTCTAATTCACTACTTCAGCTATTTAGGATTAGTGAATTCTAATTCTCCTTCTGTCCATTCGTCTAATAAATATTTACTAATTCTCTACTTGGTACCATGTTCTGGGCTAGGTCATTATGACACAAAGATGAATGACCTTGGTATTGCTTCTACCTTCATGCAGCTTTCAGAGCTTAGAAAAAGTAATAGAGTTGTTTTGCTAGGAACTTTAATTTAACATGATAAACTTTATAATAAAAGCTTCTATCTGGATCTTAGAGAATGCAGAGGAAGGAGTGTGAATCTCAGATTGAGCTGAAGCATATAAGTCATCTAGGAGACAACCTGTATGTAGTTCTAAGTACTAAGAAGGAAACCACAAGGGCTACAGGTGAGGGATTTCCTGGTGGCAGGACATATGGACAAATAAATGAAAACACAAGTACATGTATGTCCCAGGACCTATAATGTCTACTGCACAGTGTAGAAGCCTGTGCGGAGGGAGGGAGAAACAGCATTAGGAGGGGAAACTACAGAGTGATATATCAGACCATCTAGGGCCTTGAATGTCATGCAAATTTTAGACTTTATCAAATAAGCAAGAGGTCACTGAAGATTTGAAGTTCAGAAATGACAACATAATATGTATTTATTAGAAGACGTAGTTGGCAGAATTTTACTATTATTAATGGTTCAAAACTTACTAAAAATTCTGAATAATACCAAATTATCCAAGAGGTAAATGTTAGCATAACACAAAAACACTCAATTCATTTCTACAAAAGTAGAAACTAATGTTCAAAGAGGTTATAATAGAATGCATGAATTCTGATTTCTTTGGTAGATAATTTCTTACCTAAAAAATTAGAACCCTGGTTTCTGACTCCTTATGTAATTTGTTTTTCAAACACACCCAGATAATACCTTTTTGAAGCTACAGTTACTAGGTTATGTGCTCTTTATCTCATGATACTTAAAGTCAAAAAATGTTTCATTAATCTTTTGGCTCGTTTGGGATTCCACTAATGATATGTGATGGGTCTAGAAAGGTAGGAAGGTTCCTGCAAGCCGTATCCGTATTGATAACTTGTAGATTCAACATAATTTCTATGGAACACCATTGAACAGGAATGAATGGGCCAATAAATTTATATATGAAAAGTTATATCTGGCTGCACTACAGAATGCATAGGATGGGAACAGAGATAAAAGAAAACAAATTAAGAGCCTTTTAATGGTCTGGGAGAAAAAGACTGATGCACTTTTGAAAACAGAGTGGTATCAAGGAATTATAGCTAAGACATATAAAAGACTAAGGATTTCAGGATTTGTTCTCATTATTTTACTTATATTAACTTATTTTAAAATACAGTAACAATATAAGGCCCAGTACTAATATTACCTTCAATTTATAAATGAGTAAATTTAGGCAGAGCAAAATTAAGTAACTTCAAGTTTGCACTGCATGGCATATAAGATTTGAATTGGGGAAATGAAGAGATTTGAGGAGAAGCATTTTGGTAATCATGCTATTCAGTAGAGCATTTTAGGTGATAGAGTGTGTTAATTATAAAACACAGGCTAAGGTATAACAAATCACCTCAAAATTTAGTGGCTTAAAACAACAATATTTACATTTTCTGTGGGTCAGCAATCCGGGCATGGTTTAGCTGTGTCCTCTTGCTCATGGTTTCTCACAAGCCTGCAAACAAGTTGCCATTGAAGTTATCATCTGAGGTCTTGACTAAGGAAGACTACTTCTAAGCTCGCTCATGTGGTTGTTGGCAGGATTTGGACACGGGAAGACTGTTGGACTGGGGGCTTCAGTTCCTTATTAGCTTCCCTTGTTACTTTCTATGTGGACCTTTGTAGAGCAATTCAGAATATGGGGGCTTGTTTATCAAAGCATGCAAGCAAGATGGCAAGAAGAACAGCGCAAGCAAGATGGGAGCAATAGTCTTTTGTAACCTAATTTTGGAATTGACAGCCCATCATTTATTTCATATTGTACTCATTAGAACCAAGTTATTAAGTCCAGCCCTCACTTAAAGAGAGGGGACTCCACGAGGGCATAAATACAAGGATATAAGGTTGATTAGGAACCATACAGAAGCTGTCTACAATGTAACATGAATTGATTTTATGATTGATTACAAGTGAAGTATGTGGTAGAGGGCAGAATCAAAGAGTACTCCTTAAAATGATATACAATGATGGCATATTCAGTGGCTAAAATTTGAGAAAGCTTATGTCTTCACTGTGATGTAGGAAGTATATTTATCCACTGTGATCAAGGCAGCAGTTATCAGGGATTTCAGCAGAGTAGACAATGAGAAAGGAAACTGAGTAGTTAAACCTTGTAGGAGGAAGGCTTAGCAGGTGGATGGTCTGATTGAGTACATGGCTCTCTGAACTTTTAGTTAATATTTCCACTTGTGGGTCTTCTAATTTACATCCTGGCAAGATGTAGATAAGAAAGTGGCTGCTATTTGGATTCATTCAGGGTAAATTTGTTTCCAGGGCTGTGAGATAAATTACAGTAATAGCAAAAGGTTTGTTGTGGTAAACCTGAACCTTGGATCATAAAAGTGGTGTATATAGGAAGGTTGATAAACACAGGCAAAGGAGAACTTTCAATGGAATAAAATAAGGATGGACTTGAAGGACAAATATAAGGGAGGTACACTAGTGAGCAAGTTCTGAGATAGAATGTTTACATGTTATTGCCATGTATGATTTATGAGTTAAATAATTTTCAGGTAATTTCAGAGGGCATTTGTGGGAATGGATGAACAACATGAAGGAGAAGTAATAATTATGGTAGATGAGCTTTAAGAAAGTGAAGAAACAGAAAAACTGGGTGTGGGATCATCATCATCACAGATGTTGAAGTCATTCAGGATCTGGCAGGACTTCTGATGACTTTTACTACACAAAGGTGGTGTCACATGACAAGTATGCCTGTAGATGAAACATGCTAGATTGCACTGTTAATGCAAATATATTCTTGGAGAGAAAAAACAAACATCCTTAGGTTCTTTATGATTTCTTTTATATTTCATTTTTTTTAAAACAAGTTTCGGGGTAATTTGTTACACGTAATAGAAAACTAATATGCTCATTGGCCTTTCCCATCTTATTGAACTCCTACATATATGTCTGTTTGTCTTGAATATGATTTGGTTTTGTATTTTTTTGACAGTCCATTTATTCTGACAAGTTCTCCCTGAAGAGACAGTTAATTGGTACATTCTCCATTATTCCTTCACCTTACCTTTCTAGGTTATTTTCTGTTGCAAAGCCCTCATTCAAGATCCAGAAACGACTCACTTTAGAGCCAGCAGGACCCTCTCTGAATTACTGCCTCAGTTTTCTTTCCTGGCTGACAGTTCCTATCAGGTTAGATTGGACTAGTCTTCGAGTTGTTTCCAAGAAATGAGAATAATTTATTAGGTTGTTAATTAAACAGCAAAGGAACACCTCCTTGTTGTAATAGTACTTCAAGATTTTAGTTGAAAACTCAGCACTTCTGTCTTTTGAAGTATACCCTGAGGTTTTCCATTTTCTGGAAGGTCAGGTATTTTTTTTTCAGTGAAAATTATTCTAAGTGTTCCTTATACTGGGTACTTTCAGAAAAAATAGGAATTTGAGAAAACAGCTTGCTGTGGGAAAAATGTCTTTTTAGGTCTTCCTATTTCCTGAACAGTCTTCAGCCTTCACAGCATCACCCTTACATGCATGGCTAAAGCAACAAATGCAGGGCTCACTGGCATTGAGTGGTCCAGTCCATTTTTTTTTATATTCCTAATATATAAGAAATGAAGAAATGCTGCAGATAAGGTTACAAAATGATGATATATTTTCAATGCTGACATTGAACATTTATGCTTTTAAACACACACAAATAAAAACATGTAATGACTTATACTTGGAGATAACATAAGAAACATAGATTTTGAGGCCCTTTGTCAAAATAAGGCCAAGCCCAAAAGTTCTCCTTTGATCTTTCTGTGATTCTTCTGTCTTTACAAGTGAATTTTCCCTCATAAAGGCTGAAAATCAGATCCCTCTCAAGAATATGTAAACTTTAATGTGGTGCCTTAAGATTACTCAGAGAAATGAATCTCTAATGATAGAATGTCATATGATGAGATCAATATTTGTTGGGTTTGGTGTAGTAGCTCTCTGAAATCATTACATATGTTTACCTCACTTGCCAATTAAGGCAAGTGAGATTTTATTTTATAGAAGGTAGCTATTACATTGAGTTGTCTTTGCATATGATGTAATATTAAAATATAACTTTTACAAACTATCATTATTAATGATTTTTATGGGCAAAATTATTTAGAATGTTCTTATACACAGAGGACCAGTTTATGATAGACATTCAAAGCCATCGAGATGTTCTCTGTGACTCTCATAGGTCGCTAATGATTATCATTTCTTTAGCTGGGGCTGTGTTTCTTGAAATCCCGGAAAAAGGATCAAGGCAAATGATCACATTCAGCAAGATAAGTATTCTAAATAAAACTAATTCTAGTATATTAATTAAACTGTGTATGGATCCACTCACCTAGGCTTCATTTGATACCTCAAATAATCTAAATATTTGTTTGTGTAGTTTAGTAATCAAACTGCCATGATGACAACTGTAACATAAATTTGATTAAGTGGTAATATATATCTTTATTCTAACGATATTTATTTTAACTTAAGATGAAAACATATAATAATTGTTTTCTTAAATTTATGACTGCTTGACAAGTATGTCTTCTAATACGAAACTGCAGTGTTGAGATTTCATCTAGCTTTCCAGTTCTACAGTATGGTGGCTTCAAAGCTTCAGAAAATTTCAGAGCATGTCTAGGAAAAAAATTATATGGAATGTTACCTACAAAGTCAAGATCTCTAGATTTGTATTTATCTATGTCCACCTGTCTTTGCACTAAGAGAAACAGAAAATAGATATAGATATATTTCTAACCATAAACAACAACTATTTTCAATTGATAAAATATATTTTTATATAATAGCACTTACATAAAAGTACTACTAGTAAGCATTCATAAATGGTAGATATTATGATAAATGGCTAATTGTTATCATAGTATACATTTCTTAATAACAAAAGCCATAATTCTCTAAGAGTATCACTCAAAATTCGTTTTGATTAGAAAGTCTGTAATATTTTAACATGCATATTATATTACCAAATATGCTTATGAAAAGTCAATGAAAATTATGATTTTTTCATATAAGGGCTCAAAAATTCATAAGCTAAATGCCTTTCCTAAAATAAGGACAATCCTTGGACTTCACCACCTAATCTAATAATGACTCATTAGAAAAAATGTAGGTAAGACCATACATAGAATGACCAGGAAGCAAGCAGCCAGGTATACTAAAAAAAAAAAAAAAAATTAGGATTTGCACTGAGACATACAAATTTAATCATGTCTTTGCAACTTGTTCAGGATAGCCTTCAACAACTCAATGTTCTTTATTCTCAGTTTTTGACTTTGCAAATTAAAGATCAAATACCTATACTTCATTGGTTTGCTGCAAAGATAAAATGAGCTAAGTATCTAGTAGTTTGCTTGGATATAGGAAACACCCATAAAATCCTGTTATTATAATTACTATTATATTAAGAATCAAATGCAGTTATGTATGTTGCTTTTCACACAGCAAAAAAGCAACAAAAAACCTCTATAACATACAGTTCACACTTTTGTTTAATATTTTAAAAAATCTACATCTACACAAAGATAAGTTTAATAAACTTAACTACATTTTCACACGAAACTAAAAGTGAAATGGGTAAGCTATCACTTATTACATTTATGCCAAAAGTGAAACTTCATTTCAATGAAGACAGAGCAAATTATAAATTAAGAATCTATGCCACAATTGGAGTAAGATCATAGAAATGGCAGAGTTCAGAACTTCAAGAATTGATCCCTCTATTAAAGCAAAAATGAAGCTGGCAAAAACTGACAGAATCAACCTTTCTGGAACTCTGGAATCCAATCAAAAATAGAAAACAGGAGAGTGCTTAATGAAGAAAGAAGGTTCTAATGTAAAGTAAGAAAGCATTGTTATGTTCTGGTTCATTCTCCTATAATCTCCTATTCTCTAGCTTGGATACAACATCTAAATGAAGATCCACTAGGAAATATAGAACTTGAACAACACTGTAAACAGTAGACCTCGTAGACACACATAGAACACTTCACCAAAGAGCAGAGTGCACATTCCTCTCAGGTGTACTTGGAAGAGTCTCTAGATAGACCATATGTTAGGCCACAAAACAAGTCTCGATAAATTTTAAAAGGTTGAAATCATACAAAGTGCCTTCTTTGACCACAATGGAATGAAGCTAGAAATCAATTGAGAAAAACTAGAAAATTCTCAAATATGTAAAAATTAAACAACAAAAAGAAAAACAATCCAATTAAAAAGTGGTCAAAAGACTTAAATAGTCACTTCACATAAGAAATATGAATGGCTGAAAAACACCTAAAAAGATGTTCAATATCATCAGTCATTAGAAGAATGAAAATCATAATCACAATGAGATACCAATTCACATCCACTAGGATAGTTATAATAATATTTATTTTAAAAAGGAAAATAAGTATTGGAAAGGATGTAGAGAAATTGCAACCCTTATACATTGCTGATGGGAATGTAAAATGGTTCAACTGCTATGGCAGAGGTTGACAGTTCTTCAAAAAGTTAAATATGGAATTACTATAACATCCAGCAGTTAGCTATTCCTAGGCTTATACCCTTAAAATTGTAAACAGATACACAAACAAATACTTGTGTATTAACATTTATAGAACCATTATTCCCAATAGCCAATATATTCATTAGTAGATGAATGAATAAACAAACTGTGGCATATAGAATAAAATGGAATTCAACTATTTAAAGGAATAAAGTACTGATACTTGCTACAAAGTAGATGAACATAGAAAATGTTATTTGAAGTGAGAGAAGCCCATGACAAAAGGCCGAATACTGTATGAATCCATTTGTATTTATCTAGAATAGGTAAATCCATACAGACAAAAACACACTGGTAGTTGTCAGAGGCTAAGCGACGAAGGGAATGGAAAGTAACAGCTGAATGGGTATAGGATTTTATTTTGGCATGATGAAAATGTTTTAGAACTAGATGGAGGTAGTGGTGATTGTACAACATTAAAATGTACTGAATTTGTCACTGAATTGTTCATTTTTAAATGGTTATTTTTATGTTGTGTGAATTTCGCCTCAATTAAAATAGCAGTCTTTTAAAAGGTATCATTACTGTCCAAATTTTGAGACATAAACAAAACCTATTCACATTTTAAAATGCTTTTACTTTTGAAACCTACATGTTTTTGCGAAAATTGTGTTTTTATGTCACATTTCATGGTAATGCCTGTTAACATCCACACTACAGTTTTTTTTTTTTTTGCATTTGGCAAACAATGTTGTGCCTCACTTTGTATAAAATAATAAACTCTACTGTAGTATTTTAAAATATGTTTAGTTATTTCAGTGGTAGAAAATAAAAATCCTCAAATTTCTAAACTGTATTATTTCCCTGAACTATTCAAAATCTTTGGTATAGTGCCAACTAGAATATTATAAACTGTACTTCTCATCTGAGTTAATTATGATCTGATGTGCTTTTGGAAACTTTATCTAATTTTGGCAATAGTATCCCATTGCATATTTTAAATGCTCAATGCTAGGTAAATATGAAAAAGAAATCAATAGTTTTTCCCTTTTTATAATATTTACAATGTTATCCACCAGCAGGTTCTATTTCAGTCTCTCTGTTATTAAAGGAGAGACTAGACTCAATTGCAAACAATTAACGAATACCACCCAAACTTTACTTTCATGTTTCATTAACAGAATTAAATACGTTGAAGGTGTGATTAAATAATTTACCAAAAAATTTTGGTTATGTTTTGTCCTTCTTGCTATGAGACTAAAATAACGATAGGTATTCTCCCTTTTTAAACACATGAAGGTATCTCCACATTAGATTCCAAATCCGAGAACTTTCCTAATGGGTATTTTGAGTTACAGAGCCCAACCAACAAAGTTATCTTCTACTACTTGTAGATACGTACCTAAGGTCTATTTGGATGACAAGGTCAATGATAGGACATTTAAGAGTCACGGCTTTGAAAACAACAGAAAGCATCATGGGCCATGCTAGACATTTAAATGCAAGAGCCATTCTCTTCAAAGGACTATGAAGACTTGGAACAAAACATCAGTAAGAAATACAGAAATGTTTAATCTGCTTTAAAGAATATATTACATTTTGACATTTCATTGTTGTAAAGTGAAATATTTATTAACTACAAGGGTATAATATTTAAAGCACATGTCTTAGAAGCAAGACACTATAATTCTAAGTTTTTCCATGTTTGTTAGAAAGGCACATTGCTATACATGTATTTTTTAACTGGTTTGTTGTGTCATTCAACATTATATTTTCTTGGTTATTTTTCTAGTAGAAAAGAAAATGCTTAAAGGTACAGATGGCCTCCTTTTTCTCTTCCTTTTAGTCTCTCAATGTCAAGTTATTACTAAAATTTAAAACCACCATTTTTGTAGTCCCTATTTCAAAAACTTATTGGGGCAGCTTTTGCCTATATGATCTTAGCTAGGTTGAAGGAAGGCCTGATGACCAGTGAGCATAAGGAGAAACAATGAAGAAATTTAAAAACATTTACTTAAAGACTATTACTAAAACATGATAACTTAAGGATGAAAATAACAGGTCAGATCACTGGAAAATGAATATCAATAGCTCTTATTTTCTCATTTTATACCATTTAACTTTTATATGGTGCTGTTGGACTCAGATACTAAACGTTATGTATGGCTACCTAATGTTGTTTCCTTTTTCAAAGGGCAAAATCATTTACAGTTCTAATATGCTACAATGAGATAACGATATATTCCTTTAACGGAAAATGTGTTAAATAGCTGAAGTGGGTAGTCTGAAGCAGAGTAACAGGTTAACAATAATTTCCAAGAATTAACATGAAAACTTGTCTTAAAACGTAAATGTAAATTAAAAATAATAAAATGTATATTCCCCTTTTTCTTTTCAGCAGTCATTCCTTTGTACTCTGGATGCCGAATGTTGCAATACTGTCTGCCCGTGAACCTTTCCATTCTTACAGCAAATCACTGGTCCATAAAGAGAGACTGTAGTGATTCTAATGCTTCTATAAAAAATTTACTTATTGGCACTGTCATCAGAATAAATTTAACTTTATTTTAAATGCTGCAAAATGTAAATCTCTAATTATTTTACATTTCTGGACATGGGGTATTAGAATTATGATTGCTATATGATGTATTTTCTAAAGCATCAGATCATTAGCAATTTGAAGAATGATTAAATAGTTACCTATCAAAAGCCATGGTAAATATGAGAATTTTAATAGTGACACAAAGCCTTCACTAAATTATGTTGAAGTAAATATATTTTAAGTTTACAGTCTGGAAATCCCTAAGCTCAAAATTACAGTAATCTCTACTGTGTTTTGTTTCTTGTTTATTGATTATCCCTTAGCCTAGAATACAACCTTGGAATATGACATTAAAATAGTTCAGGGATATGTGTGTGTGGAAATATATATATATTTTTCCCACTGGAAATATATATATATTTTTCCCACTGGAAATATATAAATATTTTTTTCCACTGAAAAGAAAATATATATATATATTTCTTTTTCCTACTGGAAATATAAACATATATTTTCCACTGGAAATATAAACATATATATAGAGATAAATAGATATAGATATATTTTCCACTGGAAATATATATAAAATATGTTTTTATTATATATAAATATGTAAATATAAATACATATTTTTATGAAGAAGAAATATTTGTTCTCATAAACCTAAACCATGTGAAATAGCTCCCTTAAAATTAGATAACAAAGATTTTTTTGAAAGTGCCTGAACATGGCCTTTATTTCATGTAAACTGCAGAAACATTTAGTTCTTTAGAAGACAATACTATTCACTTTTGATTAAAAGATGGTAAATTAAATTAAATCAGGGACAAGAAATATTTTACTCAGTCCTCTAGAAGTTAAAGCCTATGGACTTGTATTAAAATGAAAACATTTTTACTAAATGTCATTTTAAGAGGTTAACTTTTCCTTTCAATTCTCATTTCTCTACACATCCAATGCCATGAGAATGGATGTATAAATGAATGGCCGATTAGATAATTTTCCAAATGGATAATCAATGAAATCTGAGCTTGTTAGTTGGTGTGCAGTTCAGTGAGCATTTATAGGCTCGACTCCTGCCACAAGTGAACTGATTGAAAGGACCAGCAGAGGTTTTTCTAAATACGACACCATTGTTGTTTTTATCAGAATGATTTCTATCATTTTAATATGTGTCACACTGGATAAATTTATGCACATTTATTCATGTCAAAAGGAAAAATTAATGTTGTGATGTTGACTCCTTGATAAAGTATTTTGAAACTCTTTACAATGAACATTAATTAGTACTTTCTAATGGATCAGAAATTTAGATTTGATCCAAACTATTAATTTATTCATGTAGTTAAAACGATTTATTGGAGAGCTAAAACAATATTTGTATTTTTTCACACATTTATATTTAATCATTTGATTGGAAAGAAAGGAAGAGGGAATGGCAAGGATAATCATCTTTAGCTTCAAATCTATTTTTAATGAACTTTTACTCCCTCAAGAGAGTTATTTATCATTCTTCACAGGCTAAGCTTTTATTTGCCATTTTATAAAATTAGAAGTACTCCTTTTTTTTTTTTTAGCCAAAAATATACTGAGACATCAGTTCTATAATCTGCATTAATGATTTCTTTTTTTTTTTTTTTTTTTTTTCTGAGACAGAGTCTCTCTCTGTCGCCCAGGCTGGAGTGCAGCGGCGAGATCTCGGCTCACTGCAAGCTCCGCCTCCCGGGTTCATGCCATTCTCCTGCCTCAGCCTCCCAAGTAGCTGGGACTACAGGTGCTCACCACCACGCCTGGCTAATTTTTTGTATTTTTAGTAGAGACGGGGTTTCACCGTGTTAGCCAGGATGATCTCGATCTCCTGACCTTGTGATCCACCCACCTCGGCCTCCCAAAGTGCTGGGATTACACAGGCTTGAGCCACTGTGCCCAAATGATTTCTTATATTGCTTTCAATCATTAAGCTTTTTTTTAACGCTTTAATTTGGATTCTTTGCAACTTGTTCTTTAGGTGAAATTAAAATAGAAGAAAATCCCTTTGCTGTTTAAAGCTTCAGGCTAAAGAATCTCAGTTTATTTAGCCAGTTCATCTAAGACTCACCTTACCTTCTTTATGTAATTTTAAAATATACAATTACGTTGTTACTGTCCATAGTCACCCACTATGTACCCACATTTTTAAAAAATAACTTAAAACATTTAGTAAAAGACTCAACTTACCACACCACACTTGTTCAAGTTCTCTCCTAATTAAAACTCTACACATAATTCACAATACATAATAGTACCAGTAGAAAAAAAGCTGTTAATACTGGGGTCTTATTTAGTGCAAATAAAATTGATGTTGGGTAGGTACAGGTGTGCAAAGGACATTGATCTGGGCTTCACATGCCTCTTCTTTAAAATATGAAATAAAAGAAACATAATGCCTACAGAAAACAAGTGGTTTGGATCACAACCAAGCAACTGCATGTGAAAATATTTTATTAGTTATATGAGACTATAAAAGTATCGTTTTAATGTATGTATGTATATGCATATATGCCTATCAATAAGGTATAATATTAAATATGTTAAGAAAGTGTCAAACAAGTATTAGAATTGTGATGTCACATACCTTATATCTCAAAATATACCCAAAACTTTTCCAAATTTTTATATTATAATCCTTTTAGTTGTTTACTCATTTTTTCCAGTAAGAGTTAATCTAGCATAATATAGAATCCTAAATAATTAGTAATGTTTAGAAATTTAAACAGATATACAAAAGTGTGGCTGGGCACAGTGGCTCATGCCTGTAAGCCCAACACTTTGGGAGGCCAAGGCTGAAGGATCACTTGAGGTCAGGAGTTCAAAACTAGCCTGGCCAACATGGTGAAACCCTATCTCTACTAAAAATACAAAAATTAGCTGGGCATCACAGCGGGTGCCTGTATTCCCAGCTATTCGGGAGGCTGAGGCAAGAGAATCACTTGAACCTGGGAGGCAGAGGTTGCAATCAGCTGAGATCACATCGTTGCTTGAGTCAGTTATAAAGTACACAACTGTTCAAAGTAGAAAGAGTAGTGAACTGTTAAGACACTAATATGCTGAAATACATAGGAAGCTAATTACTGTTAAATAGTGCTGTGGTTTTAAACTGCTTCAGTAATACTCAACGCTCTATTAAGTCAGAACTCTCCCATGTTAAACTGGCATATCATAATATTTAGTTTTACGCTTTTGGCAGAAGTCTTTCAATGAACAATAAGAATATAATTTGTTTCTTACAGTCATGTTAATTTGCATATTTTGAAATTTGGATTCTGGAAAGGATAACACAAATGATTTGATTTTTTCTGAAAATCTTTTCCTTCTTTATAAAAAGTTTTCTTTTGAAATTAATCCTTAGATATTTATTATAGTGAATAGGAATGTTAACTACCGAATACTAAATTGCTGAGATCAATCTAAAAATTTTCTGGTTTTGACTGATTGACATTTGTATATCTGTGTACATTTGTTTTAATTGATTTTTTAAATAATATCTTTCCAATTACTAATGACCATAAATTATTTTACTGCCATTTATTTTGAAAAATACTTCAAAATACTTTGTATTTTAATTTTAAAACAGTTGGATGTTAAAATGCAATATTTTAATCAAGAAGAAATATCATGAGAAAATCATTAGTAATGAAGAAGGTAAGAGCTATAGAAAGATGAGGCTTCTATTATTTACAAAGCTAATCTTTAATATATGATTTTTTTCTGACATACATAAATACCACCATTATAAAACAGTTTTAAAGTTAGTTTTAGTAGACTGCTTTCTTATATTGCTTTTCAAAGAGAATAATGAAAAATAACCCCTAATAAATATTATTATTATTCAAATCACATTTGGCCACCAGAGCCATTATTTCTTAAATCATTATACTCTGGAAGAATTGACAGAAATACAATTTCTCAATTTAGGTTATGGAAATTACTTTCAGAAATAGACATTGAAGGATTCCAAAAATTTTAAAAATAGCTATCAAAACAGCAATCAGTGAAGCAAAGCATATTCTTGTAAAAATCAGCTCATGAATGCCATCTGCTTTGCAATAGGATCCTGGCTTAAACACTAGAACAAAAAGATTTTAATAAGAAGTTTGCCTATTACTAAAAACTTTCTAAAGTTGTTGAACAAGTCTAAGGGGACAAAATAGCTTCAACAATTAATAGTCTATGTACTTTTAAGGCCACAGAGAGGTGATAACATTTTAATTGTAGCTAATTTTTTTAGCACAAAAAGTAGTGTGTACTATCATTGCCAAAATGTGATATTTCTGAAATATACAAACTAATTTTTTGATAGAAAAATCACTAAGAAAAATGTTATACTTTAAGAGAGATAAATCGAATTAAATTAGGTACCTTCTAGCTCTAAACCAATTCTTGGAATTTACATTGCTATGCAATAGATAATGTCACTTTTCTCCCCAACTCTGTAGAGAGCATGCTACACTAAACTTCCTGATTGAAGTTATTGATCATCTGGGGTAGGATGTAAATCAGTCTCATTGTGCAGAAGAAAGAGAAAGGGTGTAAGGAAGGCATTTTGGAGCTCTGGTTTATGGAATCCTCATAAACACGGTACTAGAGATAATCCATAGATACACAAAAATACTAGATGGAAATAAATGGAGAAAGTATAGTGTGGTCCATGTACGAAATGGAAGAAAAGCACAGAGGAAACAGAAGTAAAAATTGTAACACTGGGCTAGGGGCTCACGTCTGTAATGCCAGCACCCGGGGAGGCCGAGGCGGGTGGATCACCTGAGGTCAGGAGTCCATGACCAGCCTGGCCAGCATGGTGAAACCCCATCTCTACTAAAAAGCACAAACAATTAGCTGGGCGGGGTGGCAAGCACCTGTAATCCCACCTGCTCGGGAGGCTGAGGCAGGAGAATCACTTGAACCCGGGAGTTGGAGGTGAAGTGAGATAGCGTCACTACACTCCAGCCTGGGCAACAGAGCGAGAATCCATACAAAAAAAAAAAAGTAACATTGAATTACACAAAATGAATAGTGGGAGGATGAATATGGTTTTGTTAGCTTTTGCTTTGTTTTTATTTTTTGTTTCATGTGGGAGTGAGGGATTTATGAATCCTGCAAAATTGAAAATTATTTGATGGATAAAGAGGTCTTTTGACTCATTAATTAATCAAGTTAAATTATTATTATAGAGCACCTATTATGAGTCAGGTATCTTTCTGGACACTGGGTATATAGCAGTACAGATATTAAACAAAAACCCATAAATTTTAATAACAATAAATAAAATAACAATAAATAAAATAACAACAACAAAAACAGATATAATATCTTAGAAGATGATAGGCAAAATGGAGAAAAATAAAGAAGGCCATAGAGATAGAGTACTAATTTAAAACAGGTCAGTCAAGAAGACCTCATGACTCAAAAAAATAAATTCAAAAATGGCTACCAAGCATAGGAATCGGAAATTTCCAGAGAAGCAACATTACATACTCCAAAGAACATGAAAGATACAGTTACCGGAACTTTTGAGAATTATTTCTACCAGCCCGTAAAGTAAAGCTCTTTAATGATAGTTGATGACTTTTTCCTGAAGAAACACAGATATTTGCCAAATGTCCATCTGAGAAAAAGAGAATCCACATTACTGGATATCTACAATTGCCAGACTTGGTGATGGGAAGGTAATAAACCTTATTCACGTAATCTTTACAAATAAACTTTTGATCATTCTGATTCTACCCATTTTTAACTCTCTCTTACATAAAACATTCCAAATGAAGAAGAGTTCTACTGATAAATTAATAAAAATCACTGTCCACATGCTACCTTTCATTAAAATGTACACTTCTTCCTGTGCTTTTGTTAAATCATGATGAAAATACAGTATTACTAAGTCATATCTAGGGAGCAAGCTTAAACCCAGAAGAAATAAATTCTGACTGTGTTTGTATCTCTGGGATTTTTTTTTTTTCTGTGGAGTAAAGTGAAAGATTTAAGGAAACAGGTGGTAATGTTTTTCCATTTTTACTCAGAGCTAAACAATTAAATTTGTAAGTGTAAGTAGGCTGCAAGATAAAACTGTCTGGTTATGTAAATGTCAACAAATAAAATGTGATATCAGACTGACAGAGTCTTGAAAAATACCCAAAACAAATTAAATATCATTCCATATTTGGCTGTGAGCAAACAAAAAGTACAATATAGTGCTTGGATATATTTTATGGGTCGAATTTTGTCTCCTCCAAAAAATGATATATTGGAGTCTTAACCCTTGATATCTCAAAATGTCAACCTATTTGAACATACGGTCTTTACAGAGGTAATCAAGTTAAAATGAGGTCATTAGAGTAGGCCTAAATCAATATGGTAGTATCCTTATAAAAGGGAAATTTGGGAACAGAGGTAGACACATACAGAAGGAATAAATTTCTGTTGTTTAAGCCACCCGGTTTGTGGTACTGTGTTACGAGAGCGCTAGCAAAC
Source organism: Pongo pygmaeus (assembly GCF_028885625.2). Lineage (NCBI taxonomy): Eukaryota > Metazoa > Chordata > Mammalia > Primates > Hominidae > Pongo > Pongo pygmaeus. The sequence goes on along the minus strand of NC_072379.2, from coordinate 95,159,793 downwards.
TGATACAATGCATGGGCAATAAGAACAAAATGATCCTAGTGGTAGGAAGTCAAGCATGAAACCTGCCTCTCTGATTCATCCTGTATCTTTACAGTTCATCACATGTCTGGAAAAGAGTAATGAATAAGGTAATGAGTGAAAACAAGCAAGAATTGAATTTTAAAAATGTATAAACCTAATTGATGGAGATTTAAACTGGAATTTTAAGGACAGAAGAGGAAATGCCAAGATTAAAAAAAATCAAGCATGACACTGAATTAAGAATAAATAATTAGGAAATGTTTAATACGCCTCAGAAGAAACTAATAAAAGGATAAGAACTATGAAGTGTAGAGTCAGGGCACGGGTTTAGTAAGGGGCCATCATAAAATCACTAGCCTACTCTGGGACTTGTCTTATCTGTAAGGTGGCTGGGCTTGCTAATAGCTAAACACCATTCAACCTGTATTCAGTGTTTCGGATGCCCATATAAAAATAAACAAAGTGAAAGTAATACTTTAAATAAAGGACATATTAACTTAGATTATCAACAAAACTTGCTAAAATTTCATTGTCCAAGTACGGCAATGAAAAGATAAGCAGCCAGAGTCTTTTCAATATAAATCTTATACCATTCCTTCTATGATTATAATCTTCCCTTTAACAAATTTCTTCAATAAATTTTGAGCACCTACTTCACGCCAGGCACTATTCAGGCATTTAGGACTATAGCAGCAAGAGAAGCAAAATTCTTGCTCTTGTAGAGCTTATATTCTACTGGAGAAGAAAGACAATATTCAATTAAATACACAATATAATGTATTTAATAAGTAATATATACAAATTTAGAGGCAGAAATAGAGATTTATAGTAATAAGTAGACTTCTTTAGAGAACAAATTAAGAAAACTCTGTGGAGGTAAAATTTGAGCAGAAATCTGTATGTAGGAGTCAGCATACGTATATCTGGGGAGAGAGAGGCACAGACTTGTGCCCTGGGTGGGGGCGCGGTTGGCACATCCAAAGAACAGCACGGCCTGTGGTCGGAGCAGAGTGAGGAGGGGAGAAAGTCTGGAGAGCGACCAATGAGGTCATGAAAGAAGCAGGGATCACATCATATATAGCCTTGTTAAGAAATTTCTAATATATTTTGAATTTGATGAGATCCTAATAGAGTTTAAACTGTGCTGCAAGTAACATAATCTGATGTACATTTTAGAAAATCACTCTAGGTGCTGTTTAGAGAACTGATGGCAGTAAAGGGAAGTGTAGAAGGAGCCTAAGGGCTGTGCACATTGTAAATAAAAGATGATGGTGGCTCTGGTCTATGATCCTCATAGCCACAGGAAGTAAATCCAAACTTTGTAAGGCAGCAGATTAGATCTCCAGTGACCTGGCCCTCCGTCGCCTTTCTGTTTGTATTTACTGTAAACCCTTTTCTCCTCCTCTTTGCTTTATGTCTGTTCATCAATCTGAAACTTTGTCCATTTATTCCCTCTAGTTACAATGACCTCCATTATTCTCTTCATAGTCCAGCAGAGGTCTCAGTCTTCATGACTCAGACCTCTTCTTTGCAACCTCTCCTGACACTTTCAGGAGGAGGACAGATTGATTCAGAATCTGATAGAGTATAAAATTTATCTTTTACACTGTATTAGATGTGTCACTGTGTTGTTTCAGCGCCTACTAAGTGGTGGAAGTTTTTAAAATCTTACTGGTCTGTGAAAATTAATAACCTGTAAACTACTGAGCTAGCCTTCTTTAATTCACATCACTATGAATATCCCTAAGAAAATTATTTTTTTAGTATAGTTAATACTTAGTAATTCACACTCATAATTAAGAAATTAATTTATTTACTTTAAAATAGACTCAAAGTATGTCTAGACATTTGCCTAGAAATTATAAAATTCACATCTTAGACTCATAGTCTCTAGAGTGTTAACGACACTGCCTGTGTATAAAATGATCTACTTGTGCACGTAATAAGACAATACCTTTGAATTTGTATACAACTATTCCATATTAAAGTATGCATTTAATTTGACCAACTGGAAAAAAGAACCACTGAATTGTGCTTTCAGGCTCAAAACAACTAGGGTTTTTCAGATTCTGGGGATTACTTGGTAATTCTACTCAACTTCCTTTATGATTAGCTTATCAATATTGCTGACACAAGCAGTAATACAACCTTTACAACCCATTGTATCAATTTCCAAGTGGATACATTTCCAAATCCAAAGTGAATACTTGGTGAGGAAAAAAATACTGATAACTTGAGGCTCTTTTTAAGCTGAGCTCATTTGAATTAAGGGTACAGGGATACATATTATGTAAACAGTCAATATTCCACCTGGAAAGCCTGTTCTAATAACAGAAGTCTTCACTATTACTTTGAAAATACTGCCAAAAATCATATTTCAAAGTTGTTCACATAACTCTTTCAGTGAATTTCTAGGCCAAACCTATAAAAAGATATACCTACACATTGTATAACTAACTTAAAATTCACTTTTCAACTATATTAATAGATTAAATTCTAGAAACAACACTATGCATAAAATAATTCTCTGTATACTGGATGAAATCTCAATACAACAGAGGTTTCCTGACTCTCTAGCTATTACCTCTCTCCTTGACATGAAGACAGTTTTACTTTTAGGTTATACTACTTGAGAAAAAAAAAAACCCGTAATAACGCAATTCTACTAGAAAACTAGAAAACATAAATAAATTTATAATTTACTATTATGACCATTGATGTCTACATACCTACAAGTAGACTTACAGTCATATATCGTGACATATTTTTCAGCCCACAGCCAGTGTTTAACATATATGGGTCAATGGAAATGTAACACCATCTCAGAAAAACCTGCTTAGAAACTTCAGGGTTCAAAACCTAGAGCTCAGTAATCATGCATTAGGGGAACTTCTAATTTGAACAGAAGTCTTGTTCTAAATTAAGCTATTATATCTATCAATCACTTTCTGAATAGTTATGTATATTAGATTTTCTTAAGTAGGAAATGTCTGCTTTATAGCTGATTATCCACATTTCTTATTCTCTGTTATAGAGATCTTCATAGATACATCTGTATATGTTCTCCCCTTGAAGCATACCTATATATTTGAAAATAATTAATTTATATTATTCAAAGAAACATGAAAAATTATTTTTGCTTCTGTGAGCACTAGGACTAAGGTTTACCTGAGTTTAGATTAATAAAGTTGCCAGAAATAAAATAAGCATGGATGAACTATGATGATTATATTACTTTTATCTGCCTGCCTCAGAAATGTTCTCTTTTGACCAGTAAGTGTTCCAAGTCTTCTAATGAAAACATTCCGGCTGGATGAAGAGGATACTGACCAGATAATCTCTAAGAGTCTTCCCAATAAATATCCATGGTCTAAATTCATAGTCACCTTTTGCATTATCTGTTTAACGTTTCCTATCATGCCTGAAAATGAATATTAATTATGTTTACTGAAATCACAGCTACAGTTGATATTTGGGAGATTTCGATATAAGACTTTCAATTTCATTGTCTTAAAATAATAAACTCATTTTGCTTCACATAATGTGTTTTCTTTCTTTGGTATGTTTAAGTGAATGTATGGTTTTCTACACACACACGCACACACACACATGCACGCACACACATGCACACAGGCACACACACACGCACACATGCACACACACACGCACACACACATATACACATATATAGTGTAAATTTCTAAGGCAATAATCTTCACTCTAATCTAGTATTAGGTTTCTAAGGTACTAGGAGCCTGATTGCCTCCTAAAAGTCTGAAAACACATGATTAATAACTCATCCATTGCCTTCCAACTGAAAAGAATCACTCTTACCGTATAGCCCTCGGTATACTGAAAAGGAGCCCTGGAACTTTCGTCTGCTGTTGGACTCAGAGGCTTGGGGTCAGACATAGAACGCTGCATCATCTTGGCTGTCTTAGGACTTGCTGGGGGAACTTTAGCCATATCTGGATGCAGTACTTTCTGTGGACTTATATCATCAGGGAGGGGTTTTTCATAAGGTACAAAGGCTGATTCTAAGGCTTTGCCTGGTGAAAGTGGTGAGATGGGTGAGTAAAGGACTTTGGGGGATTTGGGTGGGGAAGGAGCCAGCTGTACTGTGGAATCTGCCCGGAGGTGAGATGAATAACCAATCTCTAAAGGTGTTGGGCGTTTCTTGTCTTTGGGTGGAGATGTGGCACTCAGATATTGAGGACTTTGTGTGTCTGAATCTGCTTCTGTTTGACATCCTAAACTGCCCCCTTTGTAAGTCTTTTCAGGTGCTGAAATGTGTTTAATTATTTCTACCTTGGCATCCACTCGTGCCCGTATGGAGGGTGTTCTTATGGTTCCAACTGGTTCAGTTTGCACAGATATCTCTGCTACCGTTTGAACTGCTATGCTGGAGACTTTGGAAAGGGGTTTGGTCTTGTCAGCCTCTGTCATGCTGTCACCATATTTCCCTACACGAGCTTTCCTCCTTGATCTAGTAGGCATATCCCACTCATCCTGATCTTCATCATCAGTTTGGACGCTTGTATCCACACTCTTTTTAGTTCTCCTTCTCCTACTCACATAGCTCCGATCTGTGGCATCTTCGTCATCCGTTTGTACACCACTGTCCACTATCTTTTTAAAACTTCGGGGATCATCTGTCATATTTTCTCCCATGTCATCATACTGTCCTCGGACTTTAGCTCCAGAACTTCTCTTTTTGGGTTGTTTTTCCTCTTTTACAACAACATCTGTTAGAGGTATTTCTGAAACAGTGCTCAGGATACCAGGTGGGGCAATGTACTGAGTAACACCATCAGATTGAACGGTGTACCATCCTTGGCTTTGTGGTATTTCAATTGCCACAACAGCTGAAGCTGTGGTGGTTGCATCTTCAGTTGCCCAAAATTGACTGCCTTCCGGAGCAGCATACTGACCTTCCAAAATTGCCTGCTCTGTAGTGGTTTGTGGAGAAGCAGTTCCAGAAGGGTCATAGTTATACTGGTAGATCTGCCGAATCTTTTGCTCCTCCAGCTGCTGGTGAAGCTGTTGTTGCAGCTGTTGGATCTGCTCAAGCTGTAACTGTTGCTGAGCTAATGTCTCCTGCCTCATCATGAACTGGGCTTGCCGTTCTTCTTCTTGCTGATAGAGAAGGTGTTGCTTCATAGACTGCAGCTCCTCCAACTTTTTCTGAACCATGATCTTTTCTTGTTCTCGGAACCTTTGAATTTCCTGACGTTCCCACTCCAATTCCTCAGCAAAGCGCTGTTGCTTAATTTTCTCCAGTTCCAGGAGCTCACGCTCCAAGTCTAGCTGCTGCTGTTGTTTATCTTCTTCAGGGACAATTAAAAGAGCACTTTCATCTCCCACCACTTCAGGAAACACTTCGGATGCTGTGGTTAAAGTGGGAACAGAGTCTACCGTCTCAGCAGTAAGAGACTCCATAGTAATAGTTTGAAAACTGGCACTGATATCAATACCAGTTACTGCAATGTCCGTTTCAGATGCACCTGTTGTTATAAAATATGATCTAGGCATTGGCTGGCTATGGTGCATGGCAGGTAATGAAGTCACTGCATCAGCCGTATGAATACCAGACAAATCCCTCACTGTGGTGCTGAAAATGGAGCCGGGTTGTGTGGTGATAGCAAATGTAGAGGGTGTTGGAGTTGCTACTGAAGAATAGACAACACCGTTAGATGACCTCAAAACACTCCCCACACAATACTGGGGTCCTGGTGGTGGTGTCATTCTTGCTGTGGAATACTGTGGGGTACTAATCCCAACTCCAGAAATGACTTGTCGTGTTTCTGGATATGGACCTGTAGTCTTGCTTGAATAATCCATTACCTCACCTGAAATACAGGGCAGAGTTATAGTCCAGTTCCCAGAATGAATGATGCTTTTTGAGTTTGAAAACCCTCTCATCTTGATGAACATAATGAGTGAGACTGCATGCAAATCCACAGGGTAACCTAATTAGATGCGGAATGAAAGCAATGTTGAACATGCAGGCACATGCAGGTGATTTTGAGCAGAACAAATTTTTTTTAAAAATGAAGGAACAAAAGCGCACATGTACTCCAAAATATGCTGCTATAACATCCAAAGAAAGAGAAAAAGTAACAAAACTGGAAAAGAAGCCACATTTTCATCCTGAAATAAGATGAGGAACACCATAATGACATTTCAAGGAAAGGTCTGCTGCCACATCATACTGACCTGTAGTAACTCTCCCTGAAGTCAGATCTACCGCTGTGTCAGTTCCTTCAGAATAATCAAAAGCATTCTTACTTTTATAGAAAAAATGTCCAGCTTCTGCTAAATTTGTGTCAGACATGGAAGGCTTCATTCCCCCAATCCCTCTATAACCATATGGCCCTGATCGATCATACTGATAGTGGTCATCCCTATAACCAAAACGATCCTCAGGAAGAGTAGTTGCAGGCTGCTGTGCTGTGCAGCTCCTTCCAAATGGTAATTTATAAACCACATCACAGCACACAGCTCTTCTCCCTGCAGTTAAATCAACGGGTTTTTCATCATCTTCCATTATTTTGGTCATCACACTTGAAGTAGACTCATCCATTGTTACGACTGTTCTGTGAGACTTGGTTGTACTGAGATCCACTGCTTCCCCATCAGTGATCCCCTGGGATATGGTGCTATCAGTCCATCCATTTGTGACACCAACAGGAGGCACAGTGACAGGTTTTGTAATAGCCAATGTCACTGCATGTGCTGGAGTACCTAGAGATAAGTTTATTGGTGCTTCTTCCCTAGCTATAGGAAAGACCTGGTCACTTGGTATCCTGTATGGGGGCTCAGCATGCTTTGATTTTGTAAGTTGGAGTGGTGTTGTCATTGCATGTTCTACACCCACTAGGCTTTCTGTGCCTGTAGTGTAACTTGCACTAGCTGTGCATGTGACAAAGGTCACTGTCTCAGTGGTCAGAGATATAGGAGTCACTATGGATGATGTCACACTAAGATTTATAATAGAGGGTTGGACAGCACTAATTTGTTTCCCATAAACTTCATTTGTTGTGATTTGCCTTTTCACATCCATTGTAGAAGCAGAAAGATCAATACATTTATCAGTTGTTTTAACTTCTACCTTTGGTACTGTACGCAAATCAATTACATCACCAACAAGTTGCAATTTTCCATCTTCTTTATACTGAGGCTTCTCTAAAGGTATGTTATCTAGAGCAAGAGGCTCTGGAGGAATTGTTATGGAAATGCTGCTGAGACCAACACTAGGAGCTGTACTTCTGCTTGCTGAAACCTCAGTCTTGGAAACTTCAGTAGTGAGAAACTGTGTAACTGACGTAGGAGCTGCTTGAAATGAAGAGGGTGCTGTGACAGGGGTAGCAGAAAATGTCTGTAAAGCTCCAGAGATGTAGAAGGTCTGTTCTGAAGAAATTGGAATTTCTACAGCTGTCACAGGAGGAAATACAGAAAACATAGGTTCAACAGAAACCAGATCTTTGGAGGGTGATCCCAAGGGCCAACTGGTAATTGCTTGACTAGCAGAAGAATCTGTTGGAGTCCCAGGTTCAGATGGCAATGTAATAACTACATAAGTTTCTGTGAGGGATTTGGAAAATCTTGGTGAGGACTTGTTGGAGTGTGGAGAAAGTGGGGAGGTAGGGGAAGGCAATTTATAATCTGCTGAAGTCACTAAATTTAAGGTCATACTTGAGGTTAAAGATAGGCCTGTTGGTTTGGGGTGTATATCTGTTGGTTTTTGTGTAGTTGTTGGAAGCTGAGAAATCACTGGTTTGGGGGCGATTGGAGGTTTGCTTGGCTCAGGCCTGTGGGTAAATACAAGTCCAGATGGAATTGAAGATGGCTTAGGAGGAACAGGAGGAGGTGCAGTGGTACATATTCTTGTAACAGGTAATCCATTACTTCTCAGAACAGCTGTGGTCTCTACAGTAGTAATAGCATCAAACAGAGGTGTAGCTGTAGTCACTGGAGCTGCAACTGTTAACTTTTTTTTAGGAAGAATAGTTGGTTTAGGTGAAGTTGGTGGAGGAAGTGGTGGGGGAGGAGGGGGTGGTGGTGGAGGAGGAGGAGGAGGGGGAGGGGGAGGAGGGGGAGGAGGTTGAGCTGATATGTCCAAAGAAGAACTTCTAAAGAATGGGCGAGGTTTAGCTGGAAGAGAGGAAACAGAAGGACTGCCAGATGGTAACTGAGATGCAGGTTTTTCCTGATCAAAGGTCTCTCCAGATGTAAAGTATGTGGTTGAAAGCTGCTCTTTCATTGGAAGGGCTATTACAGAAGAAGGTGGGTGATCAAACACGGTTTCGGATAAGCTACTTTTTGTTAGTTCAGCCTCCAACTCCTTTTTATCTCTGTAAGCTTCCAAAACTTCCAGAATGATTCCATTCCCAGTTTCCTTCTTGGCTTTCTTCACTGGGTCCTTTTCAGATATAGATAAGTCAGTAGAAATAGTGTCAGCAACTGGCCCTTCAGGTTTAGGTACTACAGATTCTACGATAGAAGATGCCATATCAGATAAGGAAATAACAATACGATCAGCACTAGCTCTACCATCTGGTGTGGTAGTCCGATCTAAAGATACACTTATTTCTTCTGGATAGTCTATAATGCTGCCTGGAAAATAAGTTGATGAAGAAATTTCCTCAGAGCCTTCAAATTTAGTTATCATGTCCACTGGCTCTGTATAAACTGTGGTTATGCTATCCAGGGTAGTAATGGGTGAAGAGCTATCTGTGGTATAGACCGAAGAAACAGATGATGTGAGAGAAGGCGTGTCAGAGGGTGGCACAGATGTAGCACTTTCTGAAGGCTCCGAGTAGGTCAAAATCAGCGATTCATGGGCAATTATCTCTTGAATTTCTCTTGTATAATCGGTTACATATTCATCCTCAATTTCTTCTGTTGAAAAATGTTGGGTTATTTTAACATCTGGGATAGAGAGTGTTGCACTGCTGGTCGAATCTGTAAGAGACGCTCCTGAGAGAACACTTGATGTCAAAGATGCATCGGGCATTCTGTCAAAGTCCATGGTGGACTCTGTCATATCCTCACCAATGGGGGCCTGGGTTGGGCTAGATCCAGGTGTTAACTGCATCTGTTGCCTCTTCATAAGTTCTTCATAGGCAGCATCAGCATCTAGTAGATGCTTTTCTTCTCCTGCAGAAGTTACCATAGTACCCAGGTCCACTATCTCATGGCTTTCTGGGATGATAAAAGAGCTTGAAACAATATCTTCCTGAGGCACAACAGAATGTAAACTTTCTAACTCATAAAACTCTTTCTGGAGGTCTGTAATTTTCTGCATAGGATCTTCATAAATCTGTTCTGAAAGTCTTATCTTTTGCTCTCTTCCTTTCTGCTGCATAAATCCATTTTCTTCTTCTTGCCTTGTTAGCAGACTGCCATCTACCGATCCATTGTATGTATCTTCTACTAAAGATTCATAAATATAATCCTCTATTAGCATCCCACCGTACAAAGGCTCTTTTTCAAACACTTCATCTCGTTCATTTGCAGCTGGAAAAGCTTTGTATTTGTGTGGTTTATGCATCATTTCTTCATACATCTCCTCAGCACTTTTTAACGACTTTTGGCTACCTTCTTTCTGCATAATAGATTGCTCATCTGTTGGTGAGTATAATGACACAGCTGTGGGCAATTTGTAAACTTTTTGTACTTCTATTATTTTTTCCGGGCTTATTTCGAAACCTTCTGGGTCTGATTCTATGCTAGGTGAATATTCAGAACAAGAAGATCTATGGAGCTCCTCCATTTCTGCAGCCTGACGTAACTCTTCTGTCGGAGATGCATCTTCAATGGGAGAGAGATTACTAGGTGGTGTCTTTGGCCTTTCCCTTCTTCTCTGAGCTCGAAGTTCATCTTTGTCTTTCTTTGATTTTTTACTAGAACTCTTTCTTTGTTGCTGTTCTATTTCCCTCTGCTTTTCTTGCTCCTTTAATAATTCTTCTTCCTCTCTCAATTCTTCTTCCTCTGAAGAATCTTCAATAGTAGGCAAAAGAGGGCCATGTGGTCTGTGCCGAGCTTTGCGTTGCTGTTTGCTCTCTCCTTTTTTGTGACTCGGGCTACTGTCACTGTCCTCATCAAGTGATGATACTGATGTAGGGGATGTACCAGGAGTGAAGCTGGAAGCATGCAGACTCGAAGATCCCTCTCCCCTTGACCTATCTTCAGGTGAGTCTGTCAGGCTTTCCATTTCTAATTCTGGCTCTTCATCAAAATACAAACTTGTTTTTTTCTGTGATGACTCAGCAGAATATTTATCTGCTATTGTACTGTTGAGCTCAATTGTTTTAAATCGGCGTAGCCCTCCTCCTCCAGCAACTACAAGTTCTTCACTTTCCTGACTTTTAGTTTCTCTGTATTTAAGTTCAGGACTTTCATCAAATGCTTCATCATCTTCATCATGCCATGAGTGACGTCTTCCTGCATCATCATCAATGCTTGTGCTACTTTTTCGAGTCAGTCGTCTGTGTTTCCCTGCTGTTATTTTGCCTTTTCCCTTTGTTTCTTCCTTCTTCTGGCTCTCAGTACTACTACTAATCTCTTTGAGCTGGTTTCTGATGAACTCATCATCTTCAGAACCTGAAGCATCTTCATCAGCACTCATTTCTATGATTTGTTTTCGAATGAAGTCCTCCTCTTCCCCTGATCCTTGGCTGTCTTCCTGTTTATACTCATCACTGCTTGACGAGCCAACACTAGTTCTTCGTTTTCTTTGTGGAACAGGTGAGTTTTCACTTTCACTACTCTCTTCAACTGAATCATAAGGCTCTCTTCTAGCAGTTATGTCATCAACAAACTCAGACTTCTCTTTATGGTCCTTGCTGGAAGGAATATCTTGTTGGCTATCTTTTTTAAAAGTGTCTTTCCTTTCTTCTTGACTCTCTTTGATCTCCTCTTCTGAAATAGTAATTTCCAAGGTTTCAGATAAACTCTGAGTTTTCTCTTGGTCTTTAGGCTGTTCAGGAGAAACTTCATGGGGTTGTGTTTTCTTTTCTGACTTTTCATCAGCAAGTGTACTTGCTTGAGCTTCCAAAATAGATAGGACTGTACTTTCTAACTTAGCCAAATCTGAGGGGCTGGAAGGGCTGCTTTCTTGTGAAAAAGAGTCCTTTTTGAGTCCCTTGAGAATATCCTTTTCGTCAGTTGGAATAAGACTTGGAATTTCACCAAGTGAGCTTGATATTCCATCAGAAGAATATCCCGTGTCGCTCAGACCTTGGGGGCTTTTAGGCTGCTGAGAACTTGAGGTGTCTGATTTGTCATCTTCCTTTTCCTAAGCAGGGAGATAAAGATACAGGAAAACTTAACACGGTTAAACTAAAAACGTGGCCTCTCCATTACTACTAAATAACTATTAGGAACTGAAAAATAATTTTGGAAAATTTTTTCAACCATATGTCAGTATTTTTTAAAAGTTTGAGAAAAATATTGTTGATATGCATTGATAAGGTTAGTTTCCATTTAAACTAAATTTCATTAAATGTCAATTCTCAATGACATTTGATCTTCTGTCATAAATACTCTACCTTTTCACATTTCAATGTCATTTTCCCTCAAAAATCTGATTATTTTTCTCAATAAATTTGCTTTAGGATAAAGTTTATAAATCGTGATTAAGACGTTTAAAGATAAATTTTCTATTAACATAATTTATACTTTTGGATTATGAGGTCAGGTAAAGTTCAAGAAAGTATCAGACAATGGGCTTTGTGCCTGGCTGCAAGTTGTAAGGGATGTTGGAGAATTTACTAAACAAAAAAAAGCAAGTAACATGCCATAATAACATATATGCCATGTACCACAAATAATTTTGTTATCATTCTTGTCAAATGATTCCAACAATGCACTGCTTTTAAAAGACATTTTGAAAGTTATGAAACACTATATATACTTGGTATTATTGTTAATATCATTATATCACTTGGAATGAATGTTTAGTAATTATGTGCTTTGAAAAAGTTATGCAATGATTGGTCTGACTCATCAGTTCAGTTAAAGAGAAATATCCAGCTGTTATTTTTGTAGAGCTGTTAATCACATTTATCTTCAGCATCTCATCTCAAAGGTGTTTCACTAATGTCACTTAGAAATACCTTCTGATTTTGAAATCTTGTTTTATCTTGAAAAGCAGCTTCCTAAACAATAAATAGCTTTCATGAGCGGGAGCATGGGCTTTCCAGAGATCTGGGACCCTTAGCGACACACCACAACCTTGAACTTGTTGCCTTTCTTGGGCTATGATGATGCCATGACAACAATTTAGGTTCAAGAATCAGAGAGGCCTTAAATAAAAATTAAATATAGAGACTTGTTGCATAAAGACTTTTTTGCTAATTAAAAATATATATGAGCAAAATACAACTGATTCAGTTAGTTGTCCTGTTTAAAGGAGAGTGTCACAATAGTCTCACAGCCTACAGAAACGAGGGGTTAGGGGAACAGCTGCCTAAGAGCATGCTACAGCTCATTCTAGCCTGTGAGGCCACCAAAATTCCACTAAGTCTGTATCTTGTACTGTCTCAATATTTTTAGTGTGCGTTGGCATGAGTTCTTCCGATCTAACTATGGCCCAAGTAAACAGATGTAAGGTTGCACAACAAACATACTCCTTCCTTCCTTCCTCCTTCCTTCCTTCCTCCTTCCTTCCTTCTTCCTTCCTTCATCCTTCCTTCCTTATTCCTTCCTTCCTTTCTTCCTTCCTTCCTTTCCTCCCTCCCTCTCCCCATCCTTCCCTCCCTCTCCCCATCCTTCCCTCCCTCCTTCTTTTCTTCTCCTTTTTCTAGTTAGAGTTATCAAATATAAATATTGTTGGCTTGATGCTGATTTTACATTCATTTTCATCTAAATATATACCTTTATTATGCATGGTCAATGATCTATCCTGAGCATATAATAGGGTAAAATGATTTTGCTGAATTTACAATGTTACTCAATTAAAAAAGAGAGTGTGATATATTCTTAACAACTTTAGTGCAAAAACTAATGCCTACTCTTCAGTGTGCACCTAGAATTAACTATACTGTACTAATTTGAATGTCTTTCCAGTAAAGAATTTCTTATCTGCAGTTGTGAGACTATAGTAGGAGGGTTGACGAGCACTTAACTCATTTCAGTTCCTTTCTCATAGTGAAGTGGCAAGCAATGGTGAAGCTGCCTTCTAATAAATGCTTTCTGGATGGTTAGAGTTGAGAGACATTTCCATTTCATTACATCCCAGAAAATGCCAGAGCACATTTTTTGGAATTCAATACAATTTCTATGTCCTTCCTTGTTTATCTTTTTTTAGCCCTAGCCCCATCCTCCCTTTACTGACTTACAGTAAACACCTTCATGATGGGGGTGGGGTACTTAAGTTCCTTGTGAATAAAATGTCAAGAAAATGATCTTTCACAATCAAACTTTGATAATGTCATGTGTATTCTTATTTTTCATCTTACTATTTCTTTTGAGATGGAGTCACGCTCTGTCACCCAGGCTGGAGTGCAGTGGCTCGATCTTGGCTCACTGCAACCTCTGACTCCTGGGTTCAAGCCATTCTCCTGCCTCAGCCTCCTGAGTAGCTAGGATTACAGGTGTGTGCCACCATGCCTGGCTAATTTTTGTATTTTTAGTAGAGACGAGTTTCACCATGTTGGTTAGGCTGATCTCGATCTCCTGACCTCGTGATCCGCCCACCTCGGCCTCCCAAAATCCTGGGATTACAGGCGTGAGCAACCGCGCCTGGCCATGTGTATTCTTTATTTTGTGTCTACATACATTAAAATATGTAACAATGTCATAAAGCTATGCAAATATGAAAGAAATGTGACCATGGTTATATGTAACAATTCAGAGGACCATTTAAAAAGTTACAGTTTTATATAACGGATTCTGAAGGTTCTACTGATATTACACAAAACAGATTAGGACCAGACTTATATAATGTAACAAGGGAAATTAAGTGACATTAGACAGAAGATTAATATACATAAATATCAAAATACCAGCCCTACAATCTCCCTTATGTGCCTTTTCCTTGTGTTCATGCCTTTCTTCTTCACTCAGCACCACGTCCTACCCACTTATTCCTCCTCCCACTCACTGCCTGGTCTCCTCCCTCCACACTCCTCACAGGATTTCTTCATTGTTTACCTACGGTGGTGGTGCTGCAATGATTTTTTTCCCTAAATAACTTTTGCATATTATAAGGTGGCAAGTTGGCAAAGTGTTTACTCTCCAGGCTTTTTTTGTTTTCCCTTACAATAACTCCCTGTCATTTATTGAGCTGAGACTGGTCAGTGAGAGGCAGTGACGAATGGAGCCCCATTTGGATCTCTTCCCATGGTGGTGTATCTTGAGGCCTTCACTAGTGGTGGAGAATGTGCCAAGACATATCTGCACTGCCAAATTTGGTTTTGCTCTTTTCACAAAAGCCTTCCATATTGAAGGCAAACAGAATTTTTTTTGAATATTATTAAAGAACTGAATTCTAGATGACATATAAAACTGTGCAAAGAAAGGATGCAGTGTTGTTTTTGTTTAATTTTCCATTTATTTTGACGGGCTAAAATTAAACAATGAATGCAAATCTTTAATAATTTACATAAAGTTTACATTAATGCAGATTACTGATTTGAGTGTTTGAAACACTCTAAACAAAATTAAGCCAATAAAATTCACTGGACCTGGAGTGAAGGATCGGATGCTCTCATCTAAGCGCTATACTATGGGAGTCCTTCTCACTACAGAAAACATTATTATTTTTCATCCTTTCTGATTAGGCAGCCACTTATTGGCTATATGTAACTTGAATACTAACCCTCATATCATTTTAACCAGAAATAAAAGTACCTGCTAAAGAATGTTCCAAGTTTGGTTTCTATGAGGAGAGTATTTTAGTGTACTATATCAAATAAAGATTTAAACAGTATTGTTTGTATATATAAGTAAAAAGATAAAATTCTATAGCAATATGACTTTTAAAATATTAAACTAAAAATTTAAAAATGTGTATGTAATTTTCAAATTGTTATACTTCAGGATTAATTTTAATGCTATACAACAAACATTTTGAAAGATAGGAATGAATGAAGTGATAAAATGATGTGGCAACAAAGAAATGTAAACAATGTACTATAATAATCTGAATGACACAAATGACAGCTAGATTAATGATTAAATAATACACATATATAAATAGAGTAAAATATTATATCAAGTGTTTGGTATAGCAGTGAGGGTTGCTAAGAGAGATGGATAATTATAATAATGAAAAGCCAGTATTCTAAAAGTGTCATAGGAAAAAACATCTTGTGCAGTGGGTGAGGGCACAGTCTTTGTAATCAGAGCTGGACTATAATTCTAGCACTTCTGCCTTCCAGCTATGTGATCTTGGGCATGGAAATTCAGTTTCCCCATCTTTACTAAAGCTATCATAATATTAACCTTATCAATAATTGTATAAGGAAGTACTTAACACAGCAGCCAGAATAGTAAGAGGTAAATTAAGGGTATTGTTTTGACTGTAAATAAAAACTAATTAAGAAATTAATCATTGCAGAAAATTCTGCATCAGGAAAACTGACTACCACTAGGGAATAGAAGGGCAGACTCATGGAAGTCATGCTAGCAAAGTGGTCTGGAGGTTCAGGTGGGATTTTTTCTGACACAGTTGATGTGAAGGTGCAGCATCAGTGCACATAGAAAAACTGACAACAGGTTCAGAAAGGAGAAAGCACAAGCTAAGTTCAGGAATCACACAAAGGCATATTTGGCTGTTTTTCTTTAATTTCTCCCCATGGGGAATGTTAGCGGTTGCTTGAAAGTTGTGCTGGAGCCAGATTCCAGAAGGCTGAGAAAGCCAACTAAGCCATTTAGACAGGAGTCTCCGCTGTGGGGTGCATATACCCTAGTAGCTATGCAAAGTGCTTCAGTGGAATACAATGAGAAGACACTAGGATTTTAGTTGTATTTTTAAATCCAAAATAGAGGATAAATTAAACTGCACTAATATTTAATCAATAGATGGACAATACTATTATCTCACTTATCATGTCAGTTGGTCACATGGTTTGTGAGGAATCCTGGGAGAAGGCTGGAAGTTATAATGAGGAAACCAACTATAAAGAGAAGTAACAGTGAGGCAACCACTTCACTTGCTCACCTTTACGTTGAAGTTTATTGTTCAGTTATGCAGACTTATGGTTTGTAGTTACAATAGATTACCTAGTTTTAACTAAACCAGCTATCCTATAATAGCTAAGTAGTAGAAAAAATTTCTGCAAAAAAAATCATTTGTTAAAGATCAAACTAGTAATGTAAGAAATACACACATGCACTCACAAGAAAGCTGACACTTTTCATATTGTTACAAGCTTTTCATCAGTTTTCATAACAAGGTGAGAACAGTGATCATCAAATTAAATCAGATCTGACTTGAAGTTAGTAAAAAATGCTTGACATTATCAGGAAAGCTATTTGAAATCTGTTTCTGCATCTGTTATTGCTAATAACAAACCTTACCCTAAATATAGAACGTGCTTTGAATCAAAGCCACTGGTATTATGACACTATCACAAACCTCTGTAATTTTCAGCAAATAAGTTTTCTAGTACTTTATAAGTTTTCACTAATTTCAATAATAACCATTTGGACTCTTCTTTTGAATTTTCTTCCCCAATAAGAAAAGTCACATAACAGATGGGGAAATGTTTTTTATTTTTGGCCATGAAAAAATGACTAAAGTAATATGTGGAATCAATATAGTGACAAATGAAACTACATTCCTTTGTCAGCAAATGTTGTTGGAAGAAATAAAGAAATAATTGTGGAAGGTTTGGGAAAAAATTATTAGAACAAATTAAGTAGCAAAAGATCTAATAATAATATAACCCAACTATGGAGATTTCTTTACATACTCAGTTCATAATATTCCCTGTTTCTCTTGAATTAATAATAAAATATTTTAAGAATTACTATTGTGAACCCTCAAGGAAAAATGTACCAAGGAAGACATAGCCTCAATGTGGAGTGATTTGTTTAATTCAAAAAATGTATATTTTTTAAACAAAAAATATTAAAAATTAAGAAGTAATTTCTCTGATTGGAATTATAATTTTAAAGAATAAGGTTAGGGAGATGGCAGTACATGTGAAAAACATTTATTAATTACAAGTAAGCCAGAATTAGACAGACTGCCTCAAGATATTACTGATGTAGTACACTGTATACTAATAAGACCTTTATATTTTGAAGAACATTTATTTTGTACTGAGACAGAGAATATGACATTATTTTTGACCATGACACAGATATTTACTGTTTACCTCATGGAAAATTAGTTAAAAAGCTGTAGAACGTGAAGATTTGATCTTTTCTTAAAAATAGAGGACTGCAAGTGCTTTTCAGTAATACAATATTTATTAGATAGCAAGAAAATAAACACTAGTTGTCAGCAATATGCTGGGTATTATATATTTAAAGCAAAATAAACAATACCTGTTTCTTTGAGAAAATTATAATGTGGAAACAGCTCTTTGAAGATAAATATTTGGAAATTATCATATGATTATGCTATACAAAATAACATGTCACTTTTAAAAGTTATCGTATCTGCTTATTTAACAAACTTTAAAACAGAATATTTCAATCTGTTTAAAAACCTTCTAGACAAAGAAATGCAATGGGTTTTAAAATCATTTGTTGAAAAAGTATTTTAAAATCCCCACATTTTCTGACAGTTAACAAACACAAATGATTGGTATTAAGGAAGGTTACACTTATTTGCGCAATTGCCAATTATTTTTTTCATAATTGGTTTCCAATCCGCACTTTAAAAAAAAGGTAGCAATACATAGTGAGAACAAACTGTGAGCTACTTCTTTCATTGCTAGCATATCCTTTTTAATTATCTTTTTTTCTGCTCTGAATAGCCATTAAAACTGAACATCAAAGTATCAAAATAAGCTTAACTTTGAAGCTGGATTTCAAATAACTGTATCATAAAATTTTACACCAAGATCTTAAAAAATATTAAAACATAATCAGTGCTGTCTCTAAAATATCATTATTAAACACTTTTTAAGGTGATCAAATGTATCTGTATTTACTATCTGCATTTAAATAAATATAACAATAGTAATTTTAGTTTATTTCACTGAATTATTCTCTATTCTTTGTGAATGTTTTATAAGGTAAATATTAGTAAAATAGTGCATACATAAAATTTATAAATACATATACACATATTGAGGTTGTATAATGAAAGAAAAAGTATAATAAAAAGAAATTGATAAAGTTATAAAATAAAAGAAAAAAGTACTGCATTCAGGAAAATATTTGAAAACTTCTTGTTTGGAATATATTTAAAACACAATAGGGAATCGTTAGGAACATCTGAGTGATGGAGTTAAATTATCTGAACCCTAGAAAACATTTACCTGACAGCTATAAAATGGAGAAGGGAGAAAAGGAAGGCATTCTAACCAGTAATTAGATTGCTCAAATAACTGGCAAAAGGTCATGAAAGCAGTAAGTAAGGTAGTGCCCTGAGGAACAGGAGTTAATAGACAGAAGTGTGATACCTTCATTGTGGAGAACAAAGGACAGGTAAGAAGAGACCTGAAATCACTCAGAAGATTAGTAACTGGGAGACAGGAGACAGGTGCTTGATGGTGAAATAGAAAGCTACAAGCAGAAACTGTTTCTACAGAGAAGTGGAAAAGAGTCAGACATATTGAGTTTGCATTTACAAAGAGGCTTTGAAGTAGAACTGCTGACTAGGTACTTGAAAATGCAGGTCTGACACTCAAAAGAGGGACAAGAGGTACATAAGTGGATTCAAAAATTGTTCATGTAGCTCCCATAAGAGGAACAAAGACAGAACTCAAAACAAGGAAAATCATCTGGACTTCGCAAAGATAAATCATAGAGATAGTCAAAGTAGATTTCATAAAGTATGATCAGAAAGACAAAGAGAAGGAAAGTAGAGGGCCATGAAAGCCACAGAAAGTTTCACAAAGGGACAAACAGTACCAAGCATCAAGCTCTGCAAAGGTTAGCTGGAAGAAGCAATTGGTGGTGGTGGTGGTGGCTAGATTCAGTCATTAGAATGGAGACTATATATAGGCATCTTTTTGACTCTGATCAAACTCATTTAATGAAAGGAGACCAGGATTTACTTAGATAATGTGTGATGCATCAGACAGCAGAGATGGGTTGGTAAGCATGTGTTAAAACTGTAAAGAAAACACAATTGAATCACAGTGAAACAAACTATAGTTTCTAGTTGGAATTTTAATACTATTAAATTATTTAATTTCCTGGTAAGTCATTGCTGTCCTCTGTGAATTAAACGTATTCAATTAAGTCTAATGTAAGATCTCTTATAGCTCCAAAAATATCAGAGTTCCTCTGAAAAGGATGTAACAGCTTGTGAAAATATTGGTTAAAATGGGTTAAATGAAAATTTTCCATTAAAGAAAAAGAAAAGAATATTTTTCCAAACTATGCTGATTATAAATAACCTTTCAATATTAAACACATTGAATAAAACTGCTAACAGATACATTATATTAAAAATCATGCTAAATATTAAACTGCTTTGTGAAATTTTAGAATGACTTTTGCTTTGGATTTTAGTTATGTCTTTTTTTTTTCTTTTTTCTTTTTCCTTTTTTTTTTTTTTGCAATCACTTTATGGCTGACCACACATTAAATAAAACCTTGTTGACTCTTATGTAAACAAATGGTTAAGTAAACAGAAACTTACATAAAGACACATTATTTTATGTTAAAGGGGGATATTGATTTTTATGTCCATAGTAGAGAAAATAAATATAACTAGATAACTTCTTTATCACTCTATATGATTTTGATAGATTATTTGATAGGCATAAGAAACAGGGAAATAAATGTGGTATTTATGCTTTATGTAAACTTCATAAAGCTGTGAAAAGACCAAAGTTCTTCATTATAGTCAAACAAGTGTTATACTTCTTTAAGAATGTCATTCATTGTTTGAGGAACTTCGCTTATATAATTACCATCGAGCAACTTGTATACTTAGGTTAAAAATTAGTAATTTCACACACGAGAGTGTGAGAAGTTAGTAAAATTTAACTTACTGTTTTTTCTTTCCCAGGTTCCACCTGATCAGGTTTTGCTGTGCATGGTGGCTGTGGCTGTTCTTTTATTGTTTTGGTTGTCTTATCATCTTCTTTAGGTAAACTCTGAGGTGTGCCAGATGGTAAATCTTCCATCTTGGTCTGTGGTTGTTTCTCTTCTTGCACTGTCTTTGGAGCCACTCTGCCTTCAAGCTTTTCTTCAGCAATTTGTACTTGAGATTTAAGTAAGTCATGTTTTTGTTCTTCTGGGGCTGATGTTTTTGCCTCTGGGAGTAGCTTTTTGTCTTCAGGGGTTGGCTTTTTTTCTTCTAGGAGTGGCTTTTTTTCTTCAGAACGTATCTTTTCTTCTTCAGAGATTAGTTTTTTTTCTTCAGGGAGTGGCTTTTTTTCTTGAAGAGCTGAAGCTTTGTCTTTCTCTAGTTTACTCTCTTCTTGTTTTTGATCTGTGGTTACCATAGGAGGAATTTTTTCCATTGATAGTGTTTCCTTTACTTTTTCCAGAATGACTTTTTCAGCTTCTGTTTTTACTTCTTGTTCTTGCTTTTTCACTAATTTTACTTGGGGAGGCATTGCTGTTTTCTGAGACGATGATTCTGTAAGAACAGGCATGGGAGATGCTTTGGGTCCTGAAGGTGCAGGTGGCATTTTGCCTATGTCTCCAAGCTGTCCTGATATTGCTCTCTGGGTTTGGCAATTTAAACACAGCCATTCTTGAATCTGTGAAAAAAAATTACAATGAACAGATTAAATGTATTATAATGTATCTGTTTCTGTGATTTTACCAAAGTGAAAATTTGGCAATTCCTATCTGCTGTTTTTGTACATGGAGAAGGTGGGTCACTGTTTTCCAAATCCAATGACACAGTAATTTTTTAAAACTTTACAAAAAGGCTATTTGAACTGTAAAAATGTATAGAATTTCTAGAGACTAGCAATTCACTATCCTCATTAAATGAGGAAAAGAAAAAGAAATAATTGCATTAAACATGGACCCAGAGAAATATTCATTTTCAGGAAGAAAAAAAATCTGCATTTGTTCCAAATAAAATTATTTTAAGGCCTGGTTTCTTCAAAATTAGTATTTTCATCCAAAATTTATTCAAAGACTATTACATTTCATAATAATTATCTTTATAATAACCAATTAATCAAAAGTTCTTTTAGGATTTAGCTTATTATTGCCTATCTCTTGACTTGGGCCAAATATAGTTCTACCTTTCAGAGTAGAGCTTTATAGGTATAGACAGTTTTCAAGAATCACTTGTGCATAATTCTCTATCTGCTTCCAGATTATGAACATAATTTCATTCTTAATACTAATCACATTTCCTCATGCAATTGAATAAGAAGCACTCCAAGGCTCAATTATTTGGTATCTTTTTCCCTGAGTGTTCTGATTTGCTGATTAAAACATTTTCTTTCTTCTTTTCTTTTTTTTTTTTTTTGCCCAGGCTGGGGTGCAATGGTGCGATCTCAGCTCACTGCAACCTCCACCTCCTGGGTTCAAGCGATTCTCCTGCCTCAGCCTCCTGAGTACCTGGGATTCAGGCATGCGCCACCCACGCCCGGCTAATTTTTTATTTTTAGTAGAGATGGGGTTTCTCCATGTTGGTCAGGCTGGTCTTGAACTCCCAACCTCAGGTGATCCGCTCGCCTTGGCCTCCCAAAATGCTGGGATTAGAGGCATGAGCTACTGTGCTTGGCCAAACATTTTCTTATATTGCTGCTCTTCAGTGTCTAAGCCATGGTCACCTGCACTAAATCAACTAATAGGGTCTTTAGACACACAAATTCCTAGGAACTACACCAAAAACCATTTTAGCAGAATCCTAGGAGAGGAAACAGGAGGACCTGCCTTTTTGATAAACTGGTTAATAATTTTTGCAAACTAAATACTAAAAACTACTCTCTGATAAGAATACAGAACAAATGATCACCTAGGAGACAAATTATGTTAGAATAATACTATTAAAGAATTCCTCCCTGATTGATGTGTGTTGCATTTTTTCTTACATTATATCTATTCTAATGTTAAAAAGTAAAGGCTGTGTATGTAGTTCTAATTGTTACCATTGAATGTGTATCCATTCTGTAAGGCACAGGGTTAGAGTGTCATACAAATAATATTGCTTTCATGCATTACCTTGTGCTCTGAGAAGTTCAATTTCAAATTGCTTTTCATGCTGGCTCACTCTTTCTAGTTGCTTATCTTAAAGTCTTTAGATAAAAAAATCACTTATTGCTCTAGAATACTAAAAGATATCTAAGTTTCATTTCTTACTTCAGGTTCTAATTACTTTAGAAACTAACAATGTTGCTCAATAACTATAATTATTTTGCAATCTGTAAGCCATTATAATTCTTATTTGCTGATCTAAAAGAGTAAAGACAAAAGTCAATTCTGTAAATGTGGTAAAATGCTGCCAATAAAATATTAGGATATATATGGATTCATTTGCTTTTTGTGTATATAATCACTCAATATCAATTCTCTTGTTAATTTCATGTCTAAGGAGCTCTGAAGTGAATTGTGTGCCTTCTTTAATTAATGTCTTTATATAAAAGTCATTGGAAAGAAGATTTGATTCATTATGTCAAATGCTAAAAGTTCTAGCTCTTGTGTTGAACAGTCCCTGAAGGAAGAACTTCCATAATACCTACAGAAAATCAATCTTAATCTATAACATGGTTTTAAAAACAATTACTTGGTTGAGCCACATCTTAAGAGATTTTCATTCAGAGTCTGACTTTTTTTTTTTTTTTTTTTTGAGATGGAGTGTCACTTTGTCACCAGGCTGGAGTGCAGTGGCTTGATCTCAGCTCACTGCAATCTTTGCCGCCCGGGTTCAAGAGATTCTCCTGCCTCAGTCTCCTGAGTAGCTGGGATTACAGGCACACGCCACCACACCCAGCTATTTTTTGTATTTTTAGTAGAGACGGGGTTTCACCATGTTACCCAGGATGGTCTAGATCTCCTGACCTTGTGATCTGCCCTTTTTGGCCTCCCACAGTGCTGGGATTACCGGCGTGAGCCACCGTGCCCAGCCCCAGAGCCTGACTTTTTAAAACACAAAAACAGACATGAATGTGCTGATTTGCCACATGGATTCTAAAAACGAAATACAGGTGTGTATTAAGCATCTCCATAGGCCATGTTCTAATATAAATAAGTTAGAAAATTTTAATATACCGGAAATATAGGTTTCATGTCATTGGAAATTTTTGTCATTTAAAAAAGTGTGACTATTCTATCTGAGTTTTTGAGACAGGGACAAATTATTCTTACAAAATTGCCATCTCTTGCTACTTTACAGCATATGAGGCCACAATGGTACATGGCTTTTGGCACAAGAAAAATGTGTTGAGAAAATAAAACATAGCAATAATTTCAAGGTAGTATATTCATTATTTTCCTATAATTTGAAATTTAGGTATGAGGATAAAAGGTATCATCTATGTAATGTATTTTGTCACATAAAATATTTCATTGTCCCATTTTAAAGTAATGCTTGGTAAACCTATAAAGTGGTGATAACCACTAAACTACTAAGGTTTGTAATGCAAACAGAAGGCAATAGTGTAAATCTGAGAGATAAGAGATCTTATCCTGAGAGCCTCATTGGCTATTTCAAATTAATGTTGTGCTTAAATTGCCATCCATGTTCAGTTAAACCTAGCATTTTAAATAATTGCTATTTTGCAATTATTTTTAACATAATGTTGCTATACCCAGTCTCTTGGGTGCATGACTAATTTTCATTGTGAATGAAAGAAGGCAGCCAGCCTAATTCTTTTGAACTTACACTCTGACTAATTGTCACCAAAATTAATTTGGAGCTGATATTTCTATTACGTCAAATAATGACAAAATAATTCATTCATATATCTATTCTGTATGTAACTATTTGGTTTATATCTATTGGTTGGAAAGTGTATATGCAAAGGTTACTTCATCAAAGAACCAACATTCAAGTAGAAGAAATAAAGCATGGGTGAAAATAAGTTAAATATGCAGTAAAAACAAAGAGACAGAGATATTGTGTTGCAATGCAGAAGAGAGAGATACCACTTCTAGTTAGATATTTTCCAAGAAGGTTTGGCCTTAAAATAGGTATGTTAATAAATTGTGAATGTGAAATAAATCTATTTTCCCAAAAATATGTCTTGTCACTATTTGACATAATAGAAATATGAAATGAAAATGTCTATTCAGATTTGATAGCAATCAGTCAAAATGTAAATACATCAGGCTAAGGCCTTATTTCATTCACATTGAAATTCAATCATTAAGTTAAGAGATGAGGCACAGCAAATATCATATAACATATGCCTGCAAAAAGTCAATGATTAAAAACACTAGATTTGACCAAATCTAGATAAAAATTAAACAATAAACATGTTGTTTAGCTGTAAGAAGGTAATGGAAGATAAGGTTGAAGAGGCAAGTTGAGATTCTCTCTTAGGTGGCAATTATTCCCAAATAAATGGCACTTATTGCCATAACTAGACATTTTGTAGAAGAAACTGGCATCCAGTGAAGGTTTCTGTAAAGGAGTAAAATCTGCTTCTTTAAGATCAGTCGGGCAGAATGTGGTTACCTACCTATGTTGGTAAAAATTAAATCTAGAGGCAGAAAGAAACTATTAGAGGAAATGGAAAGGATGGAATGAATACAACAGGATTATCTGAGGAATTTAGTTTGAAACATAAGGAATTTGATAAATTATAAGCCACAAAAGAGTATGTTTTTCAACAATTAGAAATGCTAAACTGGTGGTCTCATATGTGTCTCTTCTCTTTTCTGCAGCCCTAGAACCAAAAATAAAATGTCAACAAATTCAGCAAGCAGAGGAAGTTATAATGTCTGTCAATAAAGAGTTGAAAGAGAACAAAGCCCTACAGTAACACCAAAAATTTTATATTTCTTTAGATATACAAATTCAAATTTTGTTTATTAAGGGGGAGCATAGGATTATCATTGGAGGAAAATGCAGAATCTAGGTAAAATACAAAGAGGAAATGAGAAAAGAAAAATTGATCAGGTTTTTCAGAGTGAGTAAAAAGAAATAACAGTAAATTTCCAAGAAAGTTTATTTTGGACAATATGGGTCATCATCATTACCATATCATCATCAGCTATAAACAAACTGACCAGAAAAATTTGCTTCTCCCAAAATTTTGGAAATACTCTATAACCTAAACATCTGTAGGCCACAATTTTTTTTCATTCTTTAACAAAAATAATCCAAAGATTTTTGTATCACTGTATTCAGGAATTTGATTAAGAAATATTTTATTTATAGTTCCAAAAGATGTTATCTATACTCTTAGTTCCTAAATAGCCACACCATGACATTTTCATATTGTTTCTGGTCCAGTAGCAACCTGGAAGTCAATTAAACAAAATTATTTCACTTACGTAACAACTCAATGTATCAATGCCATGTATGACTTTTACTAGCTGAAAAGATTTAGCCAGATATAGCATTAACTCTTCCTGTAACAGTTAGAATTGTGATACACATGATTATTCATATTTTGCCTTAAGGTTAAGTATCAAATGAGTTATAGTTTTATCTTTGAAATATCTTCTTAAAATATAGTAAGACAACCAGCAGTTTTATGTGTGTGTGTGTATATATATGTGTGCGTGTGTGTATGTGTGTGTGTGAGTGTGTGTGTGTACATCTGTATATACACACATAAAACTGTTGGTGGTCTATTATATCAAATAATAGATATATATAAAATAAAATTTCATTCTATATGTGTATAGATATAGATCTATCTATATGATATATAATATATATCATGTTATATATGATATAATATATAATATATGAGATATGATATATGATATATAGATATATATAATAAAATTTCATTTTAAGGTACTGTTTGCAAGATTTCTCCAATACAAATTTGTTTATTACTTTTAATGGAAAAAGCCACAATTACTTTTGCACCAACCATATATATATATGTACTGAGAACATCTCTATTGTATTACTGAGTTTACTACATAAAAAAATACAAAATATAGATGCTTAAGGAGGCTTTTAAAAAAACATGCTAATCATCCGTGTGGATGCTTTAAGACTGCTTCCATTTTTTTTCCAGTGATTTTAAAATATATTTTGAATATGCTATTATAAGTATCCTCTAATGGTATAAAACAATAAAAGTTTATGTTTCATCTATGTTATCATTAAATATAAAGAAACTCAGAGGCCTCCAAATTATGAGGCCAATCACCGTTTATTCAGTGCTATAACATTAATAATCAGGGTATCAAAATTCATCTCCAAGTAGGAAACATTCTGACAAGTAGAATATGTAAAATAACACCACACTGATCAGAAAATACTCAAATTTATTCAATTGTCAGCTAGTACATGTTAATAAAACATACTTATTTTAACATCAATTCATGAGAGCTTGTTCAAAACAAAACAATGTTCAAAAAATCCATTCATCTTAAGAAGCAAAGTAGAAAATGAAGGCAATAAAAACCCAGAGAAGGGATGCTACTGTGCCACTCAGCATTTTTCCATCAATAAGCAATTTGCTTTATACAACATTTCAGCTGTAACTATAGCAACAATACCATTAAGGAGAATCTCAGAACTTCAGGGCTGCCTATTTATTTTTCTAAGGATCTTTTCCAAAGCATAATAGTAAGACTTGCAGCAGGTTGAACAGGTTGAAAGTTTGCTTTTAGACTTAAAATGGTAAGGAAATGGTGGTCACAAAACCTACGTGAACATTCATATTTGTGTTGGAGAAATATTCCAAACACTACCTTAAAATGAAATTTCATTAAAGATCAAGTGAAGTGATTAGGAAGCTTATATCATTTCCACCCATAGAAGTATGTAGTCAAAGACTGGGTAGGTCATGTCTCAAAATGCTGTAAAGAAATCCAAGCAATCAAGGAGATTGGTACTATAAACTGCTTAGAATTCACCTTTTTGCTCATTGAGAAATACATCAATTGGGGAGCAATGTTACCCATAACTTGTCATTTTTATCAGTGTTATTTACAATCTTGGCAATATGGTGTTCTATTCAACTCAGATCCACGCATTCTTACAATTCAATGTGACATTCTGATAATTGGTTTTTTTAGTTATAAATTCATTCCCTTTATGACATCTACAAAAGGGAGAAAGATTGAATTCACAGTTGACACATTCTTTTTCCAGACTACACAATCAATTGTTCAGACTACAAGATCAGGACATTAGAAATCTATAATCATTCCTGAGACTGCAGTTTATAAGTATACATAATGATGTATTTGTGATACTTCTATGCTTACTCCATCCCTTCAAAAAATAAATGAAATGTGTGTCAGGTCCTTTTATCATTATATTCTTTTACCGAGGCTGTGCAGCCATTCATATTTTGTTTCTTTTAAAACCACTGACAACAGAATAATTCATGTTCAAAATACATAAATGAATGATTGAGGTTCTTCCTCATATACAGACATAAGATTATATCAAATTATATTAGAACATAAATATGTATATGAATACAGTGTTGAGAAATAAAAATAGTCAACATAAAATACTAATTTCCAGTTGAATTGCTGAATTGGAGAATATAAATGAATAATACAACCTAATAGAATACAGGTACTGTTAGGAACTTGTACTAGAGTTATCATTCCTAGGTCTAAGTTGATTAGTGGTCATGTCCCTATCCATCTCTTATCTGCATGCTTATTTCTGCAAGACCTCACACTTCCGTATAACAAATGAAGTCTCTTTGTTTCCCTCATTAGAAACTTGCATTCAGCAGAAGGCAGATTAAAAAAAAAAAACAAAAAACTTGAAATGTAGGTTTCTGTATAATGTAAAATACATTAACAGATATTTCCATAAATAGCAACACGCCAACTAAAATTATGTATATTACAACCAGATATTAAAACTGTGTTTAGAATATAATTTCATACTCTTGATTGATACTCTTTTTGTGTTAATTTTTACTAAACCAGAATGATGATTCTGGTTGCTTTCTTATCATAATTCATATATTTTTTTCTGAAACTAACAATCTCTGAATTTTCAATTTTTTCAATACTATTACATAAATAACATGTAAATGAAAACTTGCTCTAATTTAAATACCTGTGAATTATTACATTAACACAATTTTAACAGATCTGAAGAAAATCATATGCTTAGTTTTCTTTTACAAGATATATATGGCTGGGTGCAGTGGCTCACATCTGTAATCCTAGCATTTGGGAGACCGAGGTGGGTAGATCTCTTGAGGTCAGGAGTTCGAGACCAGCCTGGCCAACATGGTGAAACCCCATTTCTACTAAAAGTACAAAATTAGCCAGGTGTGGTGATGGGCACCTGTAATCTCAGCTACTTAGGAGGTTGAGGCAGGAGAATCATTTGAACCCAGGAGTTGGAGGTGGCAGTGAGTTGAGATCACGCCACTGTGTGATTCTCAACCAAGTAGTCTACCTGATCTGAGTTTAATCAGAGTTATTAGATTAACTGATCATCTACCAGCGTGTGTATAAAGGACAACTCCAAAGGCACAGCTGATTTCTCACTGGTAACCAATGATGCACTAAACTTATGGGTAATCATACAACTTAATGCATTGATTTTAGCTAACTTTAGCGAAAATATAAGACTTAGAAGAAAGGCTTATCTATGGGTTCATAGCATTTTTTGTGATTAATTTTTCTAGTGTACTAAGTTTTAGGCTGATAGCTATGTATTATAAGTGTGGTATAAAAATAATCAAAAGTTTTAAAAATATATCATTTATGTTGTATGTGTGTCAAGTTAATTTTTAAAATGTAATCAGTTCTCATCCCTCTACTCTTATAGAGGTGTATTTTGGTATATCTTTTTATTTTATTTCTTTTTTTTAGAGACAGAGTCTTTCTCTGTTGCCCAGGCTGGAGTGCAGTGGTGATCTCAGCTCATTGCAAGCTCCACCTCACGGGTTCACGCCATTCTCCCGCCTCAGCCTCCGGAGTAGCTGGGACTACAGGTACCCTCCACCACACCCTGCTAATTTTTGCATTTTTAGTAGAGGCGGGGTTTCACCGTATTAGCCAGGATGGTCTCGATCTCCTGACCTCGTGATCCGCCCACCTCGGCCTCCCAAAGTGCTGGGATTACAGGCGTGAGCCACCGTGCCCAGTGGGTATATCTTTATTATAAAATCTGTATATTGATTTTGCATGTGTGAATAATTACATCAAAGCAAAAAAACTTAGACTTAAGCCTAAGTTAGTCACTAGTCAGCACTACAAACAATGAAAAACTGAATTTTAAAACAAAATTTATTTAAAAGATCTAAAGCACTTCATCATAGGGAAATTTTACGTTTGTTATGATTACAAAGAAATATGCATTTGGAAGACAGATCATTTAAAACACACTGCAGCCAAATGAAATTTGTAGAACATGTTACAAGATAAAAATCAATCCCTTCACTTATAAATTTAAGCCTCATTGTGGATATAATATTTAAAGACAGAATAATTTCACAGACTAGGGAGTCTGAAATGCATAGAGGGTGGGTCACACTAGACTGTCTAGATAATGCAGAATGGATACAGGTGGTGGGAGAGATTGGTTAGGTGTTAAGCCCTCCTGTAATGTGGTAGAACACAGTGCAGTACTGGAAGCTCTTCTTGCAGGGAAGAATCAGTATATCGATTCTGCAGGGTGTAAACTTGTCTAGGTTGAACTATGTTTCCCAGAATCATCTGCCCTAAATGTTTCCCATTACAGTGTACAATATTGTTTGGCTCTGTGTCCCCACCAAATCTCATTGTAAAATGTAATCCCCACGTGTGGAGGGAGGGACTAGGTGGGAAGTGATTGGATTATGGGGGTAGTTTCCCCCATGCTGTTCTAGTGATAGTGAGGAAGTTCTCATGAGACCTGATGGTTTAAAAGTGGCAGTTTTCCCTGCACTTTCTCTCTCCTACCACCTTGTGAAGAAGGTACTAAATTCTCCTTTGCCTTCTGCCATGACTGTAAGTTTCCTGAGGCATTCCCAGGCATGCGGAACTGCGAGTCAATTAAACTTCTTTGCTTTATAAATTACACAGCCTCAGGCAGTTCTTCATAGCAGTGTGAAACTGTCTAATACAGTTTATCACAGGAAATATTTTGTATGGGATTTGGCAGGTAGTAGAAGCAAAGCAGTAGCCATACTGGGTTTTGTATACCCAGAGAATCTAAGCAGGGTCACTAGGTGCTGTTAAAGGTTACCCATGTTGTCAATTATTGTTTGGCTTGGGATAGGAAGCAGGACTGCAGCTAATCTATTTTCCTTTAGATTCTCCTTCAGCTTGTCCATAGGCATTTAGCTTGGAGTTCAGTGAGAAGGGACGGGCATTCTGACATGTCCTCACGGCTTCTAGCTTGTCCATCCTCTCCCCTACTTTAAATTCTTTCCTTCCTCTCCCTGCCCTTCAGACTTAAGCTCCAGCAATCTTCAGCAATCACTCAACCAGCTTTCACAACTGTGTATGAACAAATCTCTACATCAAATCTCTTATTATATATATTTTAAACTTCCTAATCATTCTGCTTTTCTGATTAAAATCTAAGTGATACAGTCAGGCTGAGTCAACTTGTTATTCAAGGGATGATAATTTTTTACACTTTTATCCATGATTGTTGGTGTGTATGCAAAGTAATTCTAACAAACTATTTTGGATATTAACTTGCATGGCCAAGAAAGTGCATTTTACTGGAATTCAAGAGAAATAAGAACTGTTTCAGTCAGTGTAACATGCATAAATAGTCACTTCAAAGGTTTAGTTTTTTTTAAAAAAAAATATGGTGAGCTATTTCAGTCATCAACATAATTTGTGACATGTCAGGTGACTGGTATGTTAATTAGCCTGATTTGATCATTCCACAATGTTCACATCTATCGAAACATCATATTGTACCACATAAACATATACAATTATAATTGTTATTTTTTCTTTTTCAAACATTTTTATCATTTTTGTAGAGATAGGATCTTGCTATGTTGCCTGGTCTCAAACTCCTGGGCTCAAGCCATCTTCCTGCATTCGCCTCCCCAAGTTCTGGGATTACAGGTATGAGCCACCACACTTGGACTAAAATTATTATTTGTAAATTAGATATAAAATAAAAATTCAAAAAAATTTTTAAAGGAGGTAAATATCCACTCACCCACTATCCACTTAAGAAACAGAACAGTGCCAATATTATCTAATACATTGGTTTGATACACCCAAGTCCTGTTTTCAATAACATCCTATTATATATCCTCCAAGAATAACCACTATTTTAATTTTTGTCTTGTTAGATCT
The DNA here is from genome assembly GCF_028885625.2 of Pongo pygmaeus. Classification (NCBI taxonomy): domain Eukaryota; kingdom Metazoa; phylum Chordata; class Mammalia; order Primates; family Hominidae; genus Pongo; species Pongo pygmaeus. The sequence continues at coordinate 95,128,302 of NC_072379.2, read as the reverse complement.
TTGTTCCTTGATATGGTTTTAATAGTATACACTTTTTTGTATTATTTACTTTTATATATTTTTGGACAATATATGCATAGTTCTGTGCTTTTTTTTCCTTTTTGTGTTTTTTTCAGTAAACATTGCCTGAGTGCAAAATTCATCTTTTTTATTTATTTACTTATTTTTTTTTTTTTGGAGATGGAGTTTTGCTCTTATTGCCCAGGCTGGGGTGCAATGGTGTGACCTTGGCTCACGCAATCTTTGCCTCCCAGGTTCAAACGATTCTCCTGTCTCAGCCTCCTGAGTAGTTGGGATTACAGGTGCCCATCACCACACCCAGCTAATTTTTTGTATTTTCAGTAGAGTCGGGTTTTCACTATGTTGGCCAGGCTGGTCTCAAGTTCCTGACCTCAGGTGATCTGCCCGCCTTGGCCTCCCAAAGTGCTGGGATTACAGGCGTGAGCCACCGCACCTGGCCCAAAATTCATCTATTAAACAAGTGTGGGGCACAAAGAATAACTTTAAAATGAACACCCATGAGCCACTGATCCAATTAAAGAAATGAAATATGATCATTACATTTGAAGCTTCTTTCAAATTCATTTCTTTATATTCTCCTTTGAGTTAACTACTGTCCTAAGTATTATGTTTATCATTATGACACTAGGGGGCTTATTTTTGGCCTGTGTATTTGGATACCTTACTCTTTTGTTTCCCTGTGATTTTGGAGTCAGAGTTGCAGAGTATCATTTTTCATATATATCTTTTAAAATCAAAGTATTTCCTAAAATTAAAGTTTTAGTACCATTTGCAAGGTATTGCTAATAACAGATAAACACAAATATATAAGACCATAGCTAGAAATAGGTATTATGAGAAATGAGAGTTCATGACTCACCTGTCATTTTTTTTAATATTAGAGAGACCCCCCCAAAAACTCTGTATGAAATCAGGTTATGAGCCACCAATATATACTCTCTTTACCAGGAAAGTTTTAAATTTAAAAAAAATGTAGTAAAGATCCTACAATCTGGGCAATTACAGATTGCTCAATTAATATGAGGCTAATTGTTAAAAAAAGAACATGATTATTAAATATTCAAACAGGAAGATACAATTTGTAAAAACTTGGAGAGTCCATTTAAAAAAATTATCCTGTTCTGTTTGACATCCAATGGCTAATTAGTATTAAGAAATCTTTGTGAGACTCTGAAGTTGTTTAAATCCATTCATAAGATAATTATTACACAATTTCTAAGATATTCCTATTGTTCTAAGTGCTATATATAATTTGTGCTCTTAGAAGAATCAAAGTAATTATATAGGAACTAGCAAAAATACAATGAATATATATTCATATGTATTATATGCATGAATATACAACATACACATACATATTCATGTCTACATCCTCATTTAGTCAAATAATGCAATTAAGGTAAGAACGATCAAATCAGAATCAGGAATAGAGCAACTAATTGGCTGAAGTCACCAGGGAAACCTTAATAAAGTGAAATTTATTATGAACTGTGGCAGACCAATTGGATTTGGAAAACAAAGAAAAATGAACCAAAGCTCCAGGAACAAGAAACACACACACACACACAAACACACACACACACACACACACACACACACACACACACCCCTCACAAAATGAGTATCTTTCTTGGTCTAGGATAATAGAAACAAGTAAAAAGCTAGGTGGAGAATGAAAACAACGTATAATTCATATGCAGAAGATAAATATCAGTTATAGAATTTAGGCTGAAGTTGGCAGGGATAGAAAAAAGTCCAATTTTAAGTCAATATTTAAGAAGGACTTAGCTCTTCAGTTAAGGCATGATTGTTGGCATCTGTTTTAAAGTTAGTCATTCATAGAAGTTATTCCTTTTCCTGTAACTGTTTCTAGACTTCAGAATCCTAAGTCTCATATATTGAGGTTGAACTTGGTTTGTGTTTCTTCAAAAACATATAAATAAATAAATAATCTTGAAGTACTTCCTGTCCATGGTAAAAATTTGAAAAATTTGAAACTATCATGGAAAATTATATTGAATTTTCTGATGTTATTAAATTTGAAAATATGATTTTTATTGATGACATAATAACCAACCATATGGATGCATTTTATTTAATGATTCTTCAGTTAGAAGAATATTATAAATACAGCTATACAAACATACATCAAAATGTAAATTCAGAGAAGCAGTAAGAGGTTTAAAGTCGTTTTTTGATGCATAAATAAAATATTTATTATTTGCTTTGCTACCTGGTTCCTAACAGTATGCCAAAAATGTGTATTATATATTCTAAACATTCAGAATCCAGTCTTTCACTCAGCATATTTGCTGGCATTTTGTTTCTATCAGCAAACAGGTAGATACAGCCATATAAGGCTGAAGACTCATTGGCCATTGAAGGAATCTGAGAAAGTATAGATATTTTAAATAGCTTTAACTTTCACATGTGTTGTTTGTCTCCAGTCTTAGCCAGTAAAGATGGGAAGTAGTGATTTGGAACTGAGAAAGGGAAACTGGATAATATGGAAAGTCACATTGGTAAAAATACTGTGTGTTAGGCAGCAAATACATTACCATTAGTAATTCTAAAACTACAGTATAGTTTAATGGACACATAACAAGCAAAAGTGAATACTAGTTCACATAAACCCAACTTTGAATAAAGGGCCTAAGTTCAATTAATTTCTTTAAATGCTAAGGAACAAGACATATTCACTGATGGATCCTAACAACCAGGTCCCAAGCCTCACATCCTTACAACTGTCATTCTCTAAAAAGACCACTGACACTAACCCTAGAACACAGTCCATTCTGTTTGCCTCAGTCACCTGAAGATACCTGAGACATCCCAATCAACCCTCATTATCTAGACTCCCCTCTCCCCACATCCTCACACCTGCTCAGTGTTTCCTGAAAAGTGAGGATGTGGGGCCTGGAATGAGTCGGGGAGAAGAGGAGGAGCCGAGAGAGAGAAAAAGGAAAGTCTTGACAGAAACATGTGGAATGCTTTATTTTCACACCTGTCCATATTGCTGTCAGCACCATTGCAGGAGTGGTGTCACCAGGAATACATGGTGCTCTGAAGCTCCCGGAATACATGAGATAAAATTGCTCCATGGGGGAAGTCAGCTGGAGTCTCACTGCCTGAAATGTTCAGCTGAGTCAAATAAAGATTTTTGAGTTAGAAAGTGGCATGATTGAGCCTGTCATCTTGGAAAGAATATGATAAAGAAATGTACCCTATAGAAAATTGACAGTGCTTTCCAAGCCTTTGATTATGCTCAGTGGGCTTGGCTGAAAAATAGAATTTAAAATAGAATTCCCATTTTTAACACATAGCTGGTTTCCATTCAGCATGGAACTTCCTCCCTAGGCAACTTGCATTTGAAGACGATAAGTTTACCCTGAAGGAATGACAGATGCACTGTGGAGGTTACAAGCTTGTATAGATGACTATGGCAGCAGCAGAAGAACTGAATGAGGGAACTGACATTGCCAAGAAAAAGATGTCCTAATTTATAGAGAACATGATTATTTACAAATAGAGGAGGAACAGGTTCTCGGGGGAAGGCTAGAATATGTTGAGCATCAGGACCCTGTAGATATGCTTATCTTATTGAATCCTCACAACAATCCCAGGAGTTTCTATAATTATGTTCATTACACAGATGAAGAAATTCAAACACAGAGATTAAAAAGTAATATTCTGCTCAATAGCCAAAGCTAGTAAGCAGATCTCAGAGATAAGTCTATAAAGACCTATGTAAGAAAACTGCATGTTCTGCACATGTACCCAAGAACTTAAAGTATAATAAAAAATAATATTTCTCCACTGAATCATAATAAATAATTGTGTTAAAAAAGAGTATATGCAACAGATAACTTCATTATGAACATACTTCATAAACTATAGGGTATATTCTGGGGGTGGGAGGGACATATAATAATAAATTCACCTGACCATGAAAAAAAAAAAGATTCAGATCTTAAAGAATACAGAGGGTACTTATGCCAGAGTTAGAGGTAGAATTACCCAGAGATTATATGCAAAAGAAGAGAACAGCAGGCAGATCTTGAAGAATAGCTTCATTCAATAAGAAACCAGCAAAACATATTAAACAGGATCATTCAAAAAGTGTAAGGAAAACCAGTAGTTTTTAGTAAATTTGAGTGAAGAAAGATCAGAATTTCAAGAAAGTGACAGGCGATATCACCAAATATAGTAATGAGACTAAGTGACATATGTCAAAAAGGTTGGCAGATGTCTCTTTCTATAATGGAACTGAGCACTCTAAATATTAATATTTCTTTCTTAATCTTTCATTTTGTTTCTGTGACCTTTGCAATAATTGTTTCGATTTTTCTCAGGTAGTCTGCATAATTGGCTATAAGAATTGTTTCATTTGTAATTTAGGTATGTGCTTGTACTTAAAAAAAGGAGTTATGATGGATATTACATTGCTTCATCTTTACGTAATAAGAATAAGCATCTAAGCATGTAAATGAAAAGAATTCCTAGAATTAAACTCAAGCTTCATGTTAGAATATTGCCTTGAACAGCATTGGATTCTGAAGTAGAAGTTTATTTGTAGGTGTCATTGTTTTTTCCTAATAGAATATTAAATAATCAGACCATACAGACTAGTTATTGTAGAATGTGGCTTAATACTTATACCTATCTTTCTTCTTCTCCGGTTTTTAAAATGGAAACATTGGTTAAAAGTAAGCAAGCCATGAGAATGTTCTGTGTGCTCTGTATGTTAATGCATATGTAGAAACTACTGCAGGAATCTTTATTCCTGAAGAAGCTACTGAAATATCACACTGTATAATTCATTCAATTAATTTATTATTCCACATATTTTCACCAGACACTGTATTGGGTCATGTTAATAGAGATTAGAAGCATGGTTGCTTATCACAGCAACCTCAAGGCCTAGCAGAGAAAAAGAAAATATGAATTGTCTCACTATATTTATAATAAAAGTTAGAAGAAAATGCTCTGCAAACTCAATGAAGATCCAACTCATATAGAGTGGGGGATGAGACTCAGGGAAGGCTTTTCAGAAAGAAGTGACAACTGAGTTGATCCACGAAGAATTAGTGTTAACCAGTCAAAGCGGAGCATGCTAAACTGAAGGCAAGTTTGACGGGGTATTTACTATAACTACAGGAAAATGTGCACTGACGGGGTATTTACTATAACTACAGGAAAATGTGCACAGAAGCGGGGTCATGACTGAAACATCAGAGAAGGCTCAATAAGCGAGCCTTTGCTCTCCCTCATCTCCTAGAATAGTCTCTTTATTTTGTGATTCAAGATAAAAAACAGACCTTTAGATATTAAAACTTTACTGATTTTTCTTTTAAAAAGCAATCACAAATTTTACATTTAGATTTAAAGGTCAAATATAAATGTATAGTGAATAATTATTAAGGTAAATTGGCTATTTAGTATTAAGACATGCATTACTTTTATGGTAAAATTAATATTGTCTAATATATGAGTAACATTTTGGTCATATTTTAATATAATTTGATATTACTGATATTCTGGTACAATCTATGAAATTCAGAATATTTACTGTCTACATTGTCACAGGGTTAGGATTTACAATTAATCTTTATGCTCCTATCGTGAGGTGCTCAGATATAAAATGTTAATGAAATAATAGAATTTTAAATGTAATTTTATTTTATATAAAGTTTTTATCTATATTTTAATTTTCTCACCTGTGATTGGGAAAATTAAAATAACACCTACTCTAATACACTGATGTATTATGAAAAATAATGAGGTAAAAGTTACCTGGTAAACTGTAAAGCAGTCCATAAATTTAAGATATTTTAAAATTGCTTTTATTTATATTTTTAAAACATGATCTTAAATGGGTTTATAATTATTCTTTATTCAAATTGAGTACAAAAAATTGCCTTTTATAAATATATAATTTATTAATCAAAATATCATTTTATATTCATTTTGTATTGTTACGTTTTAAGGCAATCGATCTTAAAACTATTTTTTAATTTTTTTGGTTTAACCTATACTTATAACTAGCACTCTATCCAGTTTTGAAAAACTATCTTTCTATGACAATTAACCAATGTGTAGGGTTTTAAAAAATATATATGTTCCCTCTGGCTTTATTTAATAAAATATACTTCATAATAAACAATATTATAGCTAATGTTTAATTTATTAAAATACTTATTGTACATTCTATTTAATTTGTTAAGAATTAGGAATTTGGGAAAAGGAATGTTATATATGTTAACATTTTATTAAATAATATACAAATGGCCTTAGCAAAAATATTACAGATCTAGCTAAAATTATATTTTATAATTAGCCAAAATGGTAAGTTTTTACATTTATTTATATTTATATATGTATATATTATATAGTTATTTCAAACATGAGTTTATAAAACATATCATCACGTTAGCAGGTGGGAATGAAGTCTTTGACAAGGCAGAAAAATGAAAGAAGAAAACAGTATTTCTAAGGACATAATCAATGCTTATTTCAAAAGAATCATTTTTTCCAAATGTATTTGAGTTATATGTTCTCTTACATTCTGTGTGAAAGTCAGGATAATCTCACTGCAGCAATTCTAAGAACAAGTGAAGATGTTATCATCCTAGACTGAATAGGGCTAACCTTAAAACATGAATATATTCTGGCAGTTAGTAGGAAAATAAATCAGAAAAACTGACACCTTGAGAAAGAGCTGAATTCAGCTTCATTTGACACTCGTTGGGACTTAACTATATTTAAAAAATGTTGTTAGATTCAAATCCTAGCTAGGAGAAAAAAAATGTTGCCTTTTAGAATAATTTTTCATCTATAATCATAATATCTAACTATGGTTATAACAAATACAGACAATTTAGTTATGTGAAGAAATTAATCTCAATACTTACACTAATCAAGTCATTTCAAAGGTTGACTCTTAATGTGAAAAATTCTCTTTCACTTTCCAAGAGTTACTTACTTTTATGGTACCCTTCTCAAATATTAAGATTCCAAGGAACATATTTGTTTTAATTATTCAATCATTACCTCTCATTGACAATTATTATCTTGAATTATTACAAAACAGACTTTAATTCTCTTATGGTATTGTCAAAACTGTCTATTCACCTTAGTTTATTTCAAATGTGGTGTGTGTGTGTGTGTGTGTGTGTGTGTGTTATGGAAGGCAGAAGATTCATTTTAAAAGGGGGAAAAATAAGCATTGCGGTCAAGGGCCTAAGAATAGACATCTTCAGCATAACTCCAGAGACACTGTCATTATTGTAATAAACTTGAGGAACAAAAGTGCACCATTCACCACGTGACAAGGTCCAGTACTATGAGCTTAAACTTGCCTGTTTCGTTATTTTGTTTACTTGTTTTTCACAGCTTTCTGCTAAATCCTTTGCTCACTTAGCTAACATTTAGGCCTATTTTTCTCTTAATTTGGGTGTAATATAACACAGTCATGCCTCTATCCCTGGGAAAACTTGTCTTTTATTAAGGCCTATGCCTGCTTCTTGCTACTTCTGAAGACGAGCTAGGAACCTAGTTATTTGAATGAATATTATTTTAAATGATAACACTGATTATATTTTGATTTGAAAACTATCCTTGAGTAGGCAATGTATATAAAATTAGAAATATTCTTAGAGTACTGCATAAAATCAAGAATGAAACTTAAAATAGTTTCTACTGATAAAATTGAAAGAATATTACAATTACTATTTCCATTTTATCCCCCAATCATTCCTAAACTGGAATTTTTTCTTATAATAACTGACTGAAACTAGTCAGCCAAACTAATGTTGGTATGAAACTAGAAATAGATCCTCAGAGAGAGCACCTACTGACCTGATACATGGCCATGTTTCTGAAAATGTCCTCAATAAAGGCTGATGGTATACTGCCAAAGCTCAATCCATGAAAAGCAATTATAATGGCACAGAGGTAGGGCAGACAAGATAATAGTATATAGGCTCTCTGATGTTCTGTTTTAGTCACAGAGTACATTTAAGAGGATCAAAAGAATGAATGGACTGAACATCCTTCAAGCAAACTGTCATGGTATTTATTTTGGCCAAGCTTTAGAAAAATTTGACCTGAGGCTGATTCAGGAATATTCTGTGACAGGCACCTGGAGTGCAGTTATTCCATGCAGCCAATTAATTGGAGAGCCATATGTTTTAATATTTAGCCAAAGTGGGGTTAGGACTGATATTTTTTATATTATCTTGTGAATGCTGATTAGCTGAACAAGGGCATATGCTGAATAGACAAGGCTGTGTTGTTTTCTACTTGCTTTCTGTGATGTCTACCACAGATTCATAAAGCATTTTAAGTAAATGAGTCAAAATTGGCAATGCATGTGGCATTAAATTGGCATGAATCCAAAGCTGCACATATTCCTAAGGAGTAAAAATATTACAGATCAAATAGGAAAAATAAAATACAAATGCCTTTTGTTTTAAGAATGTGTAAGGGTAGAAAGTCAAGACTTTTTATTTATTAAAAATATTTCACAGTATGTCCACAACATGTAATTAGAAATCACTCTGCATTTCAACCAGGTAATTCAAATTAGAGATAATATTATTGTCTAGTCTCATGCATACTTTTTACATTTTTGTAAATCTGAATAAATCTATTAATTTTAGAAACAAATATTCATTTTAGTGTTAACTTTAAAAGAGAAAATATATCCAATAAATGTTGAATCAAATTTTTTCTTGTTTCTCACATACCTTTTTATATCATGATTACTAATACCTTGTAATTTAGGGTAAATCATTTGATGAGATTAAATTTTTCTTATCGTTACTTAGAAAAGTCATGAATGAAGTTATGACTACATTCAAGAAGGATGAATAAGAAAAAACATAAGAATTCTCCAATCATTATAAAAGGATCATTGGAAACATAAAATAGATTATAGATTGCTTTTGTTTTTAAATCTGTTTTAGTAAGTTGTGATCATTATATGCATATTTTTGCAGATGGCCTCATTCATACACGATTTGTAACAGCTTTCTTCCCAAACATATTTTTTAAATATGCACCAAAACAAATTAGAAATATGCTCTCTTTTAATGAACAAAATAGGATTTTTTTGTAAGTCCAAATACGCTTGCTCTAAAATAGAAAACCAAATCGTATTCCTTAGAGACTGAACTATATTTGAGTATTAAGGGGGTTCACTGGCACACAGAAGAGGGATTCTCTTAACTCTTTTATATTTAAATTATTCATTTAAAATAACTTCATTTTTATATTTACCTGTTTTTCACTTTGTATTATTAGTATTAAGAGCAGATCTAATTCTGGCATTGTTCATTTATACAGATGCACAAGATGCTGAATAAATTCATTCAAATGAGTTCAATATAAACATTTTACAAATAAAATTTAAAGCACATTTAATTAAAAGTTGAGTTTATGTCTAAAATGGGGATAGATTGATGAAGGAAATTCATAATTTTCAAATTCAAAATGAATAATTCTTTACAAACACAGAATTTAGGGAATGATATGGGATATTACATCAAATTACTGCAATATAACTATTGATGACCCAGGAATTTTATTACATCTAGAAATGAGTCTCATTCCATTAAATGAGCCTGTGATATTTCACAGAGGCAAATGAAAATTTGCAAGGACAGAGTAAGACTTTAATAGTAAAATAATCATTCTTACAATCTCTATTAAACATATATTTTTCAAACCAAAACAGGTGAACTATTATAAAGGGAAGCATATGCCATTCCTTCAGATTAACCATATTTTACACCTAAATGAATCATGGTAGATGGTAGAAACATATAATGCATGTAATTTGTGTACCTGTTTAAACTATCAATTTTAACACATGGAAATCTGAGGATACCAACATTTTGGCTGGATTTTACAAATAACATTATGACAAAGTAGTTAATACTGTGGCATAGATAAGACATAAAATAAAATCTTCATATTTATTGATTCTAGTTACTTGATTTTTAGAAAAAAATCCTCTCCGTTTCTAAAATGGAGACAACACACTTATCCCATGAGTTCTGGGGGACTTAAGTAAAGTAATGCATACATAATGTTTACCAAAACAATTGTCAATAGTATGTCAGATATAAATGGGGTAATACTGTGTGCATGCAGAAAAAATAAACAAATAATTTAGGGTTGATCTATTTGCTTTATATTATAAAGTCTATTGTATGCCAAGAACAAGTATGTGAAGATATAATTGCACTTCTTGAACAGAACTCTGGTTAATCTGGTAATACTTTGGCATCAGGCAGTAGACTCCTAAAGTGCAGTTTTAAATAGTACTAAGTTATGTAGCCAAACATACAGATAAAACTTGATCTAAAAAAAAGCTTCATAATATACTAGAATTTCACAGAAAAAAATCCTAATTCAAAGACCTCTGCATAAATATGTTTTGCATTAAGTAAATTTATCAGTTCCAACCAACAATCAGTATAGGTTTATGCTTAAATATGAAATTAAAAGTAGAAAGTATTAACTATCTTATTTTCCCCATGTTCTTAGTTCTTCCCCATTCACAAATATAATTGTTCTTAATTAACACAGAACAAGAGTTAAAGGGGGAAAAATAAGTAAAATGAAGGTAAAATCAGTCATATCTTACATGCTAATGGTAGCTAACACTGTGAACAGTGTTTAAAAACATGGAGACAGCATTATTATCAAACACCTAAGTTAAACTGATTAGATTATTATAACTAAACCAAATGAATGAGTATGGATATACTATTTATATACTTTTTTTCTATACTATTAAATAGTTTATATAAAATTTAGGTTATTTTGGTCTCTTAATCTAGTGATCCTCCCACCTCAGCTTCTGAAGTAGATGGGACTACAGGCATGTATCATCATGACCAGTTAATTTTTCTTTCTTTTTAAAAAAATTTTAGTAGAGGTGAGGGCTCACTGTATTGTCCAGACTGTTCTTAAACTCCTGACTCAAGCCATCCTTTCACCTCGGCCTCCCAAGGTGCTTACAGGCATGAGACCCCCTGGCTGGACCCAGCTGATATTTTAAAGATAGAAAATAATAATTGAAAATTTAGTGGAAGAAAGAAGAAAAAATAATCAGACATAAACTTATCATCTATTACATATTATTCCAATCTATTTTTCTATAAATATTTTAATAGAGTTGAGATCATATAATACCCATTCACTCTATCAGTTATCTATGCCAGGGGAATTATATGTTCATTTAGTATCTAAATAATTATTTTTGCTGCTTCCATTTAACCTTATAATGAGTACAATCAGTATTATTTTTTAAAATATCTTTACTTATATCATTGAATATAGTAATATTATATTAAAACATGAAAATATTTAACCATTCTGCAATTATGATACATGTAAGGTATTTCCTGTTTTCACTACCACAGCTCTTATGTTTCTAGGGCCATCACAAACCTATTTGTAACATTTATTTGATTGAGTCAGGGTTTTCTTTTCAGAACATTTACTTCTCAAGGAGCAGAATTTCTTTTTTTTTCTTTGAGATGGAGTTTCGCTCTTGTTGCCCAGGCTGGAGTGGAGTGCAGTGGCGCGATCTCGGCTCACCGCAACCTCTGCCTCCCGGGTTCAAGCGATTCTCCTGCCTCAGCCTCCTGAGTAGCTGGGATTACAGGCATGCACCACCATGCCCAGCTAATTTTTTTTGTATTTTTAGTAGAGATGGGGCTTCTCTATGTTGGTCAGCTGGGTCTTGAACTCCTGACCTCAGGTGATCCGCCCGCCTCGGCCTCCCAAAGTGGTGGGATTACAGGCATGAGCCACTGTGCTTGGCCAAAGAGCAGAATTTCTAAACCACATGTAGATCTTTCTAAAGGAAAAAAATGTAAAACTTGAGATTATTGTTAACTGCTATCTGGTGAAAGGCAATAGTTGTTTTCTCTCCTTTACAGAAAAGACAAAATCATTTAGGGCAAAAGCAATCCAATGAAGTACCAAAACTAAAAAAGAAAACACTTGAATTTCTTGATAAATTACTTCTAGTTAAGAAAGGTTCTACCATTTTATTAACTCTTTGGAGGCAGAAAAGAAAATGTTATAATCAAAATCTATTTTAAAATAGAGAACTTGAAAATTATAATAATCATATGAATTGCTTCTAATTCCTTAAAAGTATATAATTGATTCAAATTAATATATTTGAATATGTTCATTTGAATATAATTTATTCAAATAAAAATATGGCATTCTCAATAAAAGAAAAAGTAATTTTTAATTGAGATATTTATTTTTCACATGTAATTTTAAATAAATAAAAATTAAATGTATTTATTCTCATAATATGATCTTACATCTACTAATACCAGAAGTTATTTTAGGCAAAACATTTATAAAGTTACCAGATATATAATTTCTGTAGACAGTGAGGTGCTATTTTTGAAATATCAACTGATATATTTCTCCTGTGAAATTTCCCTTCTCCTTTTCCTTTATTTCTATCAGACAGTTTATTCCGTGTTGAGTGTCATGAGGAAGAGTTATGCTATGGTCCAAAATTTGGTAATCTGGTAGTCTCTCAAATTGTTCTTTCCCCAAACCTCAAACCATTAAGAAGATTATGTTTTGATTGTCTGCAGCATCACATATGGAGTACCTCAGACTGGAAAACATTAAAACTTAAGAGTAAAGAATTTCCTCTTTAGTAGAAAAAGATTTCCTAAGATCAAGTAATGAGAGAGACTGAAGGAAGTTTATGGGAGAATAGTGAAATTAAGGGGGAAGGGGACCTTAAATTAGACTTTCTAGGCAAATGCCTCAATAGGTAGCCATGAAGATACCCTCCCCAGAGAGGTTGTAGGAGTTGAGGGCAAGACCCAGAGAGTCAGTGAATTCACTGTGTAGGTATACAAGACCACTGAGGATCTAGTAGAGTTTTACATACCCAAGAATGACATCAAAGCAACAGAAACATTTCTGTGCCTCCTTTATGGCCTCCTAAACTAATTAAACCATAGAAACAGGAAAACAGATGGCTTACTAAAATGTGTGGACTAAGACCAAGGACAAGACTAAGACCAAGGACAATTATTAAAGACATAATTTAATAACCAGACAGGTAATTAATTACCACCCTGTACTCTCACCTTTTATATACCCACTGGATCTGGTACATAGTGGGACCTATCTTAGGAGGATTCTAAATTGGTTCAGATTAAGTTTTCACTGAGTTAATGAATGGGACTCAAAATAGAACTTGAGTTTGGTTACAGACAAATAAATAATTAAGTAGAACCTGTCATTTGCACATCCAAGATTGTTGACAGAAATCCATAACTACTACTAATACTAATACATAACTAATAGAAAAACTTTTGTCCTCTACCATGTCTTTAACAAAGACTTTATTTTGTATAATAATGTATGAGCTGTTTGCATAGTTGGTGTTATGATTGATTATATATGCTATCTCCCCAGAGATACTTAAATGTGACTATGCTCTCTGAGAAACATCATGAAGCACTGATATAATTAATATAGCATATAAACTGGGAAAACATTATTAGAAAAACATCATGGTAAAATAGGCAAATAAAATCACCCCCAATGTCATACATATCCATAACAACAAAGCAAATTATCAAACAAAGCCTCAGCTGTTTCTTTTTCAAAATTGATATTCATTTATTTCTTACTAATTTTAGAATGAGCTAATAGACCAGAAGTAATATTTACTCAAGTCCAGTAAAAAGTAGTCATTTGTTGTTCTATTTAATTATTCAATAAACATTGATGAACAAGAATGTTATTCATAAAAATAACTATAAATAATAATGTTCTAAGAATTCTTTCTAACCAATGGGGATCAAATGTCAATTAGCTGTGGCCTTTTTCCAGAGCTAACTGTATATCTCTGCATCTTTATGTGTCTATTTATAGTATCTGTCTGTCTATCTATCTATCTGTATTGTTACCACATCATTGAAATGATATGCCTTTTATGTTGATTTTATACACGTTTATCATATAACATTAATATCTTGTTGCGCCACTGCACTCCAGCCTCGGTGACAGAGGGCGACTCCGTCTCTAAATAAATAAATAAATAAATAAATAAAGTCATGAAACATTGATGTTATAAGTGGTCATTTAAAATTTAATACCATGACTACTTACCAACTGGCAATTTATTCACATCTGGGGGCCACTATTCCTTTTTACTGTCATGAACCCTATAAATGAAAGTCTTTGCTCATTAACTACCTTAATGCTGAGATAACAATATATTTAAATAAAATTTGTATTGCAATTTTTTAAAGAGTTTTCAAAGATATTCACTACAATGGGAAGTATATGTAAATTCTAAACACTGTGGGATCATAAAGTGATTTTAATTAAACTTTTGTAGTATATTTTGGCCATATTCAAAGGAGATACTGCTCATTTTGAAAACAGATTATCAATAAACTGTGTGGTACCATAATCATGTTGCCATAGAACAACTAGCCTCCCTTCCCAGGGGCAATACTTCATAATGCAAATATAAAATATTCTCAGTACCAACACCTGCTTAAATTAGTTTCATAGGGCAATTATGTCAGGCTTCTTATATATTCCTATAGGTACTTTAAACTATTTTATGGCATTATCCTGTAAACTTTTGAAAACTGCATATTACATGACAATCTATTAGTGGCTTAAGAGACATACCACTGTAAGTTTCAGGGACTCAGACATCTTCTTTTGCCTATGTCAAAAAAACATATTTTAAGAAAGATTTTGCATCTTCATCTCAATACAATCATTGCATGAACACCTTTTCAAAAACAGAATGATAATTATTACCAAAAAGAAATTTCTTGTTGTTTCCATTTGCCTGAGTGACTAACAGTGGTAAACTGATTGATTACCTTGGTCCCACACCATTGGAACTATGTGTCCTAGTATCTGTGGCCTTTGTTCTGCAGACTACTACAAAGAAAGATGTAGGTTCATCCTCCTTGTCTACCTCAAAGATCATAAAGACTCATCTCTGGAGGGGAAAGAAGACAAATGAGTACCCTCTCTGTGCCTGCTGCTCTCTACAGTTAATGTCAAACAAAACAGTCATTATTTAAGATGAGATGATGACCAAAAGTTGTTCAAATGGTTTATTATAGTGTGTTGTAATAATGGAACATCCTATCTATCCTGGATTTTAAAGTCATCATGCTAGACAGACAAGCCTGGGTACCTTATAAGACTTCAATAAAAATTGATGCCTCATAGTTCAACTCCCACTTATGAGTGAGAACATGCGGAGAACATTACACACCAGGGCCTGTCAGGGGGCGTGGGATAAAGGGAAGGAGAGCATTAGGACAAATATCTAATGCATGCGGGGCTTAAAACCTAGATGACGGGTTCATAGGTGCAGCAAACCACCACGGCACACGTATACCTATGTAACAAACCTGCACGTCCTGTACATGTATCCCAGAACTTAAAGTAAAAGAAAAAAAATGATGCCTTACTTTTTGTGAATTCCCACAGATTACTGACATTCGTATTACTGCTACTATTTTAAAGTACATTCACCAAGGAATTGTTTTAAAGTAATTTCAGATGTTTTCTGAAATAGGACAAGAATCATCTGGTAATCAATGCATCCATATTAAATGTGTTTGAGGGCCACTTAAATGATTAAATATATCTAAAGTTAACACATTTGGTAATCAGTATGTGCTCAGTATTGTCTCTATACATACATGGCACAGTCAGAGCCACATGTTTAGAGTCACTGAACATTGTATTTGATCTTCCCACCCAAGCTGAAACTCTAACCACATTATTATTGAAAATATGTAGTTTTTCCCCCTTCCTCTAGATTGTACCTTTATAATTCTATATATTCAATGCAACTTAATATCTCAGTATAAAATTTCTTATATTGGCTAAATTTTTTCATATGTCTTACTCAAAAACAAAATTAATATAGAGATATAATAAATGCAATATATTTCTATAGAATATAAAAAAGTGAAAGATCTGCCCTTGTCTACAAAGATATTTTTAATTACAGATCTTCATTGCTATGAATCTGCAACACAAGGAACTAAGCTGACATGTTTTGTTTCATAATCAGGAGCAGATATGGAATACAGTAAGGCTTTGGCATTTTTTTTAAAAAAGTCCTGAATTTGAATTCTGGTTTTGCCACTTATTAGTAGTTTAATCTGTATATATTATTTAATCATTCTAACTTTCTCTTTCACTGTAGGAAAAATTGTGGAAATAATTAACAAGCAGCAAATGAGACCTTTTTTTTTAGCAATAAAGTCTTTTTAAATTGAGGCATGTATTTTTTTTTAGTCATCATAATGTTATTGCACACTTAATAGACTACAGTATAGTGTAAACATAACTTTTATATGGACTAGGAAAACAAAAAAATTCATGTGACTCACTGTTTTGCAATATTCGCTTTATTGTGGTGGTATGGAACTAAACCAGCAAAGCTGTAAGATATTCCTGTATTCAAAAGTATTTTTGAATAAATGAATGATATGTATTCATGTATCCATTCATTCACTCATCTTTTCACTCATTCAAGGACAAGGATAAAGCTGGAAGCCATCATTCTCAGCAAACTAAAATGAGACTTCTAACACTATTTAAGAATGACAATAAGCTAGGCCTTGTCATAATAAGAGAAAACTATCAGGAAGAAATAAAGGAGATAAATAATTGGGAAAGGTAGTTGATGCAATAACTTTTCACTAACTTGGGAGACAAAGGTTGAAATTAGGGCATTTAAAATATTGAAATAAATGTTGACATTTTTGAATGAAAGAAAGTTTTGTCTTACTACATGAAGTTAAGCCATAATTTTAGACTCAATATAAGATATAACACAAATATAAAAAGTCTCAAAATACAGCAAACATATTTGAAAATAATCATTCAATAACTATATTGATTAACTAATGTGCTAGGCAATACAACAGTGAACAAACAGATACAATTTAAGTGAGATAATGGTAAACAGATAATGACAACATTAGTAATTAATTAAAATTATGGATAATATTAGGAAAAATAAGTCCTCTGTGTTATGGAAAGGGAGGTGCAACTTAGATATTCAGGAAAGGAAAGTCTTCCAAAGGAAGTGACATAAGAGCTAAGAACTAAGTAATGAAAAGGGTAAGGTGGTTAAACTGTGAGGCTGAGGCTCTTGGGCAAAAGGCCTTGTAAGCTACATGAAGAATTTTAAACATGATACTAAAGCAGTTAAGAGGCCATCAAACAGTTTTTGGCCAATAAATGACTTGATCAGATAATTATTTTATTTTATATATATATATTTTTTTATTTTGGGGGGTTTATAGTAGGTGTATATATATATATATATATATATGGGGTATATGAGATGTGTTGATACAGGCATGCAATGCATAATAATCACATCACGGGAAATGGGATTATCCAACCCCTCACAGATAACCATTTTCAAAATATCACTTGAGGTGAAAAATGGATTGGAGTGAGAAACCAAAGTGCTATAGATCAGGTGAGAAACTGAAGGTAGTGGGGAAAAAACGATGAGAATAAGAAAGTAATTTGAGAAAGAAAGTACAAAACTGATAGAATTTAATGTCTGACTGAATGTGGGTAGTGAGAAAAA
Source organism: Pongo pygmaeus (assembly GCF_028885625.2). Lineage (NCBI taxonomy): Eukaryota > Metazoa > Chordata > Mammalia > Primates > Hominidae > Pongo > Pongo pygmaeus. The sequence continues at coordinate 95,110,619 of NC_072379.2, read as the reverse complement.
AGGAAATGTAAAGATTATTCTGTAATTACTGGCTTGGATTTCTGGGTGGATTACTGTGTTATTTACTAAGATAGCAAGAATATGGAGAACAAAATATTTTGACCTCCAATATTTTAAAGGCAATGTTTAGGCTATGAAGTGATGATGCTGAGGTAATTTAATATATGGGTCTGAAGCTCAGAAAAGAGATATGATGCAGAGGTGCATATTTGGGAGTTACAGTGAATACGTGATGTGTTAAGCCATGGAAATGGATGAACTCTTTGGGAAAAGATGTAAAGTGAGGAGACATGAAGGTCTATGACTGAAGCTATATAGCCTTTAGAATCTAGGTTGAAGATAATGGTCCAGTATTGGATGCTGAGGGGTAGGCAAAGCCAGAGGTGGAACACAGGAAAGAGAGCTGCACCATAGTAACCAAGAGAAGAGAGTAAAAGAGGAATAGGCTTTTGCCAGGGTTGGTTAACAGCACAAATAAATTGGAAGCCAGGGTGTCTGCTGGATTGAAATTCATTACACTTTAGCAAGAACCAATGGTTTTGATAAATTGGTGTAAGAAACTGCTGGATTGTGGTTTGTCATGAAGTGGCTGGAATATGAGAAAATGCAATCATAAAACACAAGTAGCTCTTCTGAGAAATCTAGCGTGAAGGGGTGGGTGGAAATATAGCAACTACTTGATGTGGACATGATATCAAGGGAAAAGCAACATATCTGTGACACTTTTCAAGGTCACAAAATCTGAAAGCAGATGGTCTTTGATTGGACCCAAGGCTGCCACTTCCTAATTGTGTGGTCTTCACTAAGTTACCCATTTTTTTCTGTGTCTCACTTCCTTCATATTAAAACTGGTAATAATAATAGTACTTATCTCATTCGGTTTTGTGAAAAAATTGTACTGACATATATAAAGTACTTAGATACATGCATGGTATATAGTAAACATTACATGAGGGTTTCTTAATGTTTTGTTTGACATATAAGTATGTTTAGTACGTACAAATGTCTATTGGAAGAATCCAATAAAGGAGAATGAAAATAAAATACATGTTTATCATTATATTTAAGGGCAGAGGTACTGGATAATTCTTATCCTTTTTGCTTTAGAATAGGTTCTACTTTTTATAAGTTACATGTTACAGCTTTTATAATAAAAATACTATATATTGTTTTAGAAAAATATGCATAATGCCATTAAAATTGTGTAAAATATTTTGAGAAATGAATGTCAAAGATAAAACAGGAATATAAATATGATCTGATTTTGCTAAAAATTATGAAAAATACTAAAATAAGATTTACCAAAATATTAATAGTAGCTAATTATAAATGGTAAGGTTATTGTTTCAATTTTATTTTCAGTACTCGGGTATTTTCTAAATTTTCTATAATTGGCATTAATGGTTTTTTTATAAGAGGAAAACATTTATTTTAAAAATTAAAGATATTTTATTGGGAGCTTGAAAGTCCAAATATTAGGACTTAATTAAAGTCTAAAGGTACTTAATTAATATAGAAGTACTGAACTCATCAGTGTTAGGCTACTGTGTCAGCACTAGGCTTTCTATCCAAATCCTTGATGCTTGGCAATAATCTTGTTAGCTCTACACTGCGGTCCAAACAATCTTGATAAAATGTAAATCTGTTTATGGCAAACTCCTATATTGCTCCTCCTTCCTTATGAATAAAATAGCCGATTTGTAAGCCCTGCCATACACACTCAATACACAATCTCTCTTGCGGCTTGATTTTCACATGGTTTCTTTGCCCAGGAGTCCTTCCTTTCCTTTCATACATAGCCAAATTCAACCCATCCTTCAAACAACAGCTTTTTTAATACTTCCAAAAGATACTATAGTGACTTTCTCTTTGTGTAAGTCTCCCTTAGACTCTTAACCGCTTTCAAGGAAGGACACGTGTGTGGCCATGTACACACAATTTCTATATCTAACCATCTAGCTGAAAACATTTTAATAAATAAGTTGTGTTTTAGCTGGTGTTTAGTGGACCTAAAAATTCTAAAGCCTCTGTGAAAAATTTATAAGCAAGTTTTAAACTTTCGACAGTACTGTTTAAAAAGAACAGTCCTCCACTTTTGTCATTTATGTCCAAGGTAGAACCTAGAATTAATTTTAAATCAAAGGATTTAAGCAGGAAATACTAGACTTGAGAATGTAAGTTGGAGTTGTAGATCAAACACGTTTGGGTCATCACTACACTTCAATGGATAATAACACCTAGGACTTCAATGAACAGACTCTTATCCCTGAAGACTAGATCAGGGAATAAGAGTGCACCAGCTGATCCCTGCCATGGTACCATTAAATAGGATATCAACAGTCTCTTAAAGAGGAAAAGTGATTATAGGCTATCTCAGAAAAGCACAAGGTCAAATACTGTTGGATCCATTCCAGACTAAACCTAAAGCTATTAGCTGGTAGTTCACCTGCTTATATGAGATTATTTTATTCCTAATACAGATACAGCTGTTACCATTATAACCTTTCTGCTATGTTTACGGAAAAAAATGGAAAAAAAATTACTTTTGTCTTTCTTGTTATGTTTGCCATCCATCAAATCTTAAGTAAGTCTTTCAACAAGCTATACTAACTGATTAGTAACAACTACAAATCTGAAAAGAGATCTCCCTATAATCTATAAATTACTTATAAGCAAGCAGAGTTGCATAAACAAAAATTTTCATGGTATAAACACATGTCCCAAAGACAAGTTTATAAAGATCACTTATAGGTCAGCCAGATGCCTCACCCTCATATCAGTCACATACATGAGATTTCTCCTCAATTCTGGAAGAATGAGTTAAGAGATCTGGCAGGGTACTGTCATTAGTGAATGAAGAATCAATTTAAATTTATTCTAGTCTGCTATTTAAATGCCAAATACATACAGAGTGTTGGATTCATGTATATTTTTCTATTTCTGTTACATCCAAAAGAGATTTATACTGAAAAGTTAAAGCACAATGTCATTTAAAAATACTGACTTCTGGTTTTTGGTTCATCTCCGTGTAAGGAGTGTGGAAGTCACTATTTCATCCTAACAATAACCAAAAAGCTGAACAAACTGAAAAACCAACAACTCTTCTTAGATCTGTAAGAGAAGTGAAGTCACAGGTCACACAAATACTCTCAAAATTGGAGAGACAGGTAGATACAGAGAAGCACAACTTACCAGGGCAGAAACTCAGAAGCAAAACCTTCTATGGAAACCAGTACTGGGGCTGGAAAACCTGAACTTTAATTAACAAATTGCTGGAGTTTTGGTGTGGACAAGCCTGAGAGTTTAAATCCAGGAAGAACAAGTCACTAATGGGAGTTATGCTTTTATTTGTTTTATCAACAAGAAACCTACCAGGTTTTCACAGTAAATATTGGGGAAAAATCCTCTCATGCTTCAGGCAGGGGGAAAGAAAAAGGAGCCAGGCTGAAATATGCCAGTGTACTCTGTTTTTCTTAACAAGGTCTGTCCTTCAAACAACAACAACAAAAACAAAAACTATTAATCCAGTGCTTAAACTGCTGGGGTTTCACTACAGTCTAACTGACTAGGAGGAAAAGAAATAGCCAACTTCAGCCAGCTCTAGACTTCCACATGCAAAAAGAAAAATACCTAACTCCGGGCCTCTCTAGATATCCTCTCCCATATAAAGGAGAGAATGTGGACTGTGAAACATGAAATTTACAGTCCAGAGGCACATGTTCACTAAAGACTGTGACCTAATCAGAGGATTAGAGAATGCTTTCTCTGCCCCACACCTTACCACCACATTACTAAAGGCCTATTTACAGCACTTTCTTTTACCCAATACATCATATCCAGCTATCAAGTAAAAACTATAAGGAATACCTAAAGACAAAACAAAAACAAAAACAGAAACAACAGTTTGAAAAGACAGAGCAAGCACAAGAACCAGGCATGGCAGCATGTTGCAATGATCAGACCGGGGATTTAAAACAAGTGTAATTAATATGATAATTGTTCTAATAGATGAAGTGTATAACATGTAAGAACAGATGGACAGTATGAGCAGATAAATGAAAATATTAAGAAAGAATAAAAAATTAATGTTAGAGATAAAAAACACTGTAACAGAAATGAAAGATGTCTTTGATAGGCTTATTAGTATATGGGATAGTGGGCAAATTAAAGAATCTCTGCGATTATATATCAAGAATATATCAATAGAAACTTCAAAACCAAAAAGCAGAGAATGAAGACTGAAAAAAAAAAAGAATAGAATATTCCAGAATTGTGGGATACCTATTAAAGATATATGGATATACATATTTTATATATTAAATATATATGGATATATAATAAATATTATATATTAAATATATATGGATATCCATATATATCCATATATAGTTAATATATATATTTATTTCCATTATATATTATATATTATTCCATTATATAAAATATATTTTTATTATATATTATTCCATTATATAATATATATCCATTATATATTATATATTATATATAAAGTATATATTATATATTATATATAAAATATAAAATAGATATTATATATTATATATAAAATAGAAAATAGATATTATATATTATATATAAAATAGAAAATAGATATTCTATATTATATATAAAATAGAAAATAGATATTCTATATTATATATAAAATAGAAAATAGATATTCTATATTATATATAAAATAGAAAATATATATTCTATATAAAATATAAAATATAAAATATATATTATATATTATATATAAAATATAAAATATATATAAAATAGAAAATATAAAATAGAAAATATAAAATATATATTATATATAAAATCTATAATATATATTATACATAAAACATATATTATATATTATATATTATATATACTATATATATAATGGAAACACAAGAAAAAGAAGAGAGAAACAGCAGAAATGTTTAAAACAATAATGGCTGAGAATTCCTCCAAAATTAATGTCAGACACCAAACCACAGATCCAGGAAACTCTGAGAACACCAAGCAGAATAAATGCCAGAAAACAGAAAACAAACAAAAAAAACCCACACCAACTAAATCATTAACTAGGTATATCATATTCAAACTACAGAGGATCAAAGATACAGAAAAATATCCTGAGAAAAGCCAGTGTGCTGTGTCAGGGAAACACCTTACTTACAGAGGAGTGAAGATAATAATTACATCTCACATTTCCTCAGAAACCATGCAAGCAAGAAAAGAGTAGAGTAAAATATTCAAAGTGTTGAGAGAGAGAGAGAGAGAGAGAGGAAAAAAAGAAACCAGAGTATAGAATTCTATACTCTGAAACTATCTCTACAAAGTAAAGGAGAAATAAATAACTTATCAAGTAAAAATTGAGGAAATTTGTTGCCAGTAGACCTGCCTTGCAAGAAATGTTAAAAGAAGTCCTTTAGACCAGATGTCCCCAAACTTTTTGGCACCAGGGACCAGTTTCATGCAAGACAATTTTTTTCCATGGATGTGGGGGATGTGGGTGATGGTTTCAGGATGAAACTGTTCCACCTTAGATCATCAGGCATTAGATTTTCATAAGCAGTGTGCAGCCTGGATCCCTGGCATGCACAGTTCACAGTAGGGTTCACACTCCTGTGAGAGTCTAATGCCACTTGCTCGCTGGCCTGCTGCTCACGTCCTGTTGTGTGGCCAGGTTCCTAACAGGCCAGTCTGTTCCCCAGCAGTTGAGGACCCCTGCTTTAAACAAAAGGAAACTAATAGGTATTAACTTGGATCTCCATAAAGTAAGAGTATCAAAAAGGAATAAGTGAAGTAAAATAAAAAGTGTTTTTGTTCTTAATTAATTTAACTGATAAATTTGTTCAAAACAATAGTAACAATGTATTCAATACATAGGTTACTGTCAATTCACTTTTTTTTACCAGTCTCTAGCATAATGAGAAAGAAATTAGTGAGTTTTTCATGAAGCCAAACATTTTTAAATTAAAGTATACTACTTTCTTTTGAGATTTTGTTGTTCCAAAATTTTTGCTGCTAAAAATGTCCGTATCTTTTCAAAATAATAATGTATTTAGTAGGGTTTTGATTCTTGCTTGTTCTACGTCATCAAATAAAATAAAAATTTGACAAACTTACTTCAGACACATTATTTCCCCTCAATTTTAATGTTTTGTGAATTTTAAAAGTCTGGAAACCATGGTCCTATGGTATGTCAGTGGAATGGCAGGTAAAAAGATTCTAAGATGTATGGATACAGAAAGAGAAATAGCCAAAACCCTACATATTCCTGTGATAGATAAGAAGAAATGCCAATTATCTGAAGGATACTGAATGTATGTTAGAGTGAAAAAATAATTTCTTGCATAAACAGAAAAATCTTCATGACTAATTCACATTCCATGTTACATAACTGAATACATTAGCAGGTATGTCTAATTAAAAAAAAATCAAGGCTGTGCTGAAGAGCTTCATTCACTCTAACACACACACACAATAGAAAAAAAAAAGGAAGGAAGAAAGAAAAACTTGGTGACTTAATCAGATATATATTCCTGACTTTCAAACTTAGCGGCTGAGAAGACCATTTGTATTTCCCATGATCCTGTATGTTAGCTGGGTTTCTCATGAAGCTATACTCAGCTGGTGAGTGGACTGGGCTGGGCAGAACAAAATGGCCTCATGTGCATGTCTGCCTCCTGGTGCTGATTTAAGCTGGATCCATCTTTTCACTGCACTTTCATTCTGGCATCTCATGGTAGTTTCAGGGAATCATTCCAAAGAGACAGGCTCCGATGCACACACTTACTCAGCCTCTGCTTGTGTTATGTTTGTTGATGTTCAATTCACAAAAGTATGTCACAGGACTAAGTGACTACCTAAAGGTTTGGGATTCTGAGAGGTGTGACTCATGGGAGCATGTTACTATAATATTCTGCCACAGGGACTCTATGCCCAGGTCCTATCAGGCTTCTTTGGTATCACTATGATGAGTCTAGCTATAGATTTCTTTTTAATTCTCTTTCTTGGGATACTTAGTTCCTCCAGGTTCTATGACTCCACTTCTTCTCCTAGTTTTCAGCTATTTTATCTTCAAATGCTGCCTTTCTCCTTTCTTTCTAGTACTCCTTTCTGGATCTCTAATTGGACATATACTAGATCTTTTTCTCATTCTATTATCTATATTCCTAACTTCTCATTTATATTTTCCATCCTTCTCTCTCTGTTAAATACTGTTTATCATATGGCTTCCTATTCATTAATTATCTCTTAGGCTATAACTATTTATGTCTTTAACCCATTAATGTTTTCAATGTAATAATTTTATCTTCCATTTCTTGAAGTTTCTTTTGGATCTAAATTTTACTGATCATTCCTTATAGTGTGTTATTGTTTGTCTTTCACATTTATTCTTTTATTCCCCACACAATCTCTATTCTGTAGTTGACAATGCAATTTTTACATACTCTAAAATCATGCTTCAATTTATTTTAATTTGGCTTTAATACAAATAATTTCAATTTTTAAATGAGAATTCTAAAGAATTTACAAAAGTGTTTTAAAATATTAACCACTCCAGCATCTTTTAAAATACTCAGAATTGTTAACGCATTAAAATGCAATAATAGAAAATAGATTAAACAAATTGTAGTTTGACAAGATAATGTTATACTGTAGGGTCATTTAAATGGTGATACAAATTTGCCTTTACTGATATGGAAAGACTCCACAAAAAGCAAAAATAACTGATTAGGAAGCACCCATTCATTCATTCATTTACTCGTAAATATTTACTATGCAAATACTATGTATGTGCCAGGTACTGTTTGGTGTTCTGAGATCTAATGGTAAGCAAGAGATTAAAAATAACAATATTAACATATTTTCCCTATTTATATTATAAAAATATTTTGTCTTATGTACTGCAAATGTTTTTTCATTTGACATTTTAAATTTGTCATTTTAGATTTGTTTATTTTTTCTTTCCATATACCTTAATGGAAATATATCTGAAAGATCATGTCTTCATATTTTAAGTGTTAAAATACAATTGGATTTCTATAGGTGGTTTTAAATTTTTTTCTTACCTATATTTTATATTTTATCTCCCATTAACATATATACAGATTACCCATCACAAAATACAAATAATTTCATATAAAATTTTAAAATATGTGATAAGAAATCTCAAATATATATTATTTTATGCATACATTTATATGTGATATTATATACTAATATTTTAACAAAGTTTTTATAAAATAAACTAGAATTTTGAGAAAAGACTAAGAATAAAATGTTCCCTGTGTTTATAGTTAAGATTTCTTATAAATGCACACTCAACAAATATTTAATGTTAGCTTTGATCATTTTTATGTTGAGGATATGTGTGCTTCTGTGTGTATTTTTGTGTGTGTATAGTAGAATCATTGCTAAATGGCTTGGATGGGATGGAAACACATAAAAATATGGAAATATGGATGACTATGTCAATCGTTAAAAGCAGAGTTAGGAGGTTTTACCATGAAAGAATGTTGAATTTTATTAAATGCTTTTTCTACATCTGTTGAGATGATATGATTTTATCCTTCATCTATTAATGTGGTGTTTCACAGTTATTGATTTGCATATGTTGCACCATCTTTGCATCGCAACGATAAATCCCCCTTGATTATGCCGCTTAATCCTTTTAATGTGCTGTTGAATTTGGGTTGCTAACATTTTGTTGAGGATTTTTGCATCTATGTTCACCAGGAATATTGGCCTGAGTTTTCTTTTCTTGTAACATCCTTGTCTGGCTTTCATATCGGGGTAATTCTTGCCTTACACAATGAGTTTGGAAGTGTTCCCTCCTTCTTAACTTTTTTGGAAGAGTTTCAAAAGGATTTGTATTAATTAAAAAAAAAAGTTTGGTAGACTTCACCCATGAAGTTATCTGGTATTTGGCTTTTCTTTGTTGGGAAATTGTTTATTGCTGTTTCAATCTTCTTTCCTCTTATTTGTATGCTCATAATTTCTACGAAGTCATACATGAGAAGCTCACACCTGACCACATTCTCAATGATGAAAAGCAAAAAGAAACCTCTATCAAAATTCCAGTGACATTTTCCACAGAAATAAAATCAAAATCCTAACATTTGTATGGAACCACAAAAGACCCCAAACAGCCAAGGCAATCTTGAGAAACAACAAAGGTATAGGTATCATACTTCTTGATTTCAAATTATATTGCAAAGCTGTGATAGTCAAAACTGTCTGGTACTGGCACAGAAACATACACATAGAACAATGAAATAGAACAGAGTAGAAAAATAAGCCCAAGCATTTACAGTCAACTAATCTTCAACAAAGACTCCAAGAATATACAACAGAAAAGAATAATCTCTTCAGTAGGTGGTTTTGGGGAAACTGGATATCCACTTGAAAAATAATGAAATTGGACACTTACACATGTGTCTTACACCATATACAAAAAAGCAACTCAAGATGGATTAAAGACTTAAACATAAAGCGTGAAACCATAAAAATCCTGCAAGAAAACAGATAAAAGCTCCTTGACATTGGTTTTGGCAATGATTTTTTAGATATAACACTAAAAAACATATACAACAAAAGCAAAGTAAACAAGTTGACTACATCAAACTAAGATGTATTTTCCATAGCAAAGGAAACAATCAATAAAATAAAAAGAAAACCTACAGAATGAGAGAAAATATTTGAAAAACATATATCTGATAAAGTGCTAATATCAAAAAAAAATAAGGAACTCTAATACAACTCAATAGCACAAAACACACAACCTAATTTTAAAATGGGCAAAGGACATGGATAGTTTTTTTTTTTATTGTAAGACATACAAGTAAATATTAGGTATATGGAAAGGTGCTCAACATCAGTAATCATCAGAAAAAAGCAAATCAAAAACACAACGATATATCACCTTACACCTGTTAGAGTGACTATTATCAAAAAGTCATATAATAAGTGCTGGAAAGGGTAGGAAGATACATTGTAGGAGGGAACGTAAATTAGTACAGACATTATAGAAAACAGTATAAATGTTTCTCAAAAAATTTAAAAAAGAACTATCATATGATCCAGCAACCCCGCTTTAGGGTATATATTAAAAAGAAATAAAATTAATATGTCAAAGAAATATCTGTACCCCCATTATATACAATGGAATTCCATATACACAATGGAATATCATTCAGCCTTAAAAATGAAGAGAATCGCGTCATTTGTGACAACATGGATAAACCTAAAAGACATTACGCTAAGTGTAATAAGACAGAAACACGATGAAAAATACTGCATAATCTCAATTATATGTGGAATCTAAAGAAGTAAAACTCACAGAAACAGAGAGCAGAGTAGTGGTTGCCAGGGGCTGGAAGTTGAAAAAGATGGGGAGAGGTTGGTCAAAGGGTAAAATGTTTTAGTTATGCAGAATGAATAAGTTTTGGAGATCTAAAGTACAGCATGGTGACTATAGTTAATTGCAATGTATTGTATACTTGAGTTTTCTAAGAGAGTAAATCTTAAGTACCCTCACCACCAAGGGGACAAAAAAGCACAAACAAGCAAGCAAGCAAGAAGAGCAACTACATGAGGTGATGAATACGTTTATCTGCTTGGCTGCAGCAATCATTTCACAGTGTACAGGTAGGTATATGAAAACATCAGGTTGTACACCTTAAATATATATACTTTTTATTTGTTAATTATGCCTTAAAAAGCTGGGTTAGGGGAAGCTGAGTTAAATATTTTGCATGTTTTAGTAGAGGAATACAACTTTCAAATTACCTAGCCAAATTATCTATTTAAATAAAATAATATGGACTCAAACAACTTTGAAATTAAGGAAAAAAATATACATCAAATACCTTCCTTTGTAATTTGGAGCAATGTTCTAATTACAGCTATTACAGTAAAATATAGGAGCAAAGTCAAAAGTATGAATTTTTGTTTGTTTCCTTATGAATAGATACACTTTTAAAGCTCTATTTGCCTTGGCAAACATGACACTTGATTTTAACTGTGCAGAATGCATTTGATGGCTTTCAGTTAATACAATTAACGAGGTCCCCCCTTCCAAAGGATTTAATTAAGACAATAACACCACCAGCAACTTTTGATAGAAAAGAGCCACAGCTTTAAAAATAATTTGCTCTATAAAATTTTAAATGAGATCAGATTTAGATTGGACTTCTAAGTTTAAAAGGTATTGGTGAGTTAATAACATAATAGAAATGTAAAACCTTAATCCACAGAATGTGGCATTTAGAATTATATGTTTTAAAAACTATAAAAAAACTAAAAATAATAGAAAAAATATTTGAATATGTTTCACATCACATGGTAAAGTTAATAGATAATTTTATGGTTTATTTACAAATATTTTGAACAATAATTTATTTTTATGGATTTGAGAATTACAGACATGTTAGATGGCAAAGTAGTATAGGAACAACAATTTAAAACATCTACAGTTCCTTTCTTATACTGCTGTTTCATAAGAGATGCTGCACAGCAAAACAATAATTATTCCTTCATTGAACCTTGGAAATACAGTAAAAAAATTTTAAACAAAGACAGTATTATTTTTATTCAACATGCTGAGTATACTCCTTCTTTTCATTTCAATTAAGTGCTCCTAAGAATAGTGCTGTATACTTGAATTTCGTAATGGGGAAATTGCATGGATCATACTTTATAGATGGAAATTTCTACAAGAGTTACAAAAAAGTCTCTATAATGTTTATTAAACCCATTACTTGTTACCCACCCCTCCTTGTTTTTATTACACAAAATCATTTTAAGTCTTTGCTCAAATATTTACCCTTCAGTGATGGCCACATATTTAAAATTGAAATTCTCCCTGGTTCCTTAGCCTACGGTCTCCCTTATACGGGTGTGCTTTTTACCTTTTCCTTACCATTTGACACATTATAGCATGCTATATTTTACGTATTTATTATGTTAATTTACTTATTGTCTACCTACTACCACTAGAATATAAACGTCACAAGGACAGAGAATTTTTGTTTGCTTTGTTTATAGATGTATCCCAAGTCCTTGACTATTGCCTGTAAATTAGTAGGGCCTCAATAAAAAAGTTATTGGAATAGTGATATGGACTTAAATTAGTAACTTGTCTTCTCCTTAGAAACTTAACAATTCTCCAACAGAAAAACAGTCAAGGCATATGAGCAAACAATTCCCAAGGGAGAAAAGTATAGAAACACAACTTCACAAGTAATCAAAGAAATGCAAAATGATGTCTTGAGAGAACACTTGAAAAATTATAAAATAAGGTAAAACATTGTTGGCAATGAGTTAGGGAAACAGGTGAATACATTGTTGTGTAAAGTGGTATAATATTTATCAGCTGTTTTGTTAATATAAAGGGCATATTAAAATCATAACTAGACAAATAATGGAAAAATGGAAGGTACTATATATTTTATAGCTATGGAAAAATGGTAACAACTTAAATTTCCAATAATAGAGAATCACTTTGGCAACTTATTTCTATATAGAGAAATATTATAGCAATTTTTAAATTGCTATAATTTATAGCAATTTAAATTATAGCAATTTTTAAAAATTATGATGACAAGATATCCATTCCTTATTAACCAATGGAAAAAATAGGTAAGAAAATATATGTATCATAAAATATTTATTGGGGGAGGACATTTAGGGTAGAATGTAAGAGTGTGGGTTTGTAGAGTCAGACTTCCTGGGTTTGGTTATTTTCCATCACTTAACAGTTATGAAATAACTGCAAGTTAGTTCACTGAGTAGAACCTCTCTAAACCTTAGTCTAGACATCTACAGAATGAGGGCATAATATTATCTACTTCAGAGAGTTGTTATTAGGATTATGTGATAAAATCTATGTAGTGTACTTAACAGTGTCTGAGACATGGACATGCTCAGTAAATGTTAGCTGCTGCTATTGTTACATGCTTTATTTGGACGTCTACATGTGTCAGGAAAAATACAGAATGATTTATGATAAAAACTGTAATTATTACTTAAAGATTGGTTAGTATGTCATTTTATACTTTTATTTCTTTGAAAAGCCTACCCTATATTCCAAGTAATACCTGTTATTTGTGTAATAAATACACACACATACACGCAAAAGGCATAAGAAATATGTAAAACACATGACCAAACTATGTTTATTGTAGGATTTCACTCTCTTCCCTGATGTGAAAAATAAAGATTATATATTAGCAATTTGTCCTCAAAGGAATTAACTATTTTTAATGTTTTACATTTAAGAGCCTAAATATCTTCTTTTAAGGTCAAAATAGTCATTAAAATATAGAATGACCCCATTTGTTAAAAACCAGTTAATATAAAACCAACAAGAAAGTCTGAAAGTTTTAATAGGCTTTAACTTATGGGAGTAGGAATCTAATCTTTTTTTAATGCTTCCTGTACATGACACATTTATGCATTTTGTAATTTAATATAAACCTAATCCTATAAGGTGGACATTATCCCTATTTTACAAGTAAGTTCATCAAGTTTCAAGATTACTGTTAGTAAACTGAGAAACTGAGGCCAATTCAGGTTGACTTGACTGCAAAGTTCATGGTCTTTCCACCATTCAATACCAACATCTAGTGTTTCCTATCATGGATTCTTGAAAAGGCTAAGAATATGTAGCCAAGAGAAGGAAAAAGAATGCTTTGCAGGGTTAGGTAGGAAAGACTAAAAATGTACAATAGGTTGACTCAGATAGTACAGCTAGTATTAACAAGGTCAGGAATATTTCAACAAATGTACCTAAATATATCAATTATCATATTGGTATACATAGACAAAAATGACTAGTTAAAATGAATATATCATATATATCATTATGTATGCATAATGTATACATTATAAATATATATGTTTAGACAAGAAACACACTCAAAATGCCATAGAAATCTAAAGCTAAAGCGATGGAAAAAAGATATATTAAGCAAATATAAAAAAAAATCAGTTTCCTGAGACATTTATATAAAGGCCAAAAAAAAGTTAATCTCTCCAGCAATTCTATACCCATAAATATCCCATGCAGAAAAATTACCTATACCTTAATTCATTTTAACTTATTTTAAAATAGCCTTTTTAGTGGGTACTAGAAAATTTATTTTAAATGTCTAAATATAGCATGTCTACTGGTTCTTTCTTGTCTCCATGCTTAGCTCCCTGACTAGCAAGCAATGGATCAACCACAGACTCAGAATATTATGCAATATCTGAACATTTTTAGAGATAAATAATTCCACTAGTACCAAATGAACTCATTGGCATAATGTTTAATATAAAGATAGAAAATAATTATTTGGACAAATCATTGTGATACTGTGAAATTAACACTAGAGAAGGACGACAGCCTGAAGTCGGTGTTTTCTTTGTGATTTGTGAGCAAGTTATTTAGCCCATCTGTGCCAAAGATTTCCAGTTTCTATTTAATTATGAATTCCACCAACTTTAAATAAATGGTTGAGGTATAATGAGAAAGAGATAATAGCTTGCTTTTCAAAGAGAAATTTTTATTCTGTGGCCTGAAAGTACATAATGAAATCTTTTTCTAATTTCTGTACTGAGATTAGTTAAAATACATTTGATAATATACAGAGAATACAAAGCTTGTATCAAATGGAATGTCTTCTTGATATAAGCTATTTCCTGGAATGGAAATAATTTAAAATAAATACTTATTTCTTAGGTAAAGATTTAAATTAGATTAGAAAAATTTATATAAGAGTTTCTTTATTCTAGAAAAAGACAAATGTTATTGGGTTCCATACCCATTATCTACAGATTGCCTATGCATGATGTTTAAAAGCATTCTCTAAATACTAGAATCACAAAGTCTTAAGGTTAGAATATAATAGCCATTTACTAAAGATTCTTTAAATAGTCAATTAAGACATTATTTTTGAGAATACATTAATTTGTAATATGACAAATGGTGAGCACCACTCTCTATTTTTCTTTGACATTTCTGGATACCACTTCTCACTATTGAGCAAGTTACCTGGCCTCTTGGTGCCTCAACAAACTCCACATTACATTGTGGATGATATCTGTACCTATCACATTGAATTGTCATGAGGATTAAAGGGGTAACTGTCATACAATGTCTGTTTCTTATAAGCATTATTTTCTTCATGACCTTAAATATCAGTGTTTCCTAGCACTCCATTCTGGAACTACTTCAAGTAGCACATCCTTCTCACTGTCAACAAATAGCTTTGGCTCGAAATTCACATTTACAACTTCTTATGATGTCCCCAGTTGATTATTTTTTAGGTATCTCAACTCATCGTACCTCAAGCTAAATTCATTCTTAATCTACTCCTCATTCTCAACAAAACCCTTCCAATCTATTCCTGTGTATCTCCAAAATCAAATGTATTGAATAGCACCGATATCCAATCCATCTAGTTGACATCCAATTCAGGAAAAACTGAAATTATCCTTCACTTAAGACCAATATTATTTTGGCCACCAAATATGATAATCCAGCCTTCTATATATTGATTTATATTTTATTTTATATTATATACAAATAATTGTATATACTTAAGTAATTATAAAATAATTATATTTTAATATAATATACATTTCATATTCCTATTACCATCTTGCGTTGCCTCTCACTCATAAACTACTGAACTTATCTCCTAACTTTTCTCCCTCCCTCCAGTTTATCTCTATCTGAAGCATAAATTATCCACACTTCACATTATCACCTTAGTGATATTTCCAAAGCACTAATATAATCATGTCACTCTCCGCCTATAACACATAAATGTCCCTCCTCCATGTAAAGAATAAATCTCTAAATCTTTTTTCCAAAAAATCCTTCAATAATTTATTTGCTTGACATCTGGTCTAGTCTCATCTATCACCATACGCTCTTGCTTTAGACCCATATGAATACTTGTGATACCCACACACAAATTCTTTCTTTCCAACTTTAATCCTATATGCTCTTCCCTCTGGCATAATTTCCACTGCCCAACTATCTGAGAATCTCAGCACACACATGATGTTGTATGAAACTATCCCTTTACAAAGTCAACTTTTGGCCTTTAATCTGTTAATATCTTAGTCATAATTCTAATGCTGCTCTTATAAAACTGTACCATGATGGTCTACTTTTCTTGCTTTTTCAGGAGATAATGAAGAACTTTTATTTACCTTGTCTTCTCAAAACTACCATGTGAAATTTATCCAATCTAAAAAGAAGTATCTTTAACTTATAAAAATTAACAAAATATATATTTTAGACCCAGTGTGAACTGGCTAAATTTTATATTTTTTTCCAAAAAAACTGTAATTATTGTATACTTGTTTTAAACATTTTATGTGATTACTTTTTAAATTTTTTGTCATTGTTTGATTAATCTGATACTTGTTGCATATTTGTTGAACACTGTTAGATAAATGCTATAGTGGGGACCATACATATTCTGCTAAGACAAAAACAACAGAATTGGAGAATATTTTTATTCTCTACAAATCTCATTATGTGATTTTATTCCGAGGAACTTACAAATAAATAGGATCAAGACAAATACATCACAATGAAATGTAAATGTCTGATACTATAATTTTAAAGTTGAAAAAAAACAAATTCTAAGAGAATTTTAAAAATATCATCCAAATTTGGCTTCAAACCACTGACTCACTTCTCCTAAACTTGACTTCCAAAGATACAATTGTGACTAAATTTCATCTTGCTTTATATCTGGTACACACACACACACAGACACATACACAAACATAGCCTAAAAAGCAACACTGGTTGATATGCACTTTAAAGATCCCCAAATTAGCTTCTAACAGATGTAATATTGAAATCTACCTTAGGAATTCATTCAGTTATTCATTCAACAGACATTCAGCATCTCCTGAATGACAGACTTCTGCTAGGCACTGAGAAACAGAGATGAGTATATAATATTTTTTTTTGAAATGCTAAAATGTTTTTATTTTTATTACTTTTTACAAATTTATTTATTTAAATTGACAGATGAAATTATATGTATTTATTGTATCATGCACACTATTTTTAAAAACTCACACTTAACAAACCACTGTTCACAACTCAAAGAACTGACAAATGAGTAAAGCAAATCAGATACAGGAAAAACCATTACATCAGCATAATAATAAATTTTATGAGTATTTTCAGAGATATAATAGGAAGTGGTGTGAACTATTGTAAACTGCAGAATACGCATCTTTCATTTGGGGGAAGTTACTGCTGAGTTCCTATCAATTGTTACTTGGAGGAAATAGGAGCTTAAAGTTGACTGATAATTGTTTTTAAAGAAAAGCCAGCCGGGTGCAGTGACTCATGGCTATAATCCCAGCACTTTGGGAGGCCGAGGCGGGCGGATCACCTGAGGTCAGGAGTTTGAGACCAGCCTGACCAACATGGAAAAACCCCATCTCTACTAAAAATACAAAATTAGCCGGGAGTGGTGGCGGGCATCTGTAATCCCAGCTACTCAGGAGGCTGAGGCAGGAGAATGGCTTGAATCCAGGAGGCAGAGGTTGCGGTGAGCTGAGATCGCACAATTGCACTCCAGCCTGGGCAACAAAAGTGAAACTTTGTCTCAAAAAAAAAAAAAAAAAAAAAAAGCCAGAAGCCCAGATTTTTATATGAAATCCCTTGGGGTTCAAATATTCATAATCAATTAACCTCTTTATAAACAAAACAGAACACTTTGGTGACTAGTACAGCACAGCTCAAGAAAGCATTCCTGTTTACTGATTCTGGCCTGTAGGCTACTAGATCAAAACCTCTAGATTAAACTCTAATCTGAGATAACAAAACAGATCAGGTGTTTTAGTTTTAGATTAGTTTTGAAAGCCCAACCAAAATGAGTTATATAACTTATGAGATACTGATGGAGTTCAACCAATGCAGAGAAGGAAAGTCACAACTTCCCTATGCTGCCACACTGGAAAGAAGGTGTCGAGATTCAAGTTTGCTATATGAGTTCAATACTCATCCCACACTGCACGCCTCCTTGCTCTCAATATATACCTTGCTGGTCAGCTTTCTAATTCCTAAGATCATATACATATATACATACATTTTCCAGCTAGGTATATAAATAAAAATGAATATGGCATTTATAATAAAAATAAAAATTAATCACATGTGAGATATTCTGTAATGATAAAAAAAAGTACATTTCTGAAGCGGTCTGATATAAACTGAGAACTTGATACACCATTAATAATAATAATAATAATAATAATACCTTATGTATTATTATTACATGATACCTTATGAATTATATATGCCCTCTCATATATTCAGTCTTTTAACCTCTATATGTCTGAGTTTCTTCATTCCAAGTAGTGATAATGCCGTTTTTTTCAGGGTTGTTGTCAAGATAAAATTAAAAGTGTGTGGAGAAATGCCTTGCGTAGTGTCTACAACAAGGTGCACCTATTTACTTTTGGGTAAATAAACTTACTGGATGCTTCCCAGAGCTGGAGCTGAATGCTTGATGACAGAGATGCCAATCTAAATAAGGTACATCCCTGACCAGGCAGATTTCACAGTAGGGTAGCCCTGATATTTCAGTTGGGTTCTAATCAATCCAGAGAAAAAGACTTTCAAACTTTCTTCTGAAAGAGACAATATATGGAAATGTAACTTCTGAGATTGCTTTCTTAGAGTCTTACAATGGATTTAAAATGGAACGTTTGTGTGAATAAACAAAATTACAAGTCACTTAGTGTTTTTGGAAATAGCACAATAATAATTAGAGAAAATTATAAAAACTATATCAGATATTCATATTATGTGAAGTATTCTTTGTTATCAAACAAAACTTAGCTTTTGGATTTTGTTGTTATTATTGTGCCTGTTTCCATTGTAGAATAGCAATTCTTTAAAAAATCTTAGTGTACCATATTATACCAGTAGCACCTGCAAAACAAGAGAAAACAAGCAACTGATGGTTTCATATGGAAAGCAACCAGTATTTATTGAACATCCATTCTGGGTCTAGCTTTATGCTTGTCACTATCAGGAAAGACATTCGTATTAAAAGATACTGTATGTATCTTCCCTTAAGATATATACAGTCTTCCTAGGAAGGCAAGAGACACACATGAGATAGGTAACAAAACAAGTCAGTAAATGAACAAATGCCAGAATTAGTGATATAAACAACAGGTAAAGCCACACCACAAAATGTCTTCAATTAAATATCTATCCTGTTCTACTGTCAAAATAAGCAGAAGTATTTGTCAGTTGCCAGGAATTTACAAGAATTATTAATTATGCATGTATATATGTAATGAATAAAGCACATGAGAGGATAAAAATAAATTCCCCTCACGAATGCTGAGATAAGTCTGCCTGCAGAGGTTTAACTATAAAATCAATACATAATGGATCAAAGAATATATTTCTGTGAAACTTCCAGTCCATAGCAAAATTTCCTGAAAGTAATACATCTAAAAAAAGAATGTGCAAGTCACAAGGGAGTAGAAAGGGATGGCTGTTCAACATTGCGAGATAGAATGAAAAAAAAAAAAATCACAAAGTCACAAAATTAGCACTGCTCATCTAAGCACCAACCAGGGGAGAGTCTTGGTTCCCAGACATTGACTATTCAGTTCCCTGAGGCAAGGCTGCACCATTTGAGGAGGATGTATCCGGCTACCTCTCCCTAAAGGCAGCAGACAGTCAAATTATGTAACTAACACCTTTGTCCTAATTTCCTGCTTAAAAGAGAAAATTTTGGATTGCCACAGAGCTTCCCAAGAACAAGGAAAATACTAGAAAAAGGATGGGAATATGTACTCCCTTTTTTTAGTCACATTTCTCACAATAAAAGTAATTATAGTAAGGAACACCTTTTGAGCAATTACTATGTGCCAGGTGCTAAGTGCTTTACCTGAAATGACCCTTTAAACTAACACAATAATCCTATCAGCTATGCACAGCTACTGTCCCCATTTTTCAAATGAGGAAACTGAGGCACAGAGAGGTAACATTATTATTCAAGATGACACAGTCAGTAGACACTGAGATAAGATTTGGACCTAGGTAGCCTCACTCCAAAGTCCTTGATCATTTAAAAATTTGACACTATACTGCTTTGCACAATAACATATTACTTGATATTTACAATTTATACAAAATAATTCCGTGAGCCTGGTGGACATAAATCAGTACCTTTAAATGTCCCAACAGTTCTGGACCCTGCGAAAATCAAATTTCTGGGCTTTTAATGCTAGGTCTAGGTTTTTTTTTTTTTTTTCTTTTAGTCACATTTTGTAGTGACCAGTCAGCCACCTAGAGTGGGAGGGAATCTGACCACTACATGAGATTTCTTTTCTTTACTGTACACATATGCTCTCCCAAGTTCCATATATTTTCATCTATTTCTATATGATGTAGATAAAACACAATACTTTGTATCTCTGAAATAAGATAGCATTTGTTTCAAATTAACACACATTTTGATAATAAAAAATTATCAATGAGTTGTGTAAAAAAGATACTGTGTCCTGATATAAACAGATGGCATATAATCTATAACAAATTATCATTACAATTTTTTATTGTGAAAACAAGGCCAAATAAATGTAACATTTATTACCCTTAAATAAACCATTTTGAAGTAGCTAAATGATATATAGCCATTATTTTTCAGTTTCTTTAGCTGTATAATAGACTAGTATTTTACTACATTACAAATTTATTTCTTTTTTAAAGTTTGTTTTCTTCCTACAACATTACACGTTCTTAGAAAAGGTCCTAGAATGTTATCTTTTTATTCTATCCTAAAGAACATATGTTTTTTGCATGGTCAAAAGCCAAGAATAAAAATCTCGTCCTTAACACAACAGTTCTTCAAAGAATCTTTTTAGTTTTGAAATATCACAGATTCTTGTGTCTATTTCCTTAAAAAAATGCAAAAATTGGCAGCACTCAAGCACCAGCTCCTGCATTGTTTTCTTGAACGTGCACAGCCTGGGTAGAAAATCAAACATCAGAAAGCAAGTGATGTTCTTCCCACTAGCTCACTGAGTTCCTCATGCAAGAAAGGACATGGCACAGGGTTGGACACCCACTATCAGAGGCCCAACAACAGATGGACTGACTAAGAATTAGCAGTGATGCCAAAATCAGGAAATGTCAAAATAAAATTGAATAATGCACATAGGTTGAGTAAAACGGGGAAAAAAAACAACGTGTGCAAATAGTAACCCGAAATCAGAATCAATGTTGAAGGAAGCAAGATGTAAAATGTGTTTTCAATTACTGTAAGAAGAACCCAGTTCACGTGTTAGGGTTATAACAAAAAATAAAGAGAGTCGCTTATATTTTGAGAGTGCTAAATGACTGTTATAGTTCCCTCATGTTGATTTAGGAATCAATGCTAAGAAACAAATATAGAAGTTTCAGCCATTAAAGAATGTGTCTTTTGACCTTGGCTTCAAAGGAAGGTTGTTGTTTAGACAATTTGTGGGGTTGGGAGAGAGATCTACTCTAGAGACTAGAGATAACGTTTCAGAAATAGGTCTACTATAGAGAGCCTTGTATGCTAGGCTCATGAATATAGAAGTCACCCTTAAGGATGAGAGACATCACTGGGGTATTCTGAATATAAAAGTACTATGTGCAACATGGGAAAAGCAAATATTATGAAAATTATTCTGAGTTATATGGTATAGATTGAAATAGGAAGAATGGACGCTGGGTACTGGGTTTAGCTGAAAAGTATGCTAGATATTGGGAGGTTGACAAAAACTTTACATATCAACTGTCCCTTTAGGCTGTGCAAAAAACTAGCACCCCCTAGGACAGAGAGCAGAGCCAATGGCAATTCAAATGCCTTAGATAGTGCCTTAACCCATGTCAGGAATGATTAGCCTTCACTTAAGAATGGCTTAAAGTGAGGAAATGGGCTTGTTTTTCTTTGTGAATAAATTATGGCTCTACTCAGACTGAAAGAGAATAAGAAAGGGGAAAATCTTTCCAAAGACTTGGAAGAAAAATAGATCTCAAAAAATAATTTGCTAAAGAATCAGAAGAAACAATTTGAAGATGATTTGGCAGTTTTAATATAATGTTGAAAAAATGCTTTAGATGAATTAGCAGTAGGAAGATCTGGAAATGAAAATACATCTTCTGTGAGGTAATGGAGATGGGTAAGAAATGAATAAAACAGAAGATAAATTCATACTGCAGTCATAGAATTAAACTTTATTTTGATATTAGAAAAGAACAGCATAAACATTAAAGAAACTTTTTTTGAAAATTTTACCAGGGTGTAATTGAATAGGACAAAGAAAGAAAAATGGAGATGGACAACTAAAGCACATATGATGAAAGAACTGTAATTCATTCTTGAGAACAAAACCAGAATAACTAGAACAGGAGTAATACTCAGGACACATTTGTCAATATCTTTCCTGAATGGAAAAAGAAACAGATCAAGCAGATCACATAGGTTCACTGAACTCCAAAGAAATCAATGCAAAGAGATAAACCTAGATTTATTATTTTAAATTTATTATTTTGGCATCCTTTTCCTAATGATATATTAAAATGTATATTACATATACAGCTACAAAATCATATTACTCTTTTGCATCCTGAGTAATAAAAAACTTGTTTACCCATTTTCAGAGAAAAGAGACATTTAAAAAAACTATAAACCACCCATTTGAAGTTCCTGTGTAATGACAGTGAAACACATTATACAACATATAAAGACTTTTGACATAATACTAACTATACAATTTTGATGGGAAAAATTATTTAACACATTTTAAATGGCTAAGAAAGAAGTTAAAATAAAAAACTCTGTGATTATTTATAGCCATACCATCTTGAATTCACCTGATCTGATCTTGGCACCTAAGCAGGTTTGGGCCTGGTTAGTACTAGGATGAGAAATTACCTAGGATTGCTGGGTGCTGTAGGCTTGAAACAAACAAACAAAAAAGAATGGGAAGTTGTACTAATAAATGAATTAAATTTATTATCCATTTGAAAGAATGTTTTCCCAAAATACAAATAATTCCTTATGGAAGTATTATTTATAAAAACCTAAATTAGAACCAAACAAAATGTTCCTCAATAAATGGTCACACAGTGACATAAAATTTAGGTATCAAAATGTTTACAAAATTATTTTAATGCCACAAAAAGCATTTAACACACAATCCTGTTAAGTGAAAAAGAGAAACTATAAACATATATAAAGAATGTTAGATACATGCAGAATGTCAGAATAAATATGAGGAATAAAATAAATATATTGTATTAAGAGTATTTTATCTTCAGGGAATCAGTTGTGATACATTTCCTGCTTTTGTTTTGTTAAATAACTTTCTACACTTTCTACATTTTCTATAATGAGCACTATTATAACCAAAAATATAGAGAGCTAAAATAATATTGAATTTTGTTATTCTGTTGAAAGAATTGTGTATTTTTATATTTAGGCTAGAATACATCTGACAAAATTATATAGTTTTATAATGCTCATATTAAAATCATTATAAACTCCATTTCAATTAGAGACATACAAATCCCTTAAATATGTACATGTTAAATATCCTTAATATTTTAGGTATAATACCAACTTCCCTTTAACGTCCAGGAGGAGTTTTACTGTAGTCTGAGTTGGTGGTTGACTGCTTGCTTTGATTTTATACAAACACTTTCGAAACTCAGTTTGGAAGCTTATAAACAAGGAGATAATGGGCATGCACTTAGTAAAGGATTCCACAGCATCAAAGAATTGAAAGCAAGTTTAAAGTATTCTGTGTTTTATACATTACCTTCTTTTGGATTTTGTTAGATTGCATATTAGAGGAAACCGGCTTTTTTAAAACATTGAGTTATGAAGAAAATACCTTTTTGGAAGATAAAATAAAAGAAGTGATAATGAAAGATACATACTGGCACACAGAAAGGTATATGAGAACTTCCTGTTTGCTCACATCCTACAAAGAAACTATAATTTATTATATTTTCCATAAATATTCCTGAAATCAAGACATTTATACATGAGTGAATGAATGAGTGAATGAATAAGTGAATGAAAATGTCAATGTAAATTTCGTGAATTGCTAAAAATGTTAAAGAATTTTTAGTTCCCTCAATATGTGTGTCTTGCTTTGCTTGTAAATAGTGTAGCTATTTTAGCTTAAGTGGACCAAATGTATTTTAAATCTTTTGCGGGGCAGAGTAAGGCAGGAAGAAGAACAGAAATAAGAACTTCTTTTGTTTTAATTTTAAACCTATCCAGGCAAAAACTATGTAAAGCTTATATTTTATAATCTAATATATTGCATTTATTTTATTGTAACCTGTGGTCTCCCAATCATAAGTTTTTTTTTTAACAAAATGTATTTTAAGGAAATAATATCAGTAATATAAATTTATACAAAGAGTATCCTGGTGGGTATATTTTCAAAAGTCAGATTTATTACCCTAGAAGTGTTCATATGATGGGCAAGAGTTCCAGGTAAGTCTTGGAGGTCAACAGAGGCACTCTCAGCTAAATCAGCCATATAAAATCTTGATAAATTATATGAAGATACAAAGCTACTATTTAGGAGAACCAATGTCTCATTTTTATTATGTAAACATCATTTCTATGCATGAAGCACAAGTGGCCTTCATTACTCTTTATCTCTATGAAGCACTGTGTTGTTTTCCTATATCCCAAATCACTATTTCTATAGAATAAATTATGACTAGAGAATCCATCAGACTCTGGGGCAAAGACTGAAGCAGTGGCAAAGGAAATTTAAATACCAGAAAGATTAAATGTCTTATTT
Organism: Pongo pygmaeus; assembly: GCF_028885625.2. NCBI lineage: Eukaryota > Metazoa > Chordata > Mammalia > Primates > Hominidae > Pongo > Pongo pygmaeus. Next base: position 95,085,773 of record NC_072379.2, on the reverse strand, counting down.
CAAAAGAGGCAGAGGAAGGAAGCACCTGAGAATGACTCTTCAAGCATTTCAAAGTCACTCTCTTAGTTAAATATGCTTAGGAGATATGTAGCTCTCAGAAGTAAGAGTCTAAATGACGAAGAAGAATAAAATAGTCTTGATTTCAAGTCTTCTTTGTAGTTAGCTGAATTCAAACTTTTTATTAGACCACTGAACTTAACCTAGATGGAAAGCATTAGCATGGCCCTTTACACAAAAATTATTAAATAAATGGCACACATCTAAAGTAGACCTTTTATTACTTGGATCTAGTTTGACCCCTAAGTGTTTATATTATTAATTGCTCTGAGAGAAGTGTAGGAAACAAAAACTAGTTTTGTGTTGTTGGTGCATGCTGTTACATTCCATCTTTCATGAGGGCGCAGAATTTGCTGACACTTGATGAAGCTTAACTAATGTTATGGTGATTGCTATGGTTTGAATGTGACCTCTCCCAATTTCAGTGTGAAAACTTAATCCCTATTGTGGTAGTAGTAAGAGGGGTGGGCCTTTGAGGGATTTATTAAATCATGCAGGATCCATCCCTATGAATGGATTAGTGCCTTAGAAAAGAGCTGGAAGGAACTAGCTTATACCACTTTTACCCTCCCACTTTCTGCCATGTGAGGGCATAGTGCTTTGTCTCTTTTGGCCTCCTGCTCTGCCACGTAAGAACACAGCAAGAAGGTCTTACCAGACAAATAATGCTTGTGCCTTGATCTTGGACTTTCAATACTCCTGACCTATAAGAATAAACTTCTGTTGTTTATAAATTACCCAGTCTGTAGTAAAGTATTTTGTTATAGCAGCATTAATAAACTGAGAAGATAACCATAACATTGAGAAGAGCTATTAGTGAAGAGGTCCCTATAAATTTCATAAAATTAATCAGGGAAGAAGGGAAGGGTAGAAATGAGAATAAACCAAGCTTGTGGCATATTTGGCATTAATCATTAGGTCAGCTTGCTCTCTGACCTGCTTTCTCATAGTTGTTTGTCACCTATTGTCTCAGAATCATGCAGATCCTACATGATAGTTTCCCTTAACTGCTCTATAGATAACAACTTGAGCATTGTGAAATGTTAAGTTTTCCTTTTGAAATATTCTTTCAGGGCCTGCACACCAATGAAACTACTGATATCAGCTGTTCTGAAGAACCCCAGAAGAGACTGAATCACTAAAGAATGCAGTTTCCACATCCTGATGATTTTATCATCCTTACTCTGACCAAACAATGACCTCAATTTTACAGCCCCTCACACTCTATAATTATCCTAAAAACTTCAGCCCAGAACTCCTCGGGAGGACAATTTGAGGGTTTCTCCCACTTCCTTATTTGGCTGCCCTGTAATCATTAAACACTTTCTCTGCTGCAAACCCTGTTGTCTTGGTGTATTGGTCTGTTACTGTGCAGCAGGCATTAGGAACTTAGTGGTCCTACAATATCAGAGTGTGAAACCACTGGCCAGAGAGTTCTGGATCTAAATTCTGATTTTCCCATTTATTGGCACTGTGATCTTGGACACATTATGTAAAGTTTATGGTCCTCAGTTTCTTATTTATATAATAGAGATAGAAGTTTTTTTTAATCTGTTTAGAATGAAATGAGCAAACATAATGGAAGAACCAAGTACACTGTTGTAATACAATGTAAATCAATAGACATTGTCTCTCTCCTTCCCTCTTCCTTTCTTCCTTTCTCCTATTTGCATTTCCTGATATAATTACCAGCATATAGAAATAAAAACATATTTTAGTAAATTTGTAGCAAGGCCAACAGCTATTAAAACAAGGTAAAACAATATTGTGATTAAGAGTAAAGTGTCTAATTCTGGGGAAGTTTCCTTCTAAGTGTTTTGACATATTTTATTTAATCTTCCTGTGAGGAGTTCAATATGGAAGCTAAATTACAATCTTTACCACAAAATAAGAAAGAGGCAAGAAAATAGAATATTTGATAAGCATTTCTTAAAGACTGCTAAGGAATTGTAGTGTGTGTGGTATGAAGTTATTCATACTGGCCTGCAAGCAAGCATTCTGGCAAGATAAAATTATATAAACAAATTTAAAAATATTCTTTTTGGATATGTTATGGTCTGAATGTATGTTTCCCTCCAAAAATTATATGCCAAAATCTAACCCACAATGTGTTGGGATTAAGAGGTAAGGCCTTTTGTGTAGTACTAAAGTGATGAGGGAAGAGCCCTCATGAATGGGATTAGTGCCCATATGAAAGAGGCCTGAAGGAGCTTGTTAGTCTCCTCCCCCATGAAAGGACACATAGAAGGTGCTGTCTATGAGGAATGGATGCACACCTGACACCAAGTCTGCTGGTGTCTCGATCTTAGACTTCCCAGCCTTCAAACTGAAAGCAATACATTTTTGTTGTTTATAAATTACCCAGTCTAAGGTATTTTATTAGAGCAGCCTGAATGAACTAAAACAGTATATAAAATAATTATTTGTAAATTGTATTTGCAAATATTTAGTTCAAAAGTAAAGTGACTTAAGCAAAGGTAGCTGGAAAATGATGGTAATATTTTAAAGGATCAAAAAATACCAGGACCCTATTATTCAGGACAAGTTAGGAGTCTTCACTTGAAGACCATAGGATTGTTTTCCAAATCACCACCCAATATTGTTGGCAAATCCTAGCCAAGATAAATATGAAAACAATATACAGTAGCTAAACACTAAATGTGGGTTGAATGAATGAAACAATTAATTTACAATATTCCATATTTTCTTTCAAAATAGACATGCTCATCTTTTAGATTTATAGAGTAGAAACTATTTTAGCTGCAGGTCTTTTTTTAAGCCTGCACTGAATGAGTTCTTTAAATTAGAAAAGGTTATAGCACATTTCTTCGCCTTGTGTAACAAACACAATAGCTCCTAAGTGCCTCTGGCGTTAAAAAAACATCTGAAAGCCTGAATATATAGGATAAAGTTTTAACTTGTTCCCTCAGAACTTTATGGACAAAAGTTGAAACATAATAAGCTAATTCTAGATCTTGCAAATTATCCTGTTTTTAATTGTATGATGTGAGATAAATATCATCTGTAAATGCATATATCAGATCTGTACATGTATAATCAAATCTAAGAACAATTTTTCTTCAAAAACTGTTACCACTAGCTATTTTGACCTGCAGAATTTCTCAAAAAAATGTCCATTTTAAAACATAAAGTATTAATGGCACTTAAGAAGCTGAGAGTATACGGCAAAATGACTTTATGACTTCCAAATCTACTCATTGATTGGTTTTGCAGATCATAATGTAAAAATTGTAGCTGTATGTAAACAATACAAAAAGTGACTATTCTTAAAAGTCAAACATTACAGAACTACTTACAATATTATGACTTTGATATGACAACCCAGAAAGAATTTGAAATGAACACTCAATAGAGGTGGTTAAGACATATTTAGAATTCAATAATGTATTCTAAAAGCTTGCCCAGTTTATCCAAATACTCTCCCATTTGAAATCTGATGTACATTGCCAAGTATATGACGTTTTGATTGGGAATTAGAGAACCATCAAATAGGACTCAGCTGAATTTGAACACTGATAGTTATGTAAAAAATTCAAAACAGTTGTAAGTACATGTCCCTAAATGCTTTAGCACAAAAGACTGTGCCACTCAGTATCAAGGCAACGGATTACCTTTTCAGCAACAGTATTTTCGCCTGCCCCCCAAAAACTGAACATGTCTTGTATGGGTGCCATGATTATTGAAAGCTTAAGATTGTTTCAGACAAAATTTAATAGTTGCACTTTAAAAATTAAGTAAACATGTCTTAGGCCCACCACAGTGCAGAAGAGGAGCTAAACTAATAACTCTCTAAATTATTAATGTCATTGATAGTAGAGAAGTGATGTATGGCAAATCTTATGGTTTCTCAATAAGTCCTGAAATTCCAATAGCCATTCCTAGAAACTTTATTTTTCTGGAATGCATACCAAACAAAATAGATAGAAATGCTGCCTGTTGAGTAATTCCCAAGAGCTGACTCATATCTTAATCATTCTTTCACTCAGTGATCATTTATTGCTTACTGGCTTTGGGCCAGTCACCATGCTAGGTGCTAATGATACATACTCAGATAAGAAAAGGCTCAGCTCAGCTTTAAGAGCCTCACAATTGATGGAGGGAGAGAGACATTTAAAACTCTAATAAAATTTGATAAGCCCAACAGTTGGGATCTACACATCATGCTGTGTATAGAGCAGAGAGCTACAAATAATTAATCTTGTCTCAATATTTAAAAAAAACTCTATAGGGGATATCCCTTCGATCTGGAACTTGAATTAATGCTAGGATTTCATCAAAATTAGAAGAGAGTAGATATATTTGACATATATAACAGCATGAGCAAAGGCATGGTCAAGTTAGAACATCTTGAATGGTCTACGAAGTGTCTTCTAAAAACAATAGTAAATGACTCTACCCTTAATCTTTTCAACTCCTATCTCTGTAGCCCTTTTGTGTCTGCTCAATTTACACTGCAGTATAGCCTAAGAGAAAGGACCATGCAGCAGGGCTGGAATTACAGTGATGAAAATGAGGAACACACCCCAGAAGCAAATTTTAAAGTTGCAAGGAAAAGATGAAAAGCCATATAATATTTTTTTAAATCAAAATTAGTGCAAAAATATATGATGAATAAAATATAAAAACATTAAATAAAGACATGCTGCTATAACCTGGCAGTGTTGCAAAATGGGAGGAGTCCTTTCGATCAGCCAAAAGGTTTCTAGCCTGCACAGCCTCTTCAAGTACCCTTCAGTCCTTACAATGGTTGGGTTTATAGAGACTGACAATTGGGAGTAAAGACCTTTATGCAAACAATCACTTTTTTATTGTAAAACTTTTATTAATTTTTTACTTGGTTCAAAAATAGGAGGATATTTTGATAAATATCAATAGTGGATGAATTATTTCTTTTTCCTCAGGCTCTGATATGGTGTCACAAGGCAGGCACTGCACGGCAAGATTCCTTGCCCACCTCTGTTTTTAACTTACTCTAGAATCTGGGAGGAGTCACTTAGCTCCCCTGAGCTGCACTGTTCATACTCATTAGTAAATTAGGGATAACAGCAACTACTCTAACAGCAGAGCTATTGTGAGCAAAGTAATTTGAAAGAGCTTTATAAATTTAACCTACAACTCAAACTATATCAATTTAACAATTTCCAATCAGTTCAAACTCAGAGACATCATATGCATGTTCCAACCATCCTCTTCCAAATACCACACTATTAGAAATAGGCAACGGTACTTTTCCTGCAGTAGCTTGGTGTTCTGAGCATGGAAATATATGTTTTACTACAAGACTGAAACGATCTGGAGTCCATAAAAAATTATATCAAATATCTTGGAATTTTTTATATTCAGAGCAAAAGCTATCACTTAAAATTTTACTCCAGGTATGCCCCCTTGTTAGCTCCTATATCCTGGATGTAATATGGGTACCATTTCATCTCCTCATTGATAAAATACCATATTACACACAAAAAAGGGAAATGGTAAAATTAAGATTCAGTGTCTGAACAAATGGAAAGACATTCAGAACGGTCTTCAGAAACAGATTCTAAGTGCACTTGTAATGATTGACTTTCTTCTCTAAGAATCACCAAGTAACTAAATAAGGAATGAAAAGCTACATTAAGAAATGAGGCTTAATATATATATATATATCTCTCCCCCTCCCTCTCTCTCTCTGTCACACACAAACACACACACACACACACATACACAAAAAACACACACACACGTAATCACTGACCTTTATTTCAGACCCACTAGAAAGAATAAGTCCCTCAAAGATAATCACTAACATTAGGTAGTCTTAATATCACAATTTATATAGTCTTTTTAATAATTCCCCTTGCTTTACTTAAACCCTTTTCAGGACTACCCTTGATATGTCAGCATTTGCTAAACTCCTAGGCATTTTAGAATTGCATTTGATTAGCTACTTTCTTCAATTTAGATGTAGGTTTTGTGGTTGTCTCAATAGTATGAGGTTTTCACTTCAATTTTTCTTGCTATACTAAAATTGTGACTGTCATCTTAAGGCATGCAGTAGGACTAAGTTGTAACTTCTCAGCCCATGTCCCTGGTATCCGTTTGCCTATCAAACACTCAGTCCTATTCATCTTTCCATCTGGCTTCTCTTTTCACTGTACAAGTCTTATTAGCCTTTTGAGTCACCCTGAGTATCTCAACTGACAAATTCATTATCCTTTAAGTGTTGCACACTTTACCAGCACTCCTTCTTAAAACTCTATCTTGCTTCACCTTCTAATGCAACAGCACAAGGCTCCCTCTTTATCATGGATACATTTTCATTCTCCATTCCCTCACTCCCCTCACTCCCCTCCCTCCCTCCCTCCCTCCCTTCCTTCCCTTCCTTCCCTTCCCTCCCTTGCCTCCCTTCCATCCCTTCCCTTCCTTCCTTCCCTTCCTTCACTTCCTTCCCTTCCTTCCCTTCCTTCACTTCCTTCCTTCCCTTTCTATTTTAACATTGGTGTCTCTGATTGTATTCTCTTGCTATCTTTTTCTTCTCTGCCCTGAGCTCAGATATCTTCTGAAGGCCAGATAGGATGTTTTTATTTGATACAATTTCCTGAAGGGCTACTAGTAATTTTTGATTACCATGCCCACAATGAAACTCTTTTCATTTATGGTGTCACCATTTTCAAAATCACCCAGTCATAAAACACTGGCATTATTTTTGACTACTCTCTTCTTTTCTTTATACCCCACATCCAAAAATCTAGAGTTGAATCATGAAGTTTTAACACCTGTAATACTCCAAATGTCTGCGATGCAGGTGGGTGGCAATGAAGTACAGGGTTGATATGGTTTGGCTCTGTGTTCCCACCCAAATCGCATCTCATCTCGAATTGTAATCCCAACATGTGGAGGGACGGGACCTGGTGAGAAGTGATTGGATCATGGAGGTGATTACCTCCATGCTGTTCTTGTGATAGTGAGGGAGTTCTGATGAGATCTGGTTGTTTGATAAGTGTTTGGCATTTTCCCCTACTCACCCTCTCTCTCTCCTACCCCCATGTAAGAAGGTTCCTGCTTCCCCTTCACCCTTCTGTCAGATTATAAGTTTTCTGAGATCTCCCCAGCCGTAAGGAACTGTGAGTCAATTAAACCTCTTTTGTTTAAAAATTACCCAATCTCAGGTTGTATCTTTATAGCAGTGTAGAAATGGACTAATAGGAGGGTTAAAGGCAATCAGATTGATTTGATTAGGAATACCCATCTAACTTCTCACTATTTGACATTAGCAGTTTACTTTCTTATCTAAAAATGATAGTTATATTACCTAGTAGATTATTGTAAATATTAAACACAATAAGATAATATTTGGGAAGCTGAACACCTGGTATCTGTTATTAGTATGGCATGTCTCTATATGTAACCTATTCCTCAAGTAGGACCACCTAAATGGTCCTGTCTATTTACATATATACCTGCCTTTTCTTTAGCCTAGAATATCCTTCCATCCCACACCATCTAGATCCTACCGATCATTCAATATCCATCTTAAATATTCCTTCCTCCATGAAGCCTTTGCTGATAAACTACCTTTCTATATTAGTGCAATCTTTCTTCCTTTCAGCACATATATTACTTTGTATTCTCTTTCTTCCTTTCATCACATATATTGCAATCTTTCTTCCTTTCATCACACTATTACTTTCTTAGACATATATTACTTTGTACTACTTGTACCACTTTGTACTACTCTTTATCTCCTGTATTTTTCAGTATTTTTAAATTTGGTAGACATGTTTCTCACCACCATATTTCCCAAGACTTGACTGCTACAATGCTATTGCTCACCCAGGCTATTGTTAATTTTACCATATTCCTTCTCCCTTTATTTGAAGTCATTTAATTCATTCCAAGATAAAATGGTAACTTCCTTGGAAAACAGTATCATATTTATCTTTTTCTTGTCTTCAGCGCGTAATACTTAGCCTTATTCAAGTAATGCTCAAGATATTTTTGTTAAATAACTTTAAATTGGAGAATTATAAATTGAGCCATACTGCCCAAGGTAATTTATAGATTCAATGCCATCCCCATCAAGCTACCAATGACTTTCTTCACAGAATTGGAAAAAACTACTTTAAACTTCATATGGAGCCAAAACAGAGCCCACATCGCCAAGCCAATCCTAAGCCAAAAGAACAAAGCTGGAGGCATCATGCTACCTGACTGACTTCAAACTATACTACAAGGCTACAGTAACCAAAATAGCATGGTACTGGTACCAAAACAGAGATATAGATCAATGGAACAGAACAGAGCCCTCAGAAATAATGCCGCATATCTACATCTATCTGATCTTTGAAAAACCTGAGAAAAATAAGCAATGGAGAAAGATTCCCTATTTAATAAATGGTGCAGGGAAAACTGGCTAGCCATATGTAGAAAGCTGAAATTGGACCCCTTCCTTACACCTTATACAAAAATTAATTCAAGATGGATTAAAGACTTAAATGTTAGACCTAAAACCATAAAAACCCTAGAAGAAAACCTAGGCATTACCATTCAGGACATGGGCGTGGGCAAGGACTTCATGTCTAAAACACCAAAAGCAATGGCAACAAAAGCCAAAATCGACAAATGGGATCTAATTAAACTAAAGAGCTTCTGCACAGCAAAAGAAACTACCATCAGAGTGAACAGGCAACCTACAAAATGGGAGAAAATTTTCACAACCTACTCATCTGACAAAGGGCTAATATCCAGAATCTACAATGAACTCAAACAAATTTACAAGAAAAAAACAAATAACCCCATCAAAAAGTGGGCAAAGGATATGAACAGACACTTCTCAAAAGAAGACATTTATGCAGCCAAAAGACACATGAAAAAATGCTCACCATCACTGGCTATCAGAGAAATGCAAATCCAAACCACAATGAGATACCATCTCACACCAGTTAGAACGGCAATCATTAAAAAGTCAGGAAACAACAGGTGCTGGAGAGGATGTGGAGAAATAGGAACACTTTTACACTGTTGGTGGGAAAGTAAACTAGTTCAACCCTTGTGGAAGCCAGTGTGGCGATTCCTCAGGGATCTAGAACTAAAAATACCATTTGACCCAGCCATCCCATTACTGGGTATATACCCAAAGGACTATAAATCATGCTGCTATAAAGACACATGCACACGTATGTTTACTGCGGCACTATTCACAATAGCAAAGACTTGGAACCAAGCCAAATGTCCAACAATGATAGACTGGATTAAGAAAATGTGGCATATATACACCATGGAATACTATGCAGCCATAAAAAATGATGAGTTCATGTCCTTTGTAGGGACATGGATGAAATTGGAAATCATCATTCTCAGTAAACTAACGCAAGGACAAAAAACCAAACACCGCATGTTCTCACTCATAGATGGGAATTGAACAGTGAGAACACATGGACACAGGAAGGGGAACATCACACTCTGGGGACTGTTGTGGGGTGGGGGGAGGGGGGAGGAATAGAATTAGGAGATATACCTAATGCTAAATGATGAGTTAATGGGTGCAGCACACCAGCATGGCACATGTATACACATGTAACTAACCTGCACATTGTGCACATGTACCCTAAAACTTAAAGTATAATAATAATTAAATTAAATAAAATAAATGAATAAATAAATAAATAAATAGAGAATGAGTCCAATACGGTTAAGAAAAAAATCAAAAACATCTCTTACTATAATCTCTTGTTCCATTCCATGACAGAAAATCAGAAAACACATAGAAAAATAATAACTCAATTTAATTTAGACCCATGGTGTTTCCTTTCATTCCTTTTGTTTTGTTTTGTGACAGGTTGGATTGCAGTAGCATGATCTCAGATCACTGTAACCTCTGCCTCCCAGATTCAAGAAATACTCGTGCCTCAGCCTCCTGAGTAGCTGCGAATACAGGCATGCACAACCACACCCAGCTACTTTTTATATTTTTAGAAAAGATTGGGTTTTGCCATGTTGGCCAAGCTGGTCTTGAACTCCTGGCCTCAAGCGATCTGCTTGCCTCGGCCCCCACAGTGCTGGGATTATAGGCAAAAGCCATCACGCCTGGTCCCATGCTGTTTTCTATAAAATACTTTTGAGGAAAAATAGTCAAATGTAACTTTCCAATAATGATGCAGAATGTTTTAGAAAAGCAAATTATCACTTATCTCCTTAATCAAGGACTGCTTCTTCTAGCCAAGTCTCTCACATATTGGATGTATCAATCTAATCTTGTGCACATGCTGTATTGAAATCATTGTTCAACATTGACCATATTTGTGATTTAACTATATAAATTTTCTATTGTGCTTAATCTGGCAATATCTACACTTTATTTTCTAGTTATTATGTGACAAGAATTTAAAGCCGAGGCAATCATACCAAACTTGTTAATTGATTCTATTTGCAATAGAGAAAAATGCACTGAATGTTCTGTCATGAGTGACTCCTAAGTAAGACCTTGACTACCTTGTACGCTTGGTGATAGTTTTACCTCGAATAAGTAAATGTTTCTTACCGCTGAGGATAACGCTCCAACTGGTCTCTGTCAGTCAATTATAATACACAATATTTTTCAGATTTATGTGTGTATTCCTGTTTCTTCAAAATGAATAACTCTTTAGGTGATATAATATCCATTTGAGTGCTCTGGCAGCAAGTCTTTAATTCTTAGAGTCCCATTATTGTCTCCTGCAAGTCTCTAATGATCCAGCATTCACAAGCACTAGCCATGTCACCTTTGCTTCTGTTCCTGCTTCATTCCTATAAATTGGTTCCAATAACTTGGCTTTTGCACTGTTGTTTATGAAACACCCATCAAGAAAGAATATACCAAAATTGGAGACAGGCAAAATCAATTACTGCATGTTATTTCAGAGTAGTTCAAGGATGTATCTTTTATTAACTTTCTATTGACTAGGCTATTTTACAACTTTGTAGGGCTAGAGGTTATCTTGCAGAAAACTGTTATAAATTCAGATTTCGTATCTGATGGTTATGAAAATAATCCTTGTCTCTACTAATGTAAATAAATGTCCCCAAGAAATGCAATTGGTTTTAACCTGATTTAAAAAAAGGTAATTCCTAACATTACAGTGTATTACTCTGTAGTATATTAACTGGTTTTATGTCCATTAGAAACTCATTTCAGCATTCTTGACAGATTATATTAATTTCTGTCCCCTAAGACCTTTTTTTAAAATCCAGTCTTTATCTTACTAGTTACTTTATTAATCAATGAATTAAAAACATCTTTGACACGTTTATTTTATGTTGTATGAGTCATTTTTTAACCTTTTGAAAATTATAATTCAGAAATACCAATTCTTATGCTAAAATTTTTATAATATAAAAAGTATAATGTGAGTTAACATCTATTCTGTCCTTACTTTGTGACAGTCTTATTCTGAGTATTCTCTCTGATTCATTTACTTTTCACAGTAACTCTACAAGGTTAGCCCGTTTTTATTACACTAATTTAGAGAGTGAAAAATTGAGGCACAAGCAGTCTAGCTTGCTGAAGGCTATAAGGCTCTATCTGAAGCCAAAATATTTTTATTTGAGTCTATACATTACCTTCTTATATACTGTATATCTTTATGTTTCCAAGCCCATGCCTTCCTATAAAATATGTTAGTTTATTTGGGACTCAGGTTCTGTCCTGATCCCTTTCCTTCTAAGATTCATTAACTGTTAAATCTTACTGCTTCCTAAGCAATGCCTAATGTCCAATCTGTGAGGTGACCCTCAAATCTTACAAAACACCTTCTTAGCACAGTGGTTCTCAAACTTGACTGTGCATCAGAATCACCTAGAAGGCTTGATAAAATAGATTGTTGAGCTCCATTCCCCAGAGTTTCTGATCTGGCTAGTAGGTCTGGGTGGGGAAAGAGAATTTGGAATTCTAAGAATTTCCCAAGTGATGCTGATGCCTCTCCTCTGGAGATCACACTTTGAAAACCACTGTCTTAGTACATATTGCTAAAGCTCTTGCAGATTGATTGCTAGTTAATCTAGATTAGGCTATCATTTATTTCTTGATCACAATACTTATATTGCTCACTTGATTTCTCTGGATAGGTCTAACCTTTCTTCTGCCTGCTTTTCTTATCGTAGAAGCAGTTGTCCTCATATACGTTGTTATTAATATAACTATAGATGCAAATATCCTGAAATGTGTTGGGAGGTGACCTCAGTATAGCAACTGATTCTCCTAAAGGCTTCAGTACATAGCCCTATTTGTCACACCTGCTATAGTCTGAATATAGGACAGTAAACATTTTGGGGGATGGGGTGAGAAGTTACTTGGAATATCAACTTTTTATTGTTATAATGTCTGCAAATTATTACCCTTGACAACCCTACTAATTATATTGCTCCTACCGCCACTACTATTGTAATTGCTTCCATCTGATCCCCTACTGATTCCTAGCTCCAAGGCTGCTTCTTCATGGCCAAATAGCTTCATGGACATTGTGTCCTTTTTTCAAAGTTACTTCCTGGTCTAGCATTAATGATTTATGGGCTCAATGTAATAATGGTTAAACAGTGATAAGAAATGAAGAAGTTAACAGATTTGACATTCAATTTTCTCATGCTATTCCACCGGTGTTGAACAAAGGTACAAGAAAAATAACTATTCATTTTGGGAAAAACAGGAGTGGAAACATAAAAGATGAAGAAATACTGCTTATTCTTTCTTGACAAAACAAACCTGCTTTAGCAGTTAAGCAGACCAGTTTGTGATCATACTATAGCAGGTTGCTAGGCTACTTTATGTCTAATGCACCAATATTGACAGAGGTCTGGCTTGCAAACATGCTTTTAAACAGTTTTCTATAGGAGAATCAGCAGAGACTAAAGAAAAATAAAATAAATAATAAAAAAACAGCGTTCTGCCATATCATTTTCTTATTAGATTTTCCAATAGCCACCCAGCCTATCACCATATCATAAAACCAAAGTATAAGATGCTCTGTAAGTGTTAATATATTTAGAATAGTAGTTGGTTTTAAAGGTTTGTTAGATTTTTACTGGAGCTTGCAAGTTAGAGAATCTGTTTGAAGAACATCAGAAAGTGTACTCTACTTTCTTCAGACGGCTAGCTGGAAGGAATTAACACTGAGCTTTGGTCAGGAATAGACTAAAAGGAAGGAAGCAGTTATTTTTCAGATAATATCCTTACTCATACATTTCATCAATAGAATGCCAATTCTGACTTTTTTTTTATAGTAAATAAAGAAGAAAAGGCATATCCTGGGGCTCTAGTTTCCTCTGGCTTCTCTCATATTACCCTAAAATATCTTCCAGAAAAACTCAAAATTGAGTGGCAATTGTGAAAATGATGTCACACTGTTTAATTCCATTTTAAAATTCTCCAACTTATAATTCACAAGTTATAAATCTTTTAAAATCTACATATAATGACCGTTTTCACTGGGACCATTGAAGGATAAAGTGCATATTAACTGCTGCCATATAATGTTGGTTCTCTTTACAATTTGTTAACTTGTGAATTAAATTTTGAGTAAGTTTCCTGTGCTAGTTGTGTGTAGGTGTATGGAGGAGCTTATATATATATATATACACACACATACACACACACATATATATACACACACACTCATATATATACACACACATATGTATATACACACATACATATAACACATATCCATACACACACATATGTGTTTAATATATACACATACCACAAATTCACACATTTAAAATGTACAATTTAATGATTTTTAGTATATTCACAGATATGTGCAACCATCACCACTGTCAACTTTAGAATATTTTTATAACTTCAGAATAAGCTCCATAACCTTTAGTTATCACCCTCAGCCATTTTACATATTCCCCATCCTCCTTCATCCCTAAGCAACCACTAATCTGCTTTCTATCTCTATAAATTTGATAACGCTGGACATTTTATATGAATTGAATTATATAATATGCAGTCTTTTTTGTTGGTAGCTTCATTTGTGTGGCATAATGTTTTAAAGATTAACCCATGCTTTTGCGTGTGTAAGTACTTTATTCATATTTAGGGCTAACATTTCATTGTATGAACAGATCACATTTTGTTCATCCATTCATCCATTGATGAATACTTGGGTTGTTTCTACCCTTTTAGTTATCATGAATAGTGCTACTAAAAACATTCATTTGCAAGATTTGTGTGAACATGTGACTTTATGTCTCTTGGGTATCTATGTAGGAGTAAAATTGCTGGGTCATATGGTAACTCTATGTTTAGTCATTTGAAGAACTGCCAGATGGTTTTTCGAAGTGGCTGCACCAATTTATATTCATACCAGCTGTATATTAGGGATGGGTTTGATTTCTCTAGATCCTCACCAATATTTGTTCTTTTCTGAGTTTTTTATTCTAGCCATTCTAGTGAGTATGAAGTAGTATCTCACTGTGATTTTGATTTGTATTTCCCCGATGACTAAAGATGTTAAGTATGCATTTATTGGCCATTTGTTTATTTTCTCTGGAGAAATGTCTATTCAGATCCTTTGTTCATTTTTGATTGGGTTGTCTTATTATCTACTCTAAAGAGCATTCTAATAGTTAATATACAAATCCCTTATCAGGTCTATGATTTGTAAACATTTTTTTCCCATTTTGTGGGTTGTCTGTTTTACTTTCTTGATAGTGTGATGTGAATCATTTAAGTTTTTAATTTTGATGAAGTCTAATTCATTTTTTTTCCTTTTGTTGCTCATACTTTTGGGGCCAGATCTATGAATCCATTGCTAAATCCTACTTTATGCAGACTTTCCCCTATGTTTCCTTATAAATTTTTTCAAGTTTTAGCTCTTATATTTAAGTTTTAGACCCATTTTGAGTTAATTTCTGTATATAGTGTGAAGTAAAGTTCCAATTTCATTATTTTGCATATGAATATCAAACTGTCCCAGTGCAATCTGTTGAAAAGACTATTGTTTCCCTACTGAATATTCTTGGCACTCTTGTCAAATATCAGTTGACCATAGGTACATGGGTTTATATCTGGGCTTTAAAATTAAGATCTATGTCTATCCTATGTAGTAGTACCACATTAACTTCTTTACTCCTGCTTTGTAGTAAGTTTTGAAATCAGGAAATGTAAGTCTTCCAATTTTGTTCTTTGTCAAACTCATTTTGGATAATCTGGGTCCCTTGTAATTCCATATAAATTTTAAGATTGCCTTGTGCATTTCTACAAAATAACCAGCTTAAATTTTGATAGATATTATACTACATCTGTGGATGAAGTTGGAGAGCATTGTCATCTTAAAATTAGAAGTCTTCCAATCTATTAACACGGGATGTTGTCTTTCAGCAATGTTTTGTAGTTTTCAGAGTATAAGTTTGTAATTACTTCTGTTAAATTTATTTTTAAGTATTTTGTACTTTGTGATGCTATTATAAGTAGAATTGTTTTAATTTCCTTTTTGCATTGTTCATTGCAAATATAGAGAAATAAAATAGATTTCAAAAATATTAATTGTTATCCTGCAACATTGCTGAACTTGCTTATTAATTCTAATCATTTTTATGGGATTTCTTAGGATTTTTCTATAGATAAGATCATATTTGCTGAGAATATAGGTCATGTTTTCTTTTTTTTGCACAATTTTTTGTTAGAAATTGTACATTTTAGGTAATAGATTATAGTAAATCTGAGTAATGATCATTCTTCAGACACTTACTATTTATTTGGCTACTTGTTCACTGGCTGGTTATGTTATTTTAGTGAAATCTATTCTCCCACTCTTCACAATGTGAAACCTCAGATGTTGCCCATCATAGGGCACAGACTTCGTAGGCTGATAGTCACCTTGGGATAACAGGGGTTTGGGCAGGCTGTCTTTGACTTTCTCTTTCGACAGATTACACTAGCTGTTAAACTCCACTACTTGCAGCGGATTTTTCTATTGTTTTCAACAACGTCCTGGGACATAAATTGTTTCGCAGGCTAATCTATTCGAATTTGAGCTTCTTTGCAGAGATGGTTCCCAAGGTCAATGTTTAAATTTTGTTCTGCCCTCATAAGGGGTCCTTCCAGCTGTCTCTTCCCCAGTTAATTTTTTTCCAGCAGACTAGCTGACCTACATACAGTTCAGCCTACATCTCTAATAAATCTATCAACCATCTCCCGATTGTCTTTCACTACAACTTCCTCTTTTTTGAGAGTGTCTTTAGGCTGAACTTCTCCATACTCTATTACAAATAATGTCAGTTTCTTTGGAGAGGAATTTAGAGCTCTCCTTTCTAAGATCTGTTTCTCCCCCGCAGGCAAAATCTCTGAGTGATGGACAAGTTCTGGGCCCAAGAACAATGGCTACCTGATTTAATGATTCCACAACATAAACATATATCAAAACATCACATTGCACACCATAAATGTACGTAATTATTTTTTGTCAATTAAAAATAAAAATTTTTAAAAGGATAATTGTGAATAGTTTTTAGACTGAGAATACTATTTAATCAGGAAATTTAACTTCTGTGAAATGTCATAGCTTTTATGACAAAACAATAATTATTTTGTCTTTTAAGGATTATAATTTTGGAATTTATCATTGTTTCTTTTAGAACTATATTGAAACCACAAACATAATGCTGATGATATTCAATATACATTAAACATAAAAGTAAAAAATAAAGTGTATCCTTTAAAAACATGAAATGACTTAGGAGGTTATGAGGCAATATGAATATAAAAAGAAATAAAGATTCAGTCAGACATACGAAACAATAAGTATATATTGTACAGAAAATGAGCCTGCAGTTTCTGGCTTCAAACAGTTAAAGACCTGCTGTTTCACCTCCTGTCAATATTCCAGAGGCTGTTAAAATCTGTATTTTAAAATAGACTTATATTTTCATAACAGTATAGCCTATTTCTTAGTTCTGTCTAAACTGTCCCATGTTAGTGCATCAGTTTAACTTCCAATTATTTACTCTAACAGAGAGAAAAAACTTGGTTAATAAAATCCAAAATTCATAACCAAATATATATCATAGCCATTAGTGACCAACTTTTACATTTCAAACATTTAAAGAAATCTAGCAATAGCATCATTTTCATTTTTAATATATTTTCAAGCAATTCTTAACCTATAGTGTACAGTCAGTCTAGAAGCACAGAGCATAAAAATGGGGCAGCCAAGAACATGACATTCCAATATAGCATTTAATCAAGTGTCCATTCTAATATTCAAGAATGTTATGACAATATCAAAATCTTCATTTGGATAACAGTTTAATTCACACAATTACATTTCCTAAAGAAATAAAAATATTATATGACTTGGTCTACATCTTCTCATTACATACAACTAAATTTAATCAGAAAGTATTTTTGAATAATATTAATACACGAGCATCAAAGATAAATGTTTGTTTAACAAGGACAGAAAAGACTAAAGGAGGCAATAAAAATTTCTGGTGGAACTCAGACTTTTAATGATTAAAGCCAAATTCATTTTGAAGCATGCCCATTGATATATTCTGTGGTGCTACAGCTGAACTTGAACTGCTATGGGAGTTGATTTAAAACATTTGTTTTGAAAATGCATCACTTTCCTCTGATTGAGGAGTATTAGACAAGGTTAATAATATTATTTTTTAAATTAATATATCATACTACTGTAGTTATTTTACATAAAGAAGGAATACTAAGTCCTACATTTTCAAGCATCTTTCAATTCTTGCACACTAATGAAAAACAAAACATGAATCGCATTTGTATCTCTGCATTGAAAAAAAAACATGAATTACATTTGTATCTCTGCATTGATAAATATATATTGCATGTTTCTTGAAAGCTATAACCTAAAAGTGACAATAAAATGAATAGCTTAATTAAATAATCTCTTGAAATAATTCTGCATGTCTTTTCCCCTCAAAAAATGAAAAAGTATAAATAAATTTGGCAAGATTTATAGACGTTGGGCTCTTGACAGATGATCTAGTCAAATTCTTAACTTCATAAACGAGGAAATTAGATGAGGGTAGGGAAGTCACTTGTTTAAGATAATGATAGGGGGACCGGGCGCAGTGGCTCAAGCCTGTAATCCCAGCACTTTGGGAGGCAGAGGTGGGTGGATGATCTGAGATCAGGAGTTCGACACCAGCTTGGCCAACAGGGTGAAACTTCATCTCTACTAAAAATACAAAAAATTAGTTGGTTGTGGTGGTGGGCGCCTGTAATCCCAACTACTCGGGAGGCTGAGGCAGGAGAATTGCTTGAACCCGGGAGGCGGAGGTTGCAGTCAGTGGAGATTGCACCACTGCCCTCTAGGCTGGGCGAGAGTGAGACTCTGTCTCAAAACAAACAAACAAACAAACAACAACAACAAAGATGATGACAGGGCAGTCAAAGCAGAATAGATGACACAACCAGAAACAACTGCCTTCAGTGTTGTATTCTGTCCACTGAAGTTATTTCTTTGGGTTTCTCAAACTCAGTGCTACTGAGATTTTGGGTTGAAAGGTTTGTTGCAGGGGACTGTGCTGTGCATTGTCAGATGTTTAGGAGTGTCCCCGGCTTCTGTCCAATAGATCCTAGTAGCATCCCTTCCCTTTCCCCATTGTGATAATCAAAAATGCCTCCAGACATTCCCAAATATCCTCTAGGGCGTAAAATCTCCCCCAGTTGATAACCACTGCTTTAACATTAGTGAAGCTGAAATTCTGGAGAAAGCCTTAAGATAGCAATAGAGGTCGAGAAAAAACAAAAGAAAAAAAAAGTGAATTTGATTGCCTGGCCTCTATTTCCTTTGACCTTTCAGTATATATAAATTCCTTGAATACAGAGAGGGATATGACTGGTTGATTTTTGTTTCTTCATAGTCCTAACATACTGAAGAAATACAATGAATACGCTCATTTGAAATGACATTATTTCAAAATAACTTCATTTTCAGAGAGGAAAATGTATTGGATATTTGATTATGTACATCCTCTTAAAATCCAACAAGGCACAAAAATTGCCAAAAGATTACATTTGAAACTCATATGGCAACTTCTTACATAAGTGTGGAAGTGGCAAATTAACAGAGAACTCTGGCGTTAGTTTTCTCTTTCATGCACCATTTGAATTGCCCTCAATTTTCATTTGCATCCCACACACCAGACTTCCTGCATTTACACAGCTCTCAAAGCTTCTGACAGCAACTTAAAGATTCAGGCTGTGGTTGGGGTGGACAGAAGTCTACCATAAGCAAAAATGGCTAGGGATGCTCACTGTATACAAAGCCATTTTTAATTAATGGTTTACTTTCCAATTATAGAAGAGAAATCACAACCTTGGTTTCCTCATAAGAAGCAAAAAAGAGAGCCTTAACTCAATCTTATTACTATTATTTTTTTATTTTTTTTTTGCATTCTATCTTTGAAACCTGAATCTCCATTGTATTAGTTCATTCTCACACTGCTCTAAAATACTACCTGAGACTGGGTAATTTATTAAAAAAAAAGAGGTTTAATTGACTCACAGTTCCACATGGGCTAGAAAAGCCTCAGGAAAATTACAACCATGGCAGAAAGTGAAGGAGAAGCAGGGCACGCCTTATGTGGTGGCAGGAGAGAGACAGCAGGGCAAACTGCCACTTTTAAAACCATTATATTGTGTGAGAATTCCCTCACTATCACAAGAACAACGTGGGGGAACCGCCCCCATGATCCAATCACCTCCCTCCAGGTCCTTCCCTCCACACATGGGGATTACAACTGGAGATGAGATTTGGGTGGAGACACAGAGCCAAACCACATCATCCATAAAGTGTGCAAGTATAATAATTTGTGAGAAAAATAACACAATTATTTCAATTTGGTAACTAATAAACAGAAATCTGAGCAGTTAAGTAGCTAGCACTTTCCACACAGCAGATAATCTCATAAAATATTAACTGGTTGTTTGAGTGGTTAAAATTTAACAAGAATTATTAAGTAAAATTAAATTATAAATGTGTCTTTTACCATCAAAATTTTAACAGTTCCTAAGTCGGTTTTTTTGTTCGTTTGTTTTTTGTGCAAAGTACTATATGAACCTGCTATACCTAATAAAATTTGTTGAGGGTTACATAATGAAGCAAACAAAAATCATTCTCTACAATAGAGAAGAAAGGAAATATTACACTGATTGGTAATTTGGAACACTAAATTGCATACTTTGGAACACTAAATTGCACACATAACATATGTACAAAAATAAGAAGTGGTCAAATGTATATTGATTCGATATCTAAAATAATAATCTTCCCAATATTATGTGAACTATAAAAATGGGGGTGTCGTGGGTTGGGAGAATGTTATTTGGCTTATTGAAAGTCAAAGTTTTAGAGGAAATATTTCCGTCGTCATTTAACATGGCTGTATATGAAAGCAATAATGATAGAATAAAGTCAATCTTCCTAACCACAGGGTATAGCAAAAATATTTGTAAAACCATCATCTGCTTCAATTATTCAGTATTTCTTATAAACTATGATAGTTTTAAAATCTGACTGAAAAGCAGACATTTCATCTGATTAGGCCCTGATTTTTCTCAAGCAAGGTATATCTGATGCAATTCAATTTTAATGACATCATTTAGCCACTGCTAATATGACAATCTAATAAGTCTTGGGTGGTAAATTGTTAGTGTCTACTTTCTTTTTAAGTCCAACCCATGTCCTTTTGTAGAGAAAAGAGCAGCACTCCAGAAAAGGAAAAGAGAAAAGGGGTTATGTAATTGTATTGGGGGTGGAGAGAAAAGAGAGATTAGTTTTTCCACGAATGCACTTTCTTTATGCAATGCTATTGCCTGAAATGTCCTTTACTCTTAAAAATCCTCCATCAAAAGTTCTACTCATTCTTTATGACCCAGCTAAAATGCCTTCTGCTCCAAGACTTCCTTAATTTGCCTTCTGGAACAGATATTACTTTTTATTTTCTCCTCAGATATTTGCATATATGCATGGATCTTTCTTATGGTGATGGGCATATTCTGACTCATGATAGCTATTTGTATTCAGAACTTATCTTCCCTATTAGTAAGTTCTTTAGTTGTATCAATGACCCTATCTTTCAATCTTCAGATTGTCTAATATAGAAATATTCAATTATTGTTTAATAATTTTTCCTCCTCCTTAGCACATAGGCAAATGAATTTCCTAGAAATATAGAAAAATGAGGATGATCTAGAAGATACATTCTTTGACTCATTCACCAAAATGATGGTTGTATCATATTGCTAAAGAGGCAGACCTCTCTCAGTAGGAATATCACCCATGGGGATTCTAAGGGCCAAGATATTAATGTTACAACACTTAGATGCTTGCCCGTATGAGTTTTCTAGGGGTGCTATAACAAAATGCCACAGACTGGGTGGCTTTAACAACTGAAATTTATTTTCTCATAGTTATGGATGTTGGAAGTCCGAGACCAATATATTGGCAGGTTTGGTTTTATCTGAGGCCTCTCTTCTTGGCTTGTAGATAAGTCTACCTTCTTACAGTGTCTTCACATAGTCACTTCTCAGTCTGTGATGTTTGTACCCTAATCTCCTCTTGTTGTAAGAACACTAGTCATATTGGATTAGGGTCCATCCTAATGATCCCATTTTAACTTAATTACCTCTTTGAAGACCCTAGCTCCAGATACAGTCACATTCTGAGGCACTGAGGGTCAGAGATAACACATATGAATTTTGGGAAACATAATTCAACCCATCACACTACCTATTTGAATTAATAAATGTCTAACTATACCATTTTCCTTAATATTTCACCATGGCAAGTAGTAAAATGAATACAGGTACACAACTTGTATTTGTTCTCTGTTGTATATATTTATCATGTTGTTTCAGATTGTATACCTATGTTAAAGAAATGCTAATTTTTAAATAAGAAATAATATCTCTCAGGGAATGGTAAGAATTCTAGTTCCCCAGAACTTTTTCAAAAAGAATCTGAAAGTATTTCATAAACACTGTTTATCTAAGTGACTCTCTAAAATACCAGAATTAGGTCTTCCTGTGCTTTTGGATCTTAATAATATATTTTTTTCAAATTTGTATTATAAATCACAGAATATGAATATATACATATCTTGTGAATTCTTATTTTATTCCTGTTTGTCCTGACCCCAAAACATTCATTTTCTGAAGGAATAAGACTTTGTTTATATCCAAGGCCCCAAATATAAATGGGTGCATACAATTTAGGGATTTGATTCCATGTCTGAAAAATCAATTTTTTTAAAAAAGAGCTGTGGGTACTTTTGGCATTTCTCACACTCTGCTTTAACTTGTTCATAAATATGGAACATTAAAAGCAAAGCTGGGTTTTGCCCAGGAGCAAGAATTTTAAAAGTAAGAAGGAAAATCAATATGAGACAACAAACTTATTGAAGTAGCACTAAAGGATAAAAATAGCTAGTTATTTTTAAATGCACCAGCTAGGTATAGTATCTTAATCTGTTCTTTCTTATCTTGAGAGCTACTAACACTCTACTATGAATATAAAGCAAAAGCCAAAAAAGGAAACAGGTCAAACTCTTAAGTACTAAATGTAGATAAGCAAGGCAAAGAATGTTTCTTATTACATAAACCAAATTTGTTTACACTTTTTGACAGATAACACCACCACTCCTTTGGAAAGAGTGACACTGGGTAATTTGCCTTTATTTGATCATATTTTTAACATCAAAGTGATTATGAGAGAATTGCTTATCATCTACCTACAAATGAATATATCTGTATATGTACAGGCATGACATTTGTTAACATCAAAAAAGATGTATGATTAATTTTTAGGGAATATCACACATAGTTTATACCTTAAGCCAAATATAACACATTATTATAAAATAAGATATTAAAAATGAGCTCCTTCATCTCTTACATTGTCCTGTAAATATTCATTGAAGATACTGGAGATATTTTACATTATCATAGTCAATGTGATTTGCATATTGAGTTGAAAATCCACTTCTTTTGGTTTCCACATTATTAATAATGGAAAGAAGACTGCTATAAAGAACCCACAATATGTATATATGTATCTTTACAATCTTGAGACTTTTAGCACAAGCAGTAACAACTCCCACTTATTGAGGGTTTACAATTTTCCAGGTACTTTATTAAATTCATAAACATGATCACATCAATCCACAAAAATCCTTTGAAGAAATATTTCACTCCTTATAGATATGAAAATAATGGAAATTAAAGAATATAAATATTCTCAAAGTCACATATGAATAACTGAGAGATCCATGATATGAACCCAGGTTTGTTTGACTTCAAAGTCTATGGTTTTAACCAGTAATTTAACCATCTACCTCTCACACACAACACACACACACCCACACCCACACCCACCTCAAGGATACACCACAGAATTGTCTTAACGAAACTCAGAAATGCAAGCAACAGGTATTTTATGTGAGGACCAGATAGAAGGTCCAAATTTTGTTTCAGAATGGAGTTTCAATGAATTTTTTTTCCACAACTCCAGCATACACTCATCTTCCTTCATTGAACTTTGCTGGGATTTATAATGGAAACAACATGTTTTAGTGCTGGGTTGCATATTGTCTTATTAGTTTGCTGCTTTATATTCATCTGTCTTGTTTTCCCACATTTATTTAGAATTTAAATTTCAGATTGTTATAGGATTATGGCATTGCTATATCTGGTATTTTTATAACATGTAATTATGTTATGTGTCCAGAGCTCTTACACAAGAATACCATACCTGTTCTTTAATAAACATGTTGCTAACTTGCATGAGTCGTTAATCCATAGTAGAGATAGTACTTTGAAGGCCAGATCAGTTCAGGTGCCCTAGACTAAATTATCTTGCCACCTAGAGGATGAAACCACCATGAATTAGACCATATTTCAGGATCTTCTTCAGTGACATAAAGCCAACTGAGCTGTTGGTTAATTGTGGTTTCATCCACACCCCAGGTCACCCACAAATCAAAACATCCTTGGAGAGATCAGGCAATTACAGTATTTTACTCTTTTCCCCAAGATCCACACTAATACTGCAGGTAACTGCAAATTTACTTGACATTCTTTAAAAAGAAAGCAGTATTCCCTGAAGAAGACAGCTGAGTAGCTGACTGGCAGAATGTAGGTAAAGATATGATTACAAGCTTGTGAAACATGTGAGACTCATCCTTTCCTTTATTTGTGGCAGCTTTATCATGCTCCAGACTCTCTATTCTCACCTACTGACGGTTTAAAGAGCACCATATTACAAAGCTCACATATTCCTTTATGTTTTTTTTCAAATTTCAGCTTAAAAAACTATTCTGAGCCCACTATAATACACTTACTTGACTATTTAACATGCACTTTACCTATATTTGTATGATAATGTATTTCTTATCTTATACTTTCACACAATTGGGAAAGTTAAATAACCTACACATAGAAGTTATTAGAGCAGATTGCTTAGTCATGGTTGAATGTGATCCCAAACAACAACAATGTACTCTTTTGTATTTTGATCAAGCTGACTTAGCCACCTGCTGCTATTTTTTCACTAAACTAATTGGTCCTACAGTCACCAAGTTCACCTCTTAGCGAACAGAAAGAAAAATATGACACTTTCAGCCTGCTCTGTCAGTCTCTAACATATAATATTTTGATGAAACAGGGCAGTGACTACCTGAAAGATAAGAGCAGCAATATATGAAAAATAAATCCACTGACCAGCAAGGCATGATACAAAAGCACTTTGTGGTCTGATAACGTGATGCAACATGTGTTGTACCCTATTAACACTGCAGTCAAGTCCAAGTTCCTACAGTTCAGTGCACAATGGCGAATATGTTGAGAAACAAGATGTTGGGGCAAGGAAGGTGGCATTATTTCCAAAAGCCAGCAAACCGAGAGGATGGAAGACTAATATCCTAAAGAACCATCTTAAGTTAACATGAATTTTAGGCTCCTTCTATTTCAGGGGAAGATGGAAGAGTGAAGGAGCTGAGGTCAAGAGGTTACCGATGATCACAGACATCTGTTTGACAGCAAGGGTCTAGGGTCTGGGGGCTTTGTGAAGCTTCTTTTTCTTGGTCAGGTCACAATGCTCCTACAAATCTTTAACACAACATTAGTACTTCTATGTGTACCCTCCTTATCTCCTTAGGGGTTAGTTTTGGGAAGGGACTATTATCTCCTTGCTTTAAACTATAAACTAAATTCCCTCCATGGTTAGCTGGGCCTACTGCAGAGATAAGCAAAAGCAGTTAAGCTAAAAGATATCACCTTGGTGGGGAGCGAGTGGTTGGAAGCAAAATGGAGTTAGTCGTGCTAGGCCTCCTTTTCACTGCTATGATTTAACAAAATAAGATAAATAGGTTTCATCAGCTTATTGTGAATAAATGGTACAAAAATTCTAGTCCCCATTCTCTCCTATCTTTCCTCAAATTTGTTATTTCTTCATATGATCTTCCGCTTCTTGACCCATATACAGTCTTCTTTCCCTAAGTACTAGCTCCAGTCCTCTGTTCTCGGTGTACCAAAGGGGATTCCAATCATTAACATTGTGTGGTGGTTGAGGGCTTGAGTCTTTAGGTGAGGCAATCTGGGTATGAAAGCCAGTTCTAGGGTACATTCTTTGACTGACTTATACTTGAACTTTTCCTCATCTGCAAAACCGCAACAAACAAACAAACAAACAAACAAAAATAACAACAAAAAACTAGAAGTGCTTTATTAAAAAAAAAAAAAAAACCAAAAAAGCAAATACTTTCTAAACCAATTAGAATATTATCTGGCATAAAACACTCAGTAATGTAGTTATTAGTGGTGGAAGTAATACTATTAATCTATCTACTATTATTTCTTGGCTTCAAACACCACACTCTACTTTTATTCCTTGACATTAACTATCATTTATACACTGTTGACTTTTAAATTGAAATTTCTTTCCTAGACATCTATAAGAAAATGATTAAAAAATACAGGCTCTCAACAAAATGTCAGCAAATCAAATCTAACAAAGTATAAAAAGAAAATTATATACAACAACCAATTGTTGGATTTATCCTAGGTATGCAAAGCTGGGTTAACATTTAAAAATTAATGTAATTCCACTTTGGGAGGTTGAGGCAGTGGATCACCTGAGGTCAGTTTGAGACCAGCCTGGCCAACAGGGTGAAAAACCCTATCTCTACTAAAAATACAAAAAAAAAAAAAAATTATCCGGGCATGGTGGTACATGTCTGTAATCCCAGCTGCTCGGGAGGCTAAAACAGGAGAACCACTTGAACCTGGGAGGTGGAGGCTGCAGTGAGCCGAGATTGCACTACTGCACTCCAGCCTGGGCGACAAGAGTGAAACTCTCTCTCTCTCCAAAAAAAATTAATGTAATTCTTCACATCAGCAGGATAAATTAGAAAAATAATATGATTATATGAATAGATGCAGGAAAATCATTTGACAACACCAATCCATGACACAAAACTCTCAGCAAATTAGGAATAGAGGGGAACTTTCTCAACTTGATAAAGAACTTCTATAAAACATCAACAGCTGACACCATAATTAATGGTGAGAAACTAAGACACTATTCACATAGGATTGGGAATAAGGCAAGAATGTCACCTCTCATCACATCTATTCAACAGTGTACTAAAATTCTTAGCTAATGCAATAAAAAAAGAGAAAAAGATATATAGGTTGGGAAGAAAGAGGTAAAACTGATTGTTCACAGATGACATGATGTTCTATATATAAAATCCCAAAGAGTCAATGAAAAAAACCTCCTGGAAATAAGTGATTATAGCAAGGCTGCAGAACACAAGGCTAATATATCAAAGTCAATGTCTTTCTATATACCAGCATGAACATTTAGAATTTGAAATAAAGAACTTAATACCATTTATATTAGTACCAGAAAAAGTAAAATACTTAGGTATAAATCTAACAATTATGTGAACAATCTATTAGAGGAAAACTATACAGCTCTAATTAAGAAATTTTTAAAGATCTGAATAAATATAGAGATATTTCAAATTCATGGATAGAAAGACATTATTGTTAAGTTGTCAACCTTTCTAATTTGATTTATAGATTCAATGCAACATCAATCAAAATCCCAGAAAGTTATTTTGTGGATATCACCAAACTAATTCTAAAGTTTGTATGGAAAAGCAAATGACCCAGAATAGCCATCAGAATACTGAAGAAGAAGAAAGTTGAAGGGCTGTCACGACACAGTTTCAATACTTACTATAAAGCTACAGGAAAAAAGACAGTGTGGTTTTGGCAAGAAAGACGACTCATAGATCAATAGAACAAAGTAGAGAGCCCAGAAATAGACTCACACATAGTCAAAGGAGCAACAGCAATTCAATGGAGAAAGGATTTTTTTTTAACAAATGGTGCTAGAACAGAGATACATCCACATGCAAAAAAATGAATCTAGACTTAGATCTTACACCTTTTACAAAAAATAACTCAAAAATAGATCAAAGACCTAAAAGTAAAGTGTAAAGTGATAAAACTCCTAGGAGATAATGCAGGAGAAAATCTAGATATTTGGTTTGGAGATGATATTTTAAATATAACACCCAAAGTAAGATTCATGAAAGAAAAAAATTCATCAATATTAGCCCATCAATTGTAACAAACGTACCACACTAATGCGTTAATAGAGGAAATATGGCCAGGGAGAGAGTGAGATAGGAGATAAGTACAAAGTACTCTTTGTCCTTTCTGAACAATATTTCTGTAAATATAAAACTGCTTTAAAATAAAATATATTAAATAAAAAACAAAACAAAACAAAAACCACAGGCTCTAGAGCTAGAATTATTTGGAGCCCAATGCTATCTCTACTTTCAAGCTATTTGAGCTCAGGTGTTACTTAACTTCCATAAGACTACAGTTACACTGGTAAAAAGGAAACACAGATAGTCCTATTAATTGGATAACATTGATATTTAAATGAGATAATGCTTATGTGTTGAGCATAGTGTCTCAAATTAATTTATTCCAAACTCATATTTGTAAACTACTTACTGGATGTTCTACAGGAATCAAAAATCAACAAGCCCCCAAAGTAAATTATCTTTACTCCTCTGCTTTCACACTTGGTGTCTCCTGTGCCTCTACCTCCTTGGTTGTTTTATAGGTGTTAGCATATCTGTACTAACCAGAAACAAAGATAATCTTGACGACTTTCCCTCTACTTTACTTCACATACATAATTGGTCACAAAATCATTTTATTCCTATCATGTAATTGGTTTTATAATCCAACCTCTTCTCCCTTCCTATTTCTGTATTAATCATCTTAATCTAATCTACTATATAATCCTCCAAATTGAAGTCTCAGACTTTAGTGTAACCTTTGTACTTCTTATTCATCCTCTACACTGCTGTCTGAATAATTTTTTAAAAGCCAAATAATATCCTACTTATAATTCTTAAAATGGCTTTATATTTCCCTCTTGGGAAAGTTCTTCTTTCCCAGTAGGATGCATAATCTGTCTTTCTTACCTCTTTGGCATTACAGATTTATGTACAGTATTCAGTCATGTTAGTCCACTTGAAATTTACTATACATTCTCTATGCACTCATGTCATTCTTTTTTCCTGAGACACATCCCATCTCCTTTTTTCATCTAGATAATTCTTACTTATATTTGATACCCAGATTAGGCATCACTAAATAACTTCCCTTTCCACCCTGCTCTTATAAATAATATGTCTTCCCTTCTGTACCACTCCAGGTAACCATTACACACTGAAAAAGTTTGTTTTCCTATCCTTGCAAACTAAATGTAAGCAACCTGGCATCAACAATTACACGGAATTCAAACCTATATCCCAATAATTGGCTAAGTCATTAGGACATAAAGTGTGCCCATCAAATATCTGTGAATGTTGGAAGAAAAGAATGGAGGAATGAAAGATGGAGGGAAGTATGGAGGAAAAGATGGTAGTAAGGTGTGATGGAAGAAGGAAAGAATGGAAGAAAAATTAACGCAGAGACTACTTTGGTAAGCTCACTTAAACAAAGAGAAAGTAAAACATTTAGTTAGATCCACAGTGACCAGGGAATTGAGCCATGTTTTAGAGCTATCTAAGTATACATACTGGTCTGGAAATTAATTCTAAATCCATCTAGTTATTTTGAGTTCTCAATAACTCTCTTCTTTTCAATCTAGATAATTACTTCCTACGCTGCAATAATATTGAAATATTTTATGTAATTGAAAATAAGGGTCCATTTTAAGATGATAATATTTTATATATCCCAGAGGAAAAAAATGTCAAACTTTAACAAAACTACCAGACACATCTTCACTTCAGAGATGTTGAAATGTGGAAAAAATACATTGTAGAATCTATGAAATATAGGTATATACAAAATGAAACAAATTCTTATAGACCATTAATCATGTACCACAAAAGAATAGAGAAATTTGTAGCCATTGCTTGTACTCATTGTAAGCACCAAATAGCCAGAATAACCACCATGATCTGAACTTTGGTTCAAAAATTTTCAATAGCCACTGCCAAGAAAGAAACATGATAGTTTACATGATTCAGAAAGTCTATAAAATGTTCACAAGTTGAGGTAAAACCAGTTATTCTGGAAACAAAAGACAAAAGAAAAAAATTCTACCTTTTCTATCAATTCTTAGGAGCTCTCTTATGCAAAAAGAAATGTTGCAAAACCAACACCTAGATGTGCTTCTGTGCAATACACAGATACAAAATGATCCTAATTCAATATGCCTTAATATTGGAAATCCAACCAGCCCTAGAAAGATAATAGCTTTCTTTTTCTTTTCCCTTTTTAAGAACTGGCATAATAAATGCCGAATATATTTAATTTTTCACAGTATTACTTTCTCCAATATTATAGCATTGTTTGAATATTTGCATAATTAATAGAGGGCAAAGTCATTTTTTAGCCATGAGAAGAAGACTCATTATTTTGAAAACAAACTAAAATTATAAAGATATTAATATTATGGTATGAATCAAAAAATCGATTCAGGCATTAAGCCAGATACACAAACATCAAGTGGCTGAACAACAATTCTCCCTTCTGGACAGGATGCATCATCGAGGTCAAAATTTACATAGTAAATCATCAGCATAAAATCCAAGGTCAATTGGTTGAAAAATGAGTACAATTTTAATACAAATAATTGGCAAGGCAAGTGTGCATTAAGGCAGAAGCACTGCCAATGAGGAGGAATTTCCTCCTTGGGAATTTAATTTTGTTGAATCAGTTGAGCAACTTCACAGGTAGATACTTTAGTTGAAATGGAATTTAAATATTCCAACCATAGCACAATGAAGTAAGTATAATTTTGCTAATCCAAACATTTCTTAACTTTTCCTCCATTCCACAATTGATTTTAAACATCAGGTATCTTGCATATTTTTTATTTGCTGAAATGCCTAAATTAGAGCCATCCTAATTGTAAACTCAATCTCCTCACAACAGAAAATCTCCTGAAGGATTTGTATATTACTACACTGTTATTAGAACTTCATCACTATAGGAAACAGCACGTTTTTGCTAATAAAAACTTTGGCTTTTTTCAACACTATTTCCCGCAATATTGCAAATAATCCCAAAATAAATTCAAACCCTAAAGGGCCACATAAACTGTGGAATAAATGGGACACCTTCTCACCCATTGGGCAGTAAGAGAGGATGGAGAGGAAAGTGCCTAGAGAAGAATTTTAGAATGAGATTCCTAATGGTCTGTGACATTCCATCACAATTACTTATTGATTTTATTTGAAGAGACTCACCACAGGCTTTATGGAAAGCAAAATAAAAAGTGATGACCTGTTATTATTTTGGGAACTAAGGGAGCCTTATGAAGACTCTATTTTAACCTTAAAAGTCAGCATAAAATTATTTAGTTGATCCATTATCCCCAACATTGCATTTCCAGTGTGTATGTGGACTTTTCATGATTGTCTCTATCAGTTAGACACTGTTTGCATCTATTTCTGAAAGGCAGCCCATTGCAAAGCTGTCAAAGTCAATTATTTGCAGGGATGTAGGGTAAAAGAGGTTGTCATTAGGTATAAGTGATTTTGCAAATTTACGAATTTCCTAAAAAACAATAAAAATTATTGCTGAATATATTTAAAAAACATGTGGGAGTCATGAATTCTAGAATATTGTGTTTTGTTCCTACTTTTGATTCTACACAGTAAGGAAAAGCTATTAGGTAAACAAAAGAAAGATAACCCAAGTAATTAAATATTTCTTCCAAATGTAAATTCAGGTCAAATCTAAAAATGCTATTATTCTTTAGAAATCTAGTCACCAGAATGCTTCAAGATATCCAGCTTCTCACTTGGGTGGGTGCTGCTATGATCTGCACAGGTACAGATGTTTTAATACATAGTTTATAGCCAGTGAATTTGGAACCTGGGTGCAACCTAATTTTTTATTTATTATTGATACATGTTAATTGTACATTTTTATGGGATACATGATCTCGGCAATTTAGCTGTGTTTTTCAAAAAAGTATATGGGCCTCTAAATCAGAATCATTTACAGTGTTTATTTAAAATATAGGTTTCTGGACCTCACACCTCAGACTGAATCTCAGAATCACTTTGGAGTAAATACTAGATATTAATAATTATATTATGCTTAGATTTTTACAACTCCATTTTGAGATCCTTACACACAATAAAATTGGAGATTCACTGCATTAAAACAAATACATAGTATACATGTTCTTAGGTTTACTCTATATTTCACTGGGAAATACTTCTGGATTGAATAACAGACAATAAACAGACTTCTAAAATGTTAGAGTTTAAACTAAGTTGTATTCAAACAGTTTAGAAAAGTATGTTTTTATATATAATTGCCCTAGACTAAATGTTAACAGAAATAATACAAATTAGTCAATATCCACGTCAAATGAGGATAATAAATGCACTTGTCTTTACATAGTTATTGAGTCATGAGTGGTCAGAACTGTCACTTTGTGATTTAACCAGAGAAAATATTCAGCTCCTACTCTCATCTATATGTATATTCTGACGTTATTTCAAATATCCTTAAAAGATTATTTTAATCTCCAAATTACACAAATCCAAACTAATGAAGATGAAGGCTTTGGCACCACAGAGATTAAGACTGGAAAGGAACTAAGGGGTCATTTAGTCCAGGAGCTTCATTTTACAAAGTTGAAATCATAGATGTTAAGGTGAGCAAAAAGACAGAATTCTTGATGCTTAATCCACTGCTCTTTATTTATCACTGTCTAGACTACAGGGCCTTCTTCTATTGTTGTCTTAAACATTCCTTAAATAATAAAACTCTTTTGACAGCTTTTAATTGTTTGGACTACTGCAAATAGTATGGCTAATATTTTATATTCATCTAACATGTGCTCTAAACTGTATATTCCATCAATTAAATATAGTACAGAGATGTTATGTGCAGCAATATCTACTAATATTTGTGCTATTAAGCCATATGACTACTTTAAAAATGCCTTTTCTTTAATCACATATATATATTTTTTTGAGATGGAGACTCACTCTGTCACCGAGGCTGGAGTACAGTGGAGCAATCTCGGCTCACTGCAACCTCCGCCTCCCAGGTTCCAGAGATTCTTGTGCCTCAGCCTCCTGAGTAGCTATACTTCTAGTAGAGACAGGGTCTCACCATGTTGGCCAAGCTGACCTTGAACTCTTGACCTCAGATCATCCATCTGAAGGAAAACAATCATTATATACACACACACACACATATATACATATATATATATATATATATATTTTTTTTTTTTTTTGAGGCAGAGTCTCGCTCTGTCACCCAGGCTGGAGTGCAGTGGCGTGATCTCGGCTCACTGCAAGCTCCGCCTCCCGGGTTCACGCCATTCTCCTGCCTCAGCCTCCCGAGTAGCTGGGACTACAGGCGCCTGCCACCACGCCCGGCTAATTTTTTGTATTTTTAGTGGAGACAGGGTTTCACTGTGTTAGCCAGGATGGTCTCCATCTCCTGACCTTGTGATCCACCCGCCTTGGCCTCCCAAAGTGCGGGGATTACAGGTGTGAGCCACCGCGCCCAGCCTCTGTAATTTTTAAATAATCTTTTTCTTATGATCTTATACCTACATCACGATCGATCTATATACTTTACTTGAAATATAAAATTAGACATGGAATTTATTAAAAATTTTAATGGAAAGAAAATCAAAATCTTACATTTTGCATATTTTATGCTTTCTTATAATTCAACTCAAAGTATACTGAAAAAAATACAGATAGTGTTACTCTTAATCATTTGGATAAAATGCAATCAGCTAATTTGGTTCCTAATAAGAAGATATATCAGAAAACTTTACCCTTAATTTACTGCAATAGCCAAACAGGATGGGATAAAATGTATGACTGTCTTCAGGGAATAGAATATGGGCAGTTTGGAGCTTCTGAAGCTTAACCAGAAAAGTTTGCTTTGAAGAAGAGAAGATGGGTGGGGTCTTTTAAAAGCTTTCACATGTATCTAAGGCTCAGGCCTATTTCATGTGGCTACAGAATATATAACTATAGGCAGAAGCTGTAAAAATAACATATTTCAGTTCATTATTTGGAATAATATTCTCACAGAGTAGTTTGAAATCAGGACAGTTTGCTTCAGATGCTCTACTGAGGACTTAGGCATTTAATAGTGAATTGAGAATCATTTGCTGCAAGTAACCTCAAAGGAAACAGCATCCTCTGCCAATTTTCCTGCAGTTAAAAGTCAAAATGCAGTATATTTTGAACCACTTTAATGGTACATAGAGCTGACAATTTCTCAAAAAGTATTA
This sequence comes from Pongo pygmaeus, assembly GCF_028885625.2. Classification (NCBI taxonomy): domain Eukaryota; kingdom Metazoa; phylum Chordata; class Mammalia; order Primates; family Hominidae; genus Pongo; species Pongo pygmaeus. Next base: position 95,051,871 of record NC_072379.2, on the reverse strand, counting down.
CATCCTTTTAGAAGACAAAAACCATAAAAGAATCTGAGGCACTTCTCTAACATACAGTCTGACATCAATATAACATTAAACTATAGACAACAGTAAAACTCTATGAATCGTTATGCAATATAACTACCATATATCAATACAGATCAATTGAATATACATATACCTCAATAATAATTGCTAATATTTATCAAACACTTAATCTTTCAGGTTCTGTTCTAAGAATATTGCCTAAATTAACTCATTTAATCCTCCTCACAGCTACTCTATTATTTCCCATTTTATAGGTAAGGAATCTGAGAGATGGGGGAAGGGGATTTATATCACATGACCAAGTTCATGATGTCAGTGTGTAATTGAACCTAGGCAATCGACTCCACAGCTCACCCTCTTAACAACTATGCCATGTTACCTCCACACAGGCAGCAAGGGACTTACCTGGATATTATGCAACAGGAATAATGACAAGTCAGCATTTATAAAAGTATTATTCAACATGAGCAATGACAATACTCAATTTGAGCAAAATTACTATTCCTTCCTTATTAAATGGCAGCCCTCTCCCCGCTCCTTAAAAGGAATGCAAACTATAAATGATCTCAGATTAGAAGGAACTAAAATTCCTTCTTACATTTATTCTTGTTAGAAGCACAATCACCAACAGTTTTATAAGCTACAGCATCTTTAAAATTGAGAAAATAATGTACATATATACTATATATCAGATATAGTATATAGTATATAGTATAGTATAGTATATAGTATATAGTATAGTATAGTATATAGTATATAGTATAGTATATAGTATATAGTCTATATGTCAGATACAGTATATAGTATATAGATATAGTATAGTATATATATCAGATATAGTATATAGTATATATAGTATATAGTGTATCAGATATAGTATATAGTATATAGCATATACTATATATCAGATATAGTATATCGTATATAGTACAGTATATAGTATATAGTATATCTGATATATACTATATACTATATATCAGATATAGTATATAGTATATACTGTACCACCACTTTCTCTCTTCTCTGATGTCAGTAGGAAACTTACCCAATCCTCTAACTTAAATTTTCTTAGCACTTTTGGAACATAAGGTGCACCAAAGGTCAATTCTTTCAATTTTACTCAGGCAGTCACTTCTCTTAGGTGTATAAAATCAAATATATATATACATATATCTTAAAAATATATATATATTAAATAAAAATTAAAAATAAGGTGAGATCAACCAATAAAGGAAAGGTTTGGCTAAAACATATTTATCATTATGGAATTCCTGACTTTAAAAGATAAAAATATGTAGATCACAAAAATAAAAATCACAAAAACTTTCATCCTAATATAGACAAGAGTGACTATAAATTATTTTTAATAAAAAATAAGAGAAAGCCTAAAATACAGTCATGACAGAAATTTATTTAACCAATCTCTATGCATTATTGACAAAGAACTTGACAGAAGCCATAAATCTAAGTACAAAATTATGTGATCCATTCAGCTTGGTGGTTAAGAGGTGAAGAGCTATGCCATCTGAAAGAAGTACCAAGATGGAAATCTTGCAGGGAGTTCAGGTAGAAATCAGAGAAGGAGAGAGTAACCAAGGTTTCCCAATTAGATGGAAAGTAGAAAAGACAGCAGAATGGAAAGACATACAGAAAACCATGTAATAACATGAAAGGAATTAAGGAACATTTAAGTCCTTTAGAAGTGTGCTGAGTCTGAAGTAGTTTGCGATGCAAGGTTAAGATGATTGTAGCATTTTTTGAGTGGAATACACTGAGGAGAAACAAAAACAGTCTAATGATTTCCGTGGCTTCTAGAGAGTTGCAACATTCATTTTCTGCAGCTTAAATTACGTTTCCTATGGCAAGAAAATAGCTGCATAGATAAACTTCCCTGGCAAAGTTATTTTTGATCTAGCAGAACCCAGTAATTCCAGACTGCAGAGACAGCAGGTAACAATTGTCCCCTTGAAAATCCAAACCCAAATTAGATAGTCTGTGAGCCCTTATTGGTGAAATGGTCAGACCTGAACTTCCTTTTAAATAACACTCCCAACACACTCTCTATTAGGTGTCCTACATGCTTCGTGGAATCACATCAGGATGTTACTCCTGCTTGGCTCTGCCTTGGTGCTGTTTTTCAGGCTGCTGTTTTTCAACTGCCATGTAGCTCCAAGTAATTGCCAGTTGCTCTGCCAAAAATGCCACCTGACCTTGCTGCTCATTATTGATTACTGTCTGCTGCAGCTGCCACCAGACAAGGGCTAGAGACCTGCCCCAGACTGCTCCTCATAGGGCTGTCCCTCTGCTTCCAGCTGCTGCTCAGCACTTCCCTCAGTTTGATGACCTCACCACTATACCTTCCACCACTACATTATCTCTTCTCTGATGTCAGTGGGGAACTTACCCAATCTTCTAAATTTAACTTTCTTAGCACTATTGGAACATAAGGCACACCAAGGGTCAATTCCTTCCATTTTACTCAAGCAGTTATTTCTCTTAGGTGTATAAAAGTCACTGGTGGTGGTGGTCCATAGGGTGGGGTGGCTACAGCCTGGTTCTAGACAGTTTCAAAAAATAGCGCACTGAAGCACTGCTCTCTTTTCCCTGTTAGCCACAGTTGCTGAAACCAGCTCCACAATGATGATATTATTTTAAAAGATTTTTACTTTCTGATGGATGATACCTCCTGATAGTTTGCTTTCCATCACTGCTATCAGTCACAAACTACTCGTCCATAAAGTTTGGTAGATATACCAGGATATGTCTAAACATCAACACTGTAAGGTTTTAATTAATTTCCCAGAAGTCTTTTCTGCCCCCATATAAATTATTGGGCACAACAGATATATGGGTTGTGTATTAGTTTCTAGTGCTGTGTAAAAAATTATCATTTAGTGGCTTGAAACAACAAAAATTTTTCATCCTGTTTCTGGTGGCCAAAGGTTAGGGATGACATAACTGAGTTCTCTGCTCTGGGTCTCACAAGGCTGAAATCAAAGTGTTGGCTGAGCTATGTTCTCGTTTACAGCTTGGGGTCCTTTTCCAAGCTCATTCAACTTGTTCGGAGAATTCAGTTTTTCATTAAAGGCCTCTTGCTATTCCCTGCCATGTGGGTCTCTCTACAACATGGGAATTTGCTTTTTAAAGGCCAGCTTATGAACAGTTTCTTGCTCACTGCTCGTGTTCTTTGTCTTTTTTAAAGGTCTACCTGATTAGGTCTGGACAATCTTTAAAGTCCACTAACTAGGGGATTTATTATTACATCTGCCAAACATGTTTTGCCATATAACATAATAAAATCAAAAGAGTGACAACACATCTTATTCACAAGTCCAGCTTGAATTCAAAGGGAAAGGATTATAAAAGGCATGTGTACAAGGGAGAGAATCTTATGGACCATCTTAAAAATTCTTTCCATCACAAGTGGACTGGTTAACTACTTTTGCTTAACATACACATAACTTTCAACTCACTTTCTAGTATAGGTAAGTTTATTTCCTTGCTAAAAAAAATAGGATCCTTTCTGCCTTTACAGTTAAACAGTGAATTGTATTACCCTACATGACTCCTCAACTAGACACAGTCATAAGCCATTAGCTTTAAAGCTAAGTATAGTCCTGAATCAACTCAGGATTCACTCTCTAACCATTTGGGTTGACTCTAGCTTTCAGGGGACTTTGAATACATAAGAAATGACTTAGCTCAATCCATTCCTGAGAACCTGAGGCTATTTTGGCATCAAGGTCATGTATTTCAAACCTTTTAGGATTTTTAATTTGACAGCAAAGAAAAGGAAGGAGACGTTCCATTGCCTTATTCAGGTTATCAGAATGTATATGACATTGGTGACTAAGAGCCAATTGGCATAAGGTTAATAGTTAGCAATGAAAAATGTGCACCAGGCTTTAAGAAGTATGTTTGGATATGTTAAATATGGATTTTATTTCATGGAGTTCATCACAGGTCCTCCTGGAAGGCTGTCTTAATGAAAACCTTATAAAATACAAATAATTGTTATCTACAATTGGATCTGAACTCAAGGTTCTTACCTAACTGGGGTCATTATAGGATTATGAAGAATCAATGCTCCTGCTAAGAAGTAACATTTGTCTTCAACAATATGCTAAATCATAGGTAAAAATAAAAAATCGTGAACTATAACAGCCAATGTTTCTCTAGATAAAAGGCAAATCATATCTAAGCCCATAATAAAAGGGAAGGAGCTAATCATTTGAATCTGAACAAGAATTCTTCATTGAAGATAATAAAAATCAGTGTTTATATGCATTTTCTTCATTTTCTTTCATAATGATATTACTGAGTTGGGTAAAAATAATATCTAAGTAGATTACTTAAGTAAAAGCAAAAATAGCTCTGCCAATACCTGGCATAAGACCCCACTTGTTCTGCTCATCAACAGCAGACATTCATTGAGTGACGTCTATGTGTGAGGCATGTACCAGATTCAATACCACCCTATTTAACATCAACTGTCTTAAATTCAACTTCTACTTCTCTGTTTAAATCTGTGTATTATAATGTTTTCTGTAGTGCAAACTCAAAATTTTGTATTTACTTGGCACTTCCCATCTCCTCTATTCACCATAACTAATCCTGTTGGTAGTTTTATTGTGATACCCATCACACAATTCCTTTCATTTTTATTTTCCCAGCACTCTTCTTAAGAACTATGTACCATAATTCTATATGATTGCATTGACTTTCTAATACTCAATTGGATTTTCTGACTAAAATTACTATTTCCAAATTTTCACATATATAACTGCTATATTAATATTCCTAAATTCCTAATGGAGGCTAATATTTTCTTCATATTATATTTCAGCATCATTTGCCAGATTCTGCTCTAACTTATCTATTTTGTTATCTAAGCCTTGTAACAATCTAGGTAAAATTTTATTTCCATTTTTGAGAGGAAGAAACTAAGTAAAATAATCACCAAGGAAGCTTTCTTGGTATAAATTCCTTGGAAGAAACTGAATAAAATAAATACTAAGTTAGATGCAGTTATCTGATGTTAAAGCTTCTTCTTATAATTGCTACTGTATTGTCTTCCCATGTCAATTAAGAATCTGGAATAGTGCCCATTACCCATGAAGCTAAATCCAAGTTCTTCACATTGGAACTCAAATCTGCTCTTTTGTTAATCCCTGAAAATATAGAAGGTCCCTGTTTTATGATGTCTGGCTTGTGATTTTTGACGTTACAATGGTGCCATATGCATTCAATAGAAGCCATATTTCAAATACCCATACAACTCTTCCGCTTTTTACTTTTAGTACAATATTCAATAAATTACATGTGATATTCAACTTTTTAAAAATAAGCTTTGTGTTAGAGGATTTTGCCCAATTCTAGGCTGGTGTAAGTGTTCTGAGTGTTTAGGCAAGGAAGGCTAGGCTAAACTATGATGTTTAGCAGTTTAGGTGTATTAAAGACATTTTTGACTTAGGATACTTTCAACTTATGATGAATTTATCAGGATGTAACCCCATTAGGGGAAGAGGCTCTGTATATAAATTACTTCTCCTATTGCCCTTTTTCTGGCATTTGAAATGCCACCATTCTGTATCTATTCAAATTTGATTTATCTTTTAGGCTGACCTCAAGTTCTGTCCCTACCTTGAGGTTGTCTCAGGCCACAGGTTATTGTGATGTTCCCCTTATTAAAAGTTCTTAAACATCTACCTCAATTTTGCACTGATAAATATCCTCTTAAACTGTGGATATTTGATTATTTTATTATACTGTGTAACATTCGGCTTATTGAGAAAATATAAACTATTTGAAGACAGTAGGCTCTAATTCAATGAAAACCTATTAAGGCCCTTCCACGGGCAAGCTCATACAATGAGAACAGTAAGTTGAATTCACCTCTATATAAGAGTGAATAAATGTGCTTTCTGAAAGAGTTTCCTTTCTGTGAAACAATTTCTGGGGCTATGAGACAAAGATACAAATTATGGGACAAAGGCACAATAATCACAGGAAAATAAACACATACACCATAAGAGAGCTCACGAAAGGTTTAGTAAAGTAATTATATTTTGAGAGATGATGTACAATATCATGGGAACAAAACGAAGAAATATGAGTAGGGAAACACGTCATATACTGCAGGAAGAATGAATAGACTAGTCTGACAAAATGTAACACAGGAAACAAAAGGGTAGAAATTAATAAAACAACAGATAGGACAAAGCAGGGAACACTTTAAATGGCAGGCTATGGATTTCGGATTCTCTTTGAGGATGCAACATGGTGTGAGTATCAGCTCATAATGAATACAGCATCTCACCACACATAGTTGCTGTTAGGATTAAAGAAAATGGTGTTCACAAAACACTAGCATAGGGCCTGGAAAATAACAGATGTTCATCAAAGGGTACCTTGTTATTATTATTCCATCATAGTTCTGCTTTATAAACATAAAACTGCCAATATTCCACAGGATGGGGACAAAAGTTAGAAATGGAGGCAGACCACCTATTAATGTGTCTCTGAAAGGACGGACAGATTCTCAGAGCACTCAAACTCAATAAATACTGGCGGGTGCAATAAGAAAATCATGAGCTCATCTGTCTTTCTTAGAACATCGTGGACATTCATGCTCTCTCAGAGAGATGTGAAAATAATTGGAAAAGAATAAGAACTATAATTTCTAAATAATACTCCCTTTAATAGTCACATTTTTCTCCAAAGGGAACAATAACCTCTAATGGTGGGAGATGGATTCTGTTGGAAACATAGAATACTATTGCCTTGTCCTTTCCAGTATCTCAGACATTTCATTTCCTTCACTGGAATCATTTTGTGTACATTACCTCAGGCTAACCATCTTTGCAAAGCTTGGGTTCCAAAAAAGAGACTAAGTGGAAAGGAACAATTTTTAGCCTTTCAGTCTTCCAATTTTCAGAGGCATATACTTCATCGAGTGTTTAAAAACTTGTTGATGGCTCTCTCCTTCCATGGGGAGTAGGCTTCTTGTAGCCACAGTCAGCTCAGTATGTTATTCCATATTTGCTCTTTTAAAATGTTTCTGCTTAATTTCTATAAGCCTTTTTCTACATAATTTGCTTGCTATAGTTATTCTCCCACTTTGTATGGCTTTTTTCCTAAACAATTTTTTTTTCTTAATTGTACTAAATATGTAAATAGTCACTTAAATAAAAACTCTTGAAGTTCCCAATATTCTAAGTAAACTAAACATACAATTTTGTGGGGGAGTTTTTTTTTTTTTTCCGTTTGGTTTCAATGTTCTCAAGAGAACACTTTCCGAAAATGCAGCTCAAAATGTAAAAAAAAAAAAAAGGCAAGTACTCCCCAGGCTTTAAACTATCTGTTGAAGATTCCAAAAAGACAATGAAACTTCTCTCCTGTCTCATAAATATTCTTTTTCAAATAAACTTTGTTTTAAAGCATAATACATTATTTTAGATAAATATGCAGATACAATGAAGAAACAGAGATAAACTTGGCCAGAAATAAATAACACTTGCAATTATTTCTATTATACAAAAGAAGAAAAAAAAAAAACAATAAGAAACAGGAAAGCTTTCATTTGTCTTTCCTGTGCCCCAGCTAAATGAACAGATACATGAAAGACAAAACAGCTGTAGTTATAAGTGAATTGTGTCAAAAACAGTTAGGTCAGTAGCTGTAACGAAATCTGGTCATGAGACGTTCTTTAACAATGGGGAACAAACGTTAATTTAATAATCTTCTTGTGGTTGGTTTTACATCATGTTTTCAGTAGACTCTCATAGAAGATTATCTTTCCTTAATTGTATTCTGCCTGCTGTATTCATCCATGTTTCTGGGACAGGACTAGTAAAGGGAATGTTGCTTTAGCACTTACATTTTCTTCTGAAGCTCTCTAATCCTTTCTTGCGTTTCAATTCTTGTGAATAAACACAATGCTCTAGTTCTTACATATGCTTTTCTAAAAAAAGTTATTGCTAACCCAATGACTTCCAGCTCTATAGAAGTCAATCAAGAAGTTAATTTTTGAAACTTTTTAAACCCTTTAAAAATCACTGGTCAAAACTTACCAATTCAGGTCTGACTTGCTACATTTATATTGATTTGAACATTTATTGTATTGATAATGTTAAATTTTCACTGTCTCAGCTTTTTATCTGCTATGTCTATCCATACCATTTTCTCCATTTTTATGTTCATTTTGTTTCTGCAACTCTGTAATAGGACTTGAAATACGTGCTCATAGAAGAAACCTGCATGAACACACATCTATAAATACAAGTTGAAGAAAAGGGCTCAGTTCAAAAGATACTAGGACTTTGTCCATCTGTATTTTCACACTCAATTTTAATTCATTTTTATTTCCCAGAAAGTTAACTTTAGGATACTTTTCATATTTTCCTTTTTGTATGCTGAGACCTATACCTTTAATTATGTTAGACTTCTGGTGGGTTTAGATTATTGAAATAGCTATTGAACTTAGATTATGTTGAGAAATGAATAATGTACATTTTCAGTTTTGCAACATGTTCTGTCAAGATATCTCACTAAAATCAGCTCTGAGGAATGTTCAATGGGGCAGAAGGAAAAATAAAAATAATACGGGCCTTAGACATAAAATGTGAGATGGAGCGCCGTTCTTCACATATGAGATAAACAAGTATTCTGTACCTACATTTTCTGTACTGTACAATAACAACACAGATTAAATATCCCTAACCTGAAAATCCAAAATTTGAAACGTTCCAACATCCCAAAATGTTTAGTGCTGACGTGACACTGCAAGTGAAAAATTTCACAAATAAGTACTTAATACAAACTTTTCTTTATGCACAAAATTATTAAAAATATCATATAAAATTATCTTCATGCTATCTGTATAAGGTATATATGAAAACAAATTAATTCCACATTTAGACTTGGGTCCCATCCCCAAGATATCTCATTATGTATAATGCAGATATTCCAAATTTTTAAAATCTGAAATCTGAAAGACTTCTGGTCCCAAGCATTTCAGATAAGGGATACTCAATCTGTATTAACAATCACATCATTGAGTTGCTGTAAGGATTAATGAGATTACACATGAAAAGGGCTAGTACACAGACTGGATTTCCTAGTTAGGAGCTTCCTCCTTTATCTTCCCACTATTAATTTTATCCATATTTCAGAGACTTTCTCTGAAATATTTATTCATCTATATTAATTCAGTTGATTGCTTGAGAGACTCCTCAAAATAAGTTTCAAAGCAGGGAGTTTACTTTTTTTTCCTTTTTAGAAAGAATTTTTTCTTGTCTGTGTCTATAGGTATAACTTTTGAACTAGTATTGTAATAAAGACAAAGAGTAGAGTAGCAAGAGGGTTCTTCACCACTGAATCCCCTGGCTGAAGCCACACTGAACACCCTCAGTCCAGGGGCTCACTCCACACCAGCTGAATACATACTGTCATGCCAACTGGCCTGGCTCCCACAGTTCTTCTCTGTTCAGCCACCAACTTGGTTTGGGTTCGTGATTAAAGATCCATATCTTTCCTTGTTTAACATGACTTGTTTTGTTATATTTTCATTTCTAAGTAAGATGCATCATCTTTGTACCTTTCCTTCTGCTCTAAGGCAATTCAATAGGAAGTTGGTGTATCACACTTAGATTAAAGATTGATACAACAAATCCCTCCTGTGTAAAGAAAGGTCAGAGAAACCCACATGCAAAATGTATAAGGAACGCTTCTGGGGTACAGCTTACATACTTTCTGTGCATATCTGAAACCAAGGTGTATTCCCCTTCTATGTTTTAATGAGATTACTTTTTGTTTGCCTTCTAAGTTTTTGTTGTTGCTGTTGTTGTTTTAAGTGGGTAATATAAGAAGAAGCAATATTTTTAAGAGATAGGTATATACAAGAATTCTCCTTTTAACAATATTGGGTAATATATAAAGTCAAAATTTTATATTAAAACTGAAATTTAGCTGTTCCTAGATTTTATACACACTAAAACAAAGTAAAAATTTCTTCCTACTAGGCCTTTGCAGATGAAGAAATTAGGCTGAAACATAAGAGTTCTAGGTAACAAGGTAACAACAAAAGAAAGATATGAATGAGAGTCTGCAGCATATTGAAAGTATCATAGTTAGATCATAGTAAAAGGTAAGTAGAGAAAAGCACTTATTTTTAATAAAATGTTTATTCTTTAATAATTACAAGCTTATTTGCAAACCACATATTTTATAAGGGATTAATATCCAAAATATATAAGACTCTCACACAACAAAATAACAAAAACAGAACAAACAAAAAACCCCCCAGATAATCCGATTAAAACATCCACTCAGCAAAGGACCTGAGTAGATATTCTTCCAAAGAAGACGTACAAATGACCAACAGATATGTGAAAAGGTTCTCAATATCACTAATCATCAGGAAAATGCAAATCAAAATTACAAATAAGATATCACCTCATACCTGTTAGAATAGCTATTATAAGAAGACAAGACATATGTTTTGGCAAGGGCATGAAGAAAAGAGAGCCCTTGTACACTGTAGGAATGTAAATTAGTACAGCTATTATGGAAAACAGTATGCAGCTTCCTCAAAAAATTAAAAATAGAACTACCACATAATACAGCAATTCTACTTCTGGGTATATATCCAAAGGAAATGAAACCTGTATTTTGAAGAGATCTCTATACTCCCATGTTCATTGCAGCATTATTCACAATAGCCAAGACATGGAAACAACCAAAGTATTTACTGATGGATGAATGGATAAAGAAATTGTGACTATATACATAATACACACACATACACAGTGAAATATTATTCAGTGAAAAGAAAGAGAAGTATTATATGATCTCACTTATATGTGGAATTTAAAAATTAAACTCATAGAAGCAGAGAGTAGAATGGTGGTTACCACGGGTCAGGGGTGTGGGAAATGGGGAGATTTTGATCAAATGGCACAAACTTTCAATTGTAAGAGAAACAAGTTCTGGAGAACTAATGCATATTATGGGTGGTAATACATATGTTAATGACAGTTGTCCCTGAATATACACGGCAGATGGGTTCCTGCATCCTTCACTCCCATACAAAAAAATCCACTCTGACTCAAGTCCCACAGTTAGGCCTGCAGAATTGGCGTATAATATGCACGTTTTGCATCCTGTGAATACTGTATCATCGATTCATTTGGTTGAAAAAAATCCACTCATAAAGTGAAGCCATGGGTTCAAACCTGTGTTGTTCTAGAGTCAACTGTAATTTGATTGTGGTAATAATTACACAATGTATACAAATATCAAATCATCATGTTGTATACCTTGAATATATTCAATCTGTATTGACAAGTGCTTTAAAACTTAAAAAATTTTAAAAAGAATTACAAGTTTGAAATTTCACATAAATTTTAAGTTTTAAAGTCCAGTTATACATGTACTTTTACATATACACACATATTCTAAAACAGGAATATTAACATTTATTTTACAGGATTGTTGTGCAGAGAAAGATAATGAATGTAAAGTGCTTAGTTCAGTGCCTAGGACATAGGAAGTTTTTAATAAATATCTCAATATATAAATACACATGATCATCAATGTCACTCTTTATATTCTTGGCTCTTCACAACGTACTCTAAAGATTCTCTACCTCCCCCACCCCACCCCCTGCCAACACACACACACACACACACACACACAAAGACTGATGATATAAAACAATAATGGAAGTGAAAAGAACCCATGAGAGAGGAGGGAAAAGTACACCATCAAGCCCTGTGGTGGTTTTAAAGATATGCTGACCAATTCTTTGATACTTCTTCCCTCAAGAGGTGAAGCTTGATTGCCTTCTTGAGTGTGGACTGAACTTAATGACTCACTTCTAAGAATTGGTTATAGCAGATATGATGGGATATCGGATATCATTTCTGAGATTAGGTTATAAAAAGACTGTGGCTTCCATCTTGGGCTCACACTCTCTCATGCATGTGCTCTCTCACTTCAATTTCTCTCTCTGAGAAAAGCCATAATGGGAAAAACTCTATGGAGAATCCCATGTGGTGAGGAATGAAGCCTTGTGCCAACAGTAATGTCAGTGAGTCTGGAAGTAGAACCTCTAGCTCCAAGTAATTTTCAGAGACTACAGCCAAGACCAACAGCTTGACTGCAACCTCATGAGAGACCTAGAGCAAGAACAACCTTCTTCCTACATCCTTGATTCTCAATAACTGGGGAAAGTAATAAATGCTTGCTCTTCTATGTTTTGTGTGTGTGTTTTTTTTTTTTTTTTTTTTTTGGAGACGGAGTCTCGCTCTGTCACCCAGGCTAGAGTGCAGTGGCGTGATCTCGGCTCACTGCAAGCTCCGCCTCCCGGGTTCATGCCATTCTCCTGCCTCAGCCTCCCGAGTAGCTGGGACTACAGGCGCTGCCACCGCGCCTGGCTGATTTTTTTGTATTTTTAGTAGAGATGGGGTTTCACCGTGTTAGCCAGGATAGTCTCGATCTCCTGACCTTGTGATCCGCCCGCCTCGGCCTCCCAAAGTGCTGGGATTACAGGCATGAGCCACTGCACCCAGCATTTTGTGCTATTTTTACACAGTAATTTTTACACAGTAATTTGTTACACAGAAACGGACAACTAAAATACACCCTAAACAGTGACAACAGAAACTGATCCAAATAAATGGTGATGGAATGAGACCAGAAAACAGAATTGTGGAGTTGTTGTGGACTCAGCCATTTCAACATGGAGTGCCAGCTTTCTGTCTACTTCCTTATTAATTGCTCAAACTCAACTTCTTTAATAAAGTCTAATATTATTTATCACCATTCTACTCATCTCTTAAATGACTCCAGTGGACAAATGTAAGTATCATTATTGCTGATATTTATGTTTTAATTTAATTTTCTTTTTCTTTTTTTTGAATTTGAAGTTTTTATTGTGATAAAATACATGTAACATGAAATACGCCATTTTAACCAGTTTAAGTGTATAATTCAGTGGCGTTAATTACATTCACACTGTTGTGCAGCCCTCACCACTATCTGTTTTCAAATCTTTTCCATCACCCTAAACAGAGACTTTGTGACCTTTAGGCAGTAACTCCCTATTCCTCTCTTCTCCCAGCCCTTCGTCACCTCTAATCTACTTTCTGCCTCCATGAATATGCATTTTCTAGATATTTCATGAAACTACTAAAACTGTTTTAAAGTCTTTCTTAAATGTGACAATAGTTATATCTTCTTATGTGCAATTCTATTTTCTTTCCATATAATGGTTGTTAGATTGAGAGACCTTTTAAACATTAAAATGAATGTATTCATTGCACTTGAAATCATCTATCAGTTTGGAAAGAGATTTGGTAACTGCTTCTAAGTGGCTCACTCTTCAAGTAATAAAACAATGCCACATTTCACAACACCTATTCATTATTTTAATCTCAATATCTCTGTTATTCTCCCTCATCCTCTCTTTCTCTGTCATTCCCTCTCCAGTCAGACAGATGGGAGCACAGTGCTTTTTAATTAGACAATAATCAAATGCTGTCACTAATAATACATCATGAATCTTTCCACTACTACTAATGAAAAGAAGCTTTCCGTGGGTGAGAGTGGGGAAGAACAAAAGTTAGAAGGATATATATTTTTTCTCCTTTTGAATGAACTTTCAAATAAATACACAAACAATATACTGACCTTTATTTGGTCATGTTGTTGGAAGATGAATGATTAAAGAAAACACTCTTCAAAGAGCCTCAACAATAATTACATATATCTGACTTTAGAGTACAATTCTGCTTAAGATCTATCTGAAATGTAGGAGGAGAGCTATAAAACATTGAATATTTTTTACATGGAAGATAATTCACTTATTCTCTGCTGAATATGTGATTCAAACAGGTTATGTTATTCAAATTTCTTATTTTAAGTTTAATTTAGTTATATTTTGTTTGTTAAAATAATAGCTTAATGCAAATTGAAGAAATATTTTCTAAAAAACAATTATTTATCATTGCTCCCTAGATTCTTATAAGTTACATGATAATGATTTTGTTGTTGTGATTTTGTTGTTATGATTTCTAGCAACAATGCTTCATAAGAAAAATGTATGAGAAAATGTATGAGATGTATGCATGTATGAGAATTTCAACATGAAAACCACTTAAGTATTTTATGAAGAACACATATTTTAGAATAAAAACTTGACTACTTAAAGATAACACTTTATACAACTGCCAAAACCTAACAAAATTAGAATAAAAAAGTCCTTTTTTTATTTAAAAAATAATGCTATCCAAAATTTCTCATGTTATTTTTCTTCCTTTTGCATCTAAAATAGGATGAATTAGACCTATGGCCCTTTCTTTTACCACACTCATCACCAAAAGTATTGTATTTACATTCCTATGTCTTCAATTGTATGTAAGAAATTGGGGAAAAATGAATTGAGAAAAGAGATAATGATTCCAGTCTTGACTTTGCCATTATCTCTGAGACCTTGGCCATATTACCTCATTTTTCTGGGAGTCACCTTATTCAGCTACCAAATTAAGATCTGTACCAGTTTTGTTCAGCTACAGCATTTTATAAGTCTCAGATATGATATCCAGATCTTATATCTCCTGAATGCCAAAGCTTCCAGTATTCCTCTGTATCTATACCTGTTTCCACTTGCTGATGCCTCACAGTCAAACTTATTCAAACTAATGAATCAGCTCTTATCTATGTAGCCATTCTCTGCTTTCCCTGATCTGGACATTATAATTCTCCATTATCCAGACTTGGGAAGCCATAATTTCTTGACTCCTTCCTTCCTTTTACCTTCAACATCAAATCAGTTGCAAAATGGTTTCCCTTTCTGTCTCTCTGTCTCTCTCCCTCTCCCTCTCCCTTCCCTCTGTCTGTTTTACTAGTCTATTACCTTTAAAATTTCATTTCCACCATGCTATTTCTGATCTTTATTGCTACTCATTTGGACAATTGTTAAGGTTCCAATTTTATGTTCCTGCGGACAGCCTCCCTGCCATCTAGTGATAGCCGGAAATATCACAAGAATGCAGGAATAATGCCATTCTCACATATAGTATATAAGATAATATACAATATTAAAAAAGTAGAGATGTCAATTTATCCAAACTTTTGAATAGCTCATAAATTAGTTAAAATTACAGCCCATTAAAATTATGATTAAACTAACAGCCATCATAATATAATGTGGGGCAAATATTTTCCTAGCTTATGAATCATTCTAAGAAAACCTTATTGAGTACATTCAATGTACCAAATACTGTGCTAGATGTTAAGAAAAGAGAGATAATATTTCCTGCCTTTAAGAGCCTACTGCCTTGTAGAGAAGATAGAAATGTAAACAAAGATAAATGACAATACAAATAGAACAAAATCCTGCACTGGAGGAGAAACATATATTATGCCTGATATTTAGCTTTTCGCAGCTTCAATTACCAAGAAAGAATCTTTTTAATGCAAACAAAGCTGCTACCCTCTATTTATCTTGTTACTTTGTTGTAAGTCTTTAGTGTAATATATTAATTCTAAATTGCTTAGGAAGTACCTAGTATTACTGTAATGCAACTACAGATGCTGTGATATTATAACTTTGAAGCTGAAACTGAGTTTTATTTTTAATTTTTAATAAAACTAAAGCTATTAAAAACTATTTTTAACATAAAAATTTTTTATTTTTAGTAAATATTTTATTAAATATTTAATTTTAATAATAAAAAAATTGTATTGAAATCATGATCATGCAATCAAACTATATGTGGAGATTCCAGATAAAAAGAACTTCAGAGCAATTAAAACAAGTCCCATTTAGATGTTTGTTTCTAAAACTTCTACAATTAAATCTCAATACAATTTGGGGGATATTAAATATAGAAAATTAATTCAGCATACTATTAAATACAAATTAAACACATACAATTCTGGAAAAGAACCTTATCTTTCTAGCATATGTCTAGGCTAACACTTTATAACTGCAAGGAAACCATAAGGAATTTCAAGACAACTCATTATTAAAACAATTTTCTCATTATATCCTTGTAAAATTTCTAGTATCTAATGTGTGAAATACATTTACTATTTTTTATTACAAGGTTCATTCAGGCCAGGAAAGAGTGAGAGAGAGGAAGAGACAGAAACAGAGAGAGACAAAGAGACCCCTAATAGATATCCGGATACCTACATTTGTTTCATAGGTAAAAACTGATCCTCTAGATACACAAAAGTTAGTACATCCTAGAATCATTTGTACAAAGGAATTTTGTTAACCAAGAAGTGATTCTAGACCTGTCTGAGGAACATTATGATATAAATTACCTTTGATAAAAATCTAGTGAGGACCAATTATGTAAAAGTATACCCAGATAAAATGCCCAGATAGGCTGGATGAACACTTATGAGACGTAGAATGAGTGTCAAACAACAGTGTCTACTGACCTGATCCACACCAGCCATTAAAATCTTTTAAAGGAACTTTTCTCGTGGAGAAACTTAATGGAACAATGATTTATCAATTTCTTTTTATTTTACTTGTTCAGTGGTACAGGCCAATGTGGGAAAATTAGATGAACTGTCACTAGATATTTGAAAATCATAAAATAACTAACAAAAAGGTGATACTTCAAAAACAAACAAACAATAAAATCCATCTGTTTGGAGAAAGAGAATATTCTTGATCCAAATACTGCATGAAGCACATACCTCACACTCTGGCCTTTGCCATTTGTGTATTCACAGGAAAAAAGGGGAAACACACCACAAATGAAATAATAATTTATTTAGGTTTAATAGCCTGAACAATAACCAAATATCTGCTGAGTTACTTTAATAAGGTGGTAATCATAAAATATTACCTAAAGAAATGTAAGCAAAAACACAAATCTTAGTGCTCTCTAGCTGAAGGATAAAATCAATCCAATAAACAGTTGAATAAAGTACATCTGAAACTACTCCTTGATCATGTCACCAAGTTAGTATTTTGAGTCCCTTAGAGACCCTTGCTGAAATCCTATTGTACTTAACAAAATGTACTTGTTTGAAAAAGAGGTTCATTTGTTACTATCAAACCTAAAAAAGACACGTAAAAATTGAGAGATATCACCAAGTATAAGTGCTAAGTAGTATCGAGACATTTTATGGAACAGAAGACAGAGTTTCTAAGGGCTATTTTCTTTTTTATCTATGGCAACTTTTAACTTGATAGATTTGGATGAGAAGTCAATCAGGCAAGAGTGTAGTTGGTCCATTTCTGAGGACCTCAGTGAGATTAGGTCTTGCTCAATTATAACAGGTGTCACTTAGATGAGTTGGTCTTTTGTTTCGCACTTTCACCCCAAAGAAGCCTGAATTCTAAACTGAATTCTAAACATTTTTAATATATAAAATGACTGCAGTAAAGATAGTAAACGGCAAAAATCCATGAGTTTTAAAACATGACAAGTGTTGTTTCTGTCCAAAATAAATTAAATGACACTAAGGACTGATAGGATCAAAGTAGAATATTACTTTGAAATAGTCCCTAGACTTTTAATGCATTTTTAAACTCTACACATCAAAACAGTAAGTCACAGTGATGTTCTCTGCGTAGACAAGTTAAAATTTCGGGAAATTACTCATATGTATATACAGACATACACACACATATACATACCTTGATTTAATATGATCAGGACATTTTAAATAATTATAAATATTAGCACATAAAGACTACTTAATTTAAGTCTTCTAAATAAACACATGTAATATGTCTAAGGGATTTTCTTTGACCTATCTTTTATAGTTTACCAGAAAATAGGAGGTAGAAATGAAAGACAATAATGTGTGTAAGCAAAGAATGTTAAAGGATTTTACATAGGAAAACTTTTTTTCACTTGCAGACCATTTTAAATGTAATAAACCATAATTTTACTATAAATATTGAGAATGGATTAAAAATTGATGGCTAGTAATGCTTTGTATTTAATGACTAACACTGTATTATCTCAGCATGCCTCTGCAAACCATTCCTACCCACCAGTTTCTTGGATTAAAAAAAAAAAAAACAAAACTCATACCTTTCGCAAGTCTCCTATAACAGTTCATATTGAAATGTCTATAAATAATTATATTCTCATAATTTATTCTTTCTATGCAGTTTTTCAACAAAAGAATCTTTCAAAGGGTACATGGTGGAGCCATTCACTTCTTTTTTTTTTTTTGTTTTTTGTTTTGAGATGGACTTTTGCTCTGTTGCCCAGGGTGGAGTTCAGTGGCAAGATCTCTGCAACCTCCGGCTCCCAGGTTCAAGCAATTCTCCTGTCTCAGCCTCCCAAGTAGCTGGGATTACAGGTGCCTGCCACCACGCCCAGCTAATTTTTGTATTTTTAGTAGAGACAGAGTTTCACCATGTTGGCCAGGCTGGTCTTGAACTCCTGACCTCAGGTGATCCGCCTTCCTCAGCCTCCCAAAGTGCTGGGATTACAGGCCTGAGCCACCACACCCAGCAGAGAAATTTCACTTCTTAAAACCTCATACAAAACATTTGTTTTCTGTTTAATGTTATTTTCCTTTGGCCAAAACCAAACAAAAAAGCAAATAAACAAACAAATCTCTCTAATCTTTCCAATCCTGTTCAGCAATGAATGACAATTTTCTGGGGAACATGTGACCTTCCTACCTTTGAGGAGCTATCCAATAATCAGCTCTCAAACCTGTATTTATTCTAGATATAGTGAAGCATACATGTGGAATAGTAAACACTATAAATCTAACATGGTTACTCTCAATATTTTTTGAGCATTGCTCCTACATTTAGAGCATAATATCTTGCTTTAAACAATTAAAAGTATAATATAATAATTTTAAAATTAAAAATGTATTGATATATATATATATTTTGCATATAGCATCTGTATGTAAAACTGCTAAGAGTTTCAGAAACACCTAAAATTCTTTCTTTTTGACTAAAATATGACTATAGTCTACATATAGGAAGCCCTTTTCATAGAAGCTAGCATATAGAGTATAGCAAAGAAGTGGTATTTGCTACCTCATGAAAGAGTCCTGCTACCTTTTAATAATTGTTTCCACTTCTTTGGTCTGTACTGCTCTATTGTTACCTCTTCTCTTTTCCAGCTTGTGTGACAAACAGGTCCAGAGAAGAAGGCAAAGGGCTCGTTCTTAGTCATTAACAATAGGATTCAATTGCAAAGGGGTCATCATAAACTCATGAATGCTTCATAACTTTTCTCATCTACCTCTCCTTCCCTGGTCTCATCCTCACTGCTTTCTGTTGTAGCAGTTGTTGCTGTTGTTGTTGTTACTGTTAGACTTTTTAAGTGGTTTCATCATCAAAAAAATAAGTGTGGAAGCCAGAACCAGCTTCCGCCAGATTTCATGCCAAGTTTAAAAAATGAAAACAATGAATAACTCTAACCACAAATAAAAATGCTTAAGGAATACATGCATTATTTTAGTAATAAAGGCAATCAGGTCTAGATAAGGTTCAGTCAAATGAGAAGTACAGATATTTGTTAGTGCCAGGAGGCGTTCTCCCTGTTGTGTTCTGACTTGAGTAGTTTCCAGCTCCCATGGAATCTAATCACACCTGAATTAATCATTTCCACAAATGGATTATTGTTTTCTATAAAAGTCAGCAAAGTGAATATATAACAAGAAGACTTATTTCAAGGAAGTAACAAGCAGAAAGTCATGAGATTCATCACAATAAATGTTCAAGTTAGAACAGGTAAGTCTAAAAATGCAGGCGCTTAATGGGAAATACCCAAATCCTCTCAACAATTGATTGATGGAGAAGGGTAGGACAGAAAAAAGGTGGTTAGAGGTCAATTCAAGGTCGGTAATTGCATTTTAAAGCAGCCTATGCAGAGCCATTTCCAGCACTCAGAGTACAGGAAAAGATTCTGCCCTGCCTTCTGCGCTCTTGAGTCCCTCAGATACCTCCTAATAATGGCTATAAAGAGAAATAAATCATTAAATTCTCATATATAAACAGATAAATGGAAATTGTACCTATCACTGTCATCCTATAATCAACAAACATACATTATTAAAACATCAAAATGAAGGCATTTAGCAAAGAGATTTGCTAGATACCAAAAGCACTCAAGACTCACTTTCAAGGAGTCATTTTCAAGTAGAATTTTAGTCTGGTAGCTCTGCACCAGCTCTTATTTATAGTCCCAAAATAGCCTAAGTCAACCTTTGCTGCCCTATTTTTTGAACAGAAATTGTGAAGATGCACACCAAAAAGAACTATATTTTATGACACATGGAAGTATACTTTTCCATAGTTTGTGTAAAATGACCCTATCTGACCAAATAATTATGGTTCAAACTATACTCAATATGTTGCTAGCATTATTATTATTATTATTATTATTATTATTATTATTATTTTTGAGACGGAGTTTCACTCTGTTGTCCAGGTTGGAGTGCAGTGGCGTGATCTCAGCTCACTGCAACCTCCGCCTCCCCGGTTCAAGCAATTCTCCTGCCTCAGCCTCCCGAGTAGCTGGGACTACAGGTGCACGCCGCTATGCCCGGCTAATTTTTTGTATTTTAGTAGAGACAGGGTTTCACCACGTTGCCCAGGCTTGTTGCGAATTCCTGAGCTCTGGCAATCCGTCTGCCTTGGCCTCCCAAAGTGCTGGGATAACAGGCATGATCCAACCCACCCGGCCACTAGCATTAATTATTAATATAAACCTATTTTTGCAGAACTTGGCATTTATAAAATAGTACCAGCAAATCAAAGATATAAGCTTATGAATACAACTATCTTAAACATTGTTAAAACTATACATAGGCAATGCTTAGAGCAAGCAAGTTACTGAAAAGATTCTCATCAGAATTCTTTAAATTCAAGCAAGATAGCAGAAACAAGGTTAATATACAAATTTATAATAAATAACATTCCAAACATTATTATTTTGCACTACCATTTGACATAATTTTGCTATCAGAGCCATATATGTGGAGGGATGGAATTAAAATTAGGACTACATTAAAAAATCGATTTCTGTATTTCAATGTGGTAACATCACATGAATACCAATACATGCAACAGCAATATATTCAATACAATTGTTAACCACTCAACCAGTGTTCACTTAAAACCAACATAAAAACTACAGTATGGCCTATAAAAATAAGCCAGAAATTATTTTTATTCTTATTTCTAAACCGGGTCAACTGAAATAAAAATAGAAGTAGTGATGAATAACCAGCTTTCATTTTGCCTTCCTGTTATTCAAGGGGTAGAAATAACTCTGCTGGAATCACTGAGGAGGAGGAGAAGGAAGAAGAAGAAGAAGAAGAAGAAGAAAAGAAAAACTCTTCTTTCAGCACTTCCTTCTGATTTCCAGTTTTTAAATTTTTCTAAATATGGTTTTGTTTGAATATAAAATAGCTAACTGGTTTCTGGAGGCCTCATCCTGGGAAATTAACTCTAAAGTCTATGTTCATACACATTTTTTGTTGGTGGCTATGACTGTTTCTCAGCAGGAATATAACATCTTGTTCAGCACACACCCAGATTAAATAAAATTACATAATGAAGAGAGGATTTTTTTATTTCAATTTTTATTTTAAGTTCTGGGGTACATGTACAGAATGTGCAGGTTTGTTACATAGGTAAACATGTGCCATTGTGGTTTGCTGCACCTATCAACCCATTTACCTAAGTATTAAGCCTAGCATGCATTAGCTATTTTTCCTAATGCTCTCCCTCCTCCTAACTCGCTCCCCCACAGGCCCCAGTGTTGTTGTTCCCCTCCCTGTGTCCATGTGTTCTCATTTTTCAGCTCCCACTTATAAATGAGAACATGTGGTGTTTGATTTTCTGTTACTGAGTTAGTTTGCTGAGGATAATGGTTTCCAGCTCCATCTATGTCCCTGCAAAGGACATGATCTCATTCCTTTTCATGGCTGCATAGTATTCCATGGTGTATATGTAACACATTTTCTTTTTTTAAAAAACAAATAGGGAAATTTATTCAAAATGTTGTATACATTTCATCCAGAATTATTTTTTAAACATGTATTCATACAGTATATTTACAAATGCCCCTTGACTTATGATGCGGTTACATCTGGCAAACCCATCATGTAAATTGAAAAGATTTTAGGTTGAAATACATTTAATACACCTGACCTACTGAATATCATAGCGTAGCCTTGCCTACTCTAAACATTCTCAGAACACTTTCTTTTTTTTATTTTTTTATTTTTATTTATTATTATTATTATTATTATTATTATTATACTTTAGGTTTTATGGTACATGTGCGCAATGTGCAGGTAAGTTACATATGTATATATGTGCCATGCTGGTGCGCTGCACCCACTAACTCGTCATCTAGCATTAGGTATATCTCCCAATGCTATCCCTCCCCCTTACCCCCACCCCACAACAGTCCCCAAAGTGTGATGTTCCCCTTCCTGTGTCCATGTAACACATTTTCTTAATCCAGTCTATCATTGATGGGCATTTGAGTTGATTCCTTGTCTTTGCTACTGTGAACAGTGCTGCAATGAACATACACATGCATGCATCTTTGTAATAGAATGATTTCTATTCCTTTGGGTATATATCCAGTAATGGGATTGCTGTGTCAAATGGAATTTCTGGTTCTAGATATCTGAGGAATCACCGCACTGTCTTCTACAATGGTTGAGCTACTTTACATTCCCACTAACAGTGTAAAAGCATTCCTCTTTCTCCACAACCTCACCAGCATCTGTTGTTTTTTGAATTTTTAATAATCGCCATTCTGTCGTGAGGTGGTATCTCATTGTGGTTTCAATTTGCATTTAAGAGAGGATTTTTTTATACTTAATAAGCAAAGCAATGTTTATTTGCCCTCAAAATATGTTAATATACAGGTGAACTCAAATCTGCCCATCATAAAAGCTAATTTTAAAGTCCATTTTCCTATGTCATTTGAATGCACTCCCCAATGTTGTGAACTCTAGCTTCTTACTCAATTCAGAATTCTTACTTTTACACCAGTTTTATCTTTAATAAAGATAAATATTATCAAATATTAGTGAACATATTTTTAATGTTTTCTGGATATCTTTAGAAATATATCCTAATTTAAAATACTGAATTACAATAGTTCCCCCTTATCTGTGGGGGGTACTTTCAAGACTCCCAATGGATGCCTGAAACCACGGATAGTGCTGAATCTTATATGTACTATCTTTTTCCCCATATATACATACCTATGAAAAAGCTTAATTTATAAATTAGGCATGGTAAGAGATTAGCAACAATAACTAATAATAAAATTAAAATAATTATAATAATATACTGTAATAAAAGTTATGTAAATATGGTCTGTCTCTGAAAATATTGTATTGTACTCACCTATTTTTGAACCATGGTTGATGGGTAACTGAAATGTAGAAAGTAAAACCACAGATAAGGGGTGGACTACTGTATTATATTGATTTCTGCTTTCAGGATTTAAAGTGATAATCTGACAAAGTAGAAAAATAATTGATATATTTCCAACATTTTGCAATTTTGTGTTCTTTTGTTTGAACTAAAACAACATACACACATAAAAACATACAAATAAACTTTGTACTACAAGACCAGGACCTCACAACATATCAATGTTTTCATATTACTCTAATTGCCAAATACAGATTTTATAATTAGTCAGAATAAAATTAATGTACATGTATTCCATACAAGAATTTAACAATGTAAAGATGAACTTAATGAATGAATCATTTTAGACAGTCTACACAAGGTTAGACTCCAAATAGCTTCAGCATCATATCACCATGGTGCCAGATAATCTGAATGAAAATGGAAAATACCCAGACTATATTTAAGTATTTGAAAATGAGGAAAAAATATCTGAAAAATTTAGACCTGATGATGTCTTAAATCTCACAAATTATCCAAAATTATTGTGAAATAGATCCAACTGTATACATTAAACTGTATTTTAAACAAATATTGAAGTTAGATTGCTATTTTTCCTATGGTATTGTATCTGTCATAATCACAGGAATTTAGAGCTACAATAGGTTGAGTATATAGATATTTGAGCCAGCCATAATTTGGTTAAAATATTAATTTTTTGTTTCATTTATTGCTTCCTAACACCTATGCTAATTATCACTAATCTATTCTTTGCATTGCATAATTGCTTCTATCAACTAGATTCAAAGCTTATGAAAAAGAAGTTATTTTTTGTTACCATATAATACCTAGAATAATATTCCTATTAAATATTAGATGATTGTAAATGAGTAAAAAATAAATATTTTAACAAAATGACTGTCAAAATTATTAATGTATATATTTTACCATTAAACAGGAACAAGAAATTGCAGTTTCTGTTTATATATGAAAAAGACCAAAGATATTAGATGAAATGATACTGATTGTTTTAAGGTAGTAATTTCCTAAGAAATTTTCCTCCATTTATCTTATACATTTCCTATTCTATACACACACACACACACACACACACACGCACACACACGCACACGCATATGTAAAATCCTCAACAATAAAAATTTTTCATAAGGGGAATGATTAGTTAAAATATGCAATAGAAAAAACACTACTCTCAATAATAAATCATTTTATTTTTGACTTATAATACTTATACATATTTTATAGATGTTTCATATATAGAATGTGTGTAAAAATATTTTGCTTTATATTAAAAGAAAAGCTAAATGGATAACCATAGATGAGAAGTCACAGTAATATAAAAATTTTCATGTTTTGAAATTAATTTATAGATTTAAGTCAACTATAATAAAAATCGTACATACTTGGAACTTGGAAAAGAAAAATATCAGAGATAGAGAGTAGAATTATGTTCACATGAGGCTAGGAAGCACAGTGAGGAGGTGGGTATGAAGAAGAGATGATTAATGGGTAGAAAATAGAGTTAGAAATAATATCTGATGTTGGTAGCACAATAGGGCGACTACAACATCGATTTATTATATATTTCAATGTATTATATATTAATATCAATTTATTATTAACATCAATTATTAACATCAATTTATTATATATTTCAAAATAGCTAAAAGAGTAGAATTGGAATGCTGCTAACACAAAGAAATGATTAAGACTTGAAGTGACAGATACCCTAATTACTCCAATTTGATCATTACACATTATAAGCTTGTATCAAAATACAGCATGTACCACCCCATAAATATGTATAATTATTATATACTCATGATTAAAAATAAAAAATATCTGAAAAAGAAGGAAAAATAGGTATTAAAAATTTATAAAGAATTATGTGGATGGACACAGGAAGGGGAACATCACACTCTGGGGACTGTTGTGGGGTGGGGGGAGGGGGGAGGGATAGCATTGGGAGATATACCTAATGCTAGATGACGAGTTGGTGGGTGCAGCTCACCAGCATGGCACATGTATACATATGTAACTTACCTGCACATTGCACACATGTACCATAAAACCTAAAGTATAATAATAATAATAATAAAAGAAAGAAAAAAAAAAAAAAGAATTATGTGGAGAGGCTGGTTCTTTGAGCTATAAAGTATATAAAACTACAATTTAAAAAACTCTTATATAAAATAGTCAAACTCACCAAAAGAACAAAATATCTAGAAACAATGTCAAAAAGATTGATGCGTTTTGTGTATGATAAAGAATTCTCATAAATCAGTGAGGACAAAAACTTACTTAATAATGAACACTGATACAATCAACTATTTTTTTAAAAAATTACTTTAGCACTTTATTTTATATCCCACACACAAAATAAGTCCCAGATGATTGATGTAGTCACTGTCAAAAATGTTGGAAGTAAAAATAAATGTTTATTGAGAAATGTGTTTATCTTATTAGAAGTAACTGAAACATAATATTACAATGGCTAAGTAAATTATGTTACAACTAAATGTTAAAGTATTATATATAATCACTATAATTCTTAAATGTTTTGTTAATATGGATAATTGCATGTTTGGAAAGCAATGTACAAAATCAAATATGATCTCAACTTTATTAAACAGTATATAGAAAAAGTGAGCAATACAACAAAATTATTAATTATCTGTGGATGTAAAATTTTAGCTTTTTTTATTTTGAGGGTTTCCTTTTACATTGAGTAAAGAATTAAATACTGTAAGTTGAGGTTTTTCATACTGCATAGTATATGCAAAATAAATCTAGACAATCTGTTTTCCCTCTCTGTTAACCTTTACTTCTGGGTCCTCCCTGATTACTCCCAAGTTGATAAGGAAACATTCAATATTTTCATGGATAAATTATAATCACCACTGTAACAGCTGGATCCCACATTTCAAGCAGATGGTAAACGAGTCTGTTTCCTATTAGTGAATAAGTTTTAAAAATTGTAAAAAGTATATCCCTAAGTCTACATGTAGAAACAGCAGAAATTCAGGTTGCTGTCATGACTTCAGACAGTACTAGTGATGGCCCTGCCCACTCAAACATATTTGCAACTATTGGAATTCCTCCAGTGGCGATGTATTTTCTTGATATATCTTTTAAAGGAGCTAATACAGTTAATTCTCATTTGGCATTTGTAAGAATAAGAATAGAGTGAATATAATTTTTAAAACTTTTTCTGAGAACAAGCTGTGAAGAGACTGGGTTAACAAGACAGCATCCTCCGTGTGGGAAACTGGTCAGAGCAGCCCTGTTCAGAGGAAAGATGAAGATGAAGGCTGGATGAAGAGGTGGGAATAATGAAGAGGATCTCTTCCAAATGTCCAACTTTGTCAACTACAGATCCTGACAACACACAATTCTGGACCATCTATCAATGAAAGAAATTCATACATGAAGATGTTCTTAGTTTTGTGAGTTGATACTATAGTAACTTTTATAAGCTCTGCTTCATATATATTTATGAATTTTGGAATTGGACTTGGAGGTAATGTGAAAGCACCCTATTTAAAAAAAAGAATGACTATAAATTAATATTTTGAAATGACCATTTCAAGGCTCAAGTATATAAAAAAATCTTTGAAGCCCTGCAGCAGGAGATTGGGAGAAGTTATTCAAATACGAATGAAATAATTCATTAAAATTCACAGCTGTCTTTACGTTTAATATTAATTTTAATTGAAATCCCAACTTAAAAGCACCATGTCTCATTCTGCCTATATAATCGTTAAGGCATGCTGATACTAAAAATTAAATAATAATTAAAGGCTAGATTCTATAGGTAGCCAGAATTAAACTGTATTTTTTCAGAAAGAATAAATGCTATTATGTTGTTAACTATGGAAAAAATTCTTCTGTAAGTATGGTAAGTTCAGTGTACCTCATAAGTTGTAGTTACATTTGTTTTTATTCTTGCTTTGCAGAATATTTTCTTCCTCTGTCTCTCAAACACGTACTTTAAAAAACAAAGAAATTATAAGAGATTTGCACACATCTTCTTCTTGATCAATTGTGCACATATTCGAACACTTTCAATTAGCACCAGGAACAAAGTCCTGACTGCTTTCAAGCCTCCACCTGTAATTCTACTTGGGTTGACAACACCGATATTTACCTCTTTATCTATCAAATTCACACTGGCAGTTGCAAAGCATACTAAAATGGGATTTGAGAGACCAAAGTAGAAATCTCTCTTTGAATATGACTCATTATAATTTCTTTATAATATACATGTGAAACAAAATCATACCTAGAATAATTTGGCCTGAAAAGAGAAAAGAAAATCAACTTGTCTTCTCTGTGTGCTTATCATGGTTGGCTCAAAGATCATAAAAACATACACTACTAATGATGCACAATTCATGCATTACCCAGCGCAACATAAGCCAAGTTCTACATTAGTCTCTTTATAAACCTGCAACAGGTCCAGAAATGTGTGCCATTTCAGGAGAAAAGCAACGTGTGGAAAGAAACATGTTGTGTAATTTTAGTCTATTTCTGATCTAAGTAGTAGATAACATTTATCTAGTATTTACTATGCACCAACTGTTGTGCTAAAACCATTAATTGCTGTTTTCCCATGATTTAAAAAACTACTGTGAAGTTAATTTTACAGATGAGAAAATTGAGGCACATTGGAGGAGGTTAAGTGACATTGCACCACACAACTGGTAAATCTTGTCAGGTTTCACAACCAGACAGTCTGCCACCAGAGCCCACACTCTTACCACATGCCTCAGAATGAGCTAAGTGCTGCAGCATGCTTAGTCTCCCTTATTTCCATGATTTTGTGTTCGCATTTCAGAGTGCCAAAAAGAGGCACTTGCGGATGAAATACTTGTTGGATGAATTTCCACTAACAGGACTGCTATCATGCCGTTGGGTCTAATGTTTGAAAAATTCAGTTTCCTTTTTAAAAAATGAATAAAAGGAGCCAATCTTCTCATTAAACAGAATACTTTAAAAAAAACACATTAATCCAAGTTTCTTTTATATTATATGCTAATGTAAATAATAAATAGTTAATTTTGTATGCTTTTTTTTATTTGCAGGACTGTGGCCCAGATAAAATTTTCATTTGTGGTATTATAGTATTAAAATACCATTAGCAATATTTTATTATCAATACCTCTATCAATATTAGTGGTACTAATGCTATAATTAATTGTATTAACAATATAATGAATTTGGACATAAATACATTTGCCAAATGTGACTTGACGGACAAATGATTTAGATGGCAAAACAACATGGCTTCAACTAATGATGGGATAATTGGTGTCAAGGCGCACTAAACCTGACAATTGCTATCTGAACATGACAATTTCTTTCTTTCCTTTTTTATTTATTTATTTATTTTTTTGAGATGCAGTCTTGCTCTGTCACCCAGGCTGGAGTGCAATGGCGCAATGTTGGCTCATTGCAACCTCCACCTACCAGGCTCAAGCAATTCTCTTGCCTCAGCCTCCCAAGTAGCTGGGATTACAGGCACATGCTACCGTGCCCAGCTAGTTTTTGTATTTTTAGTAGATGGAGTTTCACCATGTTGCCCAGGCTGGTCTTGAACTCCTGACCTCAGTTGATCCACCCGACTCAGCCTCCCAAAGTGCTAGGATTATAGGCGTGAGCCACTGCACCTGGCTGACAATTTCTTTAAATACTAAATAAAGAAGGTGAAAAACTTCCTTATTGATAATAACAGGTATAACCATGCTAAGTTGGAAAAAAAAATTTCCTAAGATAGAGGCCTATATTAGTACCTGACTGTTTTTTATTTAAATGGCAAACAACCCATTTTTCTTATGATGATTTAGGAGAACGATTATCATGAGTACAGCATTAATCTGGCCTAGATAAAATATTTAAGAGTATTTTGGATGCTGGCACAACCTTGACAATTTGACAGTACGCATCAACATATATTTTCAAATCCTTTGATTGAATAATTCTGAATGGGAAATCAACAGAGATACTTAGTAGCTACATGTTCAAGATTACTCATCAAAATCTTATTTATATTAGTAATAATTTGTGAAAGATATAAATGCCCAACAGATACACAAGCAACGTTAAATAAAAAGTACGTGCATTTATATACACCATGGAATACTCTGCAGCCATAAAAAAGGATGAGCTCATGTCCTTTGTAGGGACATGGATGAAGCTGGAAACCATCATTGTCAGAAAACTATCGCAAGGACAAAAAACCAAACACCGCAGTTCTCTCTCATAGGTGGGAAATGAACAATGAGAACACATGGACGCAGGAAGGGGAACATCACACACCGGGGCCTGTCATGGGGTGGGGGACAACGGGGAGGGAAAGCATTAGGAGATATACCTAACGTAAATGATGAGTTAATTGGTGCAGCACACCAACATGGCACATGTATACACATGTAACAAACCTGCACGTTGTGCACATGTACCCTAGAACTTAAAGTATAATAAAAAAAAAAAGTGGAAGTTAAGCTATGAGCACACAGAGGCATACAGAGTGGTACGATGGATGTTGGAGACTCAGAAGCAGGGAGGGCGGGAGGAGGGTGACAGATTAAACACTGCATATTGGTACAACGTACACTACTGGGGTAATGGGAGCACTAAAATCTCAGACACTATGCAATTCATCCATGTAACCAAAAACCACTTGTACCCCAAAAGGTATTAAAATTTTTCAAAATGTGAAAAAAAAAAGTATGTGCATTTATAAAATGAATTCTTAAACTATTTAAAATTATGTTCCTAATGAATACTTAGTAGCCTTGGGAAATTAGATACATGAAACATATATAAAAAGCATAATTTATATTTGTATAGGTTTTAATAATGGGTGAATTTTATCATTTTTCTTTATAGCTTTTGTAATTTTTTTCAAATATTCTATTTTAAATATAAAATTCCATTACAATAAGAAAAAGTAAATGTTATTAAACCTAAGATCTAATAAACATGTGAGAAATCAAAATGAGTTATATCGGGCAAAGATTGATTCTATTAAATTATGTATTATGCTCAAAAAATATATTTGCTTAATATAGTTTTGACATGATTCATAGCTAATGTAGTTTTAAAAAATCATCTAACGTCACCACAACTTCATAAAAAGATTTCCATGGACTCTAGGACATTTTGTGTTTAATTGCATTATAAATTGCTGAATTGATTTAACATTTAATTCTGAAGGCATACTGTAAATATTATGCTAAAATATAATCGATAAAATGTAATGAGATTATTTTATAGTAAACAAAGCATAATTTTACAAATAGCTCCTTTTAAATGTACACAATAAGCAATCTTGAAATTTTCCTATCATGAACCAATTACTTCTCAGGAATCACTTCATTATCAAATTGCCAGTTTTGAAAATTTATCTTTAGTGAAATGCCAACTTGTATTTTTTCATTAATCACAAGCTATGGAACTTACCAAGTACATCCCAACAAAAGCAGGAGTTTAGGGAGATGAAAAGCTGGGGAAAAAGAAGAGGGTGAAGAAAGAGACTACATTAGACAAGAGATGTGAAGGCTTTGCATCCCTGGGGAACAAAGTGGAAGCACTGTGTGTATCTGGAACCCAAGGACTGGGTCTGCAAAGAAAGAAAACAAATCACTGCTCAAATTCTTCTTAAGGTCCCTGAGGCCCCAGTAAGGAACAGGGAGAAATGATCCTCTTCACTTTTAACCCATATCTCATCCACTTCATTGTTTCTATCAATGTTTCCAGATCAAGAAATGTACTAGACCAGGTAGCAGACTGGTACACAGAAGGGCTGGTGGGTTGACTCCACTAGTATATTGCACAAGCAACATTACTCTGCAAGCCCCTCACTGATTCATCATTTTTCTTCCACATTGAATGCGGACCTCCTTGTGGTTCCCCCCTCTCTCTTACCAGCAATCTTTCATTGGCCAGCATGTTCAGCAGCCCCCGCCTCATGAATACCTCTAAGGTCCTTTTCCTCATTTTCACCTTCATTGACACTGTCTGAGTTGTGATGTCCTTACCACAGAGAAAGTACAGTGTTGCCTCCCTCCTGAGGCCTCTCCTTACCTCATCTCAATCTTTTCTGGGCTATTCTCCACAATGCTGATGAGATAATCTTTTGAAAAATCAAAAGTGATCATAAAAATCCCTAGTGAAAAATCCTTCAATAACAGTCCAATTCCTTCAGGATAAACCCTCAAATCTGTATTATGATTTGTAAGTCCCTTCAACAGAATTATATCACATACTTGGAGACATAGTATGTGAGAGAAAATGAGTCAAGTTCAGTTTTAAGTAACTTCTCTAAAATTCTACAACCAAAATTTGGAAAGAAGGTATTCTCATTTAGTATGTATGTATGTTTACATACATACATACATACATACACACATATATGTTTTAAATAATTTTTATGTTTTAATTAAAGGTTAGTATTATTTTTATTTTGTATTACATGTTCAGGGTAAAAAAAAAAATTAGAAGTGCTTAAGCCTTCTGAATGGAATGAATTCTGCTCTGCCCTTTCTGAGATGACTTGTTCTATTTCACCAGATTTCTCTCTCTCTACTTTAACACCCTAGCAATTCTTCTCCAGTCTTTCTTATTCTAGAACATACGGTGCTCCCTCATGCCTATATAACTCTGTCCTTTCTCCCCCCTGACCAAAATGCTCATTTCTCCCTTCTTCTGGAAAAATACCTATGAATTCAATAAAGTTGGTGCAGCTACACCTCTCCAGAATGGCTCCCTTGGCTCAGGCATCAAACCACACACTACTGTAGGTAATGCTCCCTACTTAATTCCTGCCATACAATCTTTGCTAACCACAATACCCAGTATTTATCAAACTTCCCACTCAACATTTAATATGTCCTTCCACTTACTTGAAAGAAGAATTTGATATGGTTCACTACAAAACCTAGTGCAATAACCACTGGCTGGAGCAGAGGGAAAGAGGCAAGGCAGGCAGCTTCTGCACTAGTGCCCTGAGATCACTGAGGCAAAACATGGGGTTCCAGGGTACTACATCATGTCTTGTCATCTGCTAAGTCCCCCTTGCCTTCTGAATCACCTCCCTTATGTCTGCCAAGACTACAGAGTAAGGAGATTTCACTCTAAATTAAGTACTTCTTTCAGTTCATGAATATCCAGTAGTTTCCATTAATATAAAATTTGCAACTAATTTTCCCAAATTAACATAGGATGTAAGTAGAAGTCAACAATTTTATCTCTTACTACTGAAGCCATAGGTACTGGCCAGGCACAGTGGCTCAAACCTGTAATTCCAGCACTTTGGGAAGCCAAGGTGGACGGATCACGAGGCCAAGAGATCAAGACCATCCTGGCCAACGTGGTGAACCCTGTCTCTACTAAAAATACAAAAATTAGCTGGGTGTGGTGGTGTGTGCCTGCAGTCCCAGCTACTCGGGAAGCTGAGGCAGGAGAATCGCTCAAACCTGGGAGGCGGAGGTTGCCTATGTAACTACCTATGTAAACTAATGCAATTTACTGGCTGACGTGTGCTGAAGACATAAAGATTTCAAAATACAGTACATACAGTCAGAAATCCAAGAAACAGAAAGTAAACAAAAGGTGACATTTGTCTCTCCAAAAATTTAAGTCCTCTCAAATAATTGATCAATTAGGAAGTTACCAGAACGTTGCATTCTAACAAGTTTTCAACTAACAATAAACATTCTTCATTCACACAAAGCATAATACACTCCAAATCAGGAGTCCTAAATAATCTGACTCCTTAATTGTGACACTTAAACTCTGTCAGTCTCAGCTTCCTCATCATTAATTTGCCTTTCATTTAGGTCCTTTTCCAGATCTAAAATCTTATGATTCAAAACACACAAATCTGTGATGGGTACAAAGGAAAAACAAGTTTCCAGAGGAACCAAGGGAACCTACAAATTAACTATTATTCCCATTTTTAAGACTAAAATATTCTAAAAATATATTTTTAAATTACATTTTTTTTGTAAACTTGGAACTGAAACAGTATATTTTCAGTAAAATTCCATTTTACAATTAAATATAATTGTCTTAATCCTATGCTAAATGCAAAATATTGTACCCTCCTATCATTGCCTCCCTTTCCTATTAGGAGTACTTCCTTTTGATTAGTAATGAAGCCACAAAAATCTTTAGTATCTGAGGAATAAATTTACATACAGTGTACTTTTTGGTACCAATTAGAAACACAGTTTGTATATAATGTAAGTCCCTTGCCTAAATGATGTTTTAATGAGCATTGAAGTATGCTGATCCAAACTACCTATTTTAGTTTCCTAGAAATTAATCAGCTTTTTTAAAAAAATAGAGCCTTCTCCCACCTCCACTCACTGAAAAAGAATTCAAGAATATGTGTGCATACATGTAGTCCTTACCATTAAGTGAGGATTTGTAGAATGAAGGAATTTAAAAAAAAAAGAATAAAATGTTTATCTCTTTAATGCTAATCCATGTATGAAAGCTAGAAAATAACTTGCCAACTGAATGATAGAATGGTAAACAACACTCATTTCGAAGTATATCAAAGGACTGATGACACAAAAACAGCTATGGAAAATAGAATCATATTCTCTCCAGGCAATTGAAGAAAATGTCAGTACTTTGTCACTTCTGTGAGGGCTTAGGATAAATAAAGTTTTTTCCCCAGTACTTTGCCACTTCTGTAAAGGCTTAGCAGAAATAAAGCCCTGATTTTGAGAATTACTCAAAATAAAAATGGTGTAATCTCACAAGTAAGGACCAAAATGATTGTGAGAACTAAAACCGCTAATCAACTGCCAATTTGTATGAGTTTTGCTAAACACTCTTGGGAAGGAATTGCTTCATAATTTCTTCTCTTCATCTTTTTCCCCACATACTGATGTCAATTTTGTACATTTGCTTGTAATAAATGTTCAATTGATTTTGCATTTTGAAAAAGAAGGCCAGAGTTTGCAAGAAAAATGTGTTTAAATCATGTAAGAAATAAGCTTTTATCCATACTAGTAAGCCAATCTATTTATTACCAAGCCATTTAAAACTATTTTACCATGAAGGTTTTAACTATTTGCCATATGAAACAAACGCCTCTGGTTCAGTGAATAAAATAAATCTCAAAAAATCTATTTATTATCAGACTTCCTACATGCTACAACCAAAAATCACTCTGGACTAACCACTTGAAGAGGTATGGAAGTTTCACTTCCAAATTTTTTTTTCACTGGGTCATTAAAAATGTACCTGTTCCACATTTGAATTTAACATGACTATTGAATTTTACATTTTGAATGAAAGAGAGAGGATAGAGAATGAATTTTTAAAATTCAACTTAGGAAACTCCAATGGAGCATGAGGAACTCACTAAGTCAGGAATAACTTAGGATGCCCTAAAGTTGGCAGCTGCCCATATAATATGATTTGTAAGTCACCCTGCAGAACCCTCCTGAATAAAATATCCTCTTCACTATCTGAAATACTGCCATTAGAGACATGATAGCTTTTCAATCCTGAAAGATTCTCTACAAAACTTGAATCCACTGGAAAATAAAGCACCTTAAGCCATTATCCCTTATTCATATATAGCCCAGAATTGACAACTACTTGAGAGTGAAGACCCATGGACCTGGGCACAAATATACAGTGGGAATAAGGACAAACAGAAGCCTAGATAAAAGCATCAAACACAGAATTTATCTACTTTGCTACTTAGCTGGGGGCCAGCCCAAGAAGTGTACTCCCAAATCTACCGTCAGAATCAAAACTAAACCTAGGTCACCTCTCAGATCTTTTTCTAATGTTCTGGATGCTCTGTTACAAACCCAGTCAAGTGTGGAAGAGTAGTGATCACTACCATTTGATACAATCAGGACAAATCCTAAATGTAATAAAAACACATGAAGCAGGCCAGGCACGGTGGCTCATGCCTGTAATCCCAGCACTTTGAGAGGCCGAGGCAGGGGGATCATGAGGTCAGGAGTTTGAGACCAGCCTGGCCAACATGGTGAAACCCTGTCTCTGCTGAAAATACAAGTTGGTCGGGTGTGGTGATGAGTGCCTAAGATCCCAGCTACTCAGAAGGCTGAGGCAGGAGAATCACTTGAGCGTGGGAGGCAGAGGTTGCAGTGAGCCAAGATTGCGCCACTGCACTCTAGCCTGGGTGACAGAGCAAGACTCTGTCTCAAAAAAAAAAAAAAGAATGAAGCAAATTTCAATGGATATTAAATAATATTATTGAAGTAATAGATAAATATTATGTCTACTGAATTCATGACTATTGCTAGGCTCAGAAATTAGAATATTGACTCCCTAGAAAACGCTAAATTTCATAAATCCAGAATTTTGTGTCTTCTTTAAATCTTCAATTGCAATTGAAATGCAGAAAAATATTATTTCACATTTTAACAAAAATTCAAATTATCAGTATGAAATCAAAGAGAGCAAAATGTTTCCATATTCAAAATCAATAAATGTTGTCTTAATGTATAAATCTACTCATTTTAAATACCATTTATCTAACAAAGCAGTCATCATTCTATACTTCAAATTTTCCAAGATAAAAATAATTATATAAAGTATTCTATAAAAATAGGCAAAGCCTAGATCAATTAATAAAATATTACATTTTGAATCTATTACACTTGCCTTATTTCTAAGAAACTGTGCCATTTTATCAACCACAAATATATATATATGTGTGTGTGTGTGTATATATATATATATAATTTTTTTTTTTTTTTGAGATGGAGTCTCGCTCTGTTACCCAGGATGGAGTGCAGTGGCGTGATCTCGGCTCACTGCAAGCTCCGCCTCCCGGGTTCATGCCATTCTCCTGCCTCAGCCTCCCGAGTAGCTGGGACTACAGGCGCCTGCTACCACGCCCAGCTAATTTTTTTTATTTTTAGTAGAGACAGGGTTTCACCGTGTTAGCCAGGATGGTCTCGATCTCCTGACCTCGTGATCCACCAGCCTCGGCCTCCCAAAGCACTGGGATTACAGGCATAAGCCACCATGCCTGGCCACCACAAATATTTAAAAAAAAAAAAAAAAATCCTAGGTTGTTTACTGTTTTTTTTTTTTTATTTTGAGATAATTGTAAATTCAAATGTTATTGCAAGGAATATAACAAAGAAATCCCATGTATCTCTTACCTATTTCCTCCCAATAATATCTTGCAAAACCACAGTACAACCAGAATTTTTATACTGTTTTAGTTAAGATACAGAACATTTTCATCACCACAAGGACCCTTGTGCTGTTTTATAGCCATGTGTTGCTTTTTTATAGCCATACTCACTTCCTTCTGCCCCACTCCTTCCTTAACCTTTGGCCACCCCTAATTTATTTCCTATTTCTATAATTTGTCATTTTAAGAATGTTATATAGATGGAATTGTAAAGTATGCAACCTTTTGGGACTAATTTTTTTTTTCCTTTTTTTTTTTTTTTTTTGAGACAGAGTCTCCCTCTGTCACCAGGCTGGAGTGCAATGGTGCAATCTCGGCTCACTGCAACCTTCACCTCCTGAGTTCAAGCGATTCTCCTGCCTCAGCTGCCCGAGTAGCTGGGACTACAGGTGTGCGCCACCATACCCAGCTAATTTTTGTATTTTTAGTAGAGACGGGGTTTCACCATGTTGACCAGGATGGTCTCGAGCTCTTGACCTCGTGATCCGCCTGCCTTGGCCTCCCAAAGCGCTTGGATTATAGGCGTGAGCCACTGTGTCTGGCCTAGAGAATGACTTTCTAACTCAGCATAGTTCTCTGGAGATTATTCAGATTGTTGTATCAATAGTTTAAGTTCTTGTTCTGAATATTCCACGGTATGCATGTACCACAGTTTGTTTAACCATTTATCCACTTAAGGACATCTGGCTTATTTCCAGTTTTGGTCTATTACGAGAAAAAAAGCCGCTATAAATGTGTGTGGACAAGTGGTTGTATGAACAGACGTCTTCATTTTTCTGGGGTAAGTGCTCAAGAGTGCAACTGCCAGGTTATATGGTACTTGCATGTTTAGTTTTTTTAAGAAACCATCAAACTATCTTCTAGAGAGTTTAATTCTTTTCCTACATTGCTGAATTCTATCTGATAATATTTCTAAAGGATTTTTGTATCTGTGTGGATGAGGAAAATTGGTCTGTAATTTTCTTTTATTTGTACTGTCTTTGTTTTGTTTTGATATCAGGGTAATGCTAACTTCACAAATGAAATTGGGAAATGCGCCCTCCTCTTTTGTTTTCTGGAAAAGACTGTATAGGATTGGGGTTAATGCTTCAAATGTTTAGTAGAAATTTCCAGTTAAATAATCTGGACCTGGAATTTTTTTGTGGGAGTTTTAAAATTTTAAATTCAATTCTGTAATAGTTGCAGAACTACTCAAATAATCTATTTCATATCATGTGAATTATGGGAGTTTGTGTTTTTTGAGGAATCGTTTTTTTCTACCTTGCCGAATACATGCATGTACAGTTGTTTGTAGCATTTCCTTCTCTTTTAATTTGTACAGGATATGTACTGATATGCCTTGTTTCATTACTGATATTGGTAATTTGTATCTTTTCTTGTCTTGCTACAGATTTGTTAATGTTGAACTTTTTTAAAAAGTTCCTTGTTTTATTGATTTTTCTCTACTTTTTTCTGTTATCAATTTCATTGATTCCTGCGCTCTTTATTATTTTTTTCCTTCTGCTTGCTTTTGATTTATTTTCCTCTATTTTTTTTTAGGTTCTTAAGGTAGGAGCTTAGATTATTAATCTGAGACGTTTTCTCTTTTATAATGTAGGCACTTAGTGCTATAAATTTTCCTCTCAGCATTGCTTTAGATGAGCTCCACAATTTTTTATATGTTTTACTTCCATTTTTATGTAATTAATATTTTTAAATTTCCCTTGGACCTTTTTTGTTAACTCATGGATTATCTGGAAGTATGCAGTTTAATTTCCAAGTGTTTGGAGATTTTCC
This sequence comes from Pongo pygmaeus, assembly GCF_028885625.2. Classification (NCBI taxonomy): domain Eukaryota; kingdom Metazoa; phylum Chordata; class Mammalia; order Primates; family Hominidae; genus Pongo; species Pongo pygmaeus. Next base: position 95,013,442 of record NC_072379.2, on the reverse strand, counting down.
TGTTATCTTTCTATTACTAATTGCTAGTGTACTTCCATGTGGCTAGAGAACTCATTCTATATGATTTAAGTTCTTTAAAATGTGTTGGAGTTTGTTTTATGATTTATGATATGTTATTTCTTAGAATACCTTCCCTTGCCATTTGAAAACTATGTAGACTCTTGTGTTGTTGGATGAGGGTTTTATAAACGTCTATTAGATCCTGGTTATAAAATTTACAAATAATTTTTTTCTCTCCATAAACAAAGCACATTCTTTCATTAAATCGGGGACTTTATATCACTTTCTTCATAGATATATTTGTTTTTGAAAATAAATTTAATGTTACCTAACACACCTCAGTTTCAACTTTCTAACTCTATCCTCTGAGATTTTATACATTATTAATAGTATATATGAAAGATTATGACTCACACTTCTTAAGTTTTAGAGTGTTTTCCTAATGCGTTCTTCACACTACTGCTTTTGAAACATTTGCCTAGCATTTCCATTTCTGCTGATGATTAAACTAGTACACAGAGAGATAAGCCACAAGACCTTGCAAAAGAGACTTGACCTATGATTTAAACTCCAGGTTCACATTCTTTCCACATCTGCACTTCAGAAATTTAGCTAACTGAATTAATATAGCAAAGTGTTTGGATTTAAGCCCAGACTCTGAAAATTACTAGTTAAATTACTTGTACAAGTTATTTAACAGTCTTCTAACTCAGTGACTTTACCTTTGAAATTGGAATAATGATACGAAATACCTCAAAGGATTGTGTAAGAATTAAAATATTTAAACCATGTGAAGGACTTAGAGATCAGTGCCAGGCACAGGGGATACACGCTATGTATGTTAGCTATGATTACATATCACTTAGGATACAATTAGGTGAGACTGTCATCAAAATTCAGCATGTCGAATTTTGTCTTACAGTCTCTAATTTGTCTTATTTTCTCAATATTTTTTAAACAAATAAAGTAAACCAGCAAGTAAATAAACCTAAATGGAAAGGTCCAATCTTTTTTATTACATGAAAATATTTTGGCTGGGCGCAGTGGCTCATGCCTGTAATCCCAGCACTTTGGGAGGCCGAGGCGGGCGGATCATGAGGTCAGGAGATCGAGACCATCCTGGCTAACACGGTGAAACCCCGCCTCCACTAAAAATACAAAAAATTACCCGGGTGCGGTGGTGGGTGCCTGTAGTCCCAGCTACTCGGGAGGCTGAGGCAGGAGAATGGCGTGAACCCGGGAGGCGGAGCTGGCAGTGAGCCGAGATCCTGCCACTGCACTCCAGCCTGGACGACAGAGCAAGACCCAGTCTCAAAAAATACATATATATGTGTATATATAAAATATATATGTATTATATATATTTTTTATTTGTATTAGGTTAAAGGGCTTACTCCTCTGTTTTTTCACGTATCGTGCTTTATAAACTGTGACTCAGAATACTCATGTTAAACTTAGTCTATTAAAAACTGGTTCAACATACAAAAAATTTTGATTTTCAACACTTTTTAATATTGCAACCCCCTTAAATTGTTTTAGAAAATTGTGAAATAGAGCACCTGTTATTGTGTCAGAAAACAAAACATGCTTAGACCTCAATAAACCACAAAAGTCCGTGAGCATGATCATATTTTAAAAACTTGTTAGCTGAATAAGAAACATTGGCCATCTTCACTATACATACTATATAATACATGGAAAACATTCCTCTTTCTTTAACAAATAAAATTAATCTCCAAAGTGTTTTATGATTATATTTTTCATTAATATCTGCATTTATAATAAGTGACACTTGGATTATATTATTTGTTAATATAAAAATGTAAAACAAACATTGAAATGCCTCGTATTTCTACATTGTTATTAAGGAAACAAATTTAGAATAAGTTAGATAGTTTATTCACTGAAGAAAGGTAAGATAAATATCTCTCAATCTGCCTCATATGGATGTCAAAATCTTCCCTCTAATCTTAGGGGAGTCATGACTTTGAAGTGCTTAAAGGATCATAGCTTCTTCTGTTTACTAATTCTATAATTAAGATACTCAGAATAAAGATCACTAATACTAATAAAATTTTGAGAAGAAATGCTATACTTATGGTAAATATTGCAGAGAGAGAATAGGAGGTACTCTTTGTCTTTCAGATGCACTACATACAATCATATTTATTAGTGTATTGTTAATGATCAAGTAACTAAAATAGAAATGCGTTAATCATCTGCTACACATAAAGACTTGTGATAGACACCAAGGGAAAGCAAAATTCTTGACTTGATGGAGCTTACAGTCTTGATAACATGACAACTGTAGGTTCTAATAGTGAATCTTAAACTTTATGTATCTGTGGAACACTTCTGAATATTAGAATTTTGGATGGTATATATAAAGGGAATAAATGACTCAACATAACACCGGTTATATTAAATAGTCCCAAACTATTTCACCTCTGTTATTTCTTATTATATGTTCATTAAAAAAATTGCACATCTAACTCTCTGCTCTCTATGATCATCCTTCAGCATTTTCTTAATGAGAAGAGTTACCTTCCCTGACCAACTACTCTTTTATACACAAGGGGAAACCTCTCATGTTCAAGAAAACATGTAATCTTCCTTTCTTGCTGACTTGGTGTTATACTATGTCTCTTGACTCACAGAGACTATGAGTTAGTGTAGAAAAAAAGCTATAATGAGCTAGACTAGTTGGCAACTATTTCACACAAGAAGAGGTATTCAAATCAGGTCTGAAGAATAAATAGAATTTGGATAGGAAAGAAGGGATTTACAACAGCAAGAGGAGTGTGAACAAGGAGTGGAAAAACACAAGACATATCTGAAGGCCAATGAAATACATCTGTAGGGTTAGATTGGCAAATTTGACAACTTGAATAGCTTACAAAAACGCTAACCATATAAATTAAATACAAGTTTAATAGGTTAAAATTATCAGGCAAAGGAATTTCCAGTCTCTCCTGTAGACAAAGGAAAGTCATTGAATGTGTATAGGCAAAGCTTTGGTTTGGTGGCAGCTTGATGAAGGAGGTGGGAGGGAGAGTGGAGGCATGCAGAGTGGAGACGATGAGATACTGACAGCACGGACACCAGGCTGGAGGTGATAAGGATCAAAACAAGGATTATGAAAGGTAAAAAGTGGAGACAAAAAAGATTTAAGGAAACAAATAAACAAATATGTTTTAACATACAGTAGATTTTTTTTTTTTTTTTTTTTGAGACAGAGTTTTGCTCTTGTTGCCCAGGCTGGAGTGCAGTGGCATGATCTTGGCTCACTGCAACCTCCGCCTCCTGGGTTCAAGCGATTCTTCTGCCTCAGCCTCCTGAGTAGATGGGATTACAGGCAGGGGCCACCATGCCCAGCTCATTTTTTTGTATTTTTAGTAAAGACAGGGTTTCATCATGTTGGCCAGACTGCTCTCAAATTCCTGACCTCAGGTGATCCACCCTCCTTGGCCTCCGGAAGTGCAGGGATTACAGGCGTGAGCCACTGCGCCTGGCCAAAATACAGTAGATTTTTTAAAGTATCTTTCTAAATGTATGATAAACTTGCAAATCTTCTAAGATTACATAAATTTTTAGATATAATCCATATCTACATCTAGAACATGATACATACTCCATAAAACACCTCTAACCATACTTTCTTCTGCTGCTGTTGTCATTAAATCCATACATTTTAAAGAAAATCCTGGAATTATTAACATGCTAAAGCCATTTTGAAGAGGTTTATAAGAAAGCATACTATTTTTTTAAATCTACTCATATAACAGAAGCCAGACTATAATTTACTATATTTATTATATTAAATAATGTTTGCTTAATTACTAAAACAATCTCTGATATTCCAGAGATACACAAACACACACAAATATATTTATATCCATCTATCTAAATCTATCTATCCAAAAACTGTGTCAACAATGTTGCTCAATTAAAAAATAATATAATTGGCAAAAAAAAATTGTTATTTTCAGATGCTGGCGGGGTTGTGAAGAAAAAGGAACACTCGTACACTATTGTTGTGAGTGTAAATTAGTTCAGCTACTGTGGAAGACAGTGTGGCAATTCCTCAAAGACCTAAGGACAGAAATACCATTCAATCTAGCAATGTCATTACTGGGAATATACCCCACAAAATATAAACCATTCTATTGTAAAGACACACACATGTATATATCGTAGCACTATTCACAATAGCAAGACATGGAATCAACCTAAATGCTTATCAGTGATAAACTGGATAAAGAAAATGTGGTACATACACACCATGGAATACTATGCAGACATAAAAAGAACAAGATTGTGTCCTTTGCTGGGATATGGGTGGAGCTGGAGGCCATTATCCTTAGCAAACTAACACAGAAACAGAAAACCAAATACCGCATGTTCTCACTTATAAGTGGGAGCTAAAGGAAGAGAACACATGCTCATATAGTGAGGAACAACACACAGGGGACCTTTTTGGAGGATGGAGGGTGAGAGAAGCTACAGGATCAGAAACAATAATTAATGGGTACTAGGCTTAATATCTGGCTGATGAAATAATCTGCATAATAAACCCCCACAACACAAGTTTACCTATGTAACAAACCTGTCCTTGTACTCCTAAACTTAAAATAAAATTTAAAAAACTGTTATTTTATATATGAAAAATTTATATATTCTGGATATTGGAATTATTCTAAAACAACAAATCAATACACACAGAGATATACAAACACATAAATTTTAGTCATTCATTTTTATAGTAGTTTTGAGTCCCCTTTTTACTAAAAGTACAAAATATTAATATTTGGATAATTTTGAACATAAAATACTTAGCCATTTTATAAACATGAACAAGCATGGATTTTTGCATTTATTTATAGTTAACCTTTCAAGATCCTTTACTAAACTGATTAACAATAGATTTTTCCAGTTATTAAAATTAATTAGCATAATAGCTCCTTTTATTTCACAGTTAAATATAAGCATTATTTCTATACCATAAAAAAGGAACATAATCAATTTCATATCACTTTTCCTTTGTATATATCCCATGAAAGACAATCATGATAGGTTATAGCTCATTAAAAACAACCAAAAAATAATTTTTACAGTAAAGATAAATAAAACAGGAAAGCTAACATGTTAATGTTCTATTATATATTTTACTTAGGAATGGATATAAGTCCATTTTAAATATTTCTACAAAGAAAATAACACCATAGCTAAATAAATCTGCATCATTAGTGATTTACCTACTAATTCTACATAGTTGGATATTCACCAATAATGGAGAAGAATTTCAAATGCCAAAAAGAATAAAAATGGATAGAAAAATATGATCATAGAATATAAACTAAGTATTTTTACTCCAAAAACTGACTAGAATAGGTATGGTATAGTGTAAATTACACCCACTGACAGTTGATGAGTGTTAGTTAGCTAATGTATGTGGAAGTGAAGAATAATTTGAATGGTATGTGTTTTACTTTTGGCACAAGAAACTGTGACATTTCAGTGCTGCAGTGGCTGAAATCTGTTGCTTCTAAGAATAAATCTTCCAAAATTAACTTTGCCAATCACGAGGCAATCCTATCACGCACTGCAAAAAATTCCAAATATGTTTATTTCAGAATCATCCTCTCCAGAGATATTCTGAAATCTAACATTTCTTAGTAGACATCTAAATGCTCCACTGATAAAAGCTTAAACTTGAATAAACCCACACTTTTTTTTCTGAGGAGATAATGTCACTACTTCATTTTGTGACTCAGAGCCAAAAGAACAACATGATTTTAATCAAGCAAAAAAGTAGATCTAAGACAATTCAAAGAACTGTATTTTAAAACTGAGGAAAACATTTTTGTTAGAGTTGAAAAATTGTTATATGCCTTGTAAGGTTCAAGCATTTTCAGCATGGGCAAGAATAAACATAATGATAATAAATTAATATAATAAAGTAAAGAAACAAATTCATTTAGTAAATATCACTTGATGTGCCTGTGAGAAATCAAGTTATAAGTATGGTACTTGTAGATTCTAAAATTGGATCAGAATTATCAACTCCTGCAATTATTTACATATCTCATGACCTCAAACCTTCAACAAAAAAGGTCAAAATATTTGTCTACGTTGATTGAAAAATCATAATTTTTGCAAAATTTTAATAATTTTCCAAACCATCCACCTAACAACTCAATGCAGATTATATAAACAATTTAACTCAGAATTAAGTGCTGCTTCTTATTCGAATGGTTATTATATTTCATGTCTTTTATATAATTTTCCCTTACCATCCCTGCCACAACACACAAATATATAGAATACTAGGTTGGGGGAAAAATACAGACTTTGGAATTTGAAAGTTCTGGGTTTGAATTCTACTTCTGCCATTTTGTGATATCAGGCAAGTTACCTAAAATCTGTGACATTCAGCTATTTCAACTGTAAAACTGAAATGGCAATGTTCACTTTATATTATAATAATAATGTAAATTATCTCCTAAAGTAATTTTCACTGAGTAATCACACAATCAATACATATTGGATACATTTCTTATTGAAAAAATAAAACTCTTGATTTTTTATATCTAGCTAAAATATTATTTTTGCTTTCTTAAATAAAAAAATCAGCCTTGTAAATTCAACTTTGATACAGTTCATTATGATTTTTCTAATTATTCAGAATGAATAATTAATTACTTCTGATTGCACATTGTATAGCTGTTTCCATAATTCATCCAAGTGATGGGTGGTATTTATTGCAGAAGAAAACATAATATCTACTTTTTCTACAAATCTGAGACATTTATTAATTTGTATACCAAAAATGGTACGTTTATTTCCCTTCCTAAGGAATTTGGAACCATAATTATAGTGATATTTTACAAAGCTGATCACTGTAATATTGATTGGCTATTTTGAGAAGAACATATTGACAAGTAAATATCATAGAGAAGGCTTTAATGTAATAATTTTGGGAAAGTGTCTATACTATGAATCTTGCCAAATCTATAACCACTTGGTTATTTTTTTGCCATTGTTAAAAAAGCAACTATTGTTTTTGAGAAGATGCACTAACTGTAATCTACTCCAATCCATTTTTAACTTAGCTCGCAATTAACTACAAAACTGTTAGGAAGTCTTATTTTAAAAAACCAGACATTTTACTCCTGTTGTTACTACATTATTTTTCCATGAGCTTCGTAGGGCTAGTAATGGGGGTAAAGTGCTTATAACAGTGGCCAGAATATAAGAAGCATGATATAAAATGTTGACCAATAAGGCCTTCAGGGATCATCTCCTTACTTCCCTCCTCTAGCAAGCAGCCAACCTCATTCTCTTCTATTACAGGAAGAAAAGCTATATACAAAAATCACTATGTATTCCAGTATTTAGGATATAGACTATTATGAGTCCGACAATTGTCTTAACCTACACATACTTAAAATTAGAATCTCAACTAAACAAAAGTCAATTTCTAACTTTGCCAAACCATAATAAATACTTCATTTAAATATTCTGTTCTGCTTACCAAACTGTCACAGAAAAACATGATGATCACTAAAATTTCAAAATAATTGTATATGCTTTAATATAAAGATTAAGAGTAAATCACAATATACAAAACAACAACAAATGCAGAAAATACCTTCCTCACCATCATTATTTATTATATAGTTACAAACCAATTTATTGTACTAAGCTGTCTCATGGGTTTCCTCAAAAATAAATCTCATTTTCCCCAAATAAAGATACTTGCCTGTACTTGGTAAAAATAAAATTACAACTTCAGAAATGCCAATGCATTTAAGCAATGATTGAGTCCCAAGATTCATCTAAAGGATTGCGACCCAAAGATTACTTTTTAAAGCTGAAAATCGTTGTTCATTAAGTGACATATTTAGAACCTCTTGACATTAAAGCCTTTTATTCTCGAAAACATATATTCTAAACAAGTATAGTAACAGTGCAGGAAATCTGAAAAGGGGAACAACATTTTCTTATTTTAATATACCTGTAAATATTTTGAGAGTGTTTTAGAAAAATAAAAGAAAGACATTAAATAAAACTTGTTTGATTATATTTGTATATGCACCATAGAAAATGTGAGTTTACATTTGGTCACACAAGTAAATTCAAAAGTCTTATTCGGTCTTAAATCATACTTGATTATGTTTTAAAGGAAAATATCTTCTTTAGGAGGAATAAGCAAAGTAAGTAATTTTTTCAGTAGATCTTTTCTCAGCCATTTAATAATATACATATATATTTCATCTTCACTTTTCTTTTACATAAATCCATGAACCAGATTCTTCACTAAGTTTTCAGTGATACACAAACTCCTTCAGAGATTGACTTAACATAGCTTTCATTTTCAGTCATAACAATATTACCGAGGCACCCAAACAAAATCATACCATGGCTAAAATAATTGTATCACCTGGCTATAGCAGCTACCTAACACTTGAAATTAATGTTTTCATAAGCAATCAAAAAAAGCTGATTTTAATTATCTTAAAATATATCTATATTTTTTCTGAATTCAGAATTAAATATTTTAAAGTTTACAGTATAATATTGGAACTTCTGTGACTTCTGGATTATTCAGCACCTCCTTAAAGTTTTATTAAATTTTACTTTTTCTATTGACTTGAGATCAAGGAAAGAAGTGACACAACCATGCCACAGATCAAAACGAAGACCTGGAAAAAGTCTTCTAAGTCTTGGGCACTGCCCTCAGCCTTCTCAGTAACATGAAAAAATTTGAGAGGTACTCAATAGATACCTGTCAGTTGAATGTGTGAATAAAGAATGAGCAAATAAATCATCAAAAGGCAGAAATTCAAGAAGATCAGAGTTTTGAGTAGCAAGATCTTAAATATTCCTACTATAGCACAAATCTTATCAGTGGAAAACCCTACTTTTACACATCAATTTTCAACGTGGATAGAAGTTTAAGTTAAGCAAACATTGACTTGAATACAAAATATGGGACATGTTCTACAGTATTAGCTATGATACAGATGACAAATGATCCTTATGTTTAAATAATCCATGGTCTAGAATTACAAGAAAGCAATACATCACTTACCAAAAATTTTATTGTTTCTCATGGAATGTGCAAATTCCTCATCCTGACAGTTATATCTCTGCACATTCTCAAATCAGAATATCCTCCATTTTCATGGCATTAGCCACATAAATACACTCACACCAGAAGCAAAGTCTAATTGCTACAGTAAGTCAAGTTTATGAAAAGATTTGGGATCATATCCCTGCATATTAGCTATTTATATATCCTCAGTCCAATTACTTACAAGTGAATCTTAATTCTTACATGTTAATCTCATCGGAATATTATAAGTGTGTAATGAGAAACTTAAACAAAACAAAAAAACAGTAAAATACCAAGCATCTTTCATGGCCGTGGTTCCCAAGCAGAGTGCCAAGGAACCCTGGAGAGTTTTACAGTGAACTTGGAGGGACACTATGTGTATTTTGAATTTTCAAGAGAATCACAGCAACAGCTACTGGACACGTACACTGTGCAAAGTGCTACTTTGTTGTTTGAATTGAAGTACTGAATAAAACGAACTGTTAGATATTTAATTTTGTCTAGGAGCACTATGAAAAAATTACTGAGAACTAAGTGTGCCATGAACCAAGAAAGATTGTAAATCTCTGGGGCTTTCACTGTTTCAACAAAGATGCCCTATATAAAGTATCTTCTTATTTGTCTTTCCTCAATTTATTTTAAAGCTAAACTAGTAGGTTCCTTGCTTGTAAGTAACAAAAACCTAATTCTGACAAATGGGCAAGAAAGTTTGTTTGTTTGTTTGTTTGTTTGGAATGCAGAATAGTTCTCAAAATTAACAGAAAGTCAGAGAAACATTCCGAAACACAGAGAGGAAACAAGTAGACTAGGTCACAGGACCCACAGTAAAGAGATCAAGATGCAGAAGCAGCCATGCAAGAATGCTGTGCTGGCACAATGGCCACTACAACTCTCCTCACTGCTGTGGCTGAATTCCATTACCAAGGGCAAGTGTGAATCCTACACTGCCGCATCTTAACATCATTTGAGGTGCTAAGTCCCACGGGAGAGTCTCAGTAAACAAGCCTCACTCGAATGGAGTGAGGAGAAGGAGCAGGTGCCCTTCTTATGTGTAGTGTGAGGCAAAGCTGTGTCTCCCATTAAAGTTACCCTATGGAGCATTATCCTCAGCTGAAAAGATGTTAAGATTCTGGAAAACCAAAACAATACATCAAGTGTCCATCACAAAAGGCTTGCCCACCTTCAATGACAGCTCAAATTCCACTCTGGCAAAGTAAATACTTTGATTTGTTGATCAAACCCCTACTTTCCTTATATTTGTATGATGACTTTTTGAAATATTTCTACTATAATAATAACTACTCTCTAACTTTTATTAGCCATTTTTATGTGTTTTCCTATTTCACTGGATTATGAGTTTTGTGAGAGCAGATGTCATGCCATTCTTTTAAAAAAAGATCTTGCACAACATTTAACATTTTAATCAAAATTTTATATTAAACAATGAAATATCTACATAGAAAAGGAAAATATAAGTATGTTTTATTTCCTATGATTATTCAGTTTAATAGGCTATAACAAATTTAACTAAGTCAACATTCCCAGAAGTATGTCTCAAGTAACACAAATCCTTGGGCATATTTATAAAAATAAGTATTAATATAAGGTATAAACACCCTTTATTGAATATTCTTCAATATGTGCATTAGTGACATTCAAAAATTCTGAGTCATCTCTCTAGCAAGAAAAATATTTAATTTTATTTAATCAATATGATCTAATATATCAAACATATGTACTCATTAGTAGTGTGATTTATTACTTTTACCCAGTCTTATAGAACACTTAAGACCATCTATTAGCCTGTGGATTTTTACCTGTCTCTTTCAAATTCTTTTTTTATTTTTAACTTTTATTTTAGGTTCAGGAGTACATGCGCAGGTCTGTTATACAGGTAAATTGCATGTCACAGGGTGTTGGTGTAGAAATTATTGCATCGCCCAGGTGATAAGCATAGTATCTTATGGGTAGTTTTTCAGTCTTTACCCTTCAAAATAAATTTACTATAGTCTATTAAACTGAATAATCATAGGAAATAAAATGTACCTCTGTTTACCTTTTCTATGTAGAATATCCATCCCACTGGAGTTAAGTGTTGTAAGGAACAAAAATTAATATTGAGTCAAAACTAACATGAATTTATTTCACTTAAGTCCATCCCTCCATCATTTGTCAAATGTACAAACTACGATAATGTTTGCTTTTTAGGCCTTAGCTGAGATTTAAATATGACTTAAGTTATAAATTAATCATGACCAAAATATCTATTAAAAGTCAATTCTTAATCCCCTGTAAAATTAATTTTGAGTTGGTATTTTAAATTATATATATTTAGATATAGATATACTCAGTTGAGTTTATTAAAAAACTTATTTCTCGGAAGATAAATACATAACTAAAAAATAAAACCAGTTATTATTAATAATTAATACTAATAATTAATTTGTTAATAATTATATATAATTAGTGTGCACATATATAGAGAGAGAGAATATAAGAAGAGAATATAAAAAGAAAGAACTGGCCATGTGCGGTGGCTCACGCCTGTAATCCCAGCACTTTGGTAGGCCGAGGCGGGCAGATCACGAGGTGAAGAGATCAAGACCATCCTGGCCAACATGGTGAAACCCCATCTCTACTAAAAACACAAAAATTAGCTGGGCATGGTGGTGCACACCTGTAGTCCCAGCTATTCAGGAGGCTGAGGCAAGGGAATCGCTTGAACCCAGGAGGCGGAGGATGCAGTGAGCCAAGATCGCGCCACTGCACTCCAGACTGGTGACACAGTGAGACTCCGTCTAAAAAAAAAAAAAAAAAAAAAAAGAGAAAAAGAAAGAAAGAAAAGAAGAAAGAAAGAAAGAAAGAACTCCAAAGTTTCAAATTATAATAGTTTTAAAATATTCTTTGGCAATAGTTATGGCCATCGATAGGTGGCCATCGATAAAGTACTGTAGTTTATATAAAGTCAAAGAAATTGTGTGTCTGTGCATACATGTGAGAGAAAAAAATCTCTAAGGATACATTGACTTGAGAAAGAAGTAAAACATGATTAATGAGGCAACTAATGTGTTTTCCTTTCCTTTGTTGTTATTGGTATGAGATTCTAAGTCCATATTTACTTAGTCACTTTTCACATTACAATATTTTAACTGTTATCTCAGCAGATAGCATCTATCTACCTACTTATCTATATACCTACTTACTTATCTATCTATAATAATTAAGACATATGCCAGAGAAATAGAGATACCTTCACAAGAAAAGTTTAACCAGAAATTGCCATTTTAAAAGTTCAATTTCCCACTGTATGTGCTGTCAAAACTTAAATAAAATTTTATATACAAATTTTATATTTTAAATATAATATTGCTCAAATGAGATAGAAAATATTTTCTAAATACTCAATGCAAGGACACAATCCTGAAACAGACTGAACTCCATCCTTAGTTTTTAATCATTAAAGTCACAAAGAGATGAATGTTCAATATTTTTCATGAGCTATTTTGTATTTCTTTGTAAAATATATTCCACCTCCTCATTTTTCTACCTGAGTCAGGATTAATCAATATACATCATAATTATATAATGTAATTATATTATCAATTAATGAAAGAGATTATATTATCATTCTAATGGTAATAGTAATATGAGCTCTTTCATTAATTTTCAACTTAATCACAGTGATGTACACAAAGTGTACTGGAGTTAGAAATGTCTGTGGCTACCTGAAGTGGCTCTAAAATAACAATAGGCTGGTGCAAAAGTAATTCTGGTTTTTGAATTGAAAATAATGGCAAAAACTGAAATTGCTTTTGCATCAATCTAATACTTGGAAAGTTTGGACTCTTCTTACCTAATGCTCTGTGTTACCAGTTCACTGTGTATCCCCATTTTCTCTTTTGGCCTCCTCCTCACTTTGTTGTGCCTATAAACAATAATCACAGATGGAAGTACTGGCCCCACCACTCAAACTCACATGCCCACATCTATATCCAAACCTTAATCCTGTACCTTGCCAGACTGACTAGAAAAAATGCCTACAATTTTATTTGACTTTCTATGTGTACTAAGCAAATCCTGTTTTCATTCTACAACCTGTCCCTCTAGTGTTCTTAATTGATTGGTTTTCTCTAATTATACTTTCATCTTAGACTGATTTCCAAAAATATCTGCTGGGTACATGATGGAGTTGGGAAGTGATATGTTCCCCACTCTTCATTGCCACTTTTCAACCACTGTTCATCCCTGACAAACTACTCTCCTCTTTGAAATCTCTATTGTTTAGCTACCCTGTCAACCTATGAATCTCATTTCCATACACCTTCAGCATCTTTTCAATAGCTTTTATCCCACCTTACAGCCTCTTTTCCATCCTATCTTCTCTGACCTTGATATTAATGTAGTTGATCTTTCCAGCTGTCTGGCTTCCTGGAAAATAAAACGTATCAGCTCCAATGACAGTTTTCTGAATTATGTTTTAGCTACCTACCCATATGCTACTCCCGTGACGTTAACATTATACTGTTCACATTCTAGCTGTTGACTCCTTGGCATGATGCTATTGACAGCCTCTCATTTTCATATATTTTTAAAAGACTAAAGACAAAATGCAAAGAACAAAATGAATATAAATCCATCATTCTAATCCATTTATTTTCACCTAAGAAATGTCTTTCTAGCCCTTATAAATTTGTACACTAATAGCAAAAACATTTTATTTAATATAAGTATATAATTTCTCCAAATAATACTCAGCTATTATTTTAATGGTTTCATAACATTACATCAAATTTTTGAAAGTCAGTTTTGCAGATAAATTTCAAAATTTAGAGCCAGACTGTCTGGGTTAGCATTTTGATTCTGAAATGTACATTACATTGGGAGTTTAGCCACATCTCTGTGCTCAGTTTCCTCATCTATAAAATGAGGAGAATAAAAATATATGGTTTTGGATAATTTGTGCTTGGAACCTGGCACCCAAGCAGGTTCTTAGTACATACTAGATTATACAACTTACAATGTACCATGTTTTCTTTATATAATCATGTCTATTGCTGTAAATGTAGGCCTTTACAGTTTTTAAAATTCTTGCTACTAAAGAAAATACTGCAATAAGCATGCAGCTTTCATCTACAGAATAATTTGTATATGTAAATTCTCAAGGATGATATTAACAAGATCCAAGAACACAGATGCTCTTTATATGCCTTTTTTTAAATAAAAAGATTTGTAACAATTTATAATACAGCTATTAATATGTCAATTTTATCACCATATAGTTGACACTTAATCACTTGTTTTCCTTAAATATGTCTCTTTTCTTGTCTTCAAAATGCCCTATCCTAGTTTTCCCTTTTTGCCTAATCGCTCAGTATGCCATGTTTTGCCTTGTTCTTCTTTCCTGTCAAAATTTGTCCTTTCCTAACTCTCGGGTCATATGTTTCCTTTCTATGCCCTTTTCTTTGTTATCACAATCCAATTTCATAACTTTGACGTCATTTCTATTCTGATAACATCCAAAATAAAAGGCTGTCCCTGAAATATCTTCTGAGAATTAGACTTGAGTAATCTAACTTCCCTATGAACACCAAAATTTCATTATACATGAATATTACTCCAACTTTACTTGATTTTACAATTGCTGCTTCAATATCAGGGTAAAAAGTATAGAGTTATATTTATCTGTCCACTTCCACACATGCAGTCAGTTGCTAAACCCTGTCAAACCCATCTCCTCCACTAGAGAAAATTATATGAGCTAATTTCCTATACAGTCTGGTTCATTTAGCAAAGCAATGATAAAATTACAAAATAAGATCAAGCACTGAATTGTAAATTTACATGGACTTCTTATTACTATCCCAAATAAAGAAAATGATGCATTAATATTTTAGTGTGGAAGACCTTAAAGGAGAGATGATGTCAAAAAGAGAACTTCTGATAATACTTTAACTCACTCTCCTCCCTTCCATGTGATTTGAGATGAATTTATTCTGATTTACATCCATATGTCAATGAATTATCACTATATACTTATGTATGCATGTCCTGTGACAAAATCAATTAAACAGACATTCCCTCCTTCACAAAATTTTATTTTATTAAATTCAATCACTCAGTTACTGTAGTAGGCAGAATTCTAAGACATATCTTTCTACCCCCAAGATTTCTGCCTTCTGGAATACACACCTTGTTTAATTCCCTCCAGGTGAGCGTGGGTGGAAACTGTAAATATTATGGGATATTACTCCACAATTAGGTTACTAATCAGTTGACTTTCCAGTAAATCAAAAAAGATACCATCCAATTAAGCTAAATCTAATCAGGTGAGCTCTTCAAAGGATTGCAGCCCTTTCTCCAGTGAGGGTTTTAGTGTGAAAAGGATCTTATGTGACAGAAATTTTCATGACTGGCTTTGAATGTGGGGAACCACAAGAAAAGGAATGTCAGCAGCCTCCAAGAACTAAGTGGTTCCCAGCTGACAGTCCACAAAGAAACTAGACCTCATTCCTACAACCACAGTGATTCTGCCAACAACCTGAGTAACTCCAGATAGGAACTAGACCTTGAGCGCAGTCTTGTTAAGATCCTAATTAGAAAGCTCTGCCTTACCATGCTGAACTTCTGATCTATAAAACTATGAGCTATTGTTATAAAGTGCTAAATTTGTGGCAACTTGTTACATAGCCATATAAAATTAACATTGTTGCAGAAAAAATTTACTTTGTAACAATGTCTGCTTTTAAGGGGATTCTATGTTTAGATTAAGTTTAAATGTTAACTTTTTAAGGTAGAGCAAATCACATCATTTTTAAACATACAAATGATATGATTGCTTATTTTTGTGTAAGTTAAATGACATCTATCTGTCAAAAAGTATATTTACAATTTCACTGACAGTGACAGAGTGTTTTAATTAGGAAATGTCTGTTTTTTTGTTTTTTTTTGTTTGTTTGTTTTGTTTTTGAGACAGAGTATCACTCTTATCACCCAGACTAGAGTGCAGCGGCACGATCTTGGCACCCTGCAACCTCTGCCTCCCGGGTTCAAGCAATTCTGCCTCAGCCTCCTGAGTAGCTGAGATTACAAGTGCCCACCACCACACCTGGCTAATTTTTGTATTTTTAGTAGAGATAGGGTTTCTCCATGTTGGTCAGGCTGGTCTCGAACTGCTGACCTCATGATCCGCCCACCTCAGTCTCCCAAAGTGTTGGGATTACAGGCGTGAGCCACTGCGCCTGGCCTGATTGTATTTTTTTAAGAACGGGAAAAAACTATTTTAACAATCTAGCTACTGGGTATCATTTAGTAAAATAGTAATGATAATGATAAAGCTTTTTCTTAATCCAATTTTTTTAGACATACAAAAGAATGAATAACTCATGTAAATGTCAAGAAAGAAAAGAAATCTCAGACCACAGCTGACAAATGAAGCCATTTAGCCATAAATTTCAGAGAATATTTCTCATGTCAGTATATTCTTGTTGGTAATCTCTTCTCAGCAGTTTTCTAAGGCTTTCCAAAGTATACTCATTTTAAGCCAATTTATGATAAAACTTCTCTCCAGAAAGCTCTTTTCAAAATCTTAGAGATATTTTCCTTCCTTTCATACATAAAGAAAGCATTCATATTAATATGCCATGAGAGGAAAAGCTCATTAAATAAGTAAAAATTAGAAGCAGTGTTGACATCACAAATGAAAGAACACAGCAATGCATGTGTTTTCATTTTAGCCAAGGACTATTACTTTTTACCAAACTATAGAAAATAATCTGAAATAATCTTTCAAGCCCGGAGTAAAGACCTCCATTTGCCCTCTAACATCAGAATTCATTTCATTAAGCAGCTTAACTCTTAGAAGTGAAAGTTCGGTCAAAAATGAAAATTTTTATCTTGTCTCTTTAGTAATAAGTATATCTTGATACCACACACCTTCTAAATCTGGCAGCAGCAGCTATCAAAGCTAGCATTTATTGAGCTTTAGCAAGAGCCATGTACGTGGCTCTTCTAAAAGGGCCTGAAAGTTGTACATGTATTTACTTCTGAAAGTTGTACATGTATTTACTTCCTAATCTTTACAGCAGCCCCACACAGAAGGTCCTCTTATCATCATGTCATTTTACAGATGAAGAAAGCCGTAAGAGGTTAAACAATTTGTTCTAGCAAGATGGCTAGGAAGCTATTGAATGATTTTGAAGCCCTAATGATCTGGCACCATAGTTACCATCTGGACAACTCTTGCTATGCTCCCCCTGCAGGGATCACCATGCCTGTTTTCTTTTTTCCTTGAAGCTTAGTTTCATCCATTTATCCCCCAGCCTTAGCTGTAGATGTATTCTACCTTATAGACCTGATTTTATAATGAGAATTTATTTGGAGAAAATTTTTCAATATATGTGGTATGGTGCTGCTTCTCTTTACCATCTGAAATGGGCATAACAGGAAAAAGCAAGGTAGGAAGCTGGTTAAAACATTTACAGCTAACCAGATATGAAGCTGACCAATATTCCAGTTTACTTTATTCAGCTACTATATCTGTAATAACATATAGGATTAATTCACTCATGCTACAAAAGATTTTGTCAGCATCTACTGTATGCTAAGCACCTGGAATAATGCCTGGCACTCAGAACTTGCATTCTAGTGAGGTAGAAAGGTAATTCTGTAAAAACACAATAAACTACTGAATGAACGATTATGTTAAAAGATATTAAGTGCTACAAACAAAAGAAAAAAGGAGTAGGGTAAGAAAACGTTACATTATGGAAAGCAGGTCGTAGTATTAAATAACGTGGTCAGAGTAGACCTCACTGAAATCATATTTGGTCAAATTATTTAAAAATATAAATTTCTTAATGTTTCATATATAAAAAAAACTCATTTTCTTTCTAATCCTTCTACACCTTAAAAGAAATATACAAGGGGATACATATTTGTACTTAAGACTTTTTATGAGAGCTTAAAAAATCCTGACAGCCAATATAGGACCAAATAACTAAGTCTCCATTGTAGTCTTAACTACAATTATAACTCTATTAAGAGAAAGCCTGCATTTCACTCTACATGCCATTTACCTAAATGCTGTTTTTCCTTCACTGAATAAACATGTATTGATTACCTACCATGTGCAGGCATTTTGATAGTCCTGAGGAGATTAATTCCCTGTGCCCCGGGGATTCATATTCTGCAGAGATGGTACAAATAAACAGGGAATTGCGATGCTATATAAGAGGGCTGACTGGAGTATTAGGGAACATGATGTGGGGTCAAGAGAAAGTGATATTTGAGATAAATCTCAAAGAATGAATGAAAGATAAAGATGTGGGGGTAGTGAAGAGCATTTGGTGAAAGTGCAGAGGATGAAGAATTAAAAGTATATACTTTGCTCCTGGATCTGAGTATAGTCCTACATTAGAAATGATTAAAGATTCAATAGAACATGATAAATAGGGAGACTGCACAAATCATCAGACATCTATCAGGTGATTAATTTTAAAGAAACTTTTGCAAAGTTTTTTGACCAAGAAACATGTTTTTAGCATAGCATCTTATGTGACAATATTTTAATAAAATAAAATGTTGGGGAAAAAACTATCCTAGATTATAAAAGTAAAAATAGTTTTTACTATTCATCCAGATGTATTATCAGATTGCATTGGGCCCATTAATTTGTGTATGTCTTTAAATGGTATACAATGCCATGAGAAAATTGACTCTAAGTAGCTTAGTATCCTAAGTGAGCAAGGTTATAAGGATGATTTGTTTTGTGAAAGTCATGAAACATATTCAATCTTTTGTTTCATATGGCTCAGCTGACACTATTCACTTCTATTTATTTGAGTCTTTCAAGTCTATTATTAAGGGTTTTGTATAGTACTTAGATAATACCTACATAATTACTTCTGCATAAATATGATTTTTTTTAAAGTGGAGAGTGGTTATCCTTCTAATAGTTACCCATGTTATTGTAGTATGTTGATGAATTAAACAAGAATGAGACAATAAATTTAGGACATGTTAATGGATGTCAGACGTCCACAGAGTTTCATGAATGCTATGTAAATAGAAAAAAAAAATATTAATGGGCATCCTTGGAGACTGTTTACTCAATGAAAAGGTATATTGTTACCACGTGTTCTAATTGGCTTCCCTTTGGAAGTATGGTTCAGGTAGAGTAATTCTATTTTTAGCAGGTACAAAAGAAAATTGCTTGTGAAGTACTTTGAGATAATGAGAGTAACGGCAATATGTTGAAAAAAAATCATTCCACTTTCAATGTTATAAAATAGTGAGGTAAACTAAAACTGGGTGAAAATGTATAATGGTTATTCTGCCACGGCTAAAAGGTAATCTAAATAATATAAGTCTAATTTTAGGATTTAAAAGATAAATGCCACAATCTTCATTGACCTATGACTTTTATAAGCTGTTAAAACCCTATAGTATTTTAAAGGCAAAAATGGAAATGCTTTAAACGAACATCTCTTCTTTCTGTAGCTTTCCAAATTGATATTTCAAAATGATGCCTTTTCATACCTAACTCCATAAACATGTTTTCTCATAATTTAAAAAAATACAACAGAGAAGCAAAATATATTTAAGTCCAACTTTAGGCATTCCACACATAGAGACTGGAGGTTATTTTTATCCTTGTGGTTAATTCCATGTATAAGCCATTTTCAAATACTACTCCTGCTTCTTATATTTCCCCTTGCCAGTAGTCCTTACTTTTCAAAGTTGACAAGGCAGATGTGATTCACAGTTCTACAGATTAATACACAACAGTGTCATATCATCCACCCAAATTAAACCTTGGGGTGTTTTCAGTCCCAAACGCTTCCCAGAGAAATTTTTGTTTTAGATCTTATAATTAATACACACAAGCACACATATACACACTCACATGCACACACACACACATATGCACACATATACATACATGTATATCATTTTCCCACATTAACATTAAAGAAAAACATATTATTTCAATTAAATGGATGTCTAGCATTACCATTTTTTCTTCAATAGTAAGATAGATCTACATTAAGTAGCATGAAACTACCATGTAAATTCCATCATCACTAGTGCAGACTGCCATATTTAGATTAGGAATATTGTTTTGCCATCTGATTAGGCAGATTTCTATAATTCAAGGAGTAATCTCAGAGTCATGTTCACAAATCTGGCTGACTAGGAGAAATGCAAATCAATTTATTTAAAAATCATACTAACATTTTAATAACATGTGGGCTTATGTAATCCACATATAATGCAGCAAGAAAATGTCAGTATACATTAAATTATAGAACATGTGTTTTCTGCTAGAGATGTTCTTATTCAAATATAAGATTGAGTTATTTGTTTCACAAGTTTTCCTATTGTTTCTTTTGTTCAGTAAGTTTCAGTAAAGGAAACAACTTTTTTCTTTTTAAATTTTTTTACTGAATTTTTAAAAATTAACAAATTGTATGTATTCACCATGCACAACATGATGTTTTGAAGTATGCATAAATTGTGAAATGACTACATCTAGGTAACTAACATATGTTTTACCTCACATAGTTATCATTTTTGTGGTGAGAACACTTTTATACATCCACTCTTTTAGCATTTTTCAAGAATATAACATATTATTAACTATATCACCATGTTATAGAATAAAAGACTTGAGCTCATTTCTTCTAACTGAAATTTTGTATCCTTAACTAACATCTCCTCAACTCCCACGCCAAACATGTCAGGCCTGGTAACCACCAACCTACTCTCCACTTCTGTGATATCAACTTTCTAAAATTACACGAGGGAGGTAATGTGGTATTTACATGCCCATGTTTATTGTAGCATTATTCACAATATCCGATATATGGAATCAACCTGTATCCATCAATGGATGAATGAATAAAGAAAATGTGGTGTGTTTCGACAATGGAATACTTTTCAGCTATAAAAAGAAAAGATTTTGAAATGCTGTTACTAGTGACAACATGGATAAATTCAGAGGACATTACGTTAAAGATGAAATTTTTAAAAGGAGTTACTGAAAACAAACTTAGTGAAAAGGGTATTTTTATTTAGTACTGTAGCAATCACTACTAGCCCAAACCTTAGGCATATCATTCATTTTCCTGAGCCTAATTTTCTTCATCTTTAACATAGAAGGCCTGAGAAGTAGTCCTTCTTCAGAAGAGTCTCTTCTGAGGCAGGCCCAAGAGTAAGAGTGGTTGCCAAACGGGCAGCTTCCAGCCCTTAGTTAACTGGCTGAAATTTGCCTCAGTGGGTGCACTTTCAATTTTTACCTGTTTTCTATACTAGGTCTATATATTTAGCATTGTTTAAAGAAACAGTTCATAATATAATATTCTCCCACACATCTTGCTGTTTATGTCAGCAATGCAAGGTCTTGGCCACTTTTTATCCTGGCCATTTCTCAAGCATGTGTTTGCAACAGGCAGCCTCAAGAGCTGACATACTATCTCCCTCTGGGACAAAATTGAGCTCGCTTACTGCTGCTATAAAAGAGGTGGATTCTACAAGCTCAGTGTTCTTCACCTGTGACTCAAACTCACTATACGTACAGCATAACTCTAAGCCCATATTGCATCACCCCCATGGGAGTCAGGGACAAAGGGAAACAGATGCAAATATGCTGATGCTTAGGCTGTCTGATGTGCTGAGAGTAATAAAGGTCTTTTTCTTTGATCCAGGAGTCTCATGTCTACAGTTGGATTCTCTGAAACAATAACAGGTTAACTTACTAGTGAAGTTGGGTAAAGTCAAATCCCAGGACAGATAATAACCTATTACTAGGTTGTTATTGTCAAAGTTTACATGGATATTTAATATTTAATATTAGAACTAGTCTAATAAAAATAGTAAGGTTCTGACACTGAACAACACATAACAGTACAAACTAAAGAATCTAGGAACGTAAACTGTGTTTTAATAGAAATTTATTACATGATAAAGATGGCACTACAAATCAGAGTACAAAGGATAAATTACTTGGTAAATAATTTGGTGACAAGCAGCTATGCATTTTGAATACATAAAATTAGACCTTTCAGCTCACACTATAACAAAACAAAAGATTTATAGAGTTTTAATTTGAAAAAATAAAACTACAGATGCTTAGGGGAAAATGTGGACGGTTATTTTTATAACATAAATGTGAAAAATACCTTATTTATCAAACAGGTAATCACAGGAAGGCAGAGCAAGATGGCCAAAAAGAACCCTCCGGCGATCATCTCCATGCAGGAACACCAAATAGAACTACTATACATACAAGAAAGCACCTTCATAAGAGCCAAAAATCAAGTGAGCAATAATAGTACCTGATTTTAATATAATATTAAGGAAAGAGGCACAGAAGAGGGTAGAAAGGACAGTCTTGAATTGCTGACAACACCCCCCTCCACCCCATCCCCCAGCAGTGAGCATAGAGAGAGAATTTTTACCCTTGGAAGAGGGAGGGAGAGCAAAGTGATTGTAGGACCTTGCATTGGAACTCAGTGCTTCCCTGTCACAGCAGAACACAACAGAGGGCAGAATTTGGCTGGCATACAAGAAGGAAGCATTTCAAGCAGCCCCAGCCAGAGGGGAATCCTCCACTCCAGCAGTAGGAACTTGAGTTCTTACTAACCCCACTACCAGTAGACTAAAGTGCTCTAGGGTCCTGAATAAATTTGAAACGCAGTGTAAGCCACACAGATTGAAGCTGGGCTCAAGTACTACAAGGACTGGTGGTGTGCTAGGCTGGGAATAGTGGAGCTGGGGTGCATTCTAGCCAATGAGACACCATCTGGGGGAAACATGGGAATGTTTATATCACCTCTTCCCCAACTCTAAGCAGTATAACTTGGGGAGTGACTTTTCGCCCTTGCGAAAAGGAGAGGGAAATATAAAAATAATTTTATCTTGCAACTTGAGTACCAGCTCAACCACAGTAAAATAAAGCACTAAGCAGAGCCCTGAAGCCCCTGATCCCAGGTCCTAACTCCTGGATGGCATTTCTGGACCCATTCTGGGTCAAAAGGGAACCTGCTGCTTACTGGCAGGATTCACTACTTGCCAAATAAGGAGCTCCTAAGCCTTGAATAAACATCAGTGGTAGCCAGGCAATAGTAGCCATAGCCCTGGGGTGAAATCTAGCGCTGTACTGGTTTCAGATGTGACCCAGTGCAATCCTAGCTGTGGTGGTTATGGGAGTGCTTGCGTCTTCCCTCCCTCAACTCCATGCAGCCCAGCACAGAGAGAGAGGCTCCTTTTGTTTGGGTGAAAGTGAGGGAAGAGAACAAGAGACTCTGACTGGTATTGTAGGGAATTCTCCTGGATATTACTGAAGTCCACCAAGACAGTACCTCTCACAGTCTCCAAGAGTCGCAGTATTGCTGGGCTTGGGGTAATCTCTAGTGCAGATAAAAATGCAGTAACCAAAGACTTCAGTCAAAACCCAACTCATTTCCTTTTTGAATACCTGGAAAGCATTCTCAAGAAGGAAGGGTACAAATAAGCCCAGACGGCAAAGATTAGAATAAATACTGAATTCCTCAATGCCCAGACATCAATGAACATCCACAAACATAAAAAACATCCAGGAAAAAAATTACCTCACTAAATGAACTAAATACGGCAACAGTGACTAATCCTGGAGCAACAGAGATATGCAACCTTTCAGATGGAGAATTCAAAATAGCTGTTTTGAGGAAGCTTAACAAAATTCAAGATAACACAGAGAAGATACCCAGAATCCTATCAGAAAAAAAAAATAGCAAATATTGAAGTAATTTAAAAAATCAAACAGAAATTGTGTAACTGAAAAATTAAATTGACAAACTGAAAAATGCATCAGTTTCAACAGCAGAACTGACCAAGCAGAAGAAAGATTTAGTGAGCATGAGGACAGGCTATATGAAAATAGTTACAGGAGAAAAAAAAATAATTCTAATAAAGCATGCCTGCAAGATCTAGAAAATAGTCTCAACAGGGAAAATCTAAGAGTTATTGACTTTAAAGTGGAGATAAGAGACGATCAGAGTAGAAAGTTTATTCAGGGAGGCCAGGCATGGTGGTTCATGCCTGTAATCCCAGCGCTTTGGGAGGCCAAGGTGGCAAATCTCTTGAAGTCAGGAGTTCGAGACCAGCCTGGCCAACATGGCAAATCCTAATCTCTACTAAAAATACGAAAAGTAGCTAGATGTGGTGGCATGCACCTGTAATTCCAGCTACTCAGGAGGCTGAGGCACAAGAATTGCTTGAACCTGGGAGGCAGAGGTTGCAGTGAGCCAAGATCATGTCACTGCACTCCAGCTTGGGTGTTGGAGTGAGACTCTGCCTCAGAAAAAAAAAAAAAAAAAAAAAGTTTATTCAAGGAAATAATAGAGAATAGTCCAAACCTAGAGAAAGTTACCAATATTCAAGTACAAGCAGGTTTAACCCAAATAAGCACCAGCAGATTTAACCCAAATAAGACTACCTCAAGACATTTAAAAATCAAATTTCTAAAATTAAAAGATACACAAAAGATCCAAAAAACAGCAAGAAAAAAGAAGAAAATAACATAAACATGAGCTCCAATATATCTGGCGGCAGACTTTTTAGTGGAAACCTTAAAGGCCAGGAGAGAGTAGCATGACATATTTAAAGCACTGAGAACATTTTTATTGTAGAATATTATATCCAGCAAAAATGACCTTCAAACATGAAGGAGAAATGAAGATTCCCAGACAAGCAAAAGCTGAGGGATTTCATCCATACCAGATCTGTCTTACAAGAAATCCTAAAAGGAGTTCATCAATCTGAAAGAAAAGAATGTTAACAAGCAATAAGAAATTGTCTGAAGGCACAAAACTTGCTAGTAACAATGATAACAAAAATATATACAGCATATTCTAACACTGTAATTGTGGTGTGTAAACTACTTATAACTTGAGTAGAAAAATAAACTTAACAAAAATAACTATAAAAACTCTTGTATCCCAGCACTTTGGGAGGCCGAGATGGGCAGATCACGAGGTCAGGAGATCGAGACCATCCTGGCTAACAAGGTGAAACCCATCTCTACTAAAAATACCAAAAAAAAAAAAAAAAAACCTTTTGTAAAGATACACAGTATAAAAAGATATAAATAGAAACAATAAGTTAAAAACTGGGGAGGGAGTGGAAGAAGTTGAGGTGTAGAGTTTTTATTAGTTTTCCATTTGCTTGTTTGTTTGTTGTTGCTACTGCAACCAGAGTTGTCAAAAATTTAAAATAATCAGTAGGTTATTTGTAAGTCTCATGGTAACCTCAAATCAAACACCAATAACAGATAAACAAAAAATAAAAGCAAGAAATTAAAACATACCACCAGAAAAAATCACTTTTATACCTAAGAAGACAGAAAAAAAAGAAAACCACAAAACAATTAGAAAACAAATTTTAAAATAACAGTAGTAAATCCTTATTTATAAATTATAACATTGAATGTAAATGGACTGAACTCTCCAATCAAAGACAGAGTGGCTGAATAGATTAAAAAGCAAGAGCCAACAAAATTCTGCCTATAAGAAACTCACTTCACCTATAAAGACATACATAGACTGAAAATAAATGGATGGAAAAAGATATTTCATGCAAACGAAAACAAAAAAAAAAGCATGGATTGCTATACTTAGACAAATGTTATAGATTTCAAGGAGAAAAGTATTAAAAGAATCAAAGAAGGTAATAATATAATGATAAAGGATTCAATTAAGCGAGAGGCTATAGCCCTGACACCAAAACCAAAGACACAACAACAAAATAAAACTACAGCCTAATATCTCTGATAAACATTTATGCAAAAATCCCCAACAAAATACTAGTAAACCAAATTCCAACAACACATTAAAAAAATCATCCATCAGGACCAAGTGAGATTTATCCCAAGAATGCAAGGATGGTTCAATATACACTAGTCAATTAATGTGATACATCATATCAACAGAAAGAAAGACAAAACCATATGATACTTTTAACTGATACTGAAAAAAGCATTTGATAAAATTCAAGATACCTCATGACAAAAACCATCAAAAAACTGGGGATAGAAGGAACATATCACAACACAATAAAAGCCATATAAAACAGACCCACAGCTGATGTAGTGAATGAAAAAAAAATATTAAAATCCTTTCCTCTAATATCTATAATAAGACAAGGATGCACTCTTTCCTTCTTTCTTTCTTTCTTTTTTTTTTTTTAATGGTGTTTTGCTCCATTGCCCAGGCAGGAGTGCAGTGGTGCAATCTCGGTTCACTGCAACCTCTGACTCCCAGGTTCAAGTGATTCTCCAGCCTCAGCCTCCCAAGTAGCTGGGATTACAGGCGTCCACCACCACGCCCAGCTAATTTTTGTATTTTTAGTAGAGACAGTGTTTCAACATGTTGGCTAAGTTGGTCTCGAACTCCTGACCTCAGGTGATCCACCCACCTGGGCCTCCCAAAGTGCTGGGATTACAGTCGTGAGCCACTGCGCCTGGCCTAGGATGCCCACTTTCACCACTGTTATTCAACGTAGTACTGGAAGTCTTAGCTATAGCAATTAGACAAGAGAAAGAAATAAAGGGCATACGCATTGGAAGAAAAGAAGTCTAATTATCCATGTCTTTAAATAATATAATCTTATATTTTGAAAAACTTAAAGATTCCACCAGAAAAACAATTAGAATTGATAAACAATGTCAGTAAATTTTTAGAATACAAAATCAAAATACAAAAATCAGTAGCATTTCTATATGCCAACAGCAAACAACCTCACAAAACAAGAAAGTAACTTTTTTTACAATTGCTACAAATTAAATTAAATACTTAGACATAAACTTAACCAAGGAAGTGAAAGTTCTCTACAATAAAAACCATAAAACACTGATGCAAGAAATTGGAAAGGACACAAAAAAAGGAAAGATAGTTCATGTTTATGGATTAGAAAAATTAATATTGTTAAAATGCCCATACTACCCAAAGCAATATACAGATACAATGCAATCTCTATCAAAATACTAGTAACTTTCTTCACAGAAATAGAAAAAAAATTTATATAGAACCACAAAAGACCAAGAATAGCCAAATCCATCCTGGGCAAAAGGAATAAAACTGGAAGAATCACACTACCTGACTTTAAATTATACTACAGTGCTGTAGTAACCAAAACAGCTTGGCACTGGCATAAAAGCAGACTCGTGGACCAATGGAACAGAATAAAGGACTCAGAAATAAGTTCATACATCTACAGTGAACTCATTTTCAACAAACATGCCAAGAAACATACATTGGAGAAAGTGTATTCTCTTCAATAAATGGTCCTGGGAAAATTGCATATCCAAATGCAGTAGAAGGAAACTAGATCCCTGTTTCTCACCATATACAAAAATGAAATAAAATTGATTAAAGAATTAAATCTAAGATCTGAAACTGTGAATCTACCAGAAGAAAGCATTAGGGAAACTCTCCAGAACATTGGTCTGGGCAAAGATTTCTTGAGCAATACCTCAAAAGCACAGGCAACAAAAGCAAAAATTGAAAAATCGGATCATATCAAGTTAAAAAACTTCTTCACAGCAAAGGAAAGAACAAAGTGAAGAGACAATCCATATAATGGGAGAAAATTTTGCAAACTATCTATCTGACAAGGGATTAATTTCCAGAATATACAAGGAGCTCAAACAACTCCATAGAAAAAAATCTAAAATCTGTTAAGAAATAGGCAAAAGGGTCAGGCGCGGTGGCTCACGCCTGTAATCCCAGCACTTTTGGAGTCCGAGGCCAGTGGATCACCTGAGGTCAGGAGTTTGAGATCAGTCTGGCCAACATGGTGAAACCCCATCTCTACTAAAAGTACAAGAGAGAAACTCTGTCTGAAAAAGAAAAGGCAAAAGGTCCGAATAAGCATTTCTCCAAAGAAAACATACAAATGGGCCAGGCGCGGTGGCTCATGCCTGTAATCTCAGTACTTTGGGAGGCAGGCGGATCACGAGGTCGGGAGATCGAGACCATCCTGGCTAACACGGTGAAACCCCGTCTCTACTAAAAATACAAAAAAAAAATTAGCCGGGTGCGGTGGCGGGCACCTGTAGTCCCAGCTACTTGGAAGGCTGAGGCAGGAGAATGGCGTGAACCGGCAAGGCAGAGCTTGCAGTGAGCCAAGATAGCGCCACTGCACTCCGAGCTTGCAGTGAGCTGAGATGGCACCACTGCACTCCGGCCTGGGCGAAAGAGCGAGACTCCGTCTCAAAAAATAAAAAACAAAAAACAAAAAAAAGAGAAAGTAAACATACAAATGTCCAATAGGCATATGAAAAACTGCTCAACATCATTAATTATCAGAGAAATGCAAGTCAAAACTACAATACATTTTCTCGCTCCACTTAGAATGGCTTTTATCCAAAAGATAGGCAAAAATAAATGTAGGTGAGGATCTGGAGAAAGGGGAGCCCTCATACATTGCTGATGGGAATGTTAAGTTAGTACAGCCACTATGGAGAATAGTATGGAAGTTCCTTAAAAAGCTAAATGTAGAACTACTATATGATCCAGCAATACCACTGCTAGGTATACAGCCAAAAGAAAGGGAATATGTATATAAAAGACATATATGCACTCCCATGTTTACTGCAGCACTATTCACAATAGCCAAGATTTGGAATCAACCTAAGTGTCCATCAACAGATGAATGGATAAAGAAAATGTGGTATATACATACCATGGAATATTATCCATCTATAAAAAAGAATGAAATTCTGTCACTTGCAACAACATGGATAGAACTGGAAGACATTAAGCAAAATAAGCCAGTCACAGAAAGACAAATTTCATATATTCTCACTCATATGTGGGAACTAAAAATTAAAACAATTGAACTCATGGCGATAGACAGTAGAATGATGGTTACCACAGGCTGGGAAGGGTAGTGGGGACAGTTAATGAGTACAAAAATACAGATAGAATGAATAAGATTTAGTATCTGATAGCAAAACAGGGTGACTACAGTCAACAATAATTAATTATATATTTAAAAATAACTAAAAGAGTGACATTGGAATGTTCCTAACACAAATAAATGAGAAATGCTTGAGCTGACAGACAACCCAGTTATCCTGATGTGATTATTATATATTGTATGCCTATATCAAAATATCACATGTACCCCATAAATACATACACGTACTATGTACTCATAAAATTAAAAATGTAAAAATAAGTAATCATAAAGAAAAATTAAAATACTTGATTGCATAAAAATAAAAAAATTCATATAAGAATGAATCTCATAAAGAAATTTAAAAATGAGTGACAGATAAGGGAAAATCATTTCCAGATAGATAAATTGATAAAGAATTAAATTATCTAAAACATAATATACAGACACTCCCTCCCCCAAAATCACCAACAGAAATAAAAAGGAAATTTTTAAGAGGAGAAATATAACTGGTTAATAAACTCGTGATGTTGATAAAAACTTATATGACGTTTACCCTCAAAATAGGCAGGGAAAGTTAAATTTATGCAACAATGCAATATAATTTCTGGCTCATGAAACTGATAAATACTATATACTAGTTAACGTAGGAAAAAAGAGATACTTATACATTAATGGCAGGACTATAATTATTATCAATATTTAAGAAAGTAATATGGAAGTTTCCATGAAATTTTAAATCCCATTTGCCTTAACCTTATACATCCATTTCAATGAATTTATATAATACTTAAAAATACAATGTAAATTATATGTACAAACACTTTACTACAGCTTTGTTTATAAAGTAACAAGAGCTAGAAACACTCCCAATTTGTTAGTTTTCAAGAGGAGAATGTCTGTGAGTACTGTGAGATATTGTCCATCTATTTACCTTATAAATACAATGATACCTTATAAATACAATGAGGTAAGTCGGTGAGTGTTCACTTGAGAATGACTAATGTATAATGCTTAGTGAAAAAAAAATCAATGAAAACATGTGTAAGTTCACATATTTGTTTCAAAATAAATAATTTTCAAAAACATAACTATCCCAATAAAGTTTTTAAAAATGTCAAATCCTTCCACATGTCACTATGTGTATATAACCATTATAAAAACAAGCAAAAATCATTAGAAGGTATGTTTAAATAGATAAGATATCACTTTCAGGGGTGCAGAGGGAAGAGGAATCCATTCATTTTCCTTCGGATATTTCACTACTCTGTGGATTGTAATAAGAAAGAATACTACTTTTGGAATTAAAATTATTGAAATAGAATTTTAAAAGTAAAATGAATGACTATCAAAAAATGAAAGGAAGAAAATACTGGACATGGTGATATATTCAATTTGTAATATTCTGCATTTCTCAGTCTTCTGGTAGCAATTACTTCAACAGCTGAACATTTCCCCTAAAGCCACAGAGATACTATAAACAGACCCAAGAGTTCTGAAAAGAACAGAGGAATCATTTGGAACCAGAGAGGTCAGTAGAAAATATAGGATGTTCTGACCTAAAGTTTGATAGAACCACAGTATGCTAGTAGGTAATGTGGATATTGCTTACTAATGATTAGCAGGACCTAAGTACTTTGATCGTTAGGCCACACCAGGCATCAGCAGTGTATCTCTTGACAATGAGAACCTGGAGATCTATCTTCTCTGTAGACCATATAAAAATAACCACACAAATATGCTACACTGTATGCATATGCAATGTCAAAGTTAAAAGATAAAAAGGCAATAGTAACAACAATATTTGAGGAACAAAAGCCTTACCCAATATTAATTGCACTTGAATGAATTCAGAAGGAGCCAAAGGAAGCCTTACATCTTTTATACATTTTAGATATATCAACTACTATCCAAAAGAGACATCAATCAAACCATCGAGACAGGGATAAAGCCCAAGACTGGGGATGTAAAATGAAATGGCTTGTGCAAAAGATAAGGTGGGAGCTTGTAACCAGAAAAAATGAACAAGTCATAATATAAGAACAATACTAACCCAATATTCTAAAATGCCATTTCTATACGTAATCAACAAAAATTATTTTTGCGATATTTAACTTTTTTCATACTAAGTTTTTGAAATCAAATTTGTATTTTACACTTCAAGCACATCCTAACTTGAGTTAGCCACAGCGTTCATCAGCACGTGACCAGTGACTATTATTTCACATCATCTCCAGAAAAACAGTAGCATACACGCAAACTTCGTTAGAATATTAATTGATACAACCACTGTGGAAAACAAAGTTAGAATGTGCATAACCTATGGCCCAATAATTCCATTTCTGGGAATGTAACAAAAAAAAAGAGTATACAAAAAAGATAGAAGCAAAGACTTGACCACCACGACCAATGAAACACTGAGACATTTATCATTTTCATGGAGTAAAGTCTTTGCATGCATTAGAAAGAATATAACAGTATTTCTTGCAACTGGAACAACTATGTTTTATACACTCATACTCACTAGAAAGGCAGAAAAATCATTTGAACATTGAGCCATATACTTTCACCTAGGAATGATGGCCAGTTGGTAGACTTAGCTGGAAAAAACACTTGCATAATGATTCCAGCCTCCACGCTTCTCTGAACCTCTGAATCTGCTCCATTCTTCTAAATTCAACCATGTAACACAGCCATCATTATTCCAAGGGTCCCAAATGTTACCTGGATTTTATGCTTATATTTACAAATTTTTTGGTATTAAAATCCTAGCAATTACCAACTGATGCAACTTTAAGAGAGCACTGAACAAGTGGCATTATTACCTAGTGCCTTAGGTTTTCTAAACAATATAGTAAAGAGACCACTGGCTTAGCCTCCGAACTATACCTTTGTGGCTTGATAGCTACGCCTCTCAGATACTCATTCTCCTAATCTCTAAAATACAATAAAACCTATCCCACAGGGTTGAGGTGAGAAAAGTGCTTAGCACAATGGCCTCACATAGGCCAAGTCAAAATAGCTGCCCTATTATAATTTTTTTAAGCAGTATGATTGGTTAAAATCAATTTACCTTTCAAACGTCACACAGTTTTTTTTTCTGGGTCATAATTAAAATCATCTATGTTTAATATCTAAAATAAAAACATGGCAATCAAAAATATAAGGCAAAGGAACAATATTACAGCACTTTTAGACTTCCAAATTAAATATTATTTTAGGTATTATTCAAGTTTGGAGAGGCTATAGTGAGAAAGAAATCACATATATTAGTGGTGGCAATGTTGACTGCTATCACACTTCCAAAGAGAATTTGTTATTCCAAGGTCCTTATCCCCTGATGTAACAACTCTAGTACAAGTTTTCCTTGGGAAATAGTTAAAAATACTAACATTTTTGTCCAGAAAGTTCATTAAAAATGACGACAGCGTAAATCCTGAATATGAGAAAAATGTGTATAACAAAAACATACATCCATAGAATTAGGTAATAATTATTTAAAATATTACTTTGGGTATTTAATTATATGGAGAAATGTTATATGTTTACCGAGATACAGAACTACTGTACAGAGTAGAACATTAACTATGTAAAAATGCATAGAAAAATGGGAACTAAGAAGAAAATTACTTTTGGTTTAAATTTATTTAAACAAAAATACAGCTTTATTTTGAATTAATCATTGAATATTTTAACTAAATATTGTTCAATAAAAAGCACATCAAATTTATCTTAAAAATTAATGACAAATTAATTTCCTAATTTTTTTTTTTACTGGCCAGCTTATAAACTTTTTTATATTGACTTTAAAATTGCTATCAGGTGTATTCTTTGCCATGGGTGCCAGAAATTTTTAATTAATGTAGATCTCCATTATGTTGTTTTTGTTGTTGTTGTTGTTGTTGTTATTATTATTATTATTATTTGAGACGAAGTCTCTCTGTGTTGTCCAGGCTGGAGTTCAGTGGGGCAAACTTAGTTCACTGCAACCTCTGTCTCCCAGGTTTAAACAATTCTCCTTCCTCAGCTTCCTGAGTAGCTAGGACTACAGCCACGAACCACCATGCCGGCTTTCTCATATTTCTAGTAGAGACAGGATTTTACCATGTTGGCCAAGCTGGTCTCAAATTCCTGACCTCAAGTGATCTGCCCACTTCGGCCTCCCAAACTGCTGGCATTACAGGCATGAGCCACTGTGCTGACGTCTCCATTATGTAATTCTTTTGAAACTAATTAATGGTAGAATTCTTTTATCCTTACTGATTTCTTCTTATTGATAATTCTTTTAGCCTTTAATTTCTTTTGTGTGTGTGTATGTAAATGCTTTTGAGTACTGAATATATATGCTTTTTAATGTATTTAAAGTAAATACATTAAAGTAAAAGGAAGACGTGTTTGCAAACTAAAAAATGCAGGATATCTCCACTAGGCCATTTTTGAGTATTTAATGGAAAATGTGGAAGCCACCCAGGCAGAGTAAAGATCTCAAAAAATCTCAGTTACATCACTGGGTCTTATCTTAAAAGACTCATTTGTTGCATAGTGACAAATATCTCCCAGCAATTCCTACATTATTTAGGCCATGCACAATCATCTTGCTAAGGAAGCAAAATTATGACTCCAGGACTTCTTGAAACATGAGGAAACATATTTACTTTTAAATATTATTTTCATAGTAAAAAAGTTAGCTTAGAAAAGGGTGCTAACAACATTAAAATAAATATCCATTATGAGTAATTCTGACTCATTTTG
This sequence comes from Pongo pygmaeus, assembly GCF_028885625.2. Taxonomy (NCBI): domain Eukaryota; kingdom Metazoa; phylum Chordata; class Mammalia; order Primates; family Hominidae; genus Pongo; species Pongo pygmaeus. The sequence goes on along the minus strand of NC_072379.2, from coordinate 94,979,637 downwards.
AATTTGATTACCAGAATGACAAAAAATTCACTAGGTAAACTGATTGCCAACTTAAGCCGTTTTTCTCAGCATGCTTCGAAATTCTGTAAGACTAGCTTTTTAAGAAAGCTCAACTGCCATTTTTAAAACTCTTTCCAATACAAGGTATTTTCTGACTTGGCAGAAATTAAAGCCTAGAAGAATTGTCTCTTGCTGTCAGAGGTTAAGGGATTATAGTGCCATTTATACAAACTGGGCATCAAGCAGTTAAACAGTAAGGCTTAGGTTGAGGTCTGGCTGCACCCCAGGGCCTGCAGGCAGCCGTTGGCACTCCTCAGGTGCAGTGGGAGGTGTTATGTATGAGACAGGAAACAACCTTAGCGACAGGTGTGTTTGATTAATGAGGGAGAAAGAGGGAAACCATCTACAGCTTCCCAACCAATGACAAAATATGACGAGCTCTTCTCACAACCAGAGAAACAGAATAGCCAAAGGGAGAGGGGGCCAGGGTGGCACCAGCAGGAAAAATGTCCTGTCTCACAGCAACCAGTATAGGAGAAGCAGAAGCTTGTATTAGAGAGTTGGACATAGTTCATAAGAAAATAAATGAAATTATTGAATCTTTTCTTGAGGAAATACCATTTATTTGGACTTCAGGCATAAAATCTGAGTATTTTCAGAATGTCCTCTCTGAGACTGGCATGGAAGTACAGTACTAACCAGCCAAGCAGAAAATATTAGGTCACAAGAAATATATTACAAGCAGAATAAGGAAAACATAGACACACAACAAAGATCTAGGAGGAGATGCTTTCCTAACTCCTAACTGAGAGAAATGAAGAAAGATTTATTAGTAGGAACACTGACATTGTACCATGAATTACACCTGTTAATAGTATTTACAGTTTGCTGGATATATGTACTTCTATACATAAGGGTATATGTATATATGTGTATATATGTATATGTGTACAAAGGTATATATATGCATATACAAACACATATGCAAATACATGCCATTCTTTTCAACTAACTCCTTTTGCCATTTTTCCAAAGTCCTATGGAGTAATGACAGAGACTACCTGAACATGTAATAACTCAGCTAACCTTTATTCATTCCCCTGATGCCAAGTGAACTTTACCTAGAAACCAGAGGTCACCAAGATCTTATACTAACTGAAAACTTCATGTACATTAGCATAGTCAAGGTGAGCCAGGAATACTAGTTGCTTTTGTTAGATCTTCTTCCCTTCTGAAACCTAATCTTCCAAATTCAAAGAAACTGCCACAGAGCAAAACAATTTGAACAATGACTGATTATCTAATACGATCACTCACATTTGAAGTATGACCTCATCTAACCTGTCCAAATACTTGAGACAATTTAGATTTTCAAACTATTCAAAGTACTGAAATTCCACACATGTCCTTTGTAATTCTCTGCTTCATTCAAGAAATCTCCTTTCCAAATTACCACTTTCAAAATATAATTTGCCAACACACAGAAAATCAAAGATTTCCCTGAAAGGTGTATTGTCTTTCTACCCAAGGAACTCTCATTAGACTTCCAAATATTGACAGAATTATAATAATTACTATAATTCAGATGCACACATACATATGTATGTATGCATATCCATACACATATATGTAAAATTTTAAGTTATAGTGCTCAACTCACACTACACACCCATTTTAAGTGTGTAAAAATATACTTTAAATGCAAAAAGTATAGTTTTGTTTTTAGAAATGCAGTTTGCTTCATAACTTGATTGTGTTGATACTATAAAGATCCTCATTACAAGGTACAATTTTGTTTAATATATAAAATAAATACAATTGTATTGGGGAAAAATTTTCTCTCATGAATTGACAACCAAAAACTGCTCTTCTAAAAGTGTTTTTTTAAGGTTTGTTTTTGATTTTGCTTTTACATTGAATCCAAAACACTGTAACTAATAATGACAGTTGTTACCACTCATGAAGTGCTAAGAGAAACCAAAATTCATGTCCCTTTAAGATGACTCTTAGTTAAAATTATTCATCACAGCTAAAGAGGAAAAAAAATCTGCTTAAACTTGTAGCAACAACATTTTCATATAGTTAATTAGATCAAAGCAAACAAATGTCTCTTTAAAGTAAAATGAAATTTTTCTAAGGTTTATTTTTTAAAAAAATATTTAACTCAAGAACACCATCAAAAACAAACTCTAAAGCTTATTTTATATAAATGCTAAAATCTATTCAATTTTTTCATCATAACGAATAACAAAATCAAGGACATTGGCGTGAAATTATTCTTAAGTATTTTTGGTTTGTATGAAAGCTTGGAACAATTATTCAGATTAATTCCCAGACTGTTTATTAAAACATTGTTGTTACTTATTTAAGACAGCAGTAATTGTTTAACCTTCTAGTCTCCCATGATTTAAATATTCTAATAGCCCTAACATGCTATTAATGTTAATAAATTCATTTTTATAACTATATTAGAAATTCGTCTTCTGCTTTTTAGTCATTTACATTGCAGAAAAAGTATTCTTATCATCCCATTAAAAAAACCCTTCATGTTAGTTATAGAAATCCATATATCTTTCTTTCCACAGCTCCTAGTAAAGTGCCATATCATATGGATGCCAAATAATATTTCAAACAGAATTATAAAAAGCCTAGATATAATATATTTGAAACACTATTTTCTACTAGGCAAAATTTTTAACTTACACAAAGTTCTTAACAGTTTTTAACTGTTCTTAACATAGTAGATTTTATGGTGTTTATGCATATTCAACCAAACAAACTTCTTTTATTAATGTATTACAGAGACTGGAAGGATTAGAGATGGGAATAAAATATTAGAACATTTTATCTGGAGTTAACATGTGAAAACCAAATAGTCCTCAAAAGTTATTATTTTTTTCTTTATTTCATGAATGATTGGCTCATTGTTATATTAATTTAGTAATTAGGATGTTCATTTAACTTAGCTTATTTCATCTTCTTACTTGTGGAACATTAACCCAGGAAAGTACAAATAACATGAACTCTTAGTAAGAACTAAGCCGGTAATAAGTAATTGAAACTTCTAAGATTATCAGTTTATTTTCTTCACTGCAAATGTATTTTTTGCTCAGATATTTGGCCACCCAAACATTTCAAAATAAACCCATAGACTCACCTCTATATGTAATATATATATATAACTTACCTCAGTCAAATGCGGTGTAGGGTTAAATCCACACAGATTACACACTTGATTCTTGCATTCAGTGCAAGTATTGAAGTTAGGAGGATCCTTAGAACCTATATTGAGTTCAGTTTTGCAGACAGGACAGGTTGATTCTGGTTTGGGAGATTTCTCCAGTTTTGTGGGAAGGACAGCCTTTTGAGGCTCAGCTGTTAAAGATTTGCTATCCTTAATAGGTGGTAGCTTTTTTTCTGTTTCTGTTCTTTTTACTGTTGGAGCTTGTTCAGCTTTGGGCTCTAATTTTTCAGCTGCTGGGGCTTTTGTTTCCTTTTTCACAGATATACTTTTCGCAGGTGCTGGTGGTGCTTGACCTGTGGATTTGGGTGTCCCTTGCGAAATAGGTGGCTGTGAAGGGGCAGGGGCTTGTTTCATTGGGGCCCCTGGTCCACTTTGTGAATGAGGTCCAGGTTGGCCTGCAGTGGAAATTAAATTTGATGCCTGGCTGAAGATTGATGCTCCAAACCCAAAGAGTTTCCCAGTCACGGTCTCTTGAGGAGTTGTAGGCTGTGATTTGGGGGCATCAGTAATACTTCCCAGATTCAGACTGAAACGTCTTGACTGCTCCTGAGGCTTTGGGGACTGTTGAGGTGTGGGGACAGTTTGGCCAGCGGTAGGTCGTGGGCCAGGGGGTGTTGGTGATCCTTTTGGCACTGGCTTGGCATCTGGTTTAGGACTCATTTTGGTTTGTGCTTTCTTGGGTTCTTCCTTCTTTTGTACGGGGTCAACTTGTTTCTGACCTTTGCTCTCTGAACTGGGACCAGGATGTGAAATAATTTTTGAATCTGATGCAGGTCGAGGTATGGCTTTAGAATCAAATGGGGTGACTTTTTCCCCTGTCGGTGGAAAACTCTGTGAGGGTTTGGCAGAGTCTGTTTTTAGAGGAGGGGTTGTTTTCTCTTCAGCTTGTGACTGTACTTTGGAGCTTGGAATATCAGGTTTCGTTGTTGCTGATGATGAAGATACAAGGTCGGTGGTTGGCTTTACCATCTTGGGCTGCTTTGGTTTATCATCAGCAACAGGGGCCTTGTCGTGCTCAGATGGGACAGAAGGTTCTTTGGGAGGGGCTGGCTTGGACGAAGAATCTGCCTCAGGGGGCTGCTTGGCCTTGGCTGAAGCGGAGCCATGAAGGGTTGGTTGTTTCACTAGTGGCGGTGGCTTTTTAGGCTCAGGTGCCTTGGAGAGATCCTGTTTTGGTGCAGCATCCTTCTTTGGGGAAGTCTGCTGTGGCTGTGGGGATGATTTGCTCACTGCTGATGTAGCGGTAACAGGTGCAGTCTTCGGTTTGGGCTGGGGTGATGACGGAACTGGAGCCAGATCCCCGCCTAGAGCTCTTTTCATTTGACAGTTCAAACAGAGCCACTCTTTTACCTACAAATAATATAAAACAATGGTCACCAAGACAATACTGTAAAAACACAAAAATGTTTTCAAAACATGCATACTGCCACTTGAAACTATGTCTCTCATCATTCAAAGCAGAAAATATAGAGAAAATTATTTTAATAAATTGATATTAAAATATAATATTTTAATCATATTAAAATATAATTAATGGGCTAGGCGTGGTGGCTCATGCCTGTAATCCCAGCACATTGGGAGGCTGAGGTGAGCGGATCATGAGGTCAGGAGTTTGAGACGAGCCTGACCAACATGGTGAAACCCCATCTCCACTAAAAATACAAAAATTTGCTGGGCATGGTGGTGTACACCTGTAATCCCAGCTACTCAGGAGGCTGAGGCAAAAAAATCGCTTGAACCCAGGAGGCTGAGGTTGCAGTGAGCCATGATCACGCCATTGCACTCCAGCCTGGGTGACAGAGTGAGACTGTCTCAAAAAAAAAAAAATTATATATATATATATATATATATATATATATAAAATCTCCTCAGGGACTAAAGTACCCTATATTTTAAGGAATATATAAAGTAAAAATCAAAATATAGCTTTGTGTTTCTTCTAATGGTAATTATGTTATTCTTTGCCTTTGATTTACTTAAATTTTTATTATTCCCAGAAATAGGAAACCATGTATAATTTAAGAAAAAGCAATTTTATGTTTTTTTTTAATAAGCTTTCATAAAACTTGTTTTTTCTTAGATTATAAATGGTTTTCTGTTTCTGGGAATAAAACACGTTAGATACCATAAATCAGTTATGAGAGTTATTTTCTCTATCGATGGCTCATAATCAATTTTAAGATATACAGCCCAGAGTAGGATTGCCAAATTATGAACACATTGCTAATTTTTAAAATTAGCAAAGCATTACTCCCCCTCCCAGGTGACATTCAAATATTTTAAAATACAAATTGTTAACAATGCTGAGTTAGAAATAGGATATTCTCTATTAACAAAGTAAATAAAAAATAATAGCACTTCCTCAAATGATCACAAATAGCATGATTTAACAGAGAAAACATGGTTTCCTTAGACATTTTATGAAGATACTTGAAAAAGCAATATGAGTAAGTAACGTACATATTTGACTGGTGATATATACATGTACATGTATGCATGTGAATGAGAGAGATTTGTATATATATAAGATATACATATATATACACAATATGCAAATACTTTTTTGCATTGCATCTATTGTGAAAAGATGTTGTGTTTGATACCATATTTTAGAAGATAATTTAAAAGTACCTATGTTTAACATTTACCATTTTTATTATTCTAAAATAATGTTTCCTTATAATAGATTATTTTAAATATTACCAAAGTAATTTAGAATATATAATTATGCCATGATCCAACGTTCTCCACCCAACATAACCAATGTAAATAATTTGGCACTGAAATTCTTTGTACAGAATGCTGCACAATGAAAAAATATATATAAATATAAGGAGCACAGGCACCAGACAAATTTCCCACAGTACAAAATTGCAAAGTGTTCAGCTGGCAAACAGTACATTTTCTATTTTCAAACAATTTCTTTTTGAAAAACAAATTGAATTAATCATTCCTAAACATTTTAAAACTTCTTTGAAATTATTTAAACTCATGTACGAGTATCACAAGGCTTATTTTGCACTCTCATGGAAAGTAAACTTATGTTTGGAGGTTAAATGAGATTTTCAGTTTGAACTGAAATGTTATACTTCTGTTTTAAAAACTGAATCACAAAGTAAAATTATGATATTGTTAAATATGGGTGGTTGGTACATGGATATTCAATCATTTATTTATTTATTTATTTATTTAGAGATGGATTCTCGCTGTGTCGCCCAGGCTGGAGTGCAGTGGTGCGATCTCGGCTCACTGCAAGCTCCGCCTCCCAAGTTCACGCCATTCTCCTGCCTCAGCCTCCCAGGTAGCTGGGACTACAGGCACCCACCACCACGCCCGGCTGATTTTTGGTATTTTTTAGTAGAGACAGGTTTTCACCGTGTTAGCCAGGATGGTCTCAATCTCCTGACCTCGTGATCTGCCTGCCTCGGCCTCCCAAAGTGCTGGGATTACACAGGCATGAGCCACCACGCACGGCCATGGATATTCATTATATCTGTTTCCAATATGGGTATTATACACCTCTGTACTCGCTATATTGTCTTAACCTTTCTATATGTTTGAAGCATTTCACAAAATAAATAACTCTTTATACATATAAATATTTGAAGTCCTAAAACAAACAATTGCTACTTCTGCAAGTACCATGACAAAAGGCAGGCAAAAATGTAAGAAAATTTTCACTCCATTTTCCTTAATGGAAGGAAATATGTCTATAAATATGCATCTACCCACTCACTCATATCCCCTCTTATCAATGTCAACTCTGCTGTTCTACTATGTGTTTTTCTCATTAATTTTCTTCCATAGCCTCACATGATCACCTCATAATCATGCAGCCAGACTAAAGAAGAAAAATAGAATTAAAGGCATAATTCTTACATGTATAGTCACTGACTTTTTTCTATAAAATACCTATTACATGCAAGATCTGTATCCACATTAACTAGTTTAAATTATAAATTTCCAGGATTAGTAATTTCCATTACCATTAATTGCTTTTATTCTTTTTAACAAGTGTCATAACCAAAGTAGTTTCAAAATAAACAATACCTATTCTTTTATTCAAATATTTATTGAGCACCTTCTACAAGGCAAATACCACTGAATAAAAGAAGCAAAAATCAGGCCAGGCACTGTGGCTCAGGCCTGTAATCCCAGTACTTTGGAAGGCCAACATGGGTGGATCTCCTGAGGTCAGGAGTTCGAGACCAGCCTGTCCAACATGGTGAAACATTGTCTCTATTAAAAATACAAAAATTAGCCAGGTGTGGTGGTGCATGCCTGCAGTCCCAGCCATTCGGGAGGCTGAAGCAGGAGAATCGCTTAAACCTGGGAGGTGGAGGTTGCATTGAGCCGAGAAGCACTCCAGCGTGGGTGACAGAACAAGACTGTCTCAAAAAGAAAAAAAAAAGAAGCAGCAGCAAATATCCCTGTCCTGATGGAGGCTATATAACAACCAAACAAGTGAATGCATAAGACAATTTCAAGGTTATGGTAGATATCATAAGTGGGAGTTGAACAATGAGAACACATGGACACAGGGAGGAGAACATCACACACTGGGGCCTCTCGGGGGGTGGGGAGACAGGGGGTGATAGCATTAGGAGAAATACCTAATGTAGATGACAGGTTGGTAGGTGCAGCTAACCACCATGGCACGTGTATACCTATGTAACACACCTGCAAGTTCTGCACATGTATCCCAGAACTTAAAGTATAATAAAAACAGAGATTAAAAAATTATGATATAAAATCCCAATTCAAATTGTTTTAAAAAGAGAAAACAATTATCTTTAGATAATAGTCAGCAGACAAAATAGATGGCAGAATTAAAGCCTCGTCATATTTTCTGACAGAACTTTCTGATAAACTTGATTAAATAAAAATTTTAAATATCACTAAACACATAGAAGAAATAAATTTAAACCTTCACAAAAAATAAAGTACAATGAATGAAGACAAGATGTACTTGAAAAAAGAACTGAATAAATATTCTACATATAAAAAAAAACTGATAATATTGTGGTGATTCTTTACTTTGCTACTAGTTTCTCTTTTTTTCCCTCTAAAAAATTTCTTGGGATGTATTTGGTTTCATTAGTAAAATTCTAAGTTTCTTTGCAATCTGAACATTGGCGCTTCATACATAGCCAGTATGCCCTAACATTATCTTTGGACAACTGTAAAATTAGAACACTACCAGACATATTTAATGTATGATGTATATCAACACTGGGACACATTTTATACTATCATTATTCCAAAATCAAATGATTCACTGTGGTTTATAAATGTACATGGATATATCTCTACTTAAGCAGATAGTTAGGAGAGTTAGTAAAAAGGAGGTGGAAAATAGGAGTCACTGTCCCTTCACAGGGAGAGAATTCTGCTTTTCTCCTAATATACCCTTTGCTTGAACAGACTACAACGCCTCATCTTTTGTCCTTTAAATGACCACATTTATTTTAACTTTGATAAACAACACAGAAAAGATATTTGATTCATCAACATTCCCCCTCACTGCTAGAATACAGGCTGAAATCATTATCTATGGCTAGCACTATATAAAAGCTTTTATCCTCTTAGGATTTTTTAGAAAGCACCTCCTTTTTATTTAATTATACTGGCCAAATCTGTTGAAGGTAGAAATGATTTGTATTTCAGCACTTAACAGTCTTGTACTGAAAACAGCAGCTTTTGCAAGCCCCTGATGCAACTGACAAAAAGAAAAAAGAAAAAAATCTTTCCTACACATTGACCAAATGAAAAAGTCCATAACCAGCCCCAGCATTAACATCACAAACCATCTTTGCTGTCAGTCAGGTCTTTCACAGTGCACTTAGGGTGAGCAATGAATAGTAATACTTCCTCTGCTTTCTCAGTTACCCAAGTTCAAAATCTCATAATATTTTTACCACATTCCGATGTATTCTGAAGTGGGTCTGGATTGCTTGTGAAAGGTTCTCTCACATTTCCAAAGCCACTGTCTCTCATTTGGCCATTATTATTTCTCAAACACTTCACATTTTCACCAAAAGTAACCTGTTTAATACAACCACTCCCCTTCAAACCTCAATGCCTCAATGCCTTTATCCATGAAATAAAGTAAAAATTTTTACAAGAAATTTAAAGTATATGATTCTGTTGGTGTTCTTATGCTAGTATTTATGTAATTCTGCTATTTCCAAGCCTGTATCTCCCCAAAGACTCAAAACAACAAACTGTAAAGATTTATTCATGGTAGTCTTTCTATTAATCTCCAGCATATAAATGACACTTAAACATCAGTTATGTTCACAAACATTTTTTGAACTAGATTGAATTAAACAAATTAATTTAAAATATTTAACTGCGCTCTGTGTTTACTGTGAATCTCCCACTGTTTAGCCAATCTGTACAGCATTCTCAAGATACATGCCATTCTCCGTAGAACCCTACTTTGTACCTTAGGCCACTGAAAATCTATTCTTATTTTGATTCAAATTGAAGAGTCTCTCATAATTACAACATCTGCTAGCCATAAATATTTTTCCTGCCTGGAGATAATCACTGTCTTGTTTCACTTCCAAAATTAAACCTTTATCTCCAATACTGAGTAGAGACATACCTGCCTCAGACACTTGCTGCCAGTTACACATAGTACCTGTAATACACTTGGTCCCTTCATTCTGCATGATTGGGTTTTCATCTGTTACAGCCATAAATGAAAATCTTAGATGATTTTAGTCCTTATCACTTCCTCCCCATGCCTGATTCACAGAAGATGGAGAAGTAAGGCAGACAATCTCTGCAGCCATGCCTGATTCACAGAAGATGGCTTCCACAAAGGTTTCCTAAAGAACTTCCCAAATGCCCTGTCAAAAGTGGCACTGCTTCTCCAACATTATACTACAATCCACATCCATTTGACAAATGGTGGGAGAAATGGAATAAACTCTACCAGGAGAGCCTACAACCATATCAGTGTGTCCTGAAACAACTCTTACTTCCATGTGCAAACATTAAAAGGGAAGAATCCAACTGTCTTAGATAGATCTGTCAAGCCTGAACTTTTCCTAAATTCCAGATTTTATATGACAAATAAGGAAAAATAGCCATCTTTGCTTTCCCTATCTATAGCCTTACTTACAGAAGCTGCATAAATGAAATTCAAGGTGTGAAGATACAACTGTTTAATGAGCTACTTAAACTCAATTATCTCTATGGAAAGGAACAAAAGAAAGGCATAAAAGTATTTGTTCCTTTAGTCTTCTGATTTAATGTGCTATATAAAAGGAGGTAAGAAGATGATCAGACAGGATTTCTGCTCATTCTGAGGTGACTGTGTATTCTAATGTGGATCAGCATATAATTCCAACACTGCTGTCTGCTTAATTCAATCCTTGCGGTTTTATTTTGTTAAGCCTTTGTTATGTATGAGAGGTGTCAAATATAGTAATACAAGTTCATTGGCTAAAGCCGTTGATAGATAATCATAAGCACCCTATTTAGACTTTTCAAGAAGTACGACTTGAAGGTTTAATTGTGAACTTCACATAAAGAGTATCAATTAATGGTGCCATTTTCAAAATAAAGTATCAAAGCTATTGATTACCAAACAATTATATTCTGATTTTTAAGAGTGTATCTTCAACAATGACTCAAAATAATCAATTTGATACATCTAAGCAATGAAGTGAATTGATAAAATTTGGGGGTTTCAAAACTAAAGCATATTCCTGCTCCGAATTATTATTAATTTATTAAGATTCAAAACAGAATGGAAGCCCCCGCCCCTCCCCCCGACACACACACAATTCCAGAAAGCATAATGACCAACATCCTCTCTTCTATGCAACTCTAACTGGAAAATTTAAACACATCAATGTAATATTCATAATATGATCTCTGCTCAATTACATAGCCGTAGTACTTGGAATAATGAAACATCAAAAGAACAAACACAATGTTAGGAATTTATATTTGCTCCTTTTTGTACTGTTCACATCAGCTGTTAAATAAATTTTCTTCGATCATGCTATTTTCCTATCTTTGTACAATAAAACCTGTTGGGCTCTTACTTTTAAACTCATCACAACTAAACTTTTCTGCAAACCATAACATCTAAATGGACTATTTACTCCATCAAAGCAGTATTCTCATTCTCTCTTACCTGAGTTGTGATTCCCAGTCAACTTTGGGCTCCTCTCATGTTTATGTAAATGCTATCCATCTTTTATAATGCACATTGAATTTCCTCCTTTGTCATGTATTATTCCATCTTCAATGAACGTCTGCTGTTTTTCAACTATTACAGTACCATTATACCCTGAACCACAGCATTTAAATTCAAATATGTAGTGATTTACAGTATTTTCAAATTGTTTCCTCTTGTCTCCTCATATAAACTTTTAAAAAGTGCAAACACGGCCAGGCACGGTGGCTCACATCTGTAATCCCAGCACTTTGGGAGGCCAAGGCGGGTGGATCACCTGAGGTCAGGAGTCCAAAACCAGCCTGGCCAACATGGTGAAACCCCGTCTCTACTAAAAATACAAAAATTAGCCCAGCATGCTGGCATGTGCCTGTAATCCCAGCTACTCGGAAGGCTGAGGCAGCAGAATCGCTTGAACTGGGGAGACAGAGGTTGCAGTGAGTTGAGACCACGCCACTGCAATCCAGCCTGAGAGACATAGCAAGACTCCACCTCAAAAAAAAAAAAAAAAAAAAGAGCAAACACTTAAGCTTACTTTTACCTCTGTGTTGGGTAGCAAGTAATTTTTAGATATTATTTAATGGTAAACTATGCAAAATGCTTTTCTCCTATTTCTCATCATATTATTTTAAAATATTTATTGAAGATCTTCTATTACTTTGAATACCAAAAATATATAATACAACCAGACTAAAGGTTTTAAAAATCAGTATTAGGAAGATGAAATTGAGATAAAGTTTGATAACAGATTATGTTTTGTGCTACTCAAGGACTACTCAAGCCATATGAGCTCCCTCACAGAGGCAGTTACTCCCCAACAGCAGTTTGGATTCAGATGACTCACTGTAGTTGACATCTTTAGCTATACATATTCATGCATAATTTATTTTGGTTAAAAACTAGACACTAGCATTCCTCAGAACTGTGATGGCATACTCAGCAACTTAATAATACAATTTTCTTTAAAATAATACATCCAGAAATTGAATGGACATCTCCTCTCTGAAATTGCATGGATTATAATTTCTGCTATGTAATTCAGTAGCCATAAACAAACCTTGTAAAACATAAACTAAATATGCACTCTTTTCACCATAATAATGCTAACTGAATGCTAGCAATAACATTTCTAAATCATTACAAATAGGATCAAGTGATAAAAGCATATTTTAATATGTTTGTCAGGATTGCCCAAAAAAAAAAAACCTGACACTTTCACCAAAGCACAATTTATAAAATAATTACAGTACACAGACATGAAAGTGTATCCATACTGTATCACAATTACACAAAGAGAGGAGGATCTCAAATCAGTAAATTGAACTTACATGCATTATGCATTAACACTTCTAAACTGCCTCTCGTGGTGAATTCAAACTTTTACACCTCAGTTGATAAACACACACCTAGATCTACCACAAAATATTGCAGCCTGTGATCCAAGGTTCCAATTAGACAGTGTTTGTGGAAGTATTTGAATAGTTTATTGCATTGTCCTCTTATTATTTCATTTAGAAATAACAAAAGATTATATTAGTGAAAAGAATCAAAGGTCTAAATACGAACTCATTCTATATGCTGAAAGCAGCATATCTTTAAATCAGATGCTCACTAGAATTAAGCCAATTACTTGCATGTTGACTTGAGAAGGAAAACAACATATTTTTAAAAATACATGAAATTGCCGGGTGCAGAGGCTCATGCCTGTAATCTGCATACTTTGGGAGGCTAAGTGGGGCAGATCACCAGGGGTCAGGAGTTCAAGACCAGCCTGACCAACATGGTGAAACCTGTCTCTACTAAAAATACAAAATTAGCCAGGTGAGGTGGCGCATGCCTGTAATCCCAGCTATTCAGGAGGCTGAGGCAGGAGAATTGCTTAAACCCAGGAGGCGGAGGCTGCAGTGAGCTGAGATCATACCATTGCACTCCAGCCTGGACAATAAGAGTGAAACTCCATCTCAAAAAAAAGATAAAAATATATGAAATCCTTAAATGTATTAAGGCCTCTATAAAAAGAATGTTCATAAGGAACCTTTAGCCTATTTTAGCTCTCTGTGAATAGATGCTCCTTACAACTGTCAATTATTAAAATTTTACATATATATATGTATAACCATTTAACAGTATATTTAAGAAAAATCTGATTTTAAAATCATGATTAATCTGATTAATCTGCATTACATTATTTTCAAAAATATTTTACAAATCTTATCTACATTTTTCATTGTCATTTATTTCCTTCTATTTCCTTAACCCATTTACAGGATAGATTAACTATCCTGTCAATAAGTTAAAAACTTTAAATAAATTTAAAAAGATCTACACATTAAAAATTTTCCCCAAAAATACAATTACAGAACCCTAATCACATGTTCACATAGTAAAGCCTGCTACTTGATTTCTTTAAATTACGTTGCATAAGTAGAAGTCTGTTCATAAGAGTTGTTTTAAGTATTCAACTGGTAATGCTTACTTTGCTGAACAAAGAGTAGAAGTGTCATATTTCTATAAATTGTATTGCAAGTGATTTTTTTATTAGAGAGAAAGAAAGAATAGGAAAGGTACTTTACTACTTGATATTGAAGTGAGAACTGATCTCATCTATATGTACTTTTTCATATTGTCTTTTACAAACAAGATTCCATCTTAAATTGCTAAGCATTTGGCTCTCTTTTTAGACTCTGAATTCCGTTTCTGACAGTGGCCCGTTAAAGTTATGACCTTCATCGTATCTAGCCTCAATTTTGAACAGAGTGGCCTGCTTGGAGTAGGAGTTCACAGCTTTCTTAGAGGACAAAGAAGTATGAATCAATCTAAGTCTCTGGTTTGGACAGAAGTATGTATGAAGGCAAAAACAAGTACTCTCAAACCTCGATTTTTTTAAACTAAGTATTCTGAAAATATCCCTGCCAAGAACGTTAATTTCTTTTTAACTTTAAGGATATGTAAATGTACACACATACATACACTTGCCATAACCTAGAAATTTAGAAAATGGTATGGTGAATCAAGTAATCCAATTAAGGACAATGTGATCTCCTATAAAAAGGTGCTAAATTTTGGGTCAGCAAATCTCACTTCTTGTATGGGATCCATTGCCAAGTAATTCTGTGACTGTGCAAAAGTCATTTAAATTCTTAACCCCAGTTTTCTTATCTACCAATGGAGTCAATAATGATGGTGCTATCCCTATCTGCCTATTAGAATGTTATAAAGATTTTTATAATAGTAATAACAATGAATGTTTACCTACAATTTTAATTTCAGAGCCCTTCCACTTATACTGCCAAATGTGATTTTTAGCTTACGAATACTCTCACATTACAAATAATGAAACTAAACACTTGAAAAAAAAATAAAGTCACCTGACCAAATCACACAACAAATAAGTAGCTGATCTAGGTAGGATTCATACCCATGTTGCCCAACTTTAAAATCTCATATTTTCCAGTTTTCCAAAGCACCATCTTATGATTAATTTATCAAGAGGCATAGCAGATTTCAAAATACTTTATAATATGAACTCTGATTTTCTTAATCTCTTTACTCATCTTTAAAATGTGGATACTACCTCATTAAAAGAGCATAAAATGACGAAATGCTTTTAAAGTGCCTCGTGCACAGTTTGAAATGCATGGTGTGCAAACTACAATCTCTCTTCCCTGTGACAAGAGACCAAACTCCTTTCTTATTGAAGTAAGATAAAGACAAGAAACATTGTTTGTAGTGAAAATGTTGCTTCCTTATCAAAGGTAACAAGATATACTTTTCAGTGAATTCATAGTCATGTCACTAAGAGTGGACATGTGTGACAGGCAGAGCTAGGACCAGAACCCATATTGTTTGACACTTTACTGATGCACTTCATAGTATTATTACTTTAAGGATAACCAGTATAAACTTCTAACAGATTATTTACCTCTTTATCTTCAACGTAATAATATATTTGAATTATTTCTAAATGGAGCTTATATTTATCTAAACTAAGATTAAGATACCAAGAGAATTTAGTTTAGTTATAAATTAAAGATGTGAAATAGGGGAAACTGTTAGATATGTGTGCTTTCTCAAGGAATATAAACAATGAGCAAGTTAACCCTTTACTATATTCAGCTTACTGATCCAATAAATACTTTTTTTTTTTTTTTTTTTTTGAGACAGAGTTTCACTCTTGTCGCCCAGGGTGGAGTGCAGTGGCACGACCTAGGCTCACTGCAACCTCCGCCTCTTGGATTCAAGTGATTCCCCTGCCTCACTCAGACTCCAGAGTAGCTGGGATTACAGGCGCCCACCACCACACCCTGCTAATTTTTTGTATTTTTAGCAGAGACAGGGTTTCACCATGTTGGCCAGGCTGATCTCGAATTCCTGACCTCAGATGATCCACCTGCCTCGGCCTCCCAAAATGCTGGGATTACAAGCATGAGCCACCGCACCCAGACCCAATAAATGATCTTAATGGTGGGTATCTGCCTTCACAGCAGAACATCTGTTCCTACCAAGCTAACAATATATAACAACAGGCTTACTAGACATTATGAAAGCTGGCTCTCCAGAAAGATACCTGAAACATCTAGTCATTTAAAAGCTGAAGGTTAAAAAAAAAAAAAAAAAAAAGGCTTTGGTTCTAATGATTAAACTTATGTATGTATAATAATATTAATATTACATATAATGTATATGCCTAGGTGTATATCAACACATAAATCCAGGGAATATCCAAATCATAAGAAAACAGTGCAAATTGGATCACATCAAAGATGAGAGCTAAACAAATACAGTGTTTGTAAACATAAATAATACATGTTTTTAAATGATTGAATTATATTTCTTTAATTTAATTAGAAAACTACTTTAAATAAAGGTAAATTCATTTTGTTAGAATTAGGATATTCTCACTTTAAATAGTATGAACAATACCATATAGATTATCAGAGAATTGCAAAAAACCCAATAAACTTTGTTTTCCAAAAACCATATGCATAGAATCTAAGTACTTTATTTTTTCTATTGGCTTCATGCAAACATTAGGACCAGTTAAAGCGTACATGGCTGTGACAAGCAAAGAATGAACAAAGAAACTGACCAAACTTGGCATCACAGGCTTAAAATAATTCAAATCCTCATTGTTATTTAGAATGAAAAATCCTTGACATTTCACCAAGAAGAATACCAAGGATGAAGATGTAAAAATGAAGAATCAAGTCCTTTAACCCTTTATATCATATACTTGTTTAAGCATTTGATGATTTAGAGTTTTTAAATTATACCAGCGTTAATTTTAGTTATAACATGAATTTAAAAATAAAAAAATAGTGCATAAATGTATGGCATAAAAAGTAAAAGCCTCCCTCACTACCACCAAGCCTTACTTTCTGGAATCAATCAGTATTAACTTTTGCTTTTAGTTTTTCTTGTGGTAGCCATTAGAATATCAAATAGTAGATTTTGATTTTATTTTTATATATAAATTAAAAATCTAATGTATTTTTACCTTGTTATCCAAGGTGAATTTTTTCATAAGACAACATTATACTATTACCTGTTTTTGGAATAGAAATAGCTCCTTATGCTGTGGATTTCATAAAATGCTCATTCCTCTACATTACAACAGGCAGGAGTGAAGAAAACATCTCAGAGTTATCCACACTCCTGGGTACATTCACACCCTTTCCTTCCTTAGTACCCTTACCCTTGACCCACAGCCTCAGTTAGGACTACAGCTGATTAGAATTTTAGTCACCATTAAAAATTCTAGATTGCCAAGTAACTCATCAATTTCAGACTGTAATCACCCAATAGAAGGGAGTGAGGGAACCCTACAACCCAACCCCATCCCTCTCTTGGAACATACTACAACCCTCCTCTACTTCAATTTTCTTCATAACACATTGTCATCTGTCTCACCATATGTTTTATTTATTTGTGACTCTTACTAGAATACATGCTCCATAAGGGAAGGATTTTGTCAACTTTGTTCACTCTCATATTCCCAGAGTCTAGAACATACCTGAAGTATGGTAGATGTTAAGTAAGTAAATACTTTTCTTTTGTTTTTTAACTCTATGCAATCTGGGAAAATTCTAGGTCCTTATTTTTTAGACCATTAACTGAGTTCCTTTTTTTTACCCTCAACCAGCCCATTGAACTTTGTGTATGTTAACTATACAGAAAATATCTTCTTACATATCTCTCAGGAATAGTAAGAATTTTCTTACATTCTTTGAAGAATGAATTTTTTCCTATGAGGTTGATTGTTATTTTTGTTATTGTTTCTGTCAGTTCATATATGTCATTCATGCTGTGTTATTGCTAAAATATCTAGTTAGGCTCTTAATCCACTCATAGGTAATCAACAGTTTTTTGTCTGTTTGTAGACAGTTCTGCTTCCCCATTTGTTCTCTACTTCGAATGAGAGAAAACAGGATGGCAGGGGGTCAGTATCCAAGTAAGGACAGTTTTACTCTGATGGTAATAGTTTAGGGGATTTGACTCATAGATGAGTAATGTTCTATTTGTTTTCTTTTTTGCAATACCCCATTGTGGGAGAGAAGCATCACCTCCACTTCTATTCTTCTTTTTGAAGGTCCTAGTTTTCTCATGGGAGCCCTTCCTCAGGCAGGTCACCCTTTCATTTGTGGATTAATCTCTGGCTTTAGCCTGAAGGGGTTCCTCCTATACCTTGTCTTCCCAGTGAAGATTAAGAAAGAGACCAATTGTCCTTTTGTTTCTACTGCAGTTCTGAAATTTATTCTTTCATTACTACCACATCCCACTACTGCTTTTTATATTTTTTGATTCCAAGTTAGGGCTTCTCTGAGGTCTCCTGAGTAGCCACTTGGACAGTGGTTTTCTCAGCTCTTTTTCCTTTCCATTTTCTTTCTACCTTCAAGGAATTCTTCAACATACCAACTTATGTTTTTGGAGCTCTTTCACATTTCTTGGAATGACTGTACTTTAAATCTTTTAAAAAGTGGGACTTGAAGATAGAGGAGATGAGCATTTGTGTGCTGAGTCCTCCTTTTTAAGAGGAACTGTGTGGCAGTTTTTGCTTAGAATTTAAGGTTAAAAAAAAGTATTTGTGCTAAAAACAGCAAGCAACTAAAAAGAGAACATCCTCTTTTCTAAAAGTTCTTCCAGTTACTTCACCATCAGGAATGTCTTACAGGCTTTCTCTCTCCACAGATTCCAGCCTCCTGACATTTGGCATAGCTCCGCTATTTTCTACCAGCTCTTCTGAACAACTAGAAAAATAAGATGCAATAGGATTATCCACCGAAAGGTCATGGCCAGTTAAGCCATTTAACCCAACTGAAGAATTTCAGTCATTATTTGTTTTGTTTTGTTTATTAAGTGAAGAAAGTTTATATGAAAGTTGATATATGCAAGTCAAGGAGTTTTTTGTTTGTTTGTTTTAGCTCATTAAAGGTGGCTATGGTTTTGTTAGACAAAATATCTGGCTTCTGCCAAAAGACTTATATATGTGTCATAATGACTAAAAAAAAAATGACAAGAAAACTTCACTTAAATCCATTTTAATCCCTAACATTTGGTTCATTTTCAACATTCTGAAAAGTGATGAGTCATTTTTCATTTATTATGAAATTTAATAAGAGTTGGGAAAATTACCAAACATTAGGGACAGGCCTTTAGATCTCTGTTCCTAAATATATCTTGAGTGAGGCTACATACCAAAAGAGATAAAGTAAATCAACAAACAATATACTTCTGCCTCCAATTAGAAAGCAAACGTTCAGGTTCTGTGTCAAAATGCAAGCCCAAAGAGAGGACAAATATTAGAGAGATTTATTCAATTAATGGGCCACAGGAAGAGATACTGCTATACATTCCTCTGGTCAAGGTCTAGGCATCAAAGGTCTAGGCTTGGAGCCAGTGGATTCTTAAGGTTTGTTTGGAACAGCATACACCTTGATAGCCTCCAGAGAAGGCAGTTAATTTAAAGGTGATCCTCTTCACATAGATGTTTGGGTTGCCTAAAGTGCTCATGCGTGGCAGGGTTGGGTCCAGGGGTGCTGATTCGTGAGTTTGGAACTAAGGGAGTAAACACGTCCCCTTCCCTAAAGCTTGTGGCTGAGTGTAGCTAATTATCTAGTCCTTCCTTCCTTCCTTCCTTCCTTCCTTCCTTCCTAGATCTGGTAGTCATTAGAGAGCCATGATGGTCACAAGCAAATATAGTCATAATTCTGATAGACTGGTAACAAAAAATGTTAGAGAAATTCTTCCTTTTTCAAGAAATGTTAAGTGTATCTATTTCACCCATACATTACGCAAGCAAAGAGTTACATGCATATAAACATCGAGCTGGAAAATAATAAATTCATGCAATTGTACCAAAGGATGTCCAGCTTCTGTCTCTATCTTGCATAGAAAAACTGTTTACTCAATCTGAACATTTGAGGGCAACTTGACCCAGAGTGTTACATCCTCTTTGGAAGATGCAGATTTACTTTTTCACGGATACATACAAAAGTTATGGTGTTTACACCACAACTGTGACAGAAGTGGCGGGTTGTCCCCAAAATTTCATCAAACCTTATCTCCTGTAACAGAAGCTTACAGCCTCTCTCTAGAGCTCTAACTTCTCAATTCTGACCTCCATAAAATTTAGGAGTTAGAGAAACTGGCCATTTGGTAGGCAGTATTAGAAAAGATGCCTTTCTAGAGTTCAGAATTGGAACTTTTGATTGCATTTTTTCTTATAGGAAAAAAAATCAATGAAAGTTAAAATGAAATGATATCACTAATACTATTGATCGCATGTCTTTAGATGGCTGCCTCAGCATCTAAGAATTTATGATACTGTTATCTATGTAAAAAAGAATGTACAATAAATTTAAAGGCCAAATTTGTTTCAAATATTAAGATCTTCTGTGTTGCCATATATTGCAACTTTAAAAGCACTTCATGTATCTAAAATACCTTCTCATACAAATTTTCAGTTAATCTTCCAGTGTGTCTGGCAGAGAGCATGTTATTATTATCATATGTCAAATGGTGCCATTGTAACAGAAAGTGTAAATGGTTTGTCCAAGTTTATTCAGTCAATAAGGAAATGCCTTCCTTTACATAGCTAGTGAGCCTCTCTGCCTGCCCTTATGTTCCTAGATTCTTCCATGCTCATTTATGTATGTTCAAATTCTTATTATCTTTCACATACTTCACCTTTCACGAAGAGGGCTCTAATATCCCCCACTAATTGTGATGGTTTCTTCCTTTGACCCTATAACACTTCATCTCTCTTCCTACCATAGGTAAACTGATTTGGAATCCGAATGATTGGCTTCTGTTTGGGAATATACTATCTGGGTGATCCTCACAACTAAACTAACTATAGTGACTACTTGAATGCCAGTTTCCTCATTGGTATAATAGAGATGAAACATATATGTCCACAAAATTATAGGAAGTTTAATTTTAATAAAACAAAGGACTCTGTGAACTGAGAAGCCCTATACAAACTTACTTTTTTTTTTTTCGAGACAGAGTCTTGCTTCGCTCTGTTGCCCAGGCTGGAATACAGTGGTGCAATCTTGGCTCACTGCAAGCTCCGCCTCCCCGGTTCAGGCCATTCTCCTGCTTCAGCCTCCCTAGTAGCTAGGACTACAAGCACCCGCCACCATGCCCAGCTAATTTTTTGTATTTTTAGTATTGACGGGGTTTCACTCTGTTAGCCAGGATGGTCTCAATCTCCTGACCTCGTGATCCGCCCGCCTCGGCCTCTCAAAGTACTGGGATTACAAGCATAAGCCACAGTGCCCAGCCCAAAGTTACTTTTTATAGAAATAAATATACAGATGTTCTTTTTATGTGCAACTTGTATTTCCCCTATGTATGGTTGAGAGAAGACTGCATATCTAACAAATATTTGATTCTCCGATAGCATTCAATAATGCTTTGTAATTAGGCATTTGATACAAATTAGTACAATGAACCATCAAATGTATATCATATTAATTGAGGTACCTTTCAAAAAGTAGAAAGCTCATCACTACCTGCTAAATGTGTAAGGCTAAACTCTGACTTCAACCTATCTCCAATCTCATTGCCCATTTCTTTTCCAGCACCCTAGCTAACCTACATTTATTCTTGACTCCCTAAAATACACTCTGTACTTTTGTAGCTCCAAGTTTGGGCCCAAATCATTACACCCTTTCATGTCCTATATCTATTGAAATAGTGCCCATCCTTATATGCCTAGCTCAAATGCCATTTTCCCCATGAAGTTTTCCTTAATCTCATCCCCTGGAAATGAGCACTTTCTACTCTGAAGTCCATGATATTTATTCATATCTCTCACAGCTCTTATAATCTGGTCACATATATTATATTCTCTTGTGCATGTATTGTCTTATCTCGTGATTTTTAATCGTTAAGATCAACATTCATGTTTTAGTTATCTTTATATCTCACCAAGCATATAACAGAATATCTTCCACATAGTAGGTATTCAAATAATAACTGTCTTTCTTATATTGGATGTAGAAATAACATATACAGCTTAAATTTCCAGCTGCGTATTTCTGCCTTGTAAATTGCCACAAAACCAAGACAAATCCAAACACTATAAAATGATCATCTATCATTTGAAGTCATTATTACTTCACATTCCTATAAGGAGAGTATAATATGGGGAAAAACATATTTTGCCAAGGCTTAAAAAGCTACATATATATATGTATATATAAAAATATATGTACATGTATATATATGTATATATAAACATATGTATATGTATATGTGTATATATATAAACTACTTATAATCTGATTTCTTCCATAAGTCAAATGCAGCATATTCTTATTAATTGTAGTTTTATAAGTAAATGTTTATTTATTTGAAAAGTTAAATTACTCAATATTACTTTTGTTTAAAAAAGTAAAAGTTACTTTAGAAAACAACCAAAAGTTGACACATTTTAAATTTGCATCATTTTTCATAAGTATCCACATTAACATAAATTACCAATGATCATCATTATTGATATTATCATGATAGATTTCATTTATAACAAAAGTATACAAGCTTCACATCTCAGGGATATTTAAATCACATAATCCTTCATTGTCTGCTGTCAGTTACATCCTGGGCTGTTTGCAGATGTAATGCACAGATAGCCCACTAACAGTTGTCCTCCAGACAGCCTAAATGATTTCTGTGACTTCTCATTAAGTAGAGGCTATTAGATCTCTTAAAAAAATGAATCCCTCATACTCTCTTAGAGCCTAAACCTCTTCTCTATTTATATGCTGATTACTACCTACTAAATGTGGAAAGCCAAAGTCTGACTCTAACCTATCTCCAAACCTCATTGCCCATTTCTTTTTACCATCTTCACTGTTTCATTTCTTAATGCCAGAGAATTTCTGAGTTTTTAAAAATGCTTTGTATCTTCTTGTCTCTTCCCCTAAAAAAAAAACTCTCAATCTCTACCTATTAAAATGCTACATTATTCCAGGCCTTTTCATGCCAAACTAATATTAATAAAGTCAGTTAACTTGCTGAGAACTACTCTTCTATCCTCAATCTGAGTAAACAAACTTGTACTCATCTATATCACAATTAACCTTTTTATAATTTGATGAGTCAGTTAGCTGTTACCCAGCTAACCCCTGGAAACATAAGGCTACCCAGATTCAAGCCTAGGAAATATAAACTGTCATCTGAGAAGTCACCCATACATTCTGAACCTGCTCTAACAACTTCTTCATTTTGTGAAATGATTTAATACTGTTATTAAGGACTCTCAACATACCCTCATTTGATATATCAGAATTACTAGCAGGGATAAGGGATGTGGAGGTTAAAAAACTATATTCAGTTTTAAGTTAAAATTGTATTCAGAATTTGAAAACATTGTCCACATTTTTTTCTAACACAAATATAAATACCATTTATGAGTACCAAAATTTTGATAGGTAGGAACACCAATGTAAAAGTCAAAGCAATATCATTGTATGCTAAATAACTGTGGGTCTTACATACAGAGTGAAATGAGTAGATGCTTAGCATCTTTCAATCAATTTATATTTGTCTTATATGTCAAATTTTCAGAAATTGTGGCAATGTTTGAGGCTTCTAGTCAGAGAAATGTTAAAAAAAAAAATTACAACTGGCAGAAAACAAAACGAAGGAAGGAGGGGAGAATCCAGAGAAAGACAATGCCATCATGTCATATATGTGTTTAGTTAAGCATCATTTGTGTAAGATGATGATATGGCTGAAGAGTATGGACTCAGTGAATAAATGCACTTACCTCCGTTAAATGAGGATTGGGATTAAAACCACAGAGGCTACAGACAGTGGTTTGACACTCAGTGCATGTGTTAAAATTGGCCTTTTCTGGAACATGCAACAGAAGTTCAGTGGTATTGCAAAGCGGACAGATGGTTTTAGGGAGGCCTTGTGAAGGAGGCTGTTTTGCAGATGGAGACATTGTTGGTGGCTGCAGAGGTTTTCCAGATCCTGTTTGGCTTACTGGTTTTGTAGATTGCTGAGCCGAGGGCTTTGCTGGGCTAGGCTGTTGAGCTGAGGGTTTTGCTGAGCCAGGCTGTTGAGATGGGGGTTTTGTTGAGCCAGGCTGTTGAGGTGGGGGCTTTGCTGGGCCAGGCTGTTGAGGTGGGGGCTTTGCTGAGCCAGGCTGTTGAGGTGGGGGCTTTGCTGGGCCAGGCAGTTGTGAAAGAGGCTTTGTTGGGCCAGTCTGCTGGGCAGAAGTCTTTCCAGGTCCTGCCTGCTGAGCTGGAATCTTTCCTGGCCCAGGCTGCTGAACTGGAGTCTTTGCAGGCCCAGGTGCCTTAGCTGGAGACTGTGGCCCAGGTTGTTGAGCTAGGGGTTTTGGTGTCCCCACCTGCTGGGTTGGAGGCTTTGCTTGCCCTGGCTGTTGAGCTGCAGTCTTTCCAACTCCAGGTGGCTGAGCTACGGCCTTTGGCCCAGGTTGCTCCAATGAAGGCTTCTCTGACCCAGTCGGCTGAGCTGGAGGCTTAGCAGGACCAACAGGCTGAGCTGGAGGCTTTGTTGTCCCTGGTGGCTGGACTGGGGGTTTCACTGTCCCTGGTTGTTGAGCCAGTGGCTTTGTTAGCCCTGAGGGCTGAGCTGGGGGCTTTGCAGGCCCAGGCTGTGATTTTTCATGTCCAGGCTGCTGTGCTGGAGGTTTTCCAGGAGTTGGTTGCTGAATAGGTGGTTTGGATGGGCTTTGCAGTGAGGGTTTAACTGATTCTCCCCTTACTATGTCTGCCTGTTTAGTCTGAGGCCTGGATGCATCTCGTTGAAGTGGCAATTTTGCATGGTCTGTCTGAGAAGTCTGGGCAGGACCCTGAATTGGCTTTCCTGTACCTGGAGGTTGTGATTTAATTTTTTCTGGTTGTTGAGAAGATACTGATTTGGGAGGGCCATCCTGCTGAAGTGGATCCCTACCAGGTCCTTGCTGCTTAGGAACCGGCTTGGGTGGCTGTTGTTGTGAAGGAGGTTTTGTGATTCCCTCAGGTTTTCCTTGCTCCTTCTGAACCACTTTTTGTTTCTTGGTGGTTTCTTCCTGGGATGCCTCAGAGTCTGATATCAAATCAAAAGGGTTGAATTTATTTACAACAGAGGAGACAGCATTTAAAGGATTAACCTCTGAGAGGAAACCAGGCATCATACTAGACTTGTGCTCTTCTTTAAAATCAGTTCTGGACTTTGATTCTTTCAAGCTAATAGTGGAAGGACTCCTCCCAGGCAATTTCTGCTCTGACCTGAAAGTGTCTGTAGTTCTACTTTTACTGAGACCAGGTTGAGCTGGACGCCCAGGGTCGGGGGGTCTTCCTGATTGCTTTGGAGGATGACTACTATCCAACTCTTGTTTCCTAGAAGAAAAAAAAAAAAAAAAGAAGTGAAAATAATGGAAATTATTTCAAATCAAAGTAATACGAAAAACCTATTGCTTATATCTTCAAAATTATGAATGTATAAATATAACTAGAACCCATTTTTGTAGCATCCTTTAAGTGATCATAAAACTTTTAATGCTTTTTTTTCTTTCTTTAAATGGGTAGAGATTTTCAATAAGGAAGTGAAGAAAAAAAAACTTGCTCTTATGAGTGATAAAAATTAAAATATATAATTAGAAAATACTTATAATAAAAGTAATTTACCTTTGCACTTAATAGAATCTGGCCTTAAAATTTAACTAAATATAGGTTTAAATTAAAACCTCAATAAATCAATACAAAGTCATATTATAAGGCATACATGTTCACAGAGTGTATTTTTTTCTTTTTATCAAAAGTTATGGTCTTTTGATATAAAAAAGTCTTCCAAATGCAAGCAGCATTGAGAATTAAAAATATTCATTTTTAAATGTAGGAGTCTGCTGAGACTTTTTAAAAATTTCATTTTGAGAATTTACATGAACTAAATAGGGAATACAATGTGAAATAAGGGGAGTTTCTGATAATGGAATTTACATGATGCTTTCCCAGGAATGCTAAAAAGTTTGTAATCTATTTAATTTTACTTGGGCTTCTAGTGATCCAGGTCACTGATCAGGAGAGACTGGGACACAGATGTGGGCACCTAAAATCATGACAGTCCCAGAGAGTGACTGGGGATTATCCCCATGCCTCCATCTAGAAAGGCACTATTCATCAAATATTGTCCTTATGAAACCTTACGGAATGAGAATTTCTACACTCACTATTTAGACATTCTTGAGGAACAACCCCATCTTTATTATTGAAGATCAGTGTTATCTTTTTAAAAAAATAACTAATTATTAACCCGAAATTTTTATGGGAAGTATAATAGATGCTTAAATCATCTTGAGATATATCTTGGTATCCATATATCTATCTTACTCAGTGTTTGCTACACTATCTTTTAATGCCATTGATTGATTATTAGTAATCTAATTTATTATTGACATTGAGATTAAATGTAGCAAGTAGTTAATTTTCAAGATATATCTTAATTCATAGATAAATATATAAGACGTATTTTTTAAAACAGCCTTGGAAACATGATACATTTTAAATGACTATGATTAAATACTAAAATAGGAGTTTCTTATTTTTTATATATCATCTATTGTTTTAGCCAAGTCATATTAAATACAGAAACTTTTAAAATAATTCATACTTTATTGATAAAGTTGCAGCTAAAAGAATATTTTGAATTAGAATTATGGAGAAAATCAGATTATAAGTATTTTGTTTGATATATGAGATTTTTAAATTTTGAAAAATGTTTCTTTTTAATTAAAGGAAACAAGAATAAAGAAAGTAACTTAGTAGCACCTAAAATACAATATGAGAATAAAGATTTATAGGTTCTAATTGGGTTTATCAAAATTTACCTGCTAATGAGACAGACTACAAATATTTTATTTCATATTCAATACTTCTTATGAATTAACTTTTTCCAAATTTCCTGACATAGAAATTTGAGTACAGGTCAGGATGTAAGGGATAACAGAAAGAAGCAAAGAAGCATTACTTCTAGGTAGCAAACACTTAGAAGAAAACAAAATAATCTATAAATGGCAATGTATGCATAAAGTGATTTTCTGGTAAAAGACAAATAAGTAGATTCTGAATTTTTGCAATTTCCTCCAAGGAAAAGTTTACAAAAATATATATATTCTACCATGTCTCTGAAGTCTTTACTTAAACAGAACTAAAAGTGTTACCCTAGTTAATTCCAATAGTTCCAAGCTAGCTCTTAAAATGGACTGCTACATATTTCCATTTGGAGAAAATCATTCTGAACATTTCTTTATAGTACACTATTCAGACCTTGACATTATTCTATAAATCTTCTATATTTACTTAATATATTGTACCATTCCCTTGAACAGCACATGCTTAGGGCTGATTACAGGTATGGCAATCCTATGAGTATTAGGCATTTTATTTAAATAACTTCCCTGTACAGAGTCCTATAAATCTAACTTTAAACAGAGTACCAAAAAAAACTACCTTAATTATAGTAAATTTTTCTCTCTTGAAAATACTACTAAACTTATTTTAATCATTGTTTTAATATTTCACTTAATCCATCATATTTACAAAACAACAAAAAAAACTTCATGAATGTCAAATATTTGTGATAATCAGAAACAGCAGAATTGAAAGCAAGCTGCTTGCACCAGGAATTATAATTGCATGTACTTCCTACAAATATAAGTTGTACTTTACTATAGAATCCCCATTAGAAAATAGGCATATAACCCTAAAGACTGTCTTATAATTTAAATTTCGTTTTAGTTGATATAACTATGTAAATAAAAGTAAAACACAGAGATCTTTGAGTGGGAAATGGAAAGAAAATCAGGAGAAAAAATTGTCAATACCAAACAAAAATGTAAAGGTGCTGTTGTCTTTTGGTGAAATTTTGTTAGGCATAACAGTTTTACTGTTAAAAAGAAAAGTGATTAAAATGCAATCTCTGCCTTGTATACTAGACTGTGAACTCCTAGAGAGAGAGAGGATATATTTCACTTATCTTTGCATCATTAGAACCAAGCCTGGCAACTAGTAGCTGATCATTAATATTTGATGAATTAATGAATAAGTGGATAATTAACAATGAGTGAACCAAGGAATAAATATATCATGTATTCATTTTACTTTAATGTTTCTTGAATTGCTTTCACTTAAAATTCTTCTACAGGCCTTCTGAGATATAAATGGATAAATTCCATATTCTTTTTAGAACCTGGATTTGGCCTGTACCTTTAGGAAGAAGCCCAGTAGGGGAGGCTGAAAGTAGTAAAGAAAATAATCAGTTCAGTCAGAATTCTTATTAAATACTCTACTAATTAGAGAAATTTTTTCAATAAAGCCCTTCTCATATGATATATCTGTAACTGTAAATAGAATGAGTAGAAAAAGTAATGAAATTGCACTTCTCTGGGTCTACAATGAATAAAAAATCCATGAATATTTCATTTGTAACCTGTCTTCTACTGCTAGCTTGTAACTACCTATATTTAGTACTACACCTCCCTTTTCATTTTACTATTGTCATTCTTAGATTAGAATTTTTCTTTCAAATGTTAGCAGAAAACAAAATATTTCCCCTAAGATGAGGAAAACATACATGCAAATGTAGGAATGTAAAAGCATCTGAGATAATAAAATCTTTTATAAATGGAACACAACAAGCAATGACACTTGACAGTGCTGAGTCACATAAAATTTTATAATATTAGAAATATAAGCAACTTTGGGACTATCTGTTAATTTTTATATATTATATAAATAAATGAATATCTATGCATTTATGCTCTAAGTCCCAGGATATAGGGACTAAGAGAAGCTAAGTGACTAATTCAAGGTCATAAAACTAGTTAGTCACAGAAATCTGGTATCCTCACTCCTGGTTTGTGGGCAGAGGAGGTGGTTTACACTCCATTGAACTGATTTTTCCACATGTAAAAGAAAACTGCCACATCAAAATAACCCAAAAACAATGTACAATTCAACAATTTGTCTGTAGCCATCAGTGACAGTGTCACCCATTGCTGATACTGATATTACCACTCTTTATATTTGTAGGGTTCCTGTAAATTACAACTCAAACAAAAACATTCATGTCAACTTTTAACTGATCCTCAATGGACTCTCTAAGCAGGTAAGATAGCTATTATTAGCCTTATTTAAAGGCAGGGAACATGAGACACATTGATTGAGAAGTATTTGTAATTTGCTATGAATTAGTTAAAATCAATAGGATAAAAACCCATGCTCTCAATCTTTATTTTTAAAATTCTATGTTCAATTCACACCACTTAAATGCTTAAAACTTCAAATCATTTGTGTATGCCTTCCTATATTAATTAAATTTACATAACTCTATAACTTTAAAAGTCTAAGTGATAAGCCACATGTTTCTTTGGTAATCATATGTAGGGAAAATAACTTTAAAAAAGTTATGTACCTTTTATAGAAATCTTTCAGTAAAATATAAGAGTAAGTTGCAAAGGTCAGAAAATTATTGTTTATTTTTTAGTATTTGGATGAAGTTTTCACCAATACTGTTTGGGCCACACACTATTGGTAAGATTTCCACCATAATAAAATTATCAATAGAGAGCTTTAAAAGTATACTATCTGATACAAATACTGCATGAAGCAACAGTGTTATAGGTGGAAATAATGTTTCTCAGCCACCCTCTAAACAGAAGAAAAGTTAGAAATCTAGAAATAAAAGATCTCACTGTAACTGGTATTGGTAACCAGCATGATAGACCTGTTGCTTGTGCCTCTTAGGAAAAAATATAAAAGATCTGGCATACAGTTCTAAAAGGCTAATAAAAGTATCATACCTTGTTATTATCCTGTGAAAGTCTAGTGAATGAACACTAAATTTTTTTTCTAGTCAAGTTTTCATCAAGTAGAGGAAAACAGTACATATCATAAACTGGATAAGAGAACAAGAAAGTTTTTCCAAATAGCCCCATAGAGTACTAGTTTAAAAACACAAAAACATATTTAACATAAAGTGGCTAGTTTTCACTAGTACTAGTGGTTTCAAGATAAACAGACTTTTTACCTTGTAGGTTTTAAGCATTTAAGATTTTATGTGAAAATATTGTCACTATCCATAAAACATTTTACATTTCTCCTATAATTATCTGGCAAAATTATGCTTACGTGATAGTGACTAAGTTAATTTTTTTTTCTTTTATAAAGTGGAGGATAAGGATCTACACCTATATATCCAGTTCTTTCGTGCTTACAATATCTCAAATGAAAATTGTAGGTTTGCCTTCAGTTGTCATAAAAGAGGAATTGTTTCAGGACCACGGACAGAAAACTGTTCTCTACTAGAGGGTGCGAAGTTAAAGGGTTTGTTTACAATAAGAAAGGCAAAGCAGGCACAATGATTATACCCTCTTAGTACTCTAATTAGAAAACAACTAATCTATTGGGATGAAGGAAAATGGAGAGTTACAGGCGGAAATGAATATATTCATATTACTGATTAGCTCTTATACTTGCCTATGCAAGTTGCCATTTATTTGCTTTGTTTTTAAAAGTATGTATTGAAAATTATTTTCTAATGTAATAAAATTCACATGTTCTTCCCTAAACTGAAGGCCACTTTTGCATAAAACAGAGCAGTGGCTTAAAAATAGCATATGCTAATTTAGAAATATATGTACAGCACCTGCTCTGCTGTGACCAAACCATCTGTTTAATGCCACACATATTTTAGGGTTCCTCAATGAATATAAAAGGTATATTCATTCTATTCCTTCTACCTAAACAGCTTCTGCTCTCCTCTGGGGGTGGGGTGGCAAGAGAGGACAAATCACCTACAAGGGGATTAAAGTTACAGAAATATTTAGACATCATTCACAGAGAAAAAGACCCCGCAATGGCCAAGAGGTTTAAACAGAGACAGGTAAACACCCAGCTCTATCCATTTCCTAACACGTCCGTGTTGTATTAATGGAAGACTTCCAGATTAGTAAAACACTGGAGGGCGTCTCTGCACGCCATCCTAGAGGGGAAGGGCTCCAAAAGGCCAAAAATCACAACCTAAAATCACAGTTCCAAGAATGTAACCCTTGACTATCCCACCAGAAACTCTACAATGCATCATTTTTATTCCGCCCATCAGAAGGCTTAGGATCTCTCTATGGCCACCCCACTGGGGA
The DNA here is from genome assembly GCF_028885625.2 of Pongo pygmaeus. NCBI lineage: Eukaryota > Metazoa > Chordata > Mammalia > Primates > Hominidae > Pongo > Pongo pygmaeus. The sequence goes on along the minus strand of NC_072379.2, from coordinate 94,948,536 downwards.
GAATAAAATGAACGGAGGCGACATATATGTACCGCCGTGCTGGCACATACGGGCTGGCACATATGTGCACGGGAAGCTGTACATATATGCCCGGACATATACATCATGCTGTGCATGCCTGTGCATGGAAGGCGACTCCGCAGCGGCCGGGGGGACGCTTCCCTTGGGCAGCCCCTGCGCCCTTGACATGACAGCGGCGATCTGTCTCCTCTCCTCTTCGCTCAGCTGGCTCAAATCCGCCTCCATGCCGGCCGGGATCGCGGTGTGCGAGGGGCTCCCCGCCCCGCTAGCTCCTCCTCCAGCCGCTGCGGCCGCCGCCAGCCCTTCGGGGAGCCCTTCCCCTTCCAAGCTCGCCTCGTTGCCCATGGCTCAGGGAGACTCGGGGCCGCCGCGCTCCCTCCTCGCGCCGCGTCCCAGTCGAGAAGCCCACGGCCAGGGGAGCAGTCAGAGCCGGGGTCCGCCTCGGGGCGTGCAGGCAGCCGAGTCCCTGGACTCCGGACCAGGCACTGCCGCCCGGAACGCCAGGCAGGGGTTAGTCCCGCTCGCAGGTAACGCCCGCTGCCGGTGCCTCCTCCATGTTGGACAGCGCCAGGCAACCTTTGCAGAAGACGCCTCCCGGACGCCGCCTCGGCGCCCCGAGCCGGGGAGAAGCAGATCTGAGCGGTGCCACCCGGGCGCCGTCCGCCCCTCCCACCGCGCACCGCCTCCTCGCCCGCGCCCTCTCAGTGCGCAGGCGCCTCTCGGAACAGGTGATGCCCGCGGCCCACGCCCACCCCATCCTGCGTCGGTCCGGATCCTTCCTCGCTCTCAGCACCGATTTAAAGGAGCCCAGTGAACGCTCGGCTAAAAACAGGGAAGAAACAAGCGACGTTTCTTTCAGGCATATTTCAGGATGCCTCAACTTGAGTTTTAGATTACTAAACTCCTAGATTTAAAGGGGGCGGGAGGGGCAGGAGAGGAAATGTCTGTTTTCAGCTTTGGCTCCTGGGATTTGTAGTTTCATTTATTTTCTTTAAAAGAAGGTTTTAAAACATTCTAGGAAAGGGTTCAAGTAACTGAAGATTAGCAGGAGAAACCCTGATACCTTTAGGCACATTTCCCAAGGGAGCTAAGAATGTCTCTTTTCATTTAGAACTTTCACAGAACAATTCGATTGTTAATTAGATTATTTAAAATGATACAATATTAGTAAGCAGCTAAGGTTTTGAGTGCTTATAACTAGTTCCCTAAAGGGAGGGACTACACAATAATAAAGGATTATGGGAAGTTGTGGACGTGGGGTTCTGCAGTAATATCGAGATTGTGAAAAGTTAAAATGTTTTAGTATGAAATTTTGAAAACATGATTTTATTCCCCCGCCCCTTTTTTAACAAATATGGACAGAAGAACCTCACACAGTTCATTTAATGTGTGACTGTTAAGTTACAGTCACACAATTGGTTAGCAGCACGTTATCATCATAACCACTTTTTCAGACCTACTTTCGACTGTCACTCCTACACTTTTCTTGCTGTTACATTTCTTAGACGGGACTGTTCAGCACTGAATCTGCAGCCTCAATGTTGTTACCTACCTTTCCTCAGAATGTGAACTTAATGTCTCAGCTGTTGAGGTTAGGTAACAATAGAGAATGAATAAATAAATCAAACAGAAATGAATAAGTTGCTCAGAAAGTAAGTCCAGGTTTTTGCAATAATCATTACATAGTTCGATCTTCTACCTTCCAAAGTAAATTTGTAGTTTTACAGTATAAAAGCACCAATAATTACAACTGATTTTTAAAAAATGACAAAAATAATGCAGTCTCTTATGAGGGAACCAAATGCTAACATCTTTTGTAACAAATGCCGAAAAAAATGACATAGTGTGTATTAATACCCCTAACTGCTTTTGTGTGTGATGTAATGAGTAATAAAACTCAAGCTATTCTCATCCTTTGTATGTTTAAAAGTCCATGCATTTTCGTGTATGTATGAATGTATATACTTGTATAACTATAGACAATATGGCTTATAATTTTTATATAGGTGCATATGAAGGTCTTTAATTAATATTCCTTCCTAATAGAAGGTGAGAGAGGATTGTGTTCATTCAGTGGAGCAAGAACCTGCAGTGGCTTAAGGTCCAACGCTTCATTTTTTGTTAAGGCTGAGTTGCTTCTGAATTGCTGCTCTCAGCCATTTTTGTTAGCTCTACTTTAAAGTGGGATTTACAGCTAGAGGGGAAGAAATTCAAGTAAGGTTACAACTGATTATAAACTGGCTTCTCAATTTTGAGAGAAAAATCATGAGAAGTATTTTAGTGAAAAGTTTGATAAATTTAATTTTGAATTCTTAATATCTGAAACATCAATTTTTTTCCTTTATACTTAGTCCAAAGTGTATCTGTAATTTAAATAAAAGAAAAACTCGTATTTAGAATTGTTCCTATAGACATATAATGTATAAAATATTAAGTAATAAAATTAGTTTTGTCACTTTACAATACTTGTAAATCGAAAAATATTAATGTCATGAAGTTATAACTTAGATGATCAGCGTTATTTATTCAACCATTTTATAAATGGACTTTAGAATTTAGAACCCACTCTTTGGAGAAAGGGTACACGTGTGCATGTCTTATACTTCAGGTTTTTTCTGTTGACGATGTCTGGTTTTAAATCCTAGCTCTGCATTCTTATAGCTATTTGGATTGGTAAGTCATTGACTTTTCAGATGTTGAGGTTCCTCAACTGTAAGAACAGAGAAAATAATACTACTAACATTACTACCTCTCAGGTTTGTTGTGACAATTAAATTAGAAAAAGATGTGAATGCACTTGTAAACTAGAAATATATTATCAGAATGTGGTATATGGTTACCAGGCTAGCCTGGGAAATTACTGAGTCTTCCATGCTCTGAAGAAGCCAAGGAGGTGGGACACATGGAGAGAGGATCCTAGCTGCCTCGGCTTCATCCATCTCAGCTGAGGCTTTAGTGAGACCACACCCCCCCCCCCCCGCCCCCGACCCTTAGCACAACCTACCCCAGCTGAGCTACCTACTGGCTACAATCACATCAATGAACCCAGTGAGACCAGCAGAAGAACTGCACAATCAACTGAAAGAATCAGATAATTAATAATAATAATGATAATAATAAGATGCTTTTTTAAGTCAATAAGATTTTTTGGGGGGGCTAGTTAAGCTATATAACTGATATTCCAGGTTTTGCACATTATGATTATGCATAAGCCTTCAAAGTTTCCCTTCACTCTTTTAGTGACTTTTCTCACTTACTGTCCAGCTGCACTTGAGTTGTTTGTTCAAAATTTCCAAATACCACCCTTCTAACCTATAAAGTGGAAAAGAACACAATTATCTTGAATACTTATATGCGTGTTTCATGAAAGGCTCAAACAAGAAAGTATATATGAAGATGACCTTTAAACGATGTAGCATTACCCAGACGTAAAGTTATGTAAGAAATGGAAGATTTGGCATGGCCCGGTGGCTCACACCTGTAATCCCAACACTTTGGGAGGCCAACGCGGGCGGATCACGAGGTCAAGAGATCAAGACTATCCTGGCCAACATGGTGAGACCTTGTCTCTACTAAAATACAAAAAATTAGCTGGGCATGGTTGCATGCCCTTGTAGTCCCAGCTACTCGGGAGGCTGAGGCAGGAGAATCACTTAAACCCGGGAGGTGGAGGTTGCAGTGAGCTGAGATCACACCACTGCATTCCATCCAGCCTGTGAACACAGCAAGACTCCATCTCATTAAAAAAAAAAAAAAAAAAAAAAGAAAGAAAGAAAAGAAAGGGAAGATTTATTTATAAGAATTTTCTGAGGAACACCAATGTATTTATTTGAGAATTCGTTTGGAGTCAGGTGACACTCTCAAGGTCCTATTCAAGAGGATTAGACTATAGGTTTACATCCCTGGGTAAAATGCTTAGGGTCAGAAGTCCAAAATTATTTGTGGATTTTACAAAGTTAATATGATATACTGTACATTATATAATAGTACTTTTAATATTTATCCAGGAAAACCTGTTAATAGTCACATTAACCTCTAAAGGAGTTAAGATGAAATCAACTAGAAGATGCTCGGTTTTTCTGAGCCTGGTGATAGATTGGAGTTCATATATATAGAGAGAGATGGAGTTTTGCTCTTCTTGCCCAGGCTGCAGTGCAATGGCGCGATCTTGGCTCACCGCAACATCCACCTCCCGGGTTCAAGCGATTCTCCTGCCTCAGCCTCCAGAGGAGCTGAAATTACAGGCATGCACCACCACACCTGGCTAATTTTGTATTTTTAGTAGAGACGGGATTTCTCCATGTTGGTCAGTCTGGTCTCGAACTCCTGACCTCAGGAGATCTGTCTGCCTCAGCCTCCCAAAGTGCTGGGATTACAGATGTGAGCCACCGCACCCGGCCTCGAGTTCAGATATTTTTAAAACAGCATGGGCTTATTTAAGTGTTCTGAAGAATAAAGATAAAACAACTTGAATTGGTAAAGTAGCATGAATTGGAGGACAAAAGTAGAGAAATCTATAAGAGAAGGAGGGGACTTGATGCCACTTATTTTTGAAAAGGGAAAGAAATGTTCCCACTGCTAGCTCCATTGGCAATATGGCCTACGGGACTTTGTAGGACCAACATGTCAGTGAGGCTGCAAGATGTTTTCTGTGGGCTGTGCACTGTAAAGCCCTGCCTCGTCTGTCTCATGCAAAGGCAGGAATGTCTTTGTTGCTTAAGTGTTTGTACATTGTGATGGTTAATTTATGTGTCAATTTAACTGGGTTATGGAGTGCCAGACATTTGGCTGAACATTGTTTTTGGGTGTGTCTGTAAGAATCATTCCAAATGAGATTTAGCATTTGAATCTGTGGATTTAGCAGATTGCCCTCCCCAATGTGGGTGAGCATCATCCATCCTATTGAGGGCATGAATAGAACAAAAACAAAAAAAAAAGCAGAGGGAGGGAGAATTTTTTCCTTTCTGCTTGACTGCTTGAGCTGAACATCAGTCTTCTGCCCTTAGACTTAGATTTACATCATTGATCACCCAACCTCCGGGTTCTCAGGCCTTCATGCTCCAATTGAATGATATCATCAGCTTTCCTGGGTCTCCAGCTTGCAGATGGCAGATCATAAGACTTCAGCCACCATAATTATGTGAGCCATTTTCTTATTTTATAACATACGTGTGTGTGTGTTTATACACATATATATGTGTGCATATATATATATTAGATATAATGAAAGATCCATATACATACATATCCAAATATATAGACAGATAGATGATAGATAGGTAGATAGACAGATAAATAGATATAGGTATATGTCTCTCCATCCGATTGGTTCTGTTTCCCTGGAGAACTTTGACTAATAATATGTGCATGGGTTCCTTGAGAAAGGATGGGATGAGAGTTCAAGGCATGGAAAGAGTGCAGGGCTTTATAACCATTTAAATACACGTTAAAAATATTTGCAATATAGATATCATGTACATACACAGGAACTGAGAGAAAAAAGACATCTGATGTATATGTTTAGTCATTATCATATGTACTAAAATGTAAGGTTTATTATGGTTTTCAGAAGGCCCCATAATTTTCTCATATGTTAATTACAACCTAATAATCTTTCAGGTATGTTCTTATCAGCAGTGTGAAAACAGACTAATACACTCATTGACCTCCAAACATACCATTCGAACCTCTTCTTTAGTTCTGCTCTTCATCAACTTGGCAGGATTGTCCCCTTTCCTCTATCCATCTGTGCATTTTTCAAAGCCAGGCTTAAAGCCTATTCACCACAGTCAGAACTTTCCCTATTCTGAAGCCACTATTATTTTCAATTATAGTTTGAGAATATTATTATTTATTTAATATTTATTTACAGATCATGTTGCTTTATTTGCTTAATTGTTTTCAGTACTAATTTCTTAGAATGATGCAAAATATTGCTGTTTCTTTCGCAATACCATCACTACCTAGTGCACATAGTGAATGCTCAAATCGACAGACATTAAATGCATCGCTTAGTGATCAGTCTTCAGGTTAAAAGTGTAAATAATGCAAAAACTGCAATAGGTTGTTTTGTAGAGGACATCTATAAAGGGAAAATAAAGGAATTCTTTTGTTATGATTAAGGAATTATCTTTTATAATGATACAATTTTAACCTATACATATTATATTACATTTAATATATTACAAGACCCTCTGTTAAGTATTTTATCAATTTTATCTTAATTCTTCTGACAATCTTGTCATGTAACTATTGTTTTGTCCATTTTAAAAATTAAAAAGTTGAGATTCAGAAAATTTATTTACATTTCTTTAGTTCATTTAACCAGTAAATGACAAGAGAGAACTCAAACTTAGCTTAACAAGAATCTAAAACCTACTCCTTTCTCCCTTTTATTAAAATGCCTCCAATTTCTAATAGGAAAAGATAGTCCTGCTAAAGAATGTATAGACCCACGGGATGGTACTTCTTGCGGCTACTTTTAGGGCTTGATAGTGCGTTAAGTATATTGGAAATGTATATACATTTTTAACAAGCTGTCTAAAACATATAATAATAATTGGAAAATGACACATAGTACTTTAACTATTTAAGAAATATTCCATGCAGCCAAAAAGAAGAATAAAAAATAAAGATATTAATATGGTTTGGCTGTGTCCCTACTCAAATATCATCCTGAAATATAGTTCCCATAATCCTCACATGTCATGGGAGGGACCTGGTGGGAGTTAATTCAATCTTGGGGACAGTTACCTCCATGCCGTTCTTGTTAAAGTGAGTGAGTTCTCGTGAGATCTGATGGTTTTATAAGGGGCTTTTCCCTGCTTTGCCCTGCATTTCTTCTTGCTGCTGCCCTGTGAAGAAGGGCATGTTTGCTTCCCCTTCCACCATGACTGTAAGTTTCCTGAAGCCTCCCCACCCCTGTGGAACTGTGAGTAAATTAAACCTCTTTCCTTTATAAATTACCCAGTCTTGGGTATTTCCTTATAGCGGCTGAGAATGGGCTAATACAGATGTTGAAAAAAACGCAATAATAAAACTTCTCACTATTCTAATTTCATAATATTATTCATTAAAAATATTATTATCAATTTGCCATGTTTTATTTGCACTTAGGGTTAGATATCTTTGCCTCAAGTCATAGAGCAATAATTTTATCATTCATCATTTCAGGAGCCATTTGGGGAATGTTTAATTTTATGCCAACCAAGTTCTAGATTTGCTAGGTTAACTGTTGATGAGTAAGCACCAAGGATGGAAGATATTTTATATAATTCTGCCTGAGGCTTCCCATGTCTTTCCCCACTCAACTTACTGCTCACGTAGAAAGATCAGTGTCAGCTGTTGGCAAGATGGTCCATAATCTGTCTGTAATAATAATATTTCATGTTTTCTAATGGCCTTCATTGCAGGGGTCTCAAACTTTTGAAACCTGATAACCATGTAATACTGCAGTAACCATGGTTGGTTTTACAAATTTTTAAACTGTAGAAGTGAAGCAATGATCCATTCTCCAGCATAACTCTTGAGTCACTTACACTTGCCACTAGAGAAGTTTCATTTTTCACACATTTTATCTCATCATTCATCTCATAAGGCCAAAGACATACCAATCACAGATTCAAAAGCTGAGCCCTTCAAAGAAAAAAATAATTGTATCAATATAATAAATGACACTCCAAGATAGATCATCAAGGTCTTATTGATTTTATTGCAATTCTTGGCAGGAAGTGGTGGCTATTTTTAATCATAGATAGTAAAAGACTCAAAGAGAAGCTGTTCTAGAGATTTTCCATAGAAGAAAGGCTCTTTCTGAAGTGATGAATATAGTTTCTTTCTAGGCATTTGTATTTTCATTCCATTCTCAAAGACAACCTGAGGAAAGATGGGACATCTACTGTCAGAAACATGGCCGTACCTTACAGCTTACCAGTTGGCTTTAGGTGGCCAAGAAGCAGACATCCTGAGGAAAGATGGGCCATCTACTGCCAGAAACATGGCCGTACCTTACAGCTCACCAGTTGGCTTTAGGTGGCCAAGTAGCAAGACTTGGAACTCTGTCCCTTGCCTGCTTGCCCATCTCCCTTGCCAGTTAGTGATGATCTCCTAGTTTTGTTCAGCAGGGCAGAATTCCTTCATGCAGCAACTATTTAAACCACCTACTACTATGTGCTGATGCTAGAGGTATAGTGGGATGCAATAGAGACCTGGTTTCCGTGCTTAGAATTTATATTCTAGTAGGGGAGACAGACTTTTTAAAAAATATTCCATCTTTCTGGGAAGAGTAGGTTCTTGGACCTTCCACATAAGCATCTAAGAGTTTGTAGGAAAACAGACTATCAAACCTGACCCCAGACCTACTGCTTCAGAATCTGCATTTTAACAATATCCCCTGGTGATTCATGTGCACCTTACAGTTTGAAATAAATAATGAAAAGAATGAACTCTAAACTAGATCAGTGAGGATGGGTAAGGAGAGGTATTGATGGAAGAGTAGATGTTATATATTCTGATTTTAGAGGCCTTAGACTGGATAAACAGACTGTAGTTTGTAACTTAAGTACCCGGAAAGTGCTGCTTCAACATACTTTTTCAATCCTAATCAGCATACACAAAGCTGATTAGGAAACAGAAACAATATTATGTAACTCTTTTTTCCCCTGTATGCTATTGGCTTAGTGAATGTGGGCATTTAGACTGGGCATATATTTGGTTATACTGGAGTTGTAACTGGAATTCCGTATTTGAGCCTGGAACTGGTCCTTATTCTGCTGAGTATATTATAAGATAGAGTCTTTTTGAGGTGTGATGAGCAAGGCTAAATATAGAAGATAATTCAACAATGTTTTAAAACCTAGAAATTTTTATGCTACTCTGATAAATGTCAATGTCACCTTAAGCATGAAGATAGGCTATTAAAACATTTCACAACTTCTTTTTATCACCTATTAGTTTTCTGACAATACTTTACTGTAATTTGTTCCCAAAACATTGATTATCACATGCAGAGCCAATATTGAAACACAATTAAATTTAAATTTAAAACAAACGAAAACAGGAAGGGAACAAAACTTTGAGTTTAATAAAGGGAGAAAAAATCATCTTGAGAATTGGGTTTAGGCAAAAGTGTTTGGGAAGTTTTAGAAATCCTTATTAAGGTATAGGTCAGGATAATATGGTGATCACATGTCCATTTCCCCTTCAGAAGTAACTAGAGATGAGAAGCCAAGTGCCAGGGGACTTAATGTGTTCCATGGATGTGTTTTGTCCTCCTCACACAGTAATTTTTTATGTGCTATATTTTTAAATTGGCAGATTGCCCATTACAAATTATAGATTTCTTATTTCTTTGGAAAAATGAAGTCTGACGCACCAAGTACATTATTACTTGGCAACAACCAACTGCAGTTGGGTAGCAACCTTCTCCTTTAAACCTGCACCCACCTGGCTCCTTAATTTATGTTCATAGCCTGACTTCTGCAGTCATTATGTATTTGACTGTTCTACAATCTCCGCTTCTCACCAAGGGAGGACGCAATCTTTCTACCAGTTAGAAATATCTAGCTAGGGCTTACAAATTTCATAATTGATTTTAGTCCTGTCTGCTGAACTACATTTTTAAAAGATACAGGACAAGATACACAATATATTATAGACTTCAGCCACATTTTCTTCTTTGCATCTCCACTAATTCCTATTATTGATTTTCCTTTGAGCACATTGGTTTGTGTGCCTGAATTATAAGTAGTGACAGGTTGAACTTCCTCCACTCCTGTATGTGTCAGAGTTGCAATTAACAATCATGTAGGTCGGATAATAGTGATGACAATATAAAGGAAAAAAAAACTTCCTCCTAACTTAGTGTCAGAGGTTTTCTGTAGTGAATATGTTCCTTTACCTACAAAGAATATTTGCTTTCAAAATAATTTCTAATAAATGTCATATGTCAACTCACTTTCCATGTAACTATTTCTATTTCCAGAAATCTGTTTAAGGTCAAGAACTAACATTAGTTACTCTTCTTTTATAAGCCTCTGTCGATGGCGTTCATAAATTCTACAGGTCTTACTAACTTTCAGAAGAAGTTAGCAATATTTTGAAATCCATTATAGATAATCTGAAAGATTAACATGCCTTACATCTGACCATCAATTTGATACTAATATAAAATTCTATTCAACCTTTCAGGCCCACAGTACATTTTTAACTTGTTTCAGAAAAAAATCTGGCCCAGGCCAGAGTATGTGAGTCACTTGAGATACCTTCCTTTACTGACAGCTTTTAAGTTATATACCCTACAGTCTCTACTACAAACATGCCCTTCCTAATTATTTTCCTCTTGTCCCTCACGTGAACCTCCTTTTCCCTCCCAAGATATATCTCATATTACCTCTTTGTGATGTACAGACATTCCCTAGCATTTGTATTCTCACCCCTTTCCAGTCTATTCAAATCCTACCCAAGTTTCATGCACCTTCTGAAATGCACATCCTCCATAAAATTATTCCTGCTCATTCCACCTCTGTGATTCAATCATTTGGCAAATATCATGTGCTAGATTGAAATATTATTTATCTTATCAAGGAAATATGTTTTAATACCTTTAGCAATATGCTGACAAAGATGTCCTATATTCCATGTGTTTTTTAATCCAATAAATTACTTTTCATAAGAAAAACTCATAAATATCCATCAGTGGCTAACCTAGTTCTGAGATCTAATAGCTTAAATCAAAGATCCAATATCATCAAATTTTCTCTCTCTTGAGTATCTTTCCCATCAACAGACAAGCATGTTTCTAGTCCCAGTATGTTTTTTAAAATTTTCTCTTGACCTTATTTCTCCCTCCAGCTACAGCCTCTCTCTGTTCCTCTTTGTAGCTGAATTGATGCTCTTATTCAGATTGAAATGTCCAGCCCATATGATATTTAATACTCATATAAAAATTAACATGTCCAAAATCAATACTGGTTTCCACTCCTGACCCCAAACTTGCTATTCCATTTCCACATATCATTTAATAGTAATTTCACCCCTCTCATTGTTAAAGCTAGATATTAATATATTGGGATCATTTTAACTTGTCTTTCTCTTATACAAAATAGCTAATCCAGTGGGAAAGCCTATTGTCCCCAACTTCAAAATTTATCTGGAATCCAAATGTGTCTCATCTCTGACACTGCTATTTGACTATTTAATCCCACTTGAATAATTTCAATAGCTTACGTCTGGTCTGCCAGCTTCCACTCTTGCTCAACTTTAGTGTATCTAGTCTCTACACAGTAAGTAACCAGTGTGATGCTATCAGATCATGTCAACTCCTCTGCCTCAAACTCATCCAATGGCTTCCCATCTCAATAAAAGGAAAAACCAAAGATTTTGCAAATCCTACAAAGTTCCATGTGATCTTAAACCCACCCACTTTTACTTCTAGTGCTCTCTTCTTTGCTCACATTCTTCCAGCCACGTTGACCAATGTAGTCTTCTTTAAACATACCATCTATGCTTATGCCTCAGGGCCTTTGCACATGCCATTCCCTCTGCCTGGAATACTTTTCCTTCCTATAAGCATATAACCCCCTTTAGGCCTTTGCTCATCAGTAGTTAGTGTCAGCATCACCTTTTCAGTGAGAATTTATGTGAACAGTCTCTTTAAAATGTTAACCCCTACCCACCTTAGCATTCCCTATTATCCTCATTGCTTTATTTGTCTTCACATCACTTATCTACATCTGATATAGTATTTGTTTTACTTATTTTGTCTTCCCAACTGGAATGTAAACGAGGGATTTATCACTAATCCTCAGAATGGTGGCTCACATGTAATAGGTATTCAGTAAATATTTTCTGAATGTAAGAATAGTTAAATGAATGAATGAATAACAACAGGTTACCTATAACAAAACTAGATTCTAGGTGAACTTGAATTATAATACATTTCCTCTGATAAATTCCGGGGGTAACTCCCATGCTATCTTTGTGTGATACAATCATGCTTCTTTTTTTTTTTTTTTGGACTTAAATACCGCATATGCACTGTTCAGTTATTATAATTTTGTCTTCATTCTTCACTGTTTCTGTGAACTTTATACTCACCTCTCTGCTGGACAAGGCACAATAATGTTGCTCAGCACTGTAAGTTCAAAATGCCCAAATCTTACTATACCTCCTCAAACCCTCTCACTCTGCTTTGCTAAGCATGTCAATAAATGGCTACACTTCTTGCCCAAGCCAGATATGTGGCAATTGTCTAAGAGTTTTCATCATCTGGTCTAAGTACATCTAAGCACTGCAAACATAAAAATTGAAGGCATAGCCGCTCTTTTCCTTATTTTTCCAAGCAAAGGTGGAAAGATAATTTTTGCGAGAAGTATTTGTGTGGGCTTTTTTTTTTTTCCCCGTTTTTCTCTCTCTTTTACATTAAACAGGAGAATAAACATGTAAGTATTTTCTTGCCACAGGAACTTTTTCAGGGTAGAAAGGAGAAGCTATGTAGAAACCCAGGGGCAGAAGGCAAAAAGAAGCAAAAAAGAGAGAGATGAACAACTAAGACATGAGAACAGATAGTTGTATAAAGTACATGGTGTTTCCAGAGGCGCTATCCTATGTATAGTGGTGTTCAGACTCTCCAAAGAGCCACACACTTCATATAAGGCCTGAGAGCTGGAAAGTCTCCAGACTTCAGGCTATTTGCAGACCAGAACAAAGACACATCTTGAAACCAGAAAGACCAATGACCAGTGACTTCCCTTATTGCTGCACAAGACATTGAATGGTTGCAAACACAAGGAGCACTGAACCCCAATAATGATTAAAACTGACTGTTTCACCAGCCCAGAAGAATGGGAGCTCTGTCAGCTTTAAGTTTATTTAAATAAAATAAATATCCATGGAATTTCAGCATTTGTAGGCTAAAATTTATATATTTTGCTCAATAGGCAGTCTCTCTCTTGCTCATTTTTGAAAAACAAAGCCACTTAGAGTGACTAGAATTTCAGAAAAAGACTTTATTGCAGAACAACTATAGAATTATTTTTTAAAAAGCTTTGAAATTCCAAGGACTGCAATTTTTCATCATACCTTTTAAACTTGGGAAAGTATGGTCTTTCCTTTCGTCTCTCATTTCTCTTCTTTCAAATAACGTTTAATAAATAGAATTGTCCACTAACAAAACAGAATTCTGCACACAATAGCATCAACTCAATTAAGGTCACAGTCTCTCCACTAACTTAAAATCTTAGATAAGCAATGAAGTAGACAGAATAGGAGCTGGCAGTAGTTGCAGAGATGAGGACAAGGGGAGGAAATTATAAGCCTGAGCACATGAGTCATTTTAATGCATCCATTTTGACAAAGGAGCATTTTTGATGTAGCCTAAATCAGAAAATTATAATTGCTTTTATGACCCAGAATTGTGACAAGCATATCATCCCCACCCTTCTCAGAGCCATATCCTTTGCTGCCTTTTACTTTCATAGATAAAGTGAAAGGTAGGGATTGACTATGGAGAACATACAAGGTAGGGGTTAGGTTCTAACAGTTACATAAACTATATCTCACCAAGATTTCTGTGGTTATCAGACTTATCTCTAAGGGACCATCGGTCATTCTAAGAAAAGTATGTATTGCCCAAGAAGTCTTTTTTAAATTGAATATTTACCTTTCAAATTATCTAATTTCTCTCTCAGAATTGAACTGTTTTATTTACTCCAATGAATAAATAAAATTGCATGCTTATTAATGGTATTTGGATTTCTTTTAACTGTGAAATTCTGAAGGGCAGAAACATCTCCCTTTTGTAGGCTTTGTAGGCTTCCTGATTATGCACCATTAGAAACAAATATAGGACACTGGATGTGAAAGGGTTGTATAAAAGCTAGTTGTGTCTTTTGAAGTGGGCTGGTCAGTTATTTTCCAGATTATTGCTTAATTTGTGTTAGTCTGGCGTCTTCCTATGATTAGATTTACATTATGCATTTTTGGCAAGAACACTACAGAAATAATGTGCCTTTCTCAATGCTCTTTTGTTTTGAGATCCAGACTGCATAGAAGATTTCCCAAAAATGTCTTTTCATTTCAGTGACTAAAAGACTTTCCTTGGTTTTATTGCTTAACTAGTCTATGCTTCGTTTTCTTCCTCTATACGGTTTGGATACCAATGGTACCTTCATCACAAAGTTGTTGTGTTGATTAAACAAAGTCATACTAATAAAATATGTAATACAGCACTTGGCATTTAGTAAACTCTAAATAAATAGTAGCCATTATGAATATTCATTAATTAAAAACAAATATTTAACATGAAATATTAAATTTTTTTTACATTATTTTGCTTCTTTAAGCTAGTGAACAACCCCATCAAATAGAAAAGTCATCATTAGAGTACTAACATAGTAATGCAGGCCAGATTACCAATAAATAGTAAAATTAGTGGGTGAAAGATTAAGAAGAAGTAGGATATTTGCATAGTCTCAGTGTATCTCCCTCAAAATATTTATTATAAATGGGAAAATAGTTCCATGAATGTGAGTTCCATGAAGGCAACTTTAAAGTAGGGCACCTCAATAGATATGACTTTAAAAAGCAAATTCAAAAGGCCTGAGTCAGTGGCTGCCTTCTTGATACAGAGGAATAAGGAGACCATTGTGGCTAAGGGCAGACAAAGCAAGTGGTTAACTAAATGTTCAAAGCTAACATCACATGACATATTAACATCATGTACTACTGCCTAATTTGCTGCCTAATATAATACAATGAGAAGGGTACATTATTTTTGCACTCTATGCATAAGGAGTATCCTCCCTCTAATCATGGGAAATCATCATATATACCCAAGTTGACTGACATTCTGCAAAATATCTGACCAATGCTTTTCCAAAGTGGCATGGTCAGAAAAGACAATGAAATACTGAAGAATATTGCAGATTGAAATAGACTAAGGAAACATGGAAACTATATCCCATGTGGGATTCTGGGTGGATGTTGGACCACTAAATGGATATTAGTGGAAAAAATTGTGAAATTTGAATAAGATCTGTAGTTTAGTAAATAGTAATATACCAATGTTCACTTCCTAATTTTAATAAACACAATGGTTATGTAATATTTTAACAATAGAGGAAGCTCAGTAAAGAATATAGAAGGTCTTTCTCTACTACTATTGCAATTTTATCTGTTGGTCTAAAATTATTTCAAAATTTGAGAAGTTTAAAAAACATACAGTAGATACTACTATTTTCAGATGAGGAAATGAAGTAGAATGTGTTAAGGTCACACAGCTAGTAAGAGTAGGAGATGAAATTCTAAACCAGTCAGTTGGGATACAGAGCCTGCACATTTAAAACTTCACAGAGTTCATTGTAGATTCTGGATATTAGCCGTTTGTCAGATGAGTAGGTTGCAAAAATTTTCTCCCATTTTGTAGGTTGCCTGTTCACTCTGATGGTAGTTTCTTTTGCTGTGCAGAAGCTCTTTAGTTTAATTAGATCCCATTTGTCAATTTTGGCTTTTGTTGCTGTTGCTTTTGGTGTTTTAGACATGAAGTCCTTGCCCATGCCTATGTCCTGAATGGTAATGCCTAGGTTTTCTTCTAGGGTTTTTATGGTTTTAGGTCTAATGTTTAAGTCTTTAATCCATCTTGAATTAATTTTTGTATAAGGTGTAAGGAAGGGATCCAGTTTCAGCTTTCTACATATGGCTAGCCAGTTTTCCCAGCACCATTTATTAAATAGGGAATCCTTTCCCCATTTCTTGTTTTTCTCAGGTTTGTCAAAGATCAGATAGTTGTAGATACGTGGCGTTGTTTCTGAGGGCTCTGTTCTGTTCCATTGATCTATATCTCTGTTTTGGTACCAGTACCATGCTGTTTTGGTTACTGTAGCCTTGTAGTATAGTTTGAAGTCAGGTAGCATGATGCCTCCAGCTTTGTTCTTTTGGCTTAGGATTGACTTGGCGATGTGGGCTCTGTTTTGGTTCCATATGAATTTTAAAGTAGTTTTTTCCAATTCTGTGAAGAAAGTCATTGGTAGCTTGATGGGGATGGCATTGAATTTACCTTGGGCAGTATGGCCATTTTCACGATATTGATTCTTCCTACCCATGAGCATGGAATGTTCTTCCATTTGTTTGTATTCTCTTTTATTTCATTGAGCAGTGGTTTGCAGTTCTCCTTGAAGAGGTCCTTCACATCCCTTGTAAGTTGGTTTCCTAGGTATTTTATTCTCTTTGAAGCAATTGTGAATGGGAGTTCACTCATGATTTGGCTCTCTGTTTGTCTGTTATTGGTGTATAAGAATGCTTGTGATTTTTGTACATTGATTTTGTATCCTGAGACTTTGCTGAAGTTGCTTATCAGCTTAAGGAGATTTTAGGCTGAGACAATGGGGTTTTCTAGATATACAATCATGTCATCTGCAAACAGAGACAATTTGACTTCCTCTTTTCCTAATTGAATACCCTTTATTTCCTTCTCCTGCCTAATTGCCCTGGCCAGAACTTCCAACACTATGTTGAATAGGAGTGGTGAGAGAGGGCATCCTTGTCTTGTGCCAGTTTTCAAAGGGAATGCTTCCAGTTTTTGCCCATTCAGTATGATATTGGCTGTGGGTTTGTCATAGGTAGATCTTATTATTTTGAGATACGTCCCATCAATACCTAATTTATTGAGAGTTTTTAGCATGAAGGGTTGTTGAATTTTGTCAAAGGCCTTTTCTGCATCTATTGAGATAATCATGTGGTTTTTGTCTTTGGTTCTGTTTATATGCTGGATTACATTTATTGATTTGCATATATTGAATCAGCCTTGCATCCCAGGGATGAAGGCCACTTGATCATGGTGGATAAGCTTTTTGATGTGCTGCTGGATTTGGTTTGCCAGTATTTTATTAAGGATTTTTGCATGAATGTTCATCAAGGATATTGGTCTAAAATTCTCTTTTTTGGTTGTGTCTCTGCCAGGCTTTGGTATCAGGATGATGCTGGCCTCATAAAATGAGTTAGGGAGGATTCCCTCTTTTTCTATTGATTGGAATAGTTTCAGAAGGAATGGTACCAGCTCCTCCTTGTACCTCTGGTAGAATTCCGCTGTGAATCCATCTGGTCCTGGACTCTTTTTGGTTGGTAAGCTATTGATTATTGCCACAATTTCAGAGCCTGTTATAGGTCTATTCAGAGATTCAACTTCTTCCTGGTTTAGTCTTGGGAGGGTGTATGTGTCGAGGAATTTATCCATTTCTTCTAGATTTTCTAGTTTATTTGCATAGAGGTGTTTGTAGTATTCTCTGATGGTAGTTTGTATTTCTGTGGGATCGGTGGAACAACCCCATCAAAAAGTGGGCAAAGGACATGAACAGACACTTCTCAAAAGAAGACATTTATGCAGCCAAAAAACACATGAAAAAATTCTCACCATCACTGGCCATCAGAGAAATGCAAATCAAAACCACAATGAGATACCATCTCACACCAGTTAGAATGGCAATCATTAAAAAGTCAGGAAACAACAGGTGCTGGAGAGGATGTGGAGAAATAGGAACACTTTTACACTGTTGGTGGGACTGTAAACGAGTTCAACCATTGTGGAAGTCAGTGTGGCGATTCCTCAGGGATCTAGAACTAGAAATACCATTTGACCCAGCCATCCCATTACTGGGTATATACCCAAAGGACTATAAATCATGCTGCTATAAAGACACATGCACACATATGTTTATTGCAGCACTATTCACAATAGCAAAGACTTGGAACCAAGCCAAATGTCCAACAATGATAGACTGGATTAAGGAAATGTGGCACATATACACCATGGAATACTATGCAGCCATAAAAAATGATGAATTCATGTCCTTTGTAGGGACATGGATGAAATTGGAAATCATCATTCTCAGTAAACTATCGCAAGAACAAAAAACCAAACACTGCATATTCTCACTCATAGGTGGGAATTGAACAATGAGAACACATGGACACAGGAAGGGGAACATCACACTCTGGAGACTGTTGTGGGGTGGGGGGAGGGGGAAAGGATAGCATTAGGAGATATACCTAATGTTAAATGATGAGTTAG
Organism: Pongo pygmaeus; assembly: GCF_028885625.2. Classification (NCBI taxonomy): domain Eukaryota; kingdom Metazoa; phylum Chordata; class Mammalia; order Primates; family Hominidae; genus Pongo; species Pongo pygmaeus. The sequence continues at coordinate 94,930,451 of NC_072379.2, read as the reverse complement.
TGGGTGCAGCACACCAGCATGGCACATGTATACATATGTAACTAACCTGCACATTGTGCACATGTACCCTAAAACTTAAAGTATAATAATAATAAAATTTAAAAAAACTAAAAAAATAAAAAATAAAAATAAAAAAACTTCATAGAACTTCTCATTAAAATAAGTATACATTATTACACAATGATAATTTAGGAGGTTGTAAAACCCACCTAGGTGTTAACTCAATTGTAAAAAAATGTTTATTTTTATAATTCATTTTTTTCTCATTATATTGGTAATGAATACTAATATAAGAAGTCTTGGCTAAAAGTCTCCTTCCTATATCAAATTACAACCTCCACATTCACTTTTAGCACCTCCACTCTTTTTCCCTCCTTTTTTTCCTCTCCCCAATTTTCTCTCTTTCTCCCCACAACTGCCTCTTCACACACACACTTAAAAAAAATCTCTTCATCTCTATGCCTTAGAATGTGAGTTCCATGAAGGCAGGTATTTTTATCTGTTTTATCCCAAGTTCCTAGAGATAGTAAGTGATCAATTTCCTGAATTAATAAATGAATTAATGAAGAGTCTCTACCCTCATGGAAATGCAAGGATTCCAATTTTAAAGGGAAGACTGCACTAAGAGGGCATTTAGGCAAAGATTTGAAGGACATGTGTGGGCAAGCCACGCATATAATTGGAGACAGATAATTCAGGCCAAAGAAAGCAAACCCGAAAGGCCTGAGTTGGCAGGCTGCTTTATTGATACAGAGGAACATGGAGGCCAGTGTGGTTAGGAGAGACAAAACAAGTGGTGGAAGCCGTGAGAGATGACGTGAGAAAGACAACGAGGAGCTGCAGACACACAGAAGCTAGTAAATTGTAAAGACTTTCCCCTAGGTGAGATGGAAATCTACTGGAGAGTTTTAAGCAAATAAGTGTTATGGTTTGACTTAAATTTGTACAAGATCACTCTGGCTATTGTGCATAGATTCTAGTGAGCAAAAATGGAAGTAGGAAGACCAGTTAGAATCTACTCCAGAAACTTAGGCGAAATACTGTACTGGCACGGACAAGTCTGGTAGTGGCTGAATTCTAACCATGCTTTTCACAGGATAACATGCCTTTCCCTATCTTCAAAACAGTTATAGTCTCATCTCCAGAAACTTTTCCCAAAGAAACATCTTCTCTTATGTTATCCTGTTCAGCAATTACAACTCTCTAATAGGCCTTGTGTGTCTACCATTATGGTAGCTGCACTGTGATCAGTATAAAATGATTACAATTGAAGGGGTTAATTTTTTTTTTAGTATGAAATAACTTTTTCAACAAAATCCTCTATCCACTCCCCCTCCCTATACCCATAAGAGTGTTCTACTTTCATTATCCTTGGATGTGGCCCTATTATGATAACCCATATCCCACAAACAATGACATTTGGATTCACACATTCTTTACAGATGTGTAAACAGGAGTATGCAGTCCCATTGAGGATAAGGGGTTTCCACACAGAGCCAGAATTTATAAAAGAATGTTCAACAGTTTGTTCCAAGTTTTTCATAGAAATGGGTCTCTCAGGGGTGGAAGTAGCATAAAGTATTTGGTGAAAATTCTTCCCTAGTGGAGCTTACATTGTTTAGAATAAGAATTGTTAACCACATGTAAATACACAATTAACAGGAAACTTATAGACCTTGTCAAATGCCAGGAAGTAAACAAATGGGAAAATGAGATGGAGTGACAAGAGGAAACAACATCTGATGGAATAGCATGGAAAGGTGTCTTCAAAGAGGTGACATTTAAGCTGAGACCCAAAAGTTGAATATGTGAAGACCTGGGGAAAATGTATTCAATGGAGAAAATGCATCTAAGTCTAAAAATCATTAAATAGCAAAGAACTTAGTTAGTTTAAGGAACAGAAAAAAAAGGCAAGTTTCTATATTTGGAAAGGAAGCCATGAGGGAAAGTATCTGAGATGAAGTAGAGAGAAGTAGGTGGAAGCCAGATCATGTCGGGCATTTAGGCCAGGGCAAAGGATTTGGATTTTATTCCAAGAGCAATGGGAAGCCATTGGAAGCTACTGATGACAAGAGTAACATGGTCTGACTTACAATTTTTAAGTTAAGGATTTTTTAAATTCACACATTGTAATTATACATTTATATATACATTTACATGGAGTACATGCTGATGTTCCAATACATATGTATGTTGTATAATAATCAAGTCAGGGTATTTAGCACATCCATCACATTATGCATTTATCATTTCTTTTTGTAGTGAGAACATTGAAAAGCCTCTTTTCTAGCTATTTTGTAATATACAGTACCTTACCATTAACCATCATCACCCTATTTTGCAACAACACCAGGATTATTCCTTCTATCTAATTGTAACCTTGTACCCTTTGACCAGTCTCTCTCCGTCCTCCCCGTACTTCTCTTTCCCAATCTCTAGTAATCATTGTTCTACTCTCTACTTCTATGATATCAACTCTCTCTTTATGATTATTATTATTTAGTTTTCACATGTGAGTGAGATTATGTCATATTTGTCTCTTTGTGTCTGGCTTATTTCGCTTAAGATGATGTCCTCTAGGTCCATTCATTTTGTTGCAAATGACAGGATTTCATTCTTTCATAGGGATGAATAGTGTTCCATTGTGTATAATTACCACATTTTCTTTATCCATTTATCCACTGTTGGATGCTTGAGTTGATTCCATATTTGCTTATTGTAAATAGTGCTGTAATAGACCTGAGAGTGCAGATAGCTCTTTGATATACTGATTTTATTTCCTTTGGATATATACCCAGTATTCCTGGATCATATGTTAGTTCTGTTTTTAGTTTTTGTTGAAAGACCTTCATACTGTTTTTGTAGTGACTTTACTAATTTATAATCTCACCAACAGTATGTTAGTGTCCCTTTTTCTCCACATCGTTTCCAATACTAGTTTTCTTTTGTCTTTTTGAAAATAGCCATTCTAGCTAAAATGAGGTGGTATCCCATAAATTCGATTTTCATTTCCCTAATAAATAGTGATGTTGAGAACTTTTTGATGTACCTATTGGCCATTTGTATGTCTCCTTTTGAGAAATATGTATGAAGGTCTTTTGTCTATTTTAAAAATTGGGTTATTTGGTTTTTTGTCTGTTGAATTAAGTTCCTCATATATTCGAAATACTAACTCATTCTTAGATGGATAATTTGCAAATATTAGTTTGCATCCTGTAGGTTGTCATGTAAACATTTTAGTTGTTTCCTTTTTTGTGAAGAAGCTTTTTAGTTTGGTGTAATCCCATTTGTCTGTCTTTTGCTTGTATTGTTTATGCTTTTGAGGTCTTATTTTTAAAATTCTTGCCCACCCCAGTGTGGTAAACCATTTATCTTGTTTTTTTTTTCTAGTAGTTTTATATTTTCATCCTATTTTAAATTTAAGTCTTTAATGTATTTTGAGTTTATCTATCTATATAGTAAGAGGTAGAAATCCAGTCTCATTCTTCTGCATGGGGATATTCAATTTTCCCAGCATCATTTATTGATGAGACTGTCTTTCCCTCATTGTGTGTTCTTGACACCTTTTTTTTGAAATTTAGTATGCTGTAGTTGTGCTAATTTATTTCTGGGCTCTGTATTCTGTTCCACTGGTCTATTTTTTTTATGCCAGTACCATGCTGCTTTAGTTAGTATAATTTTGTAGTATATTTTGAAGCCAGGTATTGTGATGCCTCTAGCTTTGTTTTTTTTTTGATCAGGAGTACTTTGGCTATTTGGGATCTTTTGTAGTTCCATATGAATTTTATAATTGTTTTTCCTATTTCTGTGAAGAATGTCATTGGTATTTTGATAGAGAGTACATTAAATCTGCATATAACTTTGGGTAGTATGAACTTTTAACATTATTAATTTTTACAGTCCAGGAACACAGGATATCTTTCCATTTATGTTTATCTTCTTCAATTTCCTTTATCAATGTTTTATAATTTTCAGTGTAGAGATATTTCACCTCCTTCATTAAATTTATTCCTGTCTTACATTTTTGGTAGCTATTAAAAACAGAATTGCTTTCTAGATTTCTTTTCAAATAATGTTATCTGCAAACAGGGACAGTTTGACTTCCTCCTTTTCAATTTGGATGTAATTTATATTTCCTCTTGCCTATTTGCTCTGACTAGGGCTTTACAATACTATTTGGAATAGGAGTGGTGAAAGTGAACATAATTGTTTTGTTCCAGATCATAGTGGAAAAGCTTTCAGCTTTTCCCTGTTCAGTATGATGTTAGCTGTGGGTTGTCATATATGGCCTTTACTGTGATGAGATACATAAACTTCCATACTAATCCATTCTCACATTGCTATAAGGAAATACCTGAGACTGAATAAGAAAAGAGGTTTAACTGATGCACAGTTCTGCAGGATGTACAGGAAGAATGACTGGGTAGGCCTCTGGAAACTTACAATCATGGCAGAAGGCAAAGTAGAAGTAGGCACATCCTACATGGTTGAAGAAGGAGGAAGAGAGCAAAAGGGGAGGGGCTGTACACATTTTAACAACCTGGTCTCATGAGAGCTCACTGGCTATCATGAGAACAGCAAAGGGAAAATCCACCCCCATGATCCAATCACTGCACACCAAGCCTGTCTCCCAACATTGTGGATTACAATTCCACACGCGATTGGGCAGGGACACAAATAAAAACCATATCATTTCACCCCTGGCCCCTCCCAAATCTCATGTCCTCCTCACATTGCAAAATACAATGATCACTTCTTAATAGTCCCTCAAGTCTTAACTCATTTCAACATTAACTCAACAGTCCAAGTCTAAAGTCTTATCTGAGACAAGGCAAGTTCTTTCTGCCTACGAGCCTGTAAACTCAAAAACAAGTTAGTTACTTCCAAGATGCAATGGGGTACAGGCATTGGGTGAATACACCTATTCCAAAAGGGAGAAATCAGCCAAAACAAAGGGGCTACAGGCCCCATGCAGGTCCAGAACCCAGCAGGGCAGTCATTATATCTTAAACCTCCAAAATAATCTCCTTTGACTCCGTGTCACACATCCAGGCCGCAATAATGCAAGGGATATGCTCCCAAGGTCTTGGGTATCTCCACCCCTATGGCTCTGAAGGGCACAGGCCCCTTGGCTGCTTTTATGGGCTGGTGTTGAGTGTCTGCAGCTTTTCCAGGTGTGTGGTGCAAGCTGTCAGTGGATCTAGCATTCTGGGGTCTGAAGGATGGTGGCCCTCTTCTTACAACTCTAGTAGGCAGTGCCCCAGTGGGGACTCTGTAGGACTCCAACTCCATATTTCCTTTCTGCTCTGGCCTAGTAGAGGTTCTCCTTGAGGGCTATTCCCTGCAGCCAACAGCCTGGACAGCCAGGCATTTTCATACATGCTCTGAAATCTAGGCAAAGGCTGCCAACCATCAACTCTTGCCCTCTGTGCACCCGCAGGGTTAACACTACATGGAAGCTGCCAAGGCCTACAGCTTGAACCCTCTGGAGCAGTGGCCTGAGATATATCTGGGTCCCTTTTAGCCATGGCTGGAGCTGGAGCAGCTGGGATTCAGGGAGCAGAATATCAAGGTTGCAAAGGACAGTGGGGTCCTGGGTCTGGGCCACAAAACCAGTCTTCCCTCCTGGGCCTCCAGGCCTGTGATGGGAAGGGCTGCCATGAAGGTCTCTGAAATCCTTTGGAAATATTTTCCCCATTATCTTAGCTTTTAACATTCAGCTCCTCTCTACTTATGCAAATTTCTGCTGCTGGCTTGAATTCTACCCCAGAAAATGGGTTTGTCTTTTCTACCACATGGTCAGGCTGCAAATTTTCCAAACTTTTATGCTCTGCTTCCCTTTCAAACATAAGTTTCAATTTCAGATAATCTCTTTGCTCATGCATATGAGCATACACTGTTAGAAGCAGCCAGGTCATGTCTTGAGTGCTTTGCTGCTTAGAAATTTCTTCCACCAGGTACCCTAAATCATCAATCTCAAGTTCAAAGTTCTTAAGAAGTTCCTCGTCTCCATCTGAGACTTCACCAGTCTGGCCATCTCTGTCCAGATCACTATCAGCATTTTGCTCAGAACCATTTAAAAAGTCTCTAGGAAGTTCCAAACCTTCCCATATCTTCCTGTCTTCTTCTGATCCCTCCAAACTGTTGCAACCTCTGCCTGTTACCCAGTTCCAAAACTGCTACCATGTTTTCAGATATCTTTATAGCAATGCCCCACTCCTGGTACCAATTTTCTGTATTAGTTTATTCTTACATTGCTATAAAGTACTACCTGAGGCTAAGTAATTTATAAAAAAAAAAAAGAGGTTCAATTGACTCACAATTCTGTGGGCTGTACAGGAAGCATGGCTAGTGAGCCCTCTAGAAACTTACAATCATGGAAAAAGGTGAAGGAGAAGAAGGCATGTTTTTCATGGCTGGGGAAGGAGGAAGAGAGTGAAGGGGGAGGTGCTACACACTTTGAAACACCAGATCTCATGAGAACTCATTCGCTATTATGAAAACTGCAAGGGGGAAATCCACCCTCATGATCCAGTCACCTCCTATAAGGCCCTTATTGAAGATTACCATTGGATGTGAGATTTGGGTGGGGAAACAAATCCATATTATACCTAATACTTCTATACCTAATTTGTTGAGCATTTTTTATCATGAAGGGATGCTGAATTTTGCCAAATGCATTTTCTGTGTCTATTGAGATGCTCATGTAGTTTTGTCTTCCTTTTTTATTGTAATGTATCACATTTATTGATGCGTATGTTGAACCATCTTTGCATTCCTAAGATTAATTCCACTTGATCATAATGTATGATCTTTTTCATGGTCTGTTGAATTCAGTTTGCTGGTAAGTTATTTTGGATTTTTTTTTCATCTATGTTCATCAGGGATATTGCCTATAGTTTTTCTTTTTTTTGTTATATCTTTGTCTGGTTATGGACTCAAAGTAACACTGGCTTCATAAAATATGTTTGGAAGTATTTTCTCCTCTTCAGTTTTCTGGAATAGTTTGAGAAGAATTGGTATTTGCTCTCCTTTAAGATGTTTGGTAGAATTCAGCAGTGAAGCCATCAGATACTGAGGTTTTCTTTTTTTTTCGTTTTTATTAGTGATTCAATTTCCATACCTGTTCTGACTTACATTTTTCAAAGTTTATTCTGAAATTATGTGGAGGACAATTTTTAAAGTATCAATAATAGAAGTGTTTTATTCACCTTTTTACTGCCAGTTCCTTGTAGTATATTGACCAGAGAATGAATTACAATGACTTCAGGTTGCAAAAGCTATTACTTTTGGGAGTTTACAGGCAAGCAAGGGGAGATGGCTGTAACAATCCGTGCAGTAATATATCAGGGTTGAATATATCAGTATAAACTCTTGTTTAGCTTAGTATAAACACAAATATTTACATACATAATTATTTATTGGTATTTACCTACATGAGTTAGCTTATACACATATATTTTCTTGCTCTGTCTGAAGAGAGGACTTAGAAGCAATATCTGGCTCATGCCTGTAATCCCAGCATCTTGGGAGGCCAAGGTGGGTGGATCACCTGAGGTCAGGAGTTTGAGACCAGCCTGGCCAACATGGTGAAACCCTGTCTCTACTAAAAATACAAAAAATTAGCCAGGCATGATGGCAGGTGCCTGTAATCCCAGCTACTCAGGAGGCTGAGGCAGGAGAATCACTTGAACCTGGGAGGCGGAGGTTGCAGTGAGCTGAGATCGTGCCACTGCACTCCAGCCTGGGCAACAAGAATGAAATTCTGTCTCGGGGGGGCAAAAAAGAAGCAATATCTCAGTAACAACAAGAACCGACAAGAACACCTAGTACCCAGTTGTTGGTTCCTCGCATCATTCTTTAATAAAAAGAACCAGGACTCCTTGGAGAAGTGACTAATTCCAAGACTGAGGCATGGAATATGTAAGAAAAGTCTTGGGCATCTTGTAGTGTCTAAAAGTAGGAAAGTTCTAAAAAAGGACTAAAAGTAAGAAAGTCCACAATGATAGAGTATGTTAAAATGTCACAGGAGCCAACTGAAAGAGCTCTCAATGGCCATAGATGGAACAATATGAAAAACAAAATGAACAAAGTAATATTTGATTATAATCCAAAGTATAAAATCAATATCCATAAGTTCATACTAATATAATTGAAAGAAAGAATGAATAAATAAATTGGGGGGTGGGGAATGAGACAACTCTGTCATGCCGAGTAATTCCAAACAATTTATGTTATCATTCTACCTCAAGGAGATGGAGCATAACTCTCCACTTCTTAAACATGGACTGCAAAAAGTAACTTTCTTCCAAAGAGTACAGTATGGAAACGGGGTGAGAGATTCATCAGTGGAGAAACCCAACAAATAATACCTCGGTCAGGTCTTTATAGTCAACATTAATAATAATAAGTCATGTTTATAGTGTATAGACCTGATATGATGTGATGAAAAAGACACTTTATGTCTGTTGTCTTTTTCCCAAAAGCCTATAACCTCTGTCAAATAAAAAGGGAAATATCAGACAAATCCTAATTGAGTGACATTGTTGACAAAATACCTGACTCTAAGTTGCCAAGGTCATAAAGAAAAAAAAATGAAAATGTGAGAAACTGGCACAGCCAAGAGCCTTGAAAAGACATAGTAAATTAATGTTAATTGGTGTCCTGCATGGAATCCTGAAATAGGAAAAGGGCATTAAATAAAAGCAAAAAAAAAAAAAAAAACTGAATAAAGTATGGAGTTTAGTTAGTAAAAAGATATAAACATCTATTCTTTGTCACAATATAGCAGTAATGTAAGATATTAATATTAGGGGAAATTGAATGTGTATATACAAGCTCTTTGTACTGTCTTGGCAAATTTTTGGTAAATCTAAAACTATTCTAAAACAAAAGATTTATTAAGAAAACAGTTATACTAACAAAATGTACTATCTACTAGGTGGATTGGGTTTTGCCAGATAGACAACTTGTCTTAAAGGGATTCCAATAAGATTAGGCTAGCTTTGCAGAGAGAGGAAAGCCTGGAGTTAAACAAAGTCACCAGCTGAGAGGCTTGGTTGGAGTAGCTGACCTATTACCTTGACCTTGAAAATCTGCTGTATAATCTATAGCTTCAGATCAGAAAGGAAATAGTAGCAGCTCTGGGCTTAGCAAACTTTTGTGTGATCATGTTCAGTGTGTCTCCAGCACCTAAAGCAGTGACTGGCACATAGTAAACCCTCAGTAAATCTGTGTCAAATCCTTGAGTATGAGAAGCAGAATAGCATAATGGTTATGTATGTATACTTTGGAGTCACATAGCTGGATTTCTTCTATATCTTCCACTTAATAATTGTATCATCATTTGGCAAGTTTTCTCCTCTGGCTCAAGCAATATAATGCCTCTGTTTTGACTCAGTTTTCTTATCTGATTGACAAAATTTTAGTGATTCATCTAATTACTATAAAATTAAGCAAGGTAGTGTTTGAAAAGCAATTAATACAGTATCTGGAGCAAATAATGAAAAAATTTATTACCTTAAAATTTTAACCAATAAAAAATAAATTTGCTTATTATTTGTATCCTCTCTCCCGTTTCTGTCTCCTGGTATTAAGACAGAGAAATGCTATCTATGAAAACAGATGGAAAATTTCTGATTATTTTCCAGACTACCTGATAAGACAGAAAGTATGAAGCCTTGCTGCTCCAATACCATGGGATTCCAAAATAGGGGCCCACTGAGCAGAAACGTGGCCAACCATCTAGATTGTGAGGCTTTTCAGTAGAAAGCAAAAGAGAATAAAAGGACTGCAAAGTATGGCAAAGGAAAGCTTCTCACTACCGTTAGACCCTGGGGTTCATCATTTTGAGACCACAAAGCAATAGGTTTCTGAGGAAAGGAAGATGGTATAGTAGATCCGAGACACTGCTTGGGAATTCCCACCTATCCCAGTAGATTCTGCAACAAGAATTGGAGCTGTGAAATTGGAATCAGAAATAAAGAATTGTTTTCTGTGTTCTGTGTGTATCTAATGGGTCTGTTAAAAGATTGGTTAAAGCACAGGTTATAGGCTGGCATCACTCTCACCGTTCCTTCCTTCTGCCTTCTCTAAAGAAGCTACAAGACTCAGATTATGGAACATATTAGAAAGTCAATTCATTACATGAGAATGAAGCTGGAGAAGGAATAAGGATGTAAGAAGTCACTGAGTGGTATTATTACTTAATATAAATCAATCAATAATTCAGTGACTTTAATTTTAACAGGAAAATGTATGCTGCCTTTTATAAAGATATGTGTGAGTGAATGCATCAATGTATTCTGCTTCACTGAGTTTTGGTTGTGCAAAGTTCTTGCCCTGAGTTATTTGTTTGGAAAATTGCTTAATTTTCAACTTTAAACTAATGATTTGAAGACTTTTATACTTTACCCTGAGAATTGAGTCACCTTCTTTTCAAAAATATAGTTAAGATACCAAATAATAATTGTCTAGGAGAGTCTGGAAGCTGTGCTATCCAGAGAAAATAACCTTTTGAGAGATTTAGAATTTCTATTTCTTGACCCGAGAATTCTTTTGGAATTTAAACATTAAAGAAAAGCTAATGAAATGTTACAGCCAACCCTGCTCCCATATATTCTGTTTTGTTTTGTTCATATATCATAGGAAGGCATTTTATTTTATTTTTAATGTAAACTCACAACTAGTTCTACAAGTTAACAGAAGAAAAGGGGATGGCTTATACAGGTGCAGTTTCAAGGACATTATCCAAATCATGTCTTCTTTTTGCTGAACTTTATGTCTCACAGTTCACCTTTTTGGTATCACTTTAATGAAACTGTCTTTTTTTGTGTGAATTGCTGCTGATTGAAAAATGGCTAAATCTTAACTGAGGTGGAGGAGTATGTTTACACCTTAGCAGTTCTAATATACCTGCTTATTAACCCACTTAAAAGAGTAAAACTGAGGTCCAGATTAAAAAGGCAGCAAAATGCTAGGAGCAGAAGTAAAAGAATGTGAGAGAAACCTAGAGAATGAAAAGTGAATGCCCAGGATTTATGAAGACCATGCGGGAATCAGGGAGTAGCAGAAACAAGCTGGGGCCGTAAAGAGGAAGTCAGTGAAATGACTATGGTGATTCCCATGATACTTCATCTTCTATTCCATCACTACTTCTTTAAAGCACCTGAATTGTTATGGTCTAAGGAATAAAGTTTTATGAAATAGGAGCTAAATTGATATATTCATTCATTTATGTAGTCACTGAAAGTATGTTTTACTTTTCCTTTGTCCAGCTACTATGCAACATTTATAAAACAGCCTAGAAAAGACCATTAGTAAAGAAGGTAGCACAGGATTTCAGAGGTTTAATTCATTCTCTGTGTTAAAAGTAATATGCCAATAGCTCAGCAGTTCATATGTTAGAATGTATTACTAAAATAAGAGACACATCAAGAGTTATGGTAAAAATGAAGACTAAAATATAATTACACTTTTTTCTGGAGTCAAATATTAATAAATTAAATATTTTTCAAAATCAAGTTACACAACGTTTAGCTTCTATGCTGAAAACTTTTCTGAGAGACTGGTTAATTAAATTAGTGTTGCAACTAAAATTCTTTAGTTTTAGAGATTTTCAATGTAACTTTTTTGTTACTGACTAAACAAACAATTAAGAAAGCCTTCTATTATTTTAACGTATATTAGTGGAAATTTTACATTAGGAATACATTGTTCTTGACTTATAAAAACGTGACAATATACAGGAGGCTTTACTAGAATTTTTAAGGGATTCTATATGAGTAACAGTACTCCCTACTGATTCTTCCTGCATATAAAGCATGAAAAGTTATTAATACAAACAAAAAAAGCCTTTTATGATATCAATGGTATTTTTCTAGACCTAAAATTTTTAGTTACTAAGTCTTTTAATATTAGATGTGCGAGATTACTGATTTTGCTTTTTCTAAGGCTTTCTATTTAGGCTGCATATTTTAATAAACAAAGGATGTCATACTTTTAATTCTTATGGTTCCACACATTCAAAACTCTTTTACTTTACTTGGTGAAACTGTTTTTTAAAAAACACTTGGAATAATAATTAATCTTCTCATGGTATACATTCAATACAAGCATGTCAGACTGTGATACATTCGTCTCACTGCTCTCTTTATAGTCTCCTTGGAAAAAAATGAATGTATTTTCTCACTCTTAATACTACATATAGATTGTAAAATATGCAATCCTTTAATTTAAAATAAATGTTTTTATAAATAAAATTTATTTAGACTACAGTATTTATTTTCATATTTATTTTATATTGATTTTTGAAATTGTAATACATTATACTTCCCATTATTAAGAAAACCTGCTCAATAAATAGACAAGTATATATAATTAATTATAAAGTTCACACATATCACACTCAATGAATACCAAATATAGCATAATTAAACTATTAAATGTAATTTTTTTAAAGCATATGGTTGCTTCTTACATGGCTATGTCAGAAATATCACATATTCTTTTAGTAAATAATGAGAATGTAGTTAAGTTAAACAGAAAAGTGAATAAAGATGCTATCAAATAATAATAATGTTTATTTGTAGGTCATAAGTAGAAATGAGCCTCACATTTTAAAACTACATTTTGCAAGTGATACTAGTTTTAGAAGTCTGATTCCAGATTCTTCACAATCCAATTTTAGATTCAGTGAGCATATTCTATATTGTGTGTTTTGGTAACTACTGTGAAATCTGTGTCTAGTTTCCCTTGCCCAGAGTTCAGAAACATTTCTCATATTTTAAAATATTTATTTATAGTAGAAAAATCAATAATTAAAAGATGAAATTTAAAAAGCAGAAACATTAAACAGAATTTTCTACTCAGTGGGCGCAAAGCAGACCCTCAGAGAAGGGAAAATAGTATTATGTGGCCATAATATCCTGTCTCCTTCTAATGAAGAAACTGAGATCCATTCTGCACTCAGATACCACTTCTCAAATGTTTGAGGATACATTTTCCTGTTGTCACAAGAAATCAAGGCACAGAATGGGATAAAGGAGGGAAAAAAGCAGCTACAGAGAGACAGTGTTATTATCCAGAGCTTCAGTGCAAGGGTTCAAAACCCGGTTCTACTCCATGACCGATGCAATTTGCTGAATAGGCATAATAACCAACCCACCTAGAGCACTTATAGTGGGCCAGGTGTTGTTCCATGCATTATGCCATTTTCACTTAAGCTTCTCAAAATATTATTTTACAGATTAATAAATCAAAGTTACTTTGCTTCTCTCTGTTCACTTTAAGATCTTATTTCAAGTCATCATCTCCAGTGCCCATACCCTAAACCACAAATCTACATCCCTTTAAGTTAGAGTTTACAACCATACAAAATGAGGCCATGAATGAGTATAACTGTATGCTCTGCTTACTGTCACAATGAATTTAATTATGGCTAAATGGATGTTGAAAACCTCTCATATAATAAGTTTGAGGTAAGTATAGACAATTGCAAAGCTGGAAGCAGAGTAGGGACAATGCCTGGAATCATAAAATGGAGTTTTAGAGATTATCTTGTTCCATTAAATTTAGATTTGCAAATTGGATAAATCAAATCTAATCTCGAAAGGGAATGGACTTCTCAAAGCCACTGACTGCTAATCAAATAAACTAATTTTGAAATATCAACTTTGTTTGATATTGCCTAGACTGTTGACTTTTGAGAAAGACTTAACGAATATTTCACATGCAACAAAGGATTTAAAAAACAGTTACTCAAATTGGCAAATTCAGGAATCTAAAAGTTTTTGATTGACATTGGCATGATAGAATAATAAATTCCAGCACACAATTTATTTGATTGATGGCCTGGTAGTGTCCCAGTAATGTTAAACCCATAGCTTTTCCACTCATATACAATATTGGGTGTCATATAAATGTCAGATACCACAGGCTTTGATACTAGCGGCCAGCTTGGTGAATTGAACAGGGCAGTGGCCTGAGAAACCATAGGCATATCCTCTCAACACAGTTTGCATAACTCTGAGCAGATCACTCATCTTTGTTGAACCTCTGTATTAAGAGCATAAGATATTTTATTTAAAGAAATGTCATGAACACTTTGATATGCCAGGAACTATTCAAGATAGCCTTGATTCATGTCCTGAATGTGTGTAGATAAATTTATAATTTAATGAACTGAGGAGCTGACACTTTATTTTGGTGAGTGTGTATCATGGTTGGTGGTTGAGGAAGGAAGGAGCAATAATGAATCAGATGCAAATGAACTGGCTATATGTCTAAAAAGAGTGATTATATGTGACATGTTTTATTTTTAAGTCTATAGAAGATGTTTGGTCATCTAAGAGCCAGGAGCTAGTACTGAATGATCCTCAGCTAGAAAGCTGAACTGGATAACCTTAAATTAAAATATTTGCATCAGTGTTTCAGTGTTATCAGCTCAGAGAACTCTTGTGTTTCCTCAACACTTTCATACATAACTTTTTCTCTGTATGTCATACTGCTGCTATTCATTTTTAGCTTTCTTTGCAAAATATCCGTAGAGGGCAACTAAATCTAGACAGTGATTTTAAAACAAAATAAAACATTGTATTAGTCACAGAGACAATATATCTTTCAGAAGTTTTATTAATGTCTGCCTTTCAGGAGCTGCTTTGAAAAATGACATGAGAATATCATAAAGTAAAATGCTTATAAGATACAGATATAGTAAATATAATTTCCTTGAACTTGATTAAAATTATTGCTAGTTAAGCAAACTGTATTTCATCCATTGCTTTCTACTCTTTGTCACTTTTTAGCAAGAATTTTGGAGATAATTCATAGGGAGGAAAACAAAGAAGCAAAGACCTTGTAAGGAAAATCCAAATAGAATAAAATTGCAAGTAAAAAGAAAACTGTGTGCTTAAAAAAGGTTTTCATGCTTTAAAAAAATACGTATATGCCTCCAAGTTTGGGTAATTAGAAAATTGTCTGTTATAAATAATTTTCTTTTAGACATTTTCTAAATTATTACCCTATCATTTAACAGTTTTTCCCCCCGGGCTACCACCACACTTGTGTTATTGTTCTATTGAATAGGGGGATCAAGCTGTTACTTGAGTTGTGGCACCATAACAGTCTTTAATAAACAGAAGCATGTCCTAGGTGAACATAAACATTGTTGTCATTTATGGAAATATCAGTTTCAAGTAAAATGAGCAGCTTTGGTTGTCAACAAACTAAAACAAATCAGCTAAATTTTAAAGATATAATATTTAATATAGCTAGATTACTGAACTAGTGTCTCAGGTGTGTTTGTCTACTAATAATAAAACATTCACATGCCTTGAATAATTTACTATTAAATCTTTCATCTGTTAAACCAACCATAAAATTGCTCCTTTACTTACTATCAGGTGACAACATTGGTTTATAATGACATATGAGTTCAACTGAGGAGGTAAATACTCCTAGAAATATACTTTGGTCTACATGAGCAAAATAAAACTTTGAATTAAAAGTACTATGAAAAATATTTTATTTTTGCCATATGTACTTTTCACTGTGTACTCTTATTTAGCTAGTAAAAATGTTTCACATATAACTATTTCAAAGTTTTGTTGGAAAATAATTCTGTTGAAAAAGGACAGATGAGAATACATACCTACTTATATAAATTTCAGACTTATTCTTACCTTTCCATTTTTGGTAAAATTTATAAAAAATACCTTATGCAATGTTGGCAGATAGCTCAGATGCAAGGCTGATTTCATGAGCATGCAGCATGCACAGTCAGAGAGGGGTCTGGACTCAGAAGGACCCTGCTCTTGGTTTAATCCTCCATTGTCACCATATTGAAATTCTCAATATTTGAACAAGGGCCCCTCATTCTTATTTTGCACAGGACCTTGAAAATTCTGTAGCCTGTCCTTCTCAGATGCTCACCATATCTGTGATTACAATATTGCTTGTACTGGTAAAAGAAATATAATCAATTTAGACATGTAAATAAACCATCTATTAGGTAGCTTGGCAGCCCTTTCACTGGGACAACTGCTCACTGAAGACTGGGCTCTAAAAATTACATTGCTGCTTTGAGACTCTCACCAAAGCTGATTGGTATCATCTTTCCCAGACTTGACCATTTCAGCTCTTCATGGGATATCCCAGGAACCATTTAATTAATTCCTTTTTGGCTTAGGGGAGCCTGTACAGATTTCAGTTGAATTGAAACAAATAAGAATTAAGTTATACACACATCATAAATAGAAATTTCATTAAAATAAATAATAGAAACTCAACTAAATATAATATAATATTAAGAATAATGAGATGGAACTATAAATATGTCCAGAAAATTATACAAAGTATGAGAAAGACGCATAACAATATAGGGGGCAGTGTCTCCTTTATGTTGTTTTGTTTTAGAAATACATTCAAATATAAACAGATTTTGAAGAGATCAAAGTGTTAACAGAGATGGTTATAGGAGGTAGCTTTACATATAGTATATGAGATATATGTAAAGCTTTGCATTCAGATTCAGATATGTAAAGCTTTACATACATCATATATATATATGGCCTTATATATAAGGGTTGGCTATAATTTATATTTCTATAGTATAAATAAATATATAAAATTTTGCTTTATTTAAAAAATTTTACCAAAAATGTTTCCTTTGTAGCTAGAGGAAACTTAAGATTGGTCTTTCTAACAAAACAAATGTCTCATGTGACTTCCTTTGTTGAATATATTCTTCCACATTTTCAAAAATATTTGGTCATTCCCTAAATAAACACTTTAAATTATTGTGAGTTTGAAACTGTAACTAGTAGAGTTAAAACGCGAACTATCGCAATCATCTATATTCTCCCTAGATCATGTTAGTTACTCAACTATTTCAAATTTATGAAAATGAATTCATGTTTGACATTGTGCATATACAGACTCTTTAAGCTTTAAATATAGCTTACAGCCAAAAAAAAATCAGTTAAGGAATCTCATACAGTGATTAGATGTAAAAATGCAGCCCTTATCCTCAAAAAATCACAGTTCAGTGAACCAGAGACATAGTGATAGGACAACATATATTTTAAAAGAGATGAGCAACCTATTGGGAAATATTATAACATGTTAAATGTCAGAGCCAACTCCCTGTTTTGTTCTCTTCCTGGCCATAAATGAGAATTTCTTCTGAGTATCATAAAAGTGATTAGCTAACTGTGAAGCAAGAAAAAGAAAGAATTCTGTTAGGATATATTTGGAGAAATTAATCTGTTAATCTCAAAATGGTCCAAATATAATGATGACCTAACAAAGAAGATCAATGAATAGTGCCATACTAGATGATCTTATAGTGTAAAATGAATTATATATACCTTAAATATAAGGTATTGGTAATTAAATATAAGGTATTGGTAAATCAAATAAGCTAGTGGTAAATTTAACTGACCATATCAGTATGCCATTTTTGTAATTATATTAATATTTTGATAAGTTTGTCCATGAAACAGGCAACTGCTAAAAGTTTTGGAGTATTCTTATTGTTTTCAGGTCCTCTTTGCAATATGCTTCTCCTAAATCCCATACTATAATTGAAAATTATCATTTATCTATATTCTCCAAACTCAAGTTTATAAGATTTGTTGTTAATGGAGAGTAAATGCTTCTGACTCATGCTCCAGTTAAACATACTCAGAAATAATTTGATATTGAGTTGTTTCAAAAAGATATCATTTTACCAGATGCCCTCCATAATCTCCTTGTTTTGTGACTTCCTTTATGATAACTTCATGAAATTGAAGAATCATTAACAGAAACTTTTGATAATAAGGTCATCATCACCCAAATCTTGTCTAAACAGTTTGCATGGAAAATTACATTAAAATTATGATGCTCATGTTCAAAAATATAAGAAATATCAAATGACAAGAAAATTATTTTGCTATTATAACTAATAATAATAAAGGCTGAGCCCTGACAAAGTTTTTCAAATTTGAACTTTCAGATTTGAATTCCAAAAACTTCATTTTTTACTTCTTATATCAAATCTTATATATTTGAGTAAATTGGTAATTCTATAAGGGTTTTACTTACACACACACACACACACACTACAAATTAGGAAAAATATAAAATGATGTAATTGTAAAAATGTTTATTTATGCAATTAAACTGATTCTTATTTCCAAATCTAAAGACTTTTTCAAATATGATAAGCCTTGTTATGATGAATTCTTTCCCCCCCAAATTCATATATTAAAGTTACAGTACCTCAGAATGTGGCTGTATTTGGATATAGAGCTTTTAAAGGTAATTTTAAGGTAAAATGAGGTCATATGGGTGAGCTCTAATCCAATATGAATGGTGTCCTTATTAAAAAAAAAAAGATAAGGACACAGACATACACAAGAAGACAGCCATATACAAGCCAAGAAGAGAGGCCCTTAGAAGAAATCAACCCTGCCAACACCTTGATCTTAGAAGTCTAGCTTCCAGAATTGTGGAAAAGCAAAGCAAATTTCTGTTGTTGAAGAGACCCACTCTCTGGTATGTTTTTATGGTGGCCCTAGCAAATGAATATAAGCCTTAACATGGACTATTGAAAAATGCAATATTTTGAACTTATATTTTGATACCATTTGCATTCAGAAGCATAAGTAGATTCTCAAGACAAGCTAAATAATTTAATTAATTCAAGTGATTACTTCAGAGAGGGATTTTGAAGGCCAGCTACCAAGTTCTCAATACTAAAAATTGAATGTGAAGCCTTAAGCATTTTAAAGTTTTCAAATAAGTAGGGTGACAAATACCCAGGATATAGTGGCTATTAAATCTAACACAAACATATTTATTGGCTTTTTAGAAAACTGATGAATGAATTAATTATTCAAAACTTTGACCAGAAACCAAAAGGGCACAAATGTGCAGTGACCCGAACTTGGAGCTGATGGATGCTGTTGTAGAATTGAAATGAAGGATAATCATAATCGGTCAGTTAGATATTCTGTAAAATAATACATCTCACAATTGGTATTGTGAAAAATAAATGAAAACATATGGAGAAGTATATGACACAGTTCCTGAAGTGGAGTTGATACTCATTAAAAGAATAAAGAAAGTGAATAAAAACAAATCAAATGGTTTGGAACTGAAGGGAAAATGTTTGACTTTAAACAAACCTAATGATAGAGGCCACTCAGGAGGAACTCCTTTAGACTTCAAATTTCTTCCAAGTTAAATGAACAATCTGAGTGTGTATTGAAGAATTAACAGCTGAGCATATAATTTGTGTCCTGAGATGATCTCACACATCAATAATATTTAGCTGGGTTCATCTGCATTGTGCAGGAGTGGCATATGAGAAATAAAGAAAGACTAGAATTCAGTTCAGTCTTTGACAGGATAAAGTCATTCTTTTAAAGATCAATGATGGCATCCAGACTGCATCTTACATAGGAAAGAGAATGGGGCTCAAGGTTATGCTAGCTTTATTCCATTTTTCTATTTCTACATGGAAAAAAATTGCTCAGGTTTTCCTTCCTTTGTATTAAAATAACATCATTTGTCTCAAAGTTAATTCTGTAAATTTAGACAATGTAATAAAAAGCTATGAAATTTTCAGCTTTCAAGATGAGGGAATACATTATACAATGTTGAAAACAGTGATTAGTACACATGAATGATGGTAGTTGACTTGTGATTTTCACAAATGGCTTTTGGCCTATATAAGGCTTGGAGAGCCATGGGTTTGAAAACTACAAATGTTAGATACATATATTTTTAGAAAACTATACTACAGGACTACAGTAACCAAAACAGCATAGTATTGGTACAAAAACAGACACATAGACCAATGAAACAGATAGAGAGATCTGAAAAAAGGCTGCACACTTACAACTATCTAATCTTTGACAAAGTCAACAAAAAGAAGCAATGGGAAAAGGACTCCTTGTTCAATAAATGGTACTGGGATAACTGGCTAGCCATATGCAGAAGATAGAAAATAGACCCCTTCATTATACCATATACAAAAATTAACACAAGACAGATTAAAGACGTAAATGTGAAATCCAAAACTATAAAATCCTGGGAGACAAACTAGGCAATACCATTTGGGACATAGGAATGGGCAAATATTTCATGACAAAGAGGCCAAAAGCAAGTGCAACAAAAGCAAACTTGACAAATGGGATCTAATTAAACTAAACAGCTCTGCACCGCAAAAGGAACTATCAACAAAGTAAACAGACAACTTACAGAATGAGAGAAAATTTTTGCAAAATATGTATCTGACAAAGATACATATGTATCAGCATTTATAAGGAACTTAAATAAATTTACAAGAAAAAAAACCATTAAAAAGTGGGCAACAGACATGAACAGATACATTTCAAAAGAAGACTTATGTGTGACCAACAAGCATGTGAGAAAAAGCTTAACATTACTGATCATTAGAG
This sequence comes from Pongo pygmaeus, assembly GCF_028885625.2. Classification (NCBI taxonomy): domain Eukaryota; kingdom Metazoa; phylum Chordata; class Mammalia; order Primates; family Hominidae; genus Pongo; species Pongo pygmaeus. The sequence continues at coordinate 94,910,004 of NC_072379.2, read as the reverse complement.
AAATGCAAATCAAGAACACAATGAGACACCATTTCACACCAGTCAGAATGGCTACTATTAAAAAGCCAAAAAATAACAGGTGCTGGCAATATATCAGAGAAAACGGAATGCTTATACACTGTCGATGGGAGTTTAACCGTTATAGAAAACAGTGTCGCAATTCCTCAAAGACCTAAAAATGGAAATACAATTCAACCCAGCAATCCCATTACTGGGTATATACCCAAAGGAATATAAATTGTTCTATTGTAAAGACACATGCATGCTCATGTTTATTGCAGCACTATTCACAATAGGAAAGACATGGGATCAACGGAAATGCCCATCAATGGGAGATTGGATAAAGAAAATGTGGGATATATACACCATGGAATACTATGCAGCCATAAAAAAAGTGAAATCATATCCTTTGCAGTAACATGGATGGAGCTGGAAGCCATTATCCTTAGCAAATTAACATGGGAACAGAAAAATTCTGCATGTTCCCACTTATAAGCAGGAGTTAAATGATGAGAACACATGGACACAAAAGGGGATACAATAGATACTGAGGTCTACAAAAGGTTGGAAGTTGGGAGGAGGGAGAGGATCAGAAAAAATAACTAATGGATACTAGGCTCAATACATGGGTGATTAAATAATATGTACAACAAACCTGTGTGACACAAGTTTACCTATATCATAAACCTGCAAATGTACCCAGAACTTAAAATAAAATTTAAAAAAAGTAAACTTTGAAGAAAAAATAAAGCCAATCAGAGCCATTAAAAAATACTGAAATCTTGAAGGCATAATTTTTTTTATTTGTGAGAATGAGTGTCAATTTCTTAGTTCCAAATTTTGGATGGTTGTAGACTTTGTGTATTAATACTGAAAGGTTCAGAAAAAATGCTACTGAAATACTTTATTATTATTTCAATGGAAGAAGGAGGGGCAAGGCTTGAGTCATCTCAGTTCTGAACATTTTCCTGAGAGACAGGGAATACTTCTTGATGATGACCATCTGTGGGTAGTTACAGGAACTTATGATAGATCTTTCCAAGTCTTGACATTTTTATTGCAATGAATTCATTTGTTGGATCTCCATTGGTGAGTACTCCAATAACTTCCTTTGGCTGAACTAGAAAAAGGGTAAGTAAATTCACGTAATTTAAGGTTTTTATGGGCTTTGGAAAGATAGGAAGGCTTTTTTTTTCTCCTTTTGAGAGAAAACTGAGTCTCAGAGAGTCTAGGTGGTTTAGATAAGATCACTGAATTAGTTAATGTCCGAAACAAAACTAGTCAAATATAAAAGGTTAATGTATTTTCTAGTATGATATAGTAGGCATTTATGGTTTTACCTATCCCAACTTTTGTGAAGTTACGCTTTTCCTTAACACCTTCTTTCACATTTTTACAGTGGGAACAACTGTGTGAATGGAGCAAAACTCTACTCCTCCTGGCTACAGTTGATTGTCCAGGGCCATATAGCTGACCTAAGTCCTGGACATACTTCCTCCACCAATAATTTGGAATTGAGACCAAAACTATCTAGTTTTAATGTTTGCTGGTCTCTTGAATGAAGAAGATGAAAATCTGAGAACTCTGGACAGCTTCAATCTGCCATGTTGGCAGGTAGTCAAAAAAGCTGCAATTGTACCAAGAGAAGAAATAAGCCACATTATAGAAAGGAGCATAGGCAAGACTGGGTTATGCTGACATTCAGATTCCTGGTTCCAGTTCCCTCCTAAAGTCTGACTACATCCCTGCCCTCAGGTTCACTTGAATATAATCCCCTGTGTATTCTTGAAGTATATTTCTCTTTTCTGCCTAAACCGGTTTACTTATAGTAAAAAAGAACAAGTGAATACATACTTTATGTGCCCTTGCAATGATCAGAATGACACATTTAGACTCTATTAAATGATAAAAAATAAAAAAAGAAAAAGAAAAATCCACATAGAAATATATGAAACTGCACACACTTATGCCATACATCTTTCAACAAAACAATCAATTCAAACATTAATTTGATTAATTTCTTGTGGTTTACTTTTTATGCACCTACTACTGATTCTAGTGGTAGTATAAAATACACCACCAATTCATGGCAGAGGCCATATTAGTGTGCCAACATGGTCTCTGAGTTATTGGCTATGCCTCTGTGGATATTGTACTTATGAAGACATTCATATTTTATGTATGAACATGCTTTTCTTAAAAAATTTACACCATTTGCCAACTAGATGCTAGTGATTTCCTCTATGACTCTGTCCTTTCAAATATGCATGAGTCTTTGAATCATCTGTCCAGCAATGATCATATTTCTACTCTCATCTATTATGTCTAACAATTGTAATACTCCAGAGACATGCACATTTTTTTTGTTTCAGTATTTTTGTGGAGTTTTACTCAAATCTCAGTGCTAACCTCTTTGACAGCTAAGAAATTGTATTTTATTCTTTTCCCATGGTTGAAAATCAAATCACCCCAAATTATTTAAATGGGTATTTTAACCTTCACAGATTTCTCCATTAAGGTCTATCAAGATTTTTCATTGTCCTTGGTCAAGAACTTTCATATAATAAATTCTTTTTAATGCATTCTTCCTTTTACATAAAATTGAAGCCTCCACAACAACCTGCAGCTGTTCACCAAATCAACATTCTTTATAGTTCTTCATAAAGCCGGGCTTGTCAGTTGTATAGCTCGCTACAATCCTTGGTCAGACTATGTCACGTGGTAACTAAGTTAGAGAATTTTAACTTAATGAAGGTAAAATGATTTCAACTTTGTGGATGAGATTCTCTGTAATTATATGAGCTAAGCAAATTTCAACTATAGTTAGTCCCCATTTGCTTCCCACAGGTGTGTGGTAACAAATATATACACGTTAGGATTCTACTGAGGCATAGGAAGCAAAGGTCTAAAAACTGTTAATCCAGTCACATTTCTCTAATAGCCTTAAACTAGCAACCAAGTTGTTGGAGTTAAACGAGCAAGAAGTCCGAAGTATCACTTCCATGAAATACCTGTTTTTGGCTATTATTTGGTGGCCTATTATGTTATAAAATAAATCAACACTGGACCAAAGAAGGTAAGTTTTATAAATATTCAGAAAAATAGAAAGAGAAAAACAATATTTCTTATTCACTGGTGCTGCCACAACATAAAAGAGAGAAAAATAAGAGAAAATGGAAGGATTGGTAAAAGAAGATGTGGGACTTTGGAGTTGCACTGCTCAGAACTCCCTTCAAGAGAGCCTGCTGTAAGGAACTTGTCTGGCTGACAGCCTCCGTTGGTACATCTCCACCTTCAGCAGAGTACTCAAGTCCACACTGCTGAGGCCACACTGCCACTGGGTAGCTCCTGGCCATTGGCTGTGCAAAGCAGCAATAGTAGAGCTGGCTCATTTCTGCTTGTACCTAGGACTCCTCTATAGGGCAACCGTTGCTCAAAACCTCACCAAGACTTTCTCAGAACTGCATTGCAATATGAAGTTCTTCCTATTCAACAGCCTTCTCTTTTCTTTTTTTTTTTTTTGTTTGTTTCTCCTAGTGTCTAGTATCAGGCATTATGCACACATCTATCTGAAGGCTATCTACACCTTCCTTTACTCCCGCTCCTCTTTATCCTTTACAAGCCTTTCCCTCCATAAATGGGATTTGTATAACAAGTCCCAACTTAGTATCAACTTCTCAGAGGCCCCAAGCTGACCCAGAAACTAAGGTCAAATAAATATATTTTCCTTTATGAAATATAATTTTTACACCTTATTTTGGCTTTTTGTCACTTAAAGGTGAGAAAAATCTATAATTTGAAAAATGTTTGACATCAATGGCAAAATAAATTAAAAAACAAAAAATGTTTTTGTGTCCCTTTCCTTTACCCTTCCTCCCTACCTTTTTCTTTTCCTCCCTCCTTCCTTGTCTGTTTTCCTCCCTCCCTCCCTTTTAAAATTTTTTTTAAATATGAAAACTGAAATTTGGCAAGGCATTTTATTTAAAAATTCTGTCCTGTCTATTGTAGATCTGAAAGCTTGTAAACAATTTTTTGTGGTGTTCTTTGTAGTGCCACTCATAGTGATAATTGTGGTAGTCTTTGATAGCTATTCTTGGTGTTCATACGTGGATGCACACAGATTTAAGAAGAAAGACTGCTATTACCAATGTAATTTAATCAAACTCATTATTGGACAATGACTAGCTTGCATACATTACTAAAGACGTCTTTAGAAAGATTTCAATGGTGAATTTTTTGGGATAATAGTATAAGGAAACAAAAAACTATTCAATTTAATATGTTATGATTATGTTAATATGATAATATATTAAGAATATGCTATACACATATTCTTCATATAGGTAGATCAAATTTGGGGTGGCATATGCCAGCTAAAGTGCTTTGTTAAAACTCTCTCTTTTACTTTCACATCTATTCCTTTATCCTTTCATTAATGCTTAGAGACAACATATACTATTCATTATTAGAATGCTCACAATAAACTTTAACAATATTTGAATTATGACACATAGGTAAAGAAAGTTTCATTCTCTACTATCTGACTCTTATGATTAGTTTATGGACTATAACCAGATCACCACAAAGACAAAATAAAGAATTACATGTAAGAACAAATATATGGAATAAAAAGCATAATATTTGTTAGTGTAATTGTAGTTGTATTCTCACAGAAAGAAAGCATTAGTTAAGGTACAGAAATAATAAAAAAGAAGAACAGTTGGTATAATTTTGAGATTGCTTTTAGTTTTGATTTTGCCTTGTTTTGCTTTAATACAAAAAGGTATTAAATGCTAATAAGCAGCATCTTATTTTGTTCATTTTAATTTTAATATCAAGATCACTGTATTCCTATCATATTTTCATTCTGATCTCTCACTATTTTCCAACAGTGATTCAAGTGTGACTGATCCATTTGCCATTCCCTAAAATCACTTTTTCTTTCCTATCTCTATACTTTGTTTACAGCTCATTTTCACCGACAGACCTGTAACACCTATTGAAATCCACCCATTTACCTTTCATGTCCAGAGCTACCCAAGCTGCTTCTGATCCACACAGATAAAATATATCACCCTTCACAGCTAATATTAACTCTTTTGTTCAGGAAATGTGTGCCCTCCTAAATTTAAAACTCTTTGGACATAACTGTAATTTCCTTTAATAACCACTATCTCTTTTCTAATGACTGCTTCTTATCTATCATGTCCTTCCAGTTTTTGAACTTATTTTGTTCATATTTGGTAGTACCAACTTGAGCAAATCTTTAGAAAAGACCCAAACATTGCACAGTACCAGCATCCATAGACATCTAAATATGTATTTATTGTTCCCTCATATTTAAATGAGAATTTGCCTGAATAATGAACTCTGAGTTCTTCATTTACCTTTCTTTTGAGATTTTGAAAACATACTTCATTTTCTTCCTGTATCTATTATTAAAGATAAGATGTCTGAAGTCCACCTGTTTTTGGAACTTCTTTATAGATAAGTTGTAGAAGATTTTGTTTTAGGGGTTGCAATACTTTTCCAGGGTCTGTATAAGTGCTGGTCTTTTCTTAGTTATTTTGCTCAATCCAAAGACTTCCTTTCCGTCTGAAGAAGGATGTTTTTCTTCAAGTCAAGGAGACTTTCTTTTCTTATTTGTTTGATTTTCTGCTCTCTTATCTTTTTATCTGTTTCCACCGATATCTCTTTTTAGGAAGATATGGCAAGTTCTTTCATTTCCTAAAATTTTTAGAGCATCATCTTGACTCATCTTTGGGTTATTCATTTGGCCTATCGTTATTTAAATCTAATATCCAGCCCTTTCATTGATTAAAAAAAACTTTTCGATCTATTTTGAATAGTTCTCAAACTTTTTGTTGTTTTCTGATTGCTTCTTTTTATAGAAGCTTGATTTTGTTTTCAGATGCAGCATCCTCTATAATCCTTCTGAGGACATCCATCAGAATTTTTTTTTCTTTTGTTCCCTAAATTATCTGTTCTCTTCCTTGTCATTTGTTCTGATTAAGCCTTCTATTTCATGCTGTTAATTTTCCTAAATTGTGCTGATCTTTGGTTTCCTAGACATACATTTAGGTGGCCAGCAAAGATTTTCTCAGCAGTTGTGTCATCTGTCTCTCACAAAAGCATCCTTCTCAGTGGGAGGGCTGATAAAGCTGAATTATTTTTTATCTCCAGAGCTTCATCTTTCTGCATCAAAAATCCTGTCAAACTTTTCCTGGGCACTTTCTAGAATGGGTCTAACTAGTCCCTATATGACCCAGTCTCTAAGTGCACATATTTTCTCTCTTTTCAAAACTGTATGCAAAAAGCTCTTAACTACTTGATTAAATTCCCACTGTGTTTTTTCTTTCCTTTTTGTTCTCATAAGAATATAAACACAATAATTTTCCCCTTCCTAATTTTCTCTTTCTTTCCAAGGCCTTGCTGACCTTACTTATTTCATTGAATTCATTGCCTTTCTACATTATATTTCAACTAAGTAACCCGTTTTCGTCTCCTTTTGAAGAAGTGAATTTCATCTGGCACTTCTAGTCAATTCTGATCACTCTACAATCTTTGTAACTTGCTCTCCTGTCTTTCTGTTGCTCGCCATGCGGATGACTCAAATATCTGTCAGTGGTCAAACATCTGGGAGGAGATCTGGGAGGTATGGTTAAATGGTGTCTTTTGTCTAAACCCATTTACCTGAAATGGGAGACTCACTGAACAGTGTACCTGCTGGGCTATTTCTTTGACTAGAGAAGAATATATTCTCATTGATTTTCTCTTCCTCAAACCTTTTCTCCATGTCTTCATTCACCACTTCTCTTTTTCAAGGCTGCGTCCATTACCATCCCCTTCTCTTTGAAATCTTTGGATCTCCAAATGGGAATTGCCTACCTTTTTCTGCTGCTGTATAAAGGGAGACAGCAGAAATATGTAGGAGAGGAGAAAGCAAATCAGGGTAAGCAGGAGGGACATTGTGACTTTAGATAAGAGAGAAAATATTTTGCAAATATTAAATCTTTGATTTTGTTTTGCCCTCAAAACATATTCTTTTGCAGCCTTCTGAATTCAAGTCCTAATCCCATAGTGTATTACGCAGGAAGAAATAGAAAGGTAAATCTTAGAAGAAAGAAGCCACTTGTCAGGATTGAGTCCTGAGGCTGAATTTCTTCACATCTTTAGCATGACAATGATTATCAGTGCTAGAAACACTTATAAATAAATAAGTTTCTAAATTACTTTAGATGCTAGCATATTGATATTTGAGATCTCTCTTACTCTAAGCACAGCAGAGATCTCAGGAGATTCAAATAATTCCAACGTTAATTCAATGACCTTCTTAATCTCTCTTTTATTGCATGGTTACATAAACTCCTACTCCATGTACATTGATACCGTCTAGAGAGGAGCATGAGAGCGCCATACCTGGAACACATTTGAGCACATCCCTGAGACATCCAAGCAGAGGAAGAATTACCTGAAAAGACTATTTAATTTATGATATGCGCAATTACTTATTTATACATTTAATTATCTATATTTATTATTGATAAATATTATTTTATATGTATTATTTTTATTTACTGAGATTTACTATGTGCTCAGTAAATATATTAGAAATAGAGTGACAAAACAGAATAATGAATCCCCATTCTTATGGAGCTATTATTCTACAAAAATTATTGGATCACAATAAGTTCACCAACATTGGACCAAACATTTATTTTCTGAAAACTGTGACTTTTTTGGTTTTTTAGTGTAAAGTCTTTGGTAGTTCCCTGGCCCTTTTAGCACCTTTGTATCTTCATAGAGCACAGGAGCAATTTAGAGTCCTTTATATGTGAGGCAACACAAAGGATCATATTGTCAAATCCAAGTGACACACAAGTCAGATATATTATCCAGTGTCTAACTTTCCTAAACAATGTCAAAAATACAAGTAAGTAACAAGATGAAAAAGGAAAATGTCTGGATACACCAGGTCCCAGGTTCTAGGTGCTTCCTTCACAGATCAATCATGCTCTATGACCAAGAAAAATACATGAGATCTTTAATAAAGTGCACAAGGCTGCCTCACACAACAGGGAACATCTCAGTTATTTAATATCCTCATTTATACTTATATATTTGCATAGCGCACATGATACAGTCTGGAGTCATGCTTCATGAATCCGTAGATTCTATAATTGTTTACCATAAGCAACCCTAAACCAGGAATATCCTGTTAAAAGAATTCCATAGGTAAAATTCTCTTCCTGATAAATATTGGTTTATTTTCCAGGAGGTTTGTTATTAGTACTTTTACCAGAAGATTAGCCCAGATTGCCTGCTTTTTTCTTCCCCAGGAATATCCTGGCCTCCCTTCCTATAGGATTAACAGGGATTACAGGACAGTTGTTTAACTCCATCTTTTCCAAAATGGAACAAGTTCTGAAGAACCAAGACCGCAGTCTTAGGCTCATCTATTTATCTGCTTTTCTCTGCCATGTTCATGTACCTACTAATAGGGCATTTGATATGGCAGAACTGAAGGGGGAATATTTCCTAAGGGCCTGCAGCTTTCTGACACTGTCCTCCCCTGGTTAAATTTGGAAGCTTTTATGGCACCCATCCTGAGCTGCGGACCAGGTGGGAGCATGAGGGAGGATGAGAACTCTGCCTCTGATATCCTTGCTCCTTCTCACTCTCCCTTTTAATTACCAATAATCTACCAGAACATGAAGAACTGGATTTTTCTCTCTTTCTCCTCATCCTTTATAAAAAAAATTGATGTTCTAGTATGCTCTTAATATCTTAAAAGTAGAGCCAAAGGGACTTAGAATTTTTTAAAATTTCATGACAAAGTACAGTTTTCAAAACTTCTTCAAAGGAATCAAGAAAGCTAGTCCTGTAATTGAAAGTTAACATGAGGTCCCTTTGTTTTAAGCAAAAGCATGTATTTTCCATGTATACCAGAAAGTCTAGAAATCAATGACTTTTGAATCTGATTTAGTAGCTCAGGAATGTCAGGGCCAGAGTTTCTGATCTTTAGCCTTGTCCTCCTTTCTTTCTCCTCATCGTCTGTTGAATGATGCTTCATCTCCAGACAGCACATCGGTGCTCAAAGCAGAAAGAAGGATACAAAGAGAAGTGACAGTCTCATTTTTCCACTAATTACAAAGAGAAACCCTCTCAGGACTTGCAAAAGATTGCTCTTTCTATCTCACAGACCTGAAATATATTATATGGTATTCCCTAGCACTAGAGAGGCTAGACAAATGAATATATTTCATGGGATAAGAAATAATGTTGCTCTAAATAAAATTATATTTTGGTTAGTAAAAAAAGAAGGGAGGAATTTAAGATTTGGCTTATAATAAATTTTGTCAGTCACAGACATATATACTTGTTTCTACTGTATCACAGGTGCACACATATACTCACCCACTTACATAGTCTCTTATCATCATTGAGTTAACATCCTTTTCATTTAGGTAACCTAGACTTATTTAAGTATCATTATACTATTTTTATGGAAGATAGGTATGTCTCATAAATATTTCTTGCAGTTTGAATTCTCCAAGAAGCAGACTTTGAGAAAGAATTTTGCACGCACAGTGTTTATTAGAAATCTCTGGGATCAACATCTGTAAAGGAGAAGGGAAAGAAAGTATTGGGTAGCTACATCCTAAACTGAGCCCACAGGAAAAATTTGGAAGAAGAATGGTCCTCCATAGCGGTCTTGAGTTCAAAAGAAATAATTAGTCCTTTGTAGCCCCATGTCCATCAGTCATTGAATGTGAGCCGCGTAGCCTTGGACCTGGAGGCTGGGTTAACACAATTTCTGAGGGGCTGGCTATGAAATGGTGGCAGCAGACATGCTCGCAACAGTAAGGACAAGAAGATGTTCATTGTTTCACTGAAGGAAAATCTGAATGGTGCATCACTAGTTAACAAGGTAATTATTTACCACAAATAAAATGGTACAATTGTATTATCTTGATCTTTATTGCTTGACATATTTTATCATACACTGCTACTTTATTCAAGTCAGAGATCCATAGCCTTAAACCTGATATTGAATTCTGGAGGGAAAATGCAATTACATGCAATAGCAATTACATGGCTAAGAGCTAAGTAGCTAATTATAGTTGAGGTTTATCCTTTTAAAGAAACTGTGGATAGAACTTCTGCTTATACAGCACTGTGAAACATCTATTATCATCTATTCTATAGATGAAGAAACCGGTTAGGTTACTTGCCCAAATAACATTTTTATTTATGGAAAATATTCGTCTTTAGAATTAGCATATTTATTGCAATTTGGGAGACAAATTAGACCTAGAAACACTGTTAAATAAAGTAATATATGTGAAAAAGCTTTATTAACTGCCAAGTTCTATACAGACATCTATTAATTTTATTATTCCAGAGTAGTTGAATGGTGACATTTTAGTGACTATTTAATCTACCTTATTATTTTTATGTATGAGGAAAGCCATTCAAAACAGTCTCAGAATCTTCGAATTTTTAAAATTTATGATTATGTAGTCATTGTGTTAATAGCTAACTCTGAGGTTCAACTCTTTAGATTCTAAGCTGTGCTTTTTCTTTTATCCATATCTCATTCTAAAGAGGTTTCCTCCATATCATTGGGGAGGTGATAATTTAAAACATAAAGAGTGAAAAAATATTTCTATTTTATCATTTAAAACACAAAGGTGAAAAACAATTTTCATGATGCTGTTAAAATACCATGAAGTAGGAGAGATGTTATGTACAGACAATTTTTTTTAAGTGAAGAGTGAAAACCAGACCTGAAGAACAAAAACATGTCATATTTTTCTGGCCCACATCAGGAGAGAGTGCTATTATTCCAAAAAAGTCTCAGTTTTTAAGTAGATAAGTTCTAGGAATGGAGAAGAACAATTCATTGGACTATGTTGTCCTGATGACAGTATACACAACACTTTTAGTTTGCTTTTATCAAGTACTTTAACTTTGAATTGTTTATCAATAATACATTAAACAACAAGATGCCCCATGCAGATTTGAATTTTGGTACTTGGGCCAGGTATAAAATTGTAGGTGATAAGAGAACAGCAGATATAAATCATTCCATTAAGGTGATCTTAATCCATGAGTCATAAGCATTTTGTGGGATAGACTATCTTAAGAAAAGTGAATCTGAACCTGACTTCCAGATGTCATGTGACTGCATGCAACGGCTATCAAAACTTATGTTCTATTTCATATGTTTTGTGTTTTCTCATAGAAGTTCTCAATAAACACTAGGCAAATACCTGAATTAAAACAGTATATCCTTTATTCGCAAAAATATATACATTAAAACATGTAAATTAGATACATCAGAGAGTTTTTTATATTATAAAAATTCTCAATACATTAACATATTTACCAAGTTTTAAAGATGTACATTTGAAACACAAATATTATCTAAAGATTCATTTGATTCACCCTATAAATTATGGAGAAAGTTTTCCTTTTTTAACAAAACTTAGAAAAAAGATTATAACTTGTGATAGTTTATTTTATTATTCAAAGTACACTGCGCTGGTAACCAAGAGAAGTAGATTTTTTTTTCTTTTTTCTTTTTTGTTTTTTTGAGATAAAGTCTTACTCTGTCACCCAGGCTGGAGTGCAGTAGTGTGATCATTGTTCACTGCACCGCAGCCTCGAACTCCAGGGCTCAATTCATCATCCCACCTCAGCTTCCCAAGTAGCTGGGGACTATAGCCATGCACCACTATGACCAGCAATTTTTTATTTTTTGTAGAGATGGGATCTCACTATGTTGCTCTGGCTGGTCTCAAACTCCTGGACTCAAGCAATCCTCCCACCCCGGATTACATGCATGAGCCAAAACACCCAGCTGAGAAGTAGGGATTTTAATATGCACACTCTCCCTGAATATAAACACTAACAAGGTATATTTATTAATGAATTTGGGTAGTTAAAATCTTCCTAAATGCACACATTTAAGAATCACTCTGAGGCAGGGCATAGTGGCACATGTGTGTAGTCTCAGCTACTCAGAAGGCTGAGGCAGGAGGATCGCTTGAGCCCAGGAGTTCAAAGCCAGCCAGGGCAACATAGCAAGAACTCATCTCTAATAAACAAACACACAAACATAGCCCCTGAAAATAATCATTTTACTATTGAAATCTGTGAAAAATGTGAAAATTCATATATTAGGCAAGTATGTCTGATTTAAATTCTGAAGATATGACTGAGCCTACACACTCAAAAGCTCAATCTTGTGCCTTCAAATAAGTGTTTATATTTTTCTATATTAATACATGTGGTCATAAAATGGTATCAGTGATTGTATTTTTAAGTAAGAATAACTCTAATTTATCACAATTATGACTAAGAAATAAGATTAGAATAAATTATATTCACTTTTGTGGTGAATATAATATAGAGTGGCGTTGCTAGGCTGTGACTCATTGACAATGACAGAACATTGATACATGGAAAGAATAGCTTTGCATTTTTTGTATGTGTGACAGGGTCTTGCTTCGTCACCCAAGCTGGAGTACAGTGGCATGATTTGGCTCACTGCCATCTCCACCTCCTGGGCTCACTTGATCGTCCCACCTCAGCCTCCAGAGTAGATGAGACTACAGGTGCGTGCCACGAAACCTAGATTTTTTTTAAAAAATTTTATTTTTGGTAGAGACAGGGTATTACCATGTTGCCCAGGCTGGTCTTAAACTCCTGAGTTCAAGCTATGCCCAACCTGGGCCTCCCAAAGCATTGAGATTACAGGCGTGAGCCACCATCCCTGGCCAAGAGCTTTTCTTTATGAAAAGCAGTTATGGTGGTTTTTATTTTTTTTTGGTGGATACTATTACTGTATCACTTATTCCTATGCAGAATCTTAAATAATGTACTAAGTTTTTTTTTAACTATTTTTTAGAAGACTGTACTAACCTGTATATTTTGCTTGCTGAATTCTTTTAGATGTTCTGCAAACATAGAAAAGCAAAGTCGTATTTCATTACCTAGAGCATTATAAAAGCTTTATTATTTTTAATGACACCTTTATTAATTCATTTTTATATTATGATTGCAAACGAAAGGTAAGGTGGTCATTCTGCTTTAGGAAACAGCATCATTGAACTATTAGAAGACAGTCAAAGTTCTACAATATTTAAAAATTACAGATAACAACTGAGAAAGATAAACATTTGAGTGTTTACAGTTTGATAGAGGCCCTCTTCTGAAGTAAATATAGACATCTTGACGAGCAGCAGTGAAAATTGCTGAACAGCTCCCATAAGTTACAACTAAAAATTAATGACAAAGAAAATGACTTTTCACTTCCTTTTCAAAGTACATAAAAATAAATTCTAGATTTAGAGAAGAAGTTAAATTTGCTTATTTTTAAATTTAAGACAGAAAAGCAGTAAATAATGCTTAATATAGTAAACTATGGTTGACGCTGAATTGCAAATATTTTTGAAGAAGAAATAAATTGTAACACAAATTAATAGTAAGTGTAGATTACATGATTGGGAAGTCTTGTTTCCGAAATCCCATTACCAAGAAAGAGTGAATTGCTTATGCTTAAGTCCTTAGCATCTCATTGTAGAAGCATCCTTTCCATTTCTTTAAAGTATTGTGTAGAAATGATTAGCCTGCAATGGCATTAATTGATTTTACTTTGAATGTATATTGAGCTCACATGGTGAATTAAGTGAAAGAGGGAGAAAGTGAGAGAGAGAGAGAGAAAAAAAATTTAGCATAGAGCTAGTAATTTAGGGAGGCCTGACCTCACACTTCTAAGCAATTTTATCATAAAAAATTCTTTTAAAAATTCTTTCTATGGGTACACACTAAGTGATATGTTATGGAGGTCTCAATGTATACCCACAAGGAAAATGTTAAAAACAAACCAAAAAACAAACTATTCTAAAGTTATGTGAATGAGCAATTGGGCTTGTATAAAATTTCAAATGATATTCAAAACTTGCTGTATCTGAACAATTTAGTCAGAAATAAAGACAATAGGTTCTGAAAAATTGTTATATGAGTCCAAAAGTGCCTCTAGTACCAATAAAGGTACAATGTCAAATTTATGCGTGAAGACATTGAATAAAATAGTGTCATAAAATGTGAGAATAAAAATAATGTTTTGAAAAATGCTTTATATATGATATTTTTAGTGTATTTATAGAACTAAATTTAAAAATGAAAGACCAGAATTTTATCTAGATCCATAAGAATCTATATCACACAACATTTGGGGGTTATTCTAATTAGGAAAATATGAACCTAAATTTGGCATCACCTAATAAATAACATACATATTATTTAAAATTAAGTGAACATAATTAAGAAGCAAGTCATTTAAACATTCTTATTAACTCTAAATTTCAGCTACATTTTTTCTCAATGTAAAACAGCACTGCAAAATACAGCCATATTTCTATGTCAAAAATATATTACATAGAAATGGTAAATTACCTTTTAATGATTAAAAATTTAGGCAAATTACTCCATTCTTCAGTGCAAGAATTAAATTATATAATAAAATATACCTTAAAGGATTTTATTAAAAACTAGTATTTTAAAAAATAGATGAAGAAAAGTAAATTTTTATGAACATAATAGAACTTACATCTCTAAATTAAGACATTCACATCTTTTGACATAAGTCCTTTGTTGATTCTCTTAAGTCATAGCATCTTGGTGGACTTCTACAAAAGATGCTTGCAATTTAACGATTTTTCTGAGATGCTAATTATTAAATGAGATATCATATAACTCCACTATTATTGATCTTAAAAAAATCAGAGAATTCAGAACACACAGCACAAACTGCTGAATCATGTATTATCTCTTTTAAACCAGTTCTTAGAAAATAGCCTGTCAGCATGGAGCATTTCTGGCAATGCGATCAGAGAGCACTTACCCGGCAGAAATTCTGAACATTTTTGACAGATAAATTTGAGCCTAAAGAGCTATTTTTATGTTTCCCTCTCTTTAGTCAGAGTTTGGATTAATAAGCCTAAGGATATTTTATTGTATATAAGGTATCCTGATGGTCAACAGGAAGATACTAGCTTTCATTATCCCATCACATAAAGTATGAGGAGAGTCAGAAAACATTGCTTTGTTTCTGCCTTCTTTAGGACACGGCCTTCTTAAAAATGTAGATTCTTGGGCTCCATCCCAGACCGATACTAGGGGCAAATATGTACTTTTTTAAAGCTCTTGGGTTTATTCTTATGTATTCTGAGGTATGAGTTCCATCTATTCAAAGAATAACAGAGTGACCTAATTTATATTAGTCTTTAATAGATATAATTATGCATATACCTGTAGAGGGGAGTATGAAATATGTCATTGTAGAGGAAGAAATCTATATAGATATGCTGTTTGTCCATTTATATTGAAGTGACTTTTTTAAAAATGAAAGATGTGTTTGAAAATCTTGTAAAATAATAGTGGCTGCTTATATCCCTTCCTAACAGTCCAAAAAGTCTCATGTATACATTGTAGATTAATACAGCAAATAAAATCCCTGATGGCTCACAGGGATAAATAGATAAATAGAAGTCTACACACCCAGATCTGCATGTTATTGAGAAAATAAATGCCAGAGATTGTCAGGAGACCAGCAGAGATGGCTCCAGAGTCCAGAACGAGTGGGGTGGGAGGTGATTGGGCAAAATAAAGGAAAGGGTCGCAGGCTCTAGCAGCAATGGAACACAGATAACATCAGTTAGGTTTTGTTCCCAGAAAGCAAAGGACTATTAGTAGAAACTACTGAAATAACTTCTAAGTCAAGGTAGATGCTAATCCTGGATACTGAGTATCTGAAGGGAAGGGTCCTGGAGAGTGTGCAGGATCTAATGTGGCAGTTTCAGGAAGGCACTGGTGCTGAGAAAGAAAGTGGCGTCTTGGAAGGCACCAGACATTTTTGGAAATTTATTGGTGAAAGGACAAAATGAGGTTAAAAAAAGTTCTCAAAAAATTAGAAGAGGTCAGACATAACAAAAGGCACAATTTATTATTAATATAAGGAAACTATCCTTTACTCTAATAATTGAAGAAAGAAGCAAATGGACTGAAAAACTAAAGGAGTTGCACAGTTTCTCCCAACCACTTGCCCATAGGATCACCAGATATTGCTGATTCAGAAAAATATAACCCAATTAAAATAAAATAAACAAGAACAATTTCAATGTCATTCATATAAAGTTACTATAAACACTTTGGGAGAATGGGGTGTGAGGGTTGCTTGAGGCCAGGAGTATGAGACCAGCCTGGGCAACGGAGCAAGGCCCTATCTCTACAAAATATTCTAAAAATTAACCAGGTATGGTGGCATGTCCCTGTAGTCCCAGATATTCTGGAGGCTGAGGCAGGAGGATCCCTAGAGGCTAGGAGTTCAAGGCCATAGTGAGCTATGATCATACCACTACACTCCAGCCTGGGCAACCGAGCAAGACCTTGTCTCTAAACATAAATAAATAAATCAAGTTACTATAAGATATATATATGTGTGTGTGTGTGTGTGTGTAATATATAACACTCATATTTAAATTATATAATTATATAAATTATATTATTTAATATTTATATTATTTATAAATGTTAAGAAAAACAAAGAGAAATTATGGCACCTGAGATCAAGGCTTATACACATAACAGTACACCTGAGGAGAAACAGATCAATGGAACAGAATAGGGGGTTCAGAAAAAGATGTACATGTATGCTGTCTCCTGATTTACAGCAACATTGCTATTGCAAATAAGTGGAGAAAATGGGATATATAAGCAATAAAAGGAACTAGCACAATTGGGCATCTGAATAAAAAACAAAATACAGAGTCCTACCTTAGAGCATACCAAAAGGGAAAAAAATAATCATATAACTTAAAGTGAAGGGTAAAACTATTCGTCATTTAGAAAGAAAAAAAATTGAGAATATCTGCCTGACAAAGATGTCTTAAGCAGGACACAGAAAATATTAACCATAAAAGAGCAGATCACCAGGCACAGTGGCTCATGCCTATAATCCCAACAATTTGGGAGGCTCAGGTGGGAGGATCATCTGAGCCTAGGAGTTCAAGACCAGCCTTGACAAGATAGTGAGACCCTGTCTCTACAAAAAAAAAAAAAAAAAAAAAAAATAGCCAGTCATGGTGGCATGCTTCTGTAGTGCCCGCTTCTTGGGTGGCTGAGGAGAGAAAATTGCTTGAGCGCAGGTGATCAAAGCTTCAGTGAGCCGTGATTGTGCCAGTATACTCCAACCTAGGTAAAGGAGTGACACCCTTTCTAAAAAAAAAAAAAAAGAAAAAAGAAAAAAAACACTAAAACTGGATTTCATAAACATTAAGAACTTTTCTTAACCAGAAACATCAAGAGAGTCAAAATATTCCAAATATTTATATCTGACAAGGGCTTAATATAAAGAATATTTTAAAAAATAGAAATGAAAAAGAAAGCATAACAATAAAAAATGAAAACAGGCAAAAGATGTGGACAGTCACTTCAGAAAAGTTTATATTGAAATGGTCAAAAGGCACATCAAGTTCTCATTAGGAAAATGTATATTAAAGCCACAAGATTATACCACCAATCATCAAATAGAATGGCTGAAATAGAAATAAGATAAAAATATTTATGTGAATGTTCATAGAAGCACTATTTATTATTATAAAAAATATTTTTTAAAATTAACTCTTCAGGAGGAGACTGGAAAAACTGTAATTTATTAATCCAATAGATTATTGTAAGGTAGTTCAAGTGATCAAACTAGGGCCAGGCATGATACCTCACGCCTGTAATGCCAGCCCTTTGGGAGGTCGAGGTGGGCGGATCATGAGGTCAGGAGTTCGAGACCAGACTGGCCAGCATGGTGAAACCCCGTTTCTACTAAAAATACAAAAATTAGCTGGGCATGGTAGCACGCACCTGTAATCCCAGCTACTCAGGAGGCTGAGGCAGGAGAATCGCTTGAATCTGGGAGATGGAAGTTGTAGTGAGCCAAGATTGTGCCCTTGCACTCCAGCCTGGGGGTCAGAGCAAAACACCGTCTCAAAAAAAAAAAAAAAAAGTGACCAAACTAGATCTGATGTACCAACATGTACACATCACCTTTAATGGTGATGGGGGATCACCAATTGCAAAATTATATATACCACCTGAAATCATATATCTATTCTCTATTTCATGGTTATACTGATATAATAGAGTCCACAAATGCATACTGAAATTAAAAAAAAAAATTCGGGGAATGGAGAGGAAAAAAAAATGTATGGGTATACGGACTTAGGCTACATCTATATTATTCTTAAAAAATGAAAGAAAAGTTGAAAGCAAACATTTTCAAAAATGTTAATATCGGCTTAATTTTAGAGGTCAGCACATCAATACATAGTTTACATTGTTTTGGGTACTCATCTCTATGTTTAAATTTTTCACAATATTTAACTGTAAAACCAAGAAATAAGAAGACAATCATAAATGAAACTGTCTTTTCAGAAATATTTACAATCTACCTTTTAGATAACTACGAGAAATAAGATTTTGCTGAAACTGTTGAAGTAAATAATAGTGAAAAATATGGTTGATTATAGTGAAGAGCCACACACTCAGTAAGTACCTGAGATAAATAGATGTTGCAAGGACTGAATGTTTTAGTGAGAATAAAACACTAGTTGGAAGCGAACTGTATGTGCTGGGTAAGACAGTGAGCTATCACAAAGAGACAAACCTCAAAATATTACATCAACATTCCTCATACAGCAGGATGGTTGAAAATGCCAGGTTCTCAAAGCTATTTGAGAAATGTTCACAGTAAGCCAAAATCTAGTGTTATTTTGAGATTTTACTATTATAAAGTTTTTAAAAACCAAAAGGCATTTTAAGAGAAAATTAAATTCCTAATCCCAATACTCCTCCATTACATCTGCAAGGGGCACTATTCCCATTGTATTATATAGAAATAGTCTATGTGCTATGTACATGTGGCAGTTTTGGAATTCTGCTAATAGCTTATTTCATCAGGTAGTCATATTTCTTGAGATATTCTCCACTCTGGAATTAATCTTTGAAAACAGGTGACATCTTTGGTTCTCAACTTGACTGTATGTTTGGACTTGGGAGTTTTGAAAACACCCAGTGCCCAAGACACATGCCTGAAAAGTTAATTCAGTCTACAGTTGTGGATCCCAGGTATCAGTATCTTTTAAAGCTCACTAGATTTGTGCAATATACAGACAAGCGTAAGAGCTTGACCTAAGAATTGGCTCTGTTCTTTTTAAAAAAACTTTCATTTTAAGTTCAGGAATACAAATGCAGGTTTGTTACATAGGTAAACTTGTATCATGGGGATTTGTTGTACAGATTATTTCGTCACCTAGATATTAAGCCTAGTACCAATTAGTTATTTTTCCTGATCCTCTCCCTCCTCCCACCCTCTACTCTTTTAAAGGCTCCAGTGTGTGTTGTTTCCCTCTATATGTCCATGTGTCCTCATCATTTAGCTCCCACTTGTAAAGCGAGAAAGTGCTCTATTTGATTTTTCTGTTTTGTGTTAGTTTGCTAAGGACAATGGCCTCCAGCTCCATCCATGTCACTGCAAAGGACATGATCTCATTCATTTTTATGTCTGCATAGTATTCCATGGTGTGTATGTACCACATTGTCTTTATCCAGTCTATCACTGAGGGGCTTTTAGGTTGATCCACGTCTTTGCTATTGTGAATAGTGCTGCAATGAACATGCACATGCGTGTGTCTTTATGCAGAATGATTTTTATTCCTTTGGGTAATGATATGGTTTGGCTGTGTCCCCACTCAACTTGAATTGTATCTTCCAGAATTCCCACGAGTTGTGGGAGGGACCCGGAGTGGGGTGGGTAGTTGAGTCAGGAGGGCCAGTCTTTCCCATGCTATTCTCCTGATAGTGAATAAGTCTCACGAGATCTAACGGGTTTATCAGAGGCTTCTGCTTTTGCTTCGTCCTCATTTTCCCTTGCTGCTGCCATGTAAGAAATACCTTTTGCCTCCCACCATGATTCTGAGGCCTTGCCAGCCATATGGAACTGTTAAGTCCAATTAAACCTCTTTTTCTTCCCAGTCTTGGATATGCCTTTATCAGCAGCATGAAAAGGCACTAATACAGTAAATTGGTATCAGTAGAATGGGGCATTGCTGGAAAAACACCCAAAAATGTAGAAGCAACTTTGGAATTGGGTAACAGGCAGAGGTTGGAACAGTTTGGAGGGCTCAGAAGATAGGAAAATGTGGGAAAGTTTGGAGCCTCCTAGAGACTTGTTGAATGGCTTTGGCAAAAATGCTGATAGTGATATGAAAAATAAGGTTCAGGCTGAGTTGGTCTCAATGGAGATAAGGAACTTGTTGGGAACTGGAGCAAAGGTGACTCTTGTTATGTTTTAGCAAAGGGACTGGCGGCATTTTGCCCCTGCCCTAGATATCTGTGGAGCTTTCAACTTGAGAGAGATGACTTAGGGTATCTGGCGGAAGAAATTTCCAAGCAGCAAAGCGTTCAAAAGGTGACTTGGGTGCTATTAAAAGCATTCCATTTTAAAAGGGAAACAGAGCATAAAAATGCAGAAAATTTGTAGCCTGATGATCAAATAGAAAAGAAAAACCCATTTTCTGAGAAGAAATTCAAGCTGGCTGCAGAAATTTGCAAAACTAGCACAAAGCCTAGTGTTAATCTGCAAGATCATGGGGAAAATGTCTCCAGGCCATGTCAGAGACCTTCACAGCAGTTCCTCCCAAGACAGGCCCGAAGGCCCGGGAGGAAAAAGTAGTTTTGTGGACTGGGCCCAGGGTCCCCATGCTGTGTGCAGCCTAGGGACTTGGTGCCTTGTGTCCCAGCCTCTCCAGCCATGGCTGAAAGGGGCCAAAGTAGATCTCGGGCTGTGGCTTCAAACGGTGGAAGCCCCAAGCCTTGGCAGCTTCCACATGGTGTTGAGCCTGTGGGTGCTCAGAAGTCAAGAATTGAGGTTTGGGAACCTCTGCCTAGATTTCAGAAGACGTATGGAAATGCCTGGATGCCCAGGCAACAGTTCGCTGCAGGGGTGGGGCCCTCGTGGAGAACCTCTGCTAGGGCAGGGCGGAAGGGAAATGTGGGGTCAGAGCCCCCACACAGAGTCCCTACTGGGTCACTGCCTAGTGGAGCTGTGAGAAGAGGGCCGCTGTCTGCCAGATCCCAGAATGGCAGGTCCACTGACAGCTTGCACCATGCACCTGGAAAAGCTGCAGACACTCAGTGCCAGCCTGTGAAAGCAGCAGGGAGGGAGGCTGTACCCTGCAAACCCACAGGGGTGGAGCTACCCAAGACCATGGGAACCCACCTCTTGCATTACCATGTCCTGGATGTGAGAACTGGAGTCAAAGGAGATAATTTTGGAGCTTTAAAATTGACTGCCCCACTGGATTTCAAACTTGCATAGGGGTTATAACCCCTTTGTTTTGACCAGTTTCTCCCATTTGGAACAGCTATATTTACCCAATACCTGTACCCCCATTGTATCTAGGAAGTAACTAGGTTGCTTTTGATTTTGCAGACTCATAGGTGGGAGGGACTTGCCTTGTCTCAGATGAGACTTTGGATTGTGGACTTTAGGATTAATGCTGAAATGAGTTAAGACTTTGGGGGACTGTTGGAAAGGCATGATTGGTTTTGAAATGTAAGGACATGAGATTTGGAGGGGCTAGGATTGGAATGATATGGTTTGGCTGTGTCCCCACCCAAATCTCAACTTGAATTGTATCTCCAAGAATTCCCACATGTTGTAGGAGGGATGCAGGGAGAGGTAATTGAATCATGGGGGCTGGTCTTTCCTGTGCTATTCTTGTGATGGTGAATAAGTCTCATTAGATCCAATGGGTTTATCAGGGGCTTCTGTTTTTGCTTTTTCCTAATTTTCTCTTGCCACCATCATGTAAGAAGTGCCTTTCACCTCCCACCATGATTCTGAGGCCTCCCCAGTCATGTGGAACTGTAAGTCCAATTAAACCTCTTTTTATTCCCAGTGTTGGGTATGTCTTTATTAGCAGCATGAAAATGGACAAATACAGGTATGTACCCAGTGACTCAGTTCTATTACTGAGTTTGCACCTACCTAACATAACCTCATGCTTTTGGCTTTCTCATTCTGATAGTAACTGTCCCAAATAAATAATAAACAAACAATAAACGAATAGCTATGGTCTGCTATTTGGGAAGGTTATTATATTATTTTACATAATATAATTTTTGCTCATCTTCTGGACTTGCTCAAATAAATGTCTGCTCTTTTGGGAGATGCTCCACAGCCACATGAAGTTTGTTTATATGCTTTGCGAGTCCTCATTTGCTCCAGAGCCATTTTTATGTATAGTGCTCCTGGCACTGTACAGTAATTATGTGCTTTTCTGTTTTCTCCATTAGGTCAAAACAATTTAAGGTAAAGAAATGTTTCTTATTCATCTAGCACATAATAAATAGTAAATAAATATTTGTTAAGAATGAATAATCCAATTAAAAGATAATATTTATTACATTTTTGTAAATTCAATGTATTCTTCATTGCAGATATCATGTCTTTAGTAAAACGATGCTAAATTTATGTATTTGTTTGGCTTTTTATTTTGAAATAATGTAATTTCTCTTTAATACCTCCAGTAGTGTATCTGGACACTTTTTCTGGGATGAGCACTTACAACAACTATAGGAACACTACTGATCAAATATGACTAACTGTCTCTACTTATTCATTTTCTGTCTCTGTCGAGGTACTCACCAAAATTATGGTCAACTTTTTTTTCAATTTTTTGAAAAAAAAAATCTATGCCCAGTTTCAGAGGTTGCACAGCTTTACAAAGAGTCTTACCAAAAAGCAGTTCTTTCTGCTCAGCCCTCTTTTATCCTCCCAGAAACAGCCACTTTGAGCTCCTCACTATTTCTTTATTGTCATTCCTATCATTCAATCAGATACTAAGCCTCCTTTTTTTATTTTTCAATTTCAAGCATTATGCATTGACTTCCTAAAAAGGAAGATGAAAATTTAGATTATTTTCATAACTTCCCACACCCACTATACACTTGCGCCCACTACAAACGTTCATCCAATGCGTACATCCTCCAAAAAGAGTTATAGTGTAATTTTGCCTAGATTCAGTATTGAGCATTTATAGTATTATGATAATAAATGCTTTTCTTTGCATAAATTGTTATTTCTTTCAATTATTTTCTATCTCTGTTTTTATGGTTGGGTCTAAATTTTATGTTAGTTAATTTTCTAAAACAGTTAGTGAACTTTGGCTGCTAACTCATAATTGAGACTTGGGCTTTAGAATGCTGATTGGAAGTTTTGTGTGCTTGGGCAGATTTGTCAAATATGGCTTTATTTTAGAATGAAATGACTAGGTTCTTTTTTGGAATACCATCAGTATCAATATTTATAAATGTTTTCTTTTAGATGTCCTGGAGAATAATTGTCACATTTCTTGCTTAGAGGTTGTAAGCCTAATTTCCAAGATTCTAGGAGCCAATAGGTGACCAGATTTGGGAGATTAATGACCAGGGAAAAGCAAATTATAAGTAAAATGTGATATCATAATATTTATCAGACAATAAATAGCATATGTTGGTGAAGATTAGAAGCAATTGAGACTCCCACACAGTGCTGATTGAAGTGCAAATTGGTACAACCACATTAGAGAATGGCTTTGCAAAATCTACTAAAGCTAAACATATCCATACCTTATGATTCAGCAATCCCACTTCTTAATATATACCCAACAATTGTATACATATTCCTATAGATTTCATCTTAGATTAAATAATGAAAGAATCTTACAAACATGTTTAGCAAAAGAACCTAGAACAAGAAATATTATATACTGTATAATTCTGCTTAGATAATGTAGAAAAACAGGCAAAACTAATCTATACTGTTAGAAATCAAGATACTGGCTCATTTCAGAGGGGAATAGGAACTGGATGACAGCACAAAGTGGTGCTTCCAGACAGCTGGTGATGCTCTAATTTTGTGTGTTTGTTTTTCAGTACTTTTTACATGGATGTATTCAGTGACAAAAAGAAGTTCTCACACTCGTAGGCGAAAACTGATTCTTTTTTATTTGTGGTAATAAGTAGTCATCAGAACCAGTTTTTAAACTTGTTCCGTTGATCAAAAACTCACATCACATTTTCTTAATCCAGTCTATTGTTGTTGGACATTTAGGTTGGTTCCAAGTCTTTGCTATTGTGAATAGTGCTGCTATAAACATACGTGTGCATGTGTCTTTATAGCAGCATGATTTATAATCCTTTGGGTATATACCCAGTAATGGGATGGCTGGGTCAAATGGTATTTCTAGTTCTAGATCCCTGAGGAATCGCCACACTGACTTCCACAAGGGTTGAACTAGTTTACAGTCCCACCAACAGTGTCAAAGTGTTCCTATTTCTCCACATCCTCTCCAGCACCTGTTGTTTCCTGACTTTTTAATGATCGCCATTCTAACTAGTGTGAGATGGTATCTCATTGTGATTTTGATTTGCATTTCTCTGATGGCCAGTGATGATGCGCATTTTTTCATGTGTTTTTTGACTGCATAAATGTCTTCTTTTGAGAAGTGTCTGTTCATATCCTTCACCCACTTTTTGATGGGGTCATTTGTTTTTTTCTTGTAAATTTGTTTGAGTTCATTGTAGATTCTGGATATTAGCCCTTTGTCAGATGAGTAGGTTGCAAAAATTTTCTCCCATCCTGTAGATTTCCTGTTCACTCTGGTGGTAGTTTCTTTTGCTGTGCAGAAGCTCTTTAGTTTAATTAGATCCCATTTGTCAATTTTGGCTTTTGTTGCCATTGCTTTTGGTGTTTTAGACATGAAGTCCTTGCCCATGCCTATGTCCTGAATGGTATTGTCTAGGTTTTCTTCTAGGGTTTTTATGGTTTTAGGGCTAACATTTAAGTCTTTAATCCATCTTGAATTAATTTTTGTATAAGGTGTAACGAAGAGATCCGTTTCAGCTTTCTACATATGGCTAGCCAGTTTTCCCAGCACCATTTATTAAATAGGGAATCTTTCCCCATTTCTTGTTTTTGTCAGGTTTGTCAAAGATCAGATAGTTGTAGATATGCGGCATTATTTCTGAGGGCTCTGTTCTGTTCCATTGGTCTATATCTCTCACATATACACCATGGAATACTATGCAGCCATAAAAAATGATGAGTTCATGTCCTTTGTAGGGACATGGATGAAACTGGAAACCATCATTCTCAGCAAACTATCGCAAAGACCAAAAACCAAACACTGCATGTTCTCACTCATAGGTGGGAATTGAACAATGAGAACACATGGACACAGGAAGGAGAACATCACACATCGGGGACTGTTGTGGGGTGGGGGGCGGGGGGAGGGATATCATTAGGAGATATACCTAATGCTAAATGACGAGTTAATGGGTGCAGCACACCAACATGGCACATGTATGCATATGTAACAAACCTGCACATTGTGCACATGTACCCTAAAACTTAAAGTATAATAATAATAAAATAAAAAAAAACTCACATCAGTGAATGTGCTTTTAAAATCAGTGACAGTCCTTTACTTCTGAAAGTTAGTCTGTCAGGAATAGATTGTCTGCACTAAAGCACACCTCTGAGTGACAGCTAATCAACCAAAAATCACACCAAGCTGAATACTACAGCTGATGTTAACCTCTACAAAATGACTTAACCTCTACAAGGATATCAATACCTGAACTCCACACTTTCCCAAAAACTTTATATTAAGACCACCAGTCTGCCCTTGTCATAGACATTGACTGACTGATATAATTCTCCTTCACAAAAATAAGCAGTACATTCCACTGTTTTTTAAATTCTGTATTGAATAGTGGTCTTATCCTTTAATTCCAGACTGTGAAAATTTATCTTACTGCCTACTTATGATAGTCGCAGGTTTTTATGGATATCAATTACAATGAAATTTTTTTTTTTTTTTGAGACGGAGTCTCGCTCTGTCCCCAGGCTGGAGTGCAATGGCGCGATCTCGGCTCACTGCAAGCTCCTACAATGCGATGTTTTTTAAAACTTCAGGGGGATATCTAGTTTTGACCAATTTGCATGAGTGGGACCAGATTTAACCTATTGCCTTAAAAAAGCAAAAAGCAGACAAAATATATAAATCAATGGGCTTCAAGACATTGGACATTAGTCAATGAAGGGCACAGAGTTCTGAGAAAATGTCAACCATCTGATTCCTAGGGTTGCCCCAGTGTACCACCTTGAGAGAATTTCCAGGTGATGGCAAAGGCAGGAGGAACCCGAGTAGAGCCCGATGGATTCCCTGGGTTGAAGAAACAGAGCTAAGTATCTAATTTTTAAAAAGCACTGAGAGAATTCTGATGTATGTAATCTGTAAACAACAATTTGAGGTGAGAAACTGTCCTATAAACAGTAATATTGTATTTAGCCTTTTCCTAGTAACTTGTTGATTGATTACATTTTGTTCATTTTGGCAAGTCACTTCAATTTCTCTTCTGTAAAAATGAGAATAATAATAGCAACTACCTCATGGAGTTGCTTGAGTAAGTGAATTAGTAGATCTAAAACTCATAGAGGAATTCAGTGTATATGAATAGAAACCAGAGTTAGTCATGATACATTTGCTTGCTGTCTAGGCTCTTCACAACGTACTGTGAGACGCTTCAAGATTATCTGATGGACATCAGGTAATTCAGATGTCTAAGTAAAATATTTCTACTTCAATGATGGTATGGCTGAGTAACTTACTAAATTTCTTTGGTAAAAAATGAGATTATCTATTATTTACTTTCAAAATTCTTCATGGAAATAATATGAATAATGATGTGCTAAGTGTAAGTCTTTTCTGACATGACATCTAAAATAATATTTGCTTAGTCATTTTTTCCTTGGAGTGTCACATACCCTCAATATTCTGGTCATATTTAAAAGACAAATTACTAGTCATTACTAGTCATTGTGTTTTTAAAAAGGTTTTTTTTTTTTTTAAAAAAAAAGTGACAATGCATGTGAGTTCCTTTTCTGCTTTTTTTTTTTTTTTTTTTTTTACAGTGACAAAAGGATTGAACAAAATGTTGTGAGAACAACTTAGCTATGTTATACAACCATTTTGACATATGCTTCCGTCTAGAAACCTTGGAACCTTTTGAAATTTCTTCTGAAAGCTTGGCTGGACAGAATGGATTAGTTGGCAGAGAAAAGCCACATGTTGTACTTGCATCTAAGTGAATTACAAAATTACAAAGGTTTGCTAGGTACTCTAATACAATTTCAAACGGTACAAGGAAATTAATGCTTTAGACATGAAATGTTTACTATAAGATTTTTTGGGAATCATGGCAATGTATGTATTATTTGAAGAGCAGAACCAAACGTGATAAATAGCCTGTAATGTTCACCTCTTCCCGGGAGATAGCCAGATGGCTGTGTAATGCTTTAATCTGGCACAACTACCACTTATCAATTGTTTAGACTTTCGATTTTGAGCTGGATATTAATCCCTTGTGTCAACATTCTCTTTTACGGTTATACTCATATATAATCTTCAACTCTACTTATGTCTAAAGGTTAAAGATCCTCTAGAAATTACTTTTGTCAATGCAAGGAATTTCTAAGAATATAATACAACAATTACGGGAACAATTTTAAAATATGTATTATATTTTTATAGATAGTATCATATTGCCAATTAATATATTTTAAATATGGACTTTTGTTTGCTGGAGCCATTTTTAATGCTAGAGTATAACCCATTGCGATTGTGCTTTGCTGATTTAGTGAATTCAATTACTGAAAAAAATCCTCAAGACCAGATATAATCCCAGAAGTACTCATCTAAAGACATAGTAATCTATTTAAAGAAAATCCTGGTTTATTGGTTCAGTACAGATACTTGCTTCTTTAAATTCACTTGTATTTTGGAATCTCAGAGGGAAACAGAATAAAGTCATTGACAGTAGGCATGGTTACAGAGGCAAAGTCACAGATATAGGAAGAGTGGGGAATTGTTTTATTCATATTAATTAGACACTTTCCCCTGTGAAAAGAAATATATATTTTTTAATTTTTTTTCCCACTTACCTCTTCTTCTAACCATAGAGCTGGTTTCTGCCTCAGCCACTCTAATGAAATTTTTGTCTCACAGTTATGGAGGGATGGCCTCTCTATTGCAAAATTAAATATATTCTGTTTATAATCTTTTTCAATATTTTCTGTGCCATATGAATTCCACTTCTCTGGAATGTGTCTCCTTTGGAATGCAAGACTTTCCACTACCTTAACAAATACTATTCTGTTAATTATTCTGATCTCATTAAAAAGTCTTTGTTGCTTTCTAGATCCTTTTTTCTACCTACATGTCTCATGCAATTCTGTCTCAGAAGTTCCTTAATTCTAACAGTGCCTAATAAAGTGAAACCTGATGTGGCACCCCAATTCTCTTCCTCATATTTCAAATATTGTACGTTCAAATCCAATCCTATTTCCTACTATTAAAACAGTTTCCCTTTAGTTTTCCTACGACTTTCATCACATATCTTTGAAAGTAGATACTTGAATTTATCTTTCCCATTTTCCCTAATATTTATTTAATCACAAAGTCTTGGCCAGTTTTACATAAAATATGCTTCATATCCATTTTACTCTCTTTAGTTTCACTGGGATGATCTGAATCTGGATCATTTCATAGAATCTAAAATGCTAAGCATCTTCCTAGCTAGATTCTTAATATCAGTCTTCCTTATAACTAGTATTTACTCAGAAAATAATTCTCTATTAATATTTTTACATTTCTACACAGTCTGGGCTTTCTGAACAGATTGCTGACAACCTGGGTTAAAGGATGACTGAATTGTAAACTGCCTTGAAAGTTAAAGATAATGAACTGCTCTGGAAAAATTTGAAGATATCTGCTATCATCTGATTGTTTGTTCCACCCCCTCCCCCAAATTCATATGTTGAAACCTACTCCCTAATGCAGTAGTATTAAGAGGTGGGGTGTTTAGGAGGTAATTAGGTCATTAACATTGAGAGCTCATGAATGAGATTAGTGATCTTATAAAATAGGACCAAGGGACCTTGCTTGTTCTTTCCACAGTGTGAGGACACAACGAGAAGGTGGCATCTGTGAAAGAGAGAGCAAGCCTACACCAGACACCAAATCTGCTGGTGCCTTGACTTTGGACTTCCAGGCTCTAGAACTATAATAAATTTCTGTTGTTGATAAATTACCCAGTCTAAAGTATTTTGTTACAGTAGCCTGAACAATCTAAGATATCTCCCAAAGCCATTTGCTTACATTGTAAAGGTGATATAACCCAGACATGCTTTATCCCCCCCACCCCCATCAAAGACAGTTACTTTCTTCCAGGGAAGTGCCCTCTTCCTTCCTGGAGAGGATTTACTTGTTTATATTATGGAGTAAAAGCCAGTCTCTCTTTCTCTCTCTTGCTCTCTGAAGGGAAGAAAGTATGACATGTCGGCTTTATTATAGAAGCTCCAAGTCTCAGAATTTTGGGGTTTCTTCCTTGTGATGCAAACCATGCCGTATGTACAAATGTCATCAGGTCCTCATTGTGCAAACTTGGGGAACTGGATTGAAGCCCTGCTAAGGTGCTCTGTAAGTAACTGGTCTGTTTTCTGATCCATAGATTTCATGTTTCCTATTAGGGCAAATTAACTAATTAAACAAACACAAAAACAAATTTAAAATTTTGAACAATCTAACCAAATAAATATTATTTAAACAGTAATTTTATCCAATTACTTCTTGCACAAAATATCTAGGGGATATTAATATAGTTTTTCGTTTGTTTATTTTTTACTACTGGGCTTTTAAAGTCCTTATTGTTTCCTAACATGATTATATACTCTAGTCTTCTCTGTTTCATAAACAGCTGGGCATGGTGGCTCATGCCTGCATTCCCAGCAATTAGGGAGGCAGAGGCAGGATGATTGCTTGAGCCTAGAAGTTTGAGACCATCCTGGGCAACATAGTGAGACCCCATTTCCACAAAAATAAAAAAAAATAAAATAAGTTTAAATGCGGTTTCACAAATAAAGCACATTTATTACTGCTTCTTGAGAAAGTGAAATGTTTTCCTTACTAAGTGGTATTATTACAATACCACTTATTAATAGCCTTATGGAAAAAGGTAAAATTTGATCCATAATTCATATCATAGGCCAGGATAGATAGATTAGAGAATTAACTGTAAATAATGAAACCATAAAAATAGGAAAATATGAGTGACTTGCCCAACTATGACACAACACTCAGATGCATAAAATTAAAAAAAAAATCATGGCAAAGACATCATATGCAAAGTAAAAAGAAAAATGAAAATCCATATTAAAAATGTTGATATTTATATAAAGGTTTAATAATCCTAATGTACAAAGAGCTTCTGAAAATAAAAAAGGCAGAAAAATCACAAAAAACAAAATGCTGACAGAAAAAAATATTCAAATGCCATATAAAACGATGTTGGGTTTCCATCTTTTCTGATGAAAAGTCTATCATCCTTCAGCAGAAAAATCACAAAAAACAAAATGCTGACAGAAAAAAATATTCAAATGCCATATAAAATGATGTTGGGTTTCCATCTTTTCTGATGAAAAGTCTATCATCCTTCATAGTGTTGTTTGTCTGTATTTAGGGTCTTTTTTTCCTTGTGGTTGCTCTCAAGTTTCTCTCTTTCTTTCCTTTTTAGCAGTTAAACTATATGTAAGTAAGAATAGTTCTTCTTACTTACTATGTTTGTAACAGTTTGCTGAACTTCTCTGATCTATAAATCAGGATTTTTTTAGGTCAAACTTGGGAATTTTTCACCTTTTACCTTTTAAATCGTTTTTTTCTTTTTCTGCCCCAATCAATAGTTTTCTCTGTTGGTGACTTCAATTACCTATATGTTAGAAACTTCTGATATTGTTTCACAGATCCCTGAAGCTCCATTTTTCTTTAATATTTTCAGATTGAATAGTTTCTGGTGCTTTGAGTTTACATTTACTAATTTTTTTATTCACAATCATCTGTTAAGCTCATTCAGTGAAAATTCCATTTCAATCATTTTATTACTTATTTCTAAAATTTTTAATTTATTTTATAGATTCCATTTCTCTGCTGAAATTTCCTACATTAAGGAATTAATAATTAATATATTTTAATTAATAATTTGAGTACATTTTTCTTTAAATATTTCAATATATTTGTAATAGCAACTTTGAAATATTTGGGTGCAAAGTTAAACATCTGTGCCATCTTGGATTTGGTTTTAACTGATTGTTATTCAGTTCCTTTATATATTTACTGATTCTTTATTGAAAACCTTGGATATTTGGATTATAACAATGTAAAAACTCTGATTCAATATTAGCAGAAATTTTACTTAAAATGGATCACCTTGTACTTGCAAAGACTTGGTTTTATGACCTTGTGAAACTGAATTTGTGAAAAGGCCAAGGTCTTTCCCAAGTCCCTCTAACTTAGTGGAACTCAACTTTCAAATTATGTCTGTCTTGTTAATCTTATTAAGCCTTTTTAAAGGCTTCATTTTGGTGGGTCTAAAGTAGGCACAGGCCTTTGGTTCTTATGGTTCCGAAACAAACCCATTGAAACCTAATGAGTCCAAGCATGAGCACAATTTTCTCACAGTGCGCGTGCTATTCTTTACCTTCTTTCCTTCTCTGGTTTAGCACTTTCTTGTCATTGCTTGCTTCCCATTATATTCTTTATTTTCTTCCTGCTCCCTTAATTTTTTAAAGATCCTTTTAATATTTTACCTGGCATTTATGTATGTTCTGTACCAGAAATTTATTCCAAACATCTAGTCTGTTCTATTTTCAGAGAAGAAATTCTTATAATACAGTCTTTATGTTTCCGAAAAATGTGTTTCTTGCAATTGGGAAGAACCTTATGCAGATACAGAGCTTTAACAGAATAGTGGATATTCAGAAGAGAGAATTGGAATACATAAGGGAAACTGGAATTCAGTATTCTTGAGCTAAGTAAATTAGCAGACAGAAATGAAACAAAACAGATTCATCTGTATGAAAGTAGAGAAGGAGCTGGAGTCAGGCTCAAGTATACTGTGATAAGAATATGTACCCAAAAGAACTAGAAATTGTACGAAAACAGATCAAAAAGAGAAGGAGCCAAGAACCTGTGAATCATTATGACCAATTTGTCTGCTAATTATTTGTAATACATACCTTATATTAAACTACAAAGCCAGTCTGAAGTTTCATTTATTTTACTCCCTTTTTGCAGTTTCCTGAATTATCCTTTCAGCAGTTACTTTCTTTTCAGACAGCTCAAATATATTTTCTATACATACCTATGATTTACAAGTAGCTGTAACTTTTTACTGATCTGAGGAAAGTTATTTAAACTCTTTGAACTTTGTTTTTCTTACCTATAAAGTAGGAATAATAACTTTCTTAAAGGACTATTAAGGAGATTAATAAGAATTATTATCAATAAGAATAAATTAATAAGAAGTATGTAAAAATTAAGAATAAATTAATAAGAAGTATGTAAAAATTACTACAGCCAATTATTTCTTTTGCAAATATTCTGCAAAAATAATAGATACCTCTATTATTATTTCCTTAGTAAAATTAAATTAATTACATAGTATCTTCTTCTAAATAGCATATCCTGACCTGGAGAAAAACAGTAGACACAATGAAACATTTAAAACAATTGTAACTTCTTAGCATTCCTCTTAGCATTCTTAGCATTGCCTCTAAATTTATGTTTAAAATTCTCCTTAATTTACAGTTTTAAGCTTAGATTATTTTTAGGTAACTTATTACCTACCATGATTGAATCAAATGATTCTAGACCCATGGAGATAGAAATCGTGTAGTCCTGCACGTCTATTTTATAACAAAACTGATACAGAGAAAGAGGTTATGACTTGCTGAGTGGTTCCTGCTTAGGGTGAAATATGCAAAACTAGGACCATTTCTCCTGACTCCGTTTTCAAGGTGTTTTCCACTCCATAGGGCAGTCTCTACTTATTGAATCCTAGCATTCATCCCATGCAATGTGTTTTAATGTTAGAAGGTTCTATCTGTGATGGTAAGAGATCCTAAAAATTACTAAGGGTTTTGAAGATTTTAGTGTAAATTACTACCACTTTTATAAATATTCTCAGTGGGGTTTTTTTTGAGTGGAGAAAGAACAGCCAGCAAACTATCTTTGAGACCTATTTAAATACTAAGAGGTGACAAGACAACAGCAATGGCTTATACACAAACTTTACCATTGTATTCTTTAACAGTAATAGCTTACGTTGTTAGACTATGAGTGGGAGTTAAACAGGGTTTGATCATTAAAGAAAACTCATAGGATCCAAAATGAAATGCTTACAAATCTACAGTTTGCTACATTATTGTTGAAGTAAGGAAATGCGTGAAGTAAGAATATGCCTCTCAACAAGGGCACGGGTACAAGCTTCAATTATTTCCCTTCTATAATGGTGTGCTGGATATACTCCCGGATCAGAAACCACTGGTGTGTGTGTACAGAGCATCTCAGAAACAGGGAGCCCACATGGAGTCTCACTTGGGATATCCAAAAAACTGGGATATTTTTACTGATTATATAAAAATATTCCTGCTACATAACCCACCCCGAAACACAACCTTGCTGTATAACCAACCCCCAAAAGACAACCTTGCTACATAACCAATCCCCAAAGCACAACCTCAAAAGCACTTCACTGAGACTAGGTATAATTCACCAATCTCTCTGTTATCAATAAACAGTGCTAAGAAGCAGTATAAACCTCCCTGAAACTCTTTGGATCATGGTTGCTATCAATACTATTAATCTTATTTTCATATTTCTTATTTTAATTAAACAGATCAGGCTCATTTGTGACTTGTTGGAATTAACATTCACAGCAACACCATCCATGTCTCTGATTTGTGCTCAAGGCCTTGATATGACAAAACAATCACTCTAGTTTGACAGCAATTACTCGCCATATTGTGTAACTCGAATCCGTAAACAAAATCACATACCTATTTCAACATTTGTAATAACCATTGAGGAGTTACATGGATTTAAACAGCAAATAGAATCAGAATCATATGATAATACCAGCACAAACTTTCTCACAGTTTTCTCTTAACCTAAGTTTCTTGTTTTGTCCTTGATCTGTATTTACCTGCACTTTAGGGTTTGCATCTGCTGAATGACTAAGAATTAGAATATATTTATCATGGATAAGGTTTAAATTTTTTTCAGGCCACTTCCGTTTCGATGACATCCTGAAAGAGTTTTAATTCAATCTCTCAATACACTTGATCTTCAGTGTTAGTGTTCAAAGTATTACTAGGTTCCATAATATTAAATTCACATGTGATCTCCATTATTCTGTAGAAGAGCATCATGGCATACTCTGAATATACGGTTGTAATGTAAACAAAATACTATTGCTATATAATTATTTTGTTTCTTCCATAAAATTTACCCCTTCCTATATATCATATATTATTTCTGATAGTAGGTTAAAGACCATGTGTTATGGGCTAAATTTTGTCCCCCCCAAATTGATATGTTGAAGCCCCAGTACCAAGAATGTGACTGTGTTTGGAGACAGGACCTTTAAAGAGGTGATTAAGCTAAAATGAGGCTGCAGAGTGAGCAGTAATCCAATCTGACTGGCGTCCTTATAAGAAGAGGAAATGTGGAAACACAAAGAGGTACCAGGGATGCCTATGCACCAAGGAAAGACCATGTAAGGGACACAGTAAGAAGGCAGCCATGCTGACTAACATGCAAGCTCATTTCACTTGCTGATTTGGGACATTTCATCTTAATGTTTGCTTTAATCGCAAGGTCCATGTTTGTCAGTGTCATATCATTCTAGTTGGTTTGCCATCTTCTGGAAGAAGATCATGTGCTATTTGATCCCCACAGATCTTCCCTAATTAAAAGCAAACTTCACCAGGCAATTATTCCTATCCTTATTTCTAATTATTTAAAGCTCTTTTTTTTTTTTAACTGGCCAGTGCCATTTGATCCATTAAAACTGATGTTGCCGTTAGGTGCTGAACACTTCAGAATGTACAGGAAATAAATCTGGGAACAAAATTGTTGAATCTGCCAAGATAAGGTCACATTAGTAGTAGTCATCATTATCCACATTTTACGTTATTATCCACATCAAATCTCTGACATCTCATTTCTAGCTATGCAGGCTTACCAAGGTATACCTGGTTATTTTCCTTTGTCAGTGCTTCACAACTCATTTTTCCCTCCACCTACTTTAGAGTTTCCACATACAATAAGGCAAATTGCTTGTTTCTCACATAATATTATGACAGATGGGACTTGCTACTGTCATTAAACCATAATCACAATTAATGGCCACATCATGTTCTTTTAGATTGTGAATTAACACACAGTGTTCTCCAGATTCAACTGGGAACACACATTCCCACACTTGCTTCAAAACACAGGTCCTTGATAATAGTTGTACTTTGGAAATGAGAACTGAAAGAAATAGACACATTTGTATTCCTCCACATAGACATAGACAGAGTAAGGCTACAGATCATTTCCAAAAACATGTTCATTAGGTTGACCATTGCTTAGCTAATTTCTTGGTTCTTTAAAAGAAGAAGAGGTTTTGACGAAGTACTTTACCCTAAGGCACTTTTCAACCTAAGTTGAGAAAGCTTATTATTCTCTTGCTCTAAGCCTTTATCTGGCTTATATGTTAGAATCCCTTGTATAAAACCCACTCATTGGCTCTCTTTCTTTCAGAAACAGTCACAACTTTCTTCTTTTGATAATTAATTTTAATCCAACTTTCACTTCTGAAGTAGGTCCTTCTGGTTTGCCCTCTAGTGTATTTCATATTACTCGCATCAAGATGTACTGTGCCAGGGCTTTCACTTTATTCTCAATAGCAGGAAGTAAGAATAGATGAGTACGAAGAAATGGAACAGTCACTTCCAACTTGATGATGTGTAGGTAAGAGATAAAACATTTCATAAATATTTTTGGAATTCTTGCAGTTGTGTTCAACTTAATAGACATGAATTTTGTTTTGCAGTATTACCAGCCATTTGGATCCTTAGTGATAGTGTCAGTGCAAGGACTATTGGGCCTTTTTAATTGAAAAAGAAAACTAAGTTGAAGTACAACGTATTTTTATGTCAGTTGCTGTATCATTGTCCAGCCCTTTTTTCCTATTTCTACCACAAATATATAATAATTTACCTAGTGGAGACTCATGTTTAGTTTCATCAATTTATAATAAGTGGTAAACAGAATTCTGTTTGGAGACTAGCTCTTCAATCGTTTGGCAACCCCCATATTTTTAAGAAGGGGTTATATTTGTCCATTCCAATTTTCTATTAACCC
Organism: Pongo pygmaeus; assembly: GCF_028885625.2. Classification (NCBI taxonomy): domain Eukaryota; kingdom Metazoa; phylum Chordata; class Mammalia; order Primates; family Hominidae; genus Pongo; species Pongo pygmaeus. The sequence goes on along the minus strand of NC_072379.2, from coordinate 94,873,591 downwards.
ATTACTTTGAGTGGCACCAAAAATATAAGTTTATTGAACATGATATTTCTTCATGCATAAGTGCTTCATGTGGGCAATGAAATTAACATATTGATCTGATGAAATCTAAGTAGAATGGCCAGACTATTTACAATATTCTTGTTCAACTTATTGGATAGTACTATCAACATTGATCTCAGCCACTGCTTATGCCAAACCAAATTCAGAGTATATTATTAAGAAACCTTGCCAGTATTCATTTATATCCTTCAAAGAAGTAGAGAAAAAGCCAATGCAATCTACTTGACACCTGTTGCTAGACTTTTCTTGGAATTACTTCCTAGGGCGAGCTGCAAATTCTGTCTTTCTGATTAGCATACAGGGAAATTTTTATTAATAGTTTGTGCATTTTCAGGGGTTAGTGATATATATTGTTTGATTCATCTCTTCATGGCCTGATTTCCCTCATGTGTACTCATTTCATGGAACTGGGTTGCCATTTTAAGACACAGATCTAGGACATGAACATTTTGATTCAATCACCATCAGATTTTGGTATAGGATTTCTTTGGTGAACAGTAACATATCCTTTTCAATTTGACCTCAGATTTTCCATAGGGATTTACATATAGCAGTGTCCTACATGAGAGTCTCTTTTATCATGAAGGTAGCTATGGACCATTTTCCAGACTAAGTTGCAATTTTTTTTTTTTTTTTTGAGACGGAGTCTCGCTCTGCCGCCCAGCTGGAGGGCAGTGGCACGATCTTGGCTCATTGCAAGCTCCACCTGCCTCCCGGGTTCATGCCATTCTCCTGCCTCAGTCTCCCGAGTAGCTGGGACTACAGGCACCCGCCACCACGCTTGGCTAATTTTTTGTGTTTTTAGTAGAGACAGGTTTCACTGTGTTAGCAGGGATGGTCTCGATCTCCTGACCTCGTGATCCACCCGCCTTGGCCTTCCAAAGTGCTGGGATTACAGGCGTGAGCCACTGCGCCCAGCCAGTTGCAATTCTTTTGACAACATGCCATAAGTTAGCACTATACATAATTAAATAGTGTGTGTGTCTGTGTGTGGTGGGGGGGGGGTGTGTATGCAGTTTTTTATCATTGCTGGAAACAGAAATTGTAATTCAGGCCACTAGGCTAACCAACTATGAACTTTCTCAATAAGGAGTTTATTATTTGCTAAAAAGAGAGCAGTGGTAGCTTTCCATAATGAGCTTTGGCCCCTGATTCTGGAACTGCTATCTGAACTAAGCCAACTGCCTGGCAACCTTGGTCAATTGGTTTAAAGGAAGGGCCAATTTACCAGAAGCAGTAGGTAACGCCTTAGGAAAAATCTAAATTAGGTACTGTTATTAGAGGTAAATTGGCTACTTGTTCATAAATATAATGATATCTGTTATGGATTGAACGTTTGCGTCCCTTCCAAATATGTATGTTGAATCCCTAATCCCCAATGTCTTAGTTTGTGCCACTCTAAAAATACCTGAGATTGAGTGATTTATAAGTAACATAAATTCATTTTCTCATCGTTCTGTAGACTGAGAAGTTCAACATTAAAGCACAGGCAGATTCAGTGTCTGCTGAAGGCTTCTCTCTACTTCCAAGACGGCAACTTCTTGATATTCCCTCACATGGTAGAAAGGAGCAAAAAGGGATGAACACTGTGCTCTCATATGGCAGAAGAGATAGGCTACTTTCTGAAGCCCATAATTTATAATTTTATAAGGGCATTAGTCTTACCCATGAGGGCAGAGCTCTCATTGTCTAATCACCTCCCAAAGTCTCCATCTCTTAATGCCATCAGCTTGGTGTTTAAGTTGCAACATATGAATTTTGTAGGGACACATACATTCAAACCATACAACCCAATGTCATGGTATTTAAAGATGGCACCTTGGGAGGTAATTGGGATTGAACTAGGTCATAACAGTAGGGCCCTCATGATGGGATTACTGGCTAAGAAAAGGAAGAGATAGAGAATGCTCTCTCTCTCTGTCTCTCCATTATGTCAGGACACAGTGAGAAAGCAATTGTCTACAAGACAAGAAAAGGGTTCTCACCAGAACTTGACCATGCTGATACCACGATCTTGGCCTTTCAGAGTCCTTGAGTATACAAAAATAAATTTTAGTTGTTTATGGAACTCTATAATATTTTGTTACGGCAGCCTGAGGTAGCCAGTGCAACTTTCTGTGATGCATCCCAACCATTGTTTCCTGCTCCTGTGTATATCTTCGTATTATGATAAAACTTCTTTGATTGCCTTGTTGGAGTGCTTTTCTGGCATCATTCATGATATGGTGGGTATTTAAGGTCTTAATGTAATATCACATACTTCAGTTATTGGGGCTGTCTCAGTGCACAATAACTACTTCTAGAATGTTCTGTTACTTCAGCCTCAACATGCCCAGTTTGAACTCCTGTTCTTTTTCTTTCCTTCTTTCAAATGGGATATATTTGAGAGCTGTATACAATAATTTTCCAGTCCAGAAGCCCAGAGATTGCTGTTGAGCAGTGATTATGAGCTTTTGCCAGAGATTCTAAATAGCATGAATCTGTGGCTAACACTTTAAATATAATTCTAGCATTATGATCATATAGCCTTAATAGAATGGCTTGGGCTGCAGCTTCTTGTGGTTTAAGAAAGCTCTGGCTGTTGGGTGCCCAATCAAATTATACATATATATATTTTTCTTTTGAGGAAACTTTCTAGATGGGGGCTAGCAGAATGCTTAATAAGATATATGATTTCACCAAAAGCCAAATAGATTAACTAAGCATTGAGCCTTCCTTTTAGTCTGAGGGGTGAGGAGTAATAACAATTTATGCCAAGGCTATATGGTATGTCATATATTGCTCCAGCCTATGTAATCACCCAAAACTCCATAGGCTGTGCAGTGTCTTGAGTTTTAGCAGGATTAAAGAATGATCCCCAGTCAGCCACATGATTTATGACTTTAGTATGGTCATTGTTAGTTTGATCCTCGGTTTCAGAAATAATTATATTATCATCAACATATTATAGTAGAACACAGTCAATTTGCATTGTATCTAAGCCCCGCCTTACCAGATCGTCGTACTTTATAGGAAAGTTCAAATACCCTTGAGGCTGTTAGTACAATAAATGCATATTGATAACGTTTAACATGATTGAAAATGTTGTTGGCTCTCTTTGCTGAAATATTAAGAATAATCCATCAGTCAAATTCAACTACAGAATACTAGTTACCTTTACCTTGTGTTAGTGAAATAGCACCATATCAAGGTCTACTAAAGCTACTGAGAACACTGTTCTTTTAATCTTCCATAGTCAAGTGTCATTCTCCATCATACACCAACCTGCTTCACTGGCTGTGCTGGTCTATTGTATAGCAAGTTTGTAGGCATTAATACACTTCAATTCCACACTGCCTTAATTATTCTGGCAATTTATTGTTGCCTTCCACATATTCTGAGTTGCTTCAAATATATCACTCGTATTGCTTAGGAACTCTAAAGGCACTCATATTTCATTTCCAACTAATGCTGGATAGAGGGAAAATCTACAAGTTATTTTTTTATTCTCACACTATATCTATACTTTTTCATTATTATATCCAATTATTTATTGACATAAAAAAGATGCTACCACAGTATACTTTTTAAATCATAATTTCAACCTTTATTCAGATTTTCTTTTTTTTTTTTTTTGCTCTTTACAGAGTAGTAGATCAAAAAGAATTTCTTCTCTATCCACAGACATTTCACCCAAGCTTCGTAAAAGGCCTCAAGTGCCCCAACAGGGACTGAGTCAAGAGACTGACTTTCATGTCAATCATGTCAATCTTCTTCCTATATCACCATATTAATATTTAAACATAATATTTTCACATCTAATGCTGGAGGTTCAGCTGAACCTTTGCTTTGAACTTCTTCTGAGCTCAAATAAATCAATCATCTAGGTACCCTGGAATCTTCACATCCTGGAAAGTTTATAGAGAGGCTGTTGGGGACCCCTTCAGCTTCTATAAAATTCTATCAAGGCTTTGCTGGGTACTCCATCAATTTCTTTCTTTTTCATGCCATTTGAATGAGCCATTCCCAAACTTCTACACTTTTTGCCTGAATTGTTGTCCCCATTCTTATTTTTATTTTTTTTTTTCTGTTTATAAAGTCCTAACATTCAGGTATGTATTGGTCCATTTTCACACTACTGATAAAGACATACCCGAGACTGGGCAATTTACAAAACAAAGAGGTTTATTGGACTTACAATTCCACATGGCTAGGGAGGCCTCACAATCATGGCAGAAGGTGAAAGGCATGTCTCACATGGCAGCAGGAAAGAGCAGAGAACTTGTACAGGGAAACTCTCTTTTTAAAACCATCAGATCTCATGAGGCTTACGGTCCTGCCATAAAGACCTGCCCCATGATTCAGTTACTTCCCACTGGACCCCTCACACAACAGGTGGAAATTCAAGATGAGATTTGGGTGGGGACATAGCCAAACCATATTGAGATTTTATGTGAGACAGCTGGGATAGAAGTTCTGAAACTACCTCTTTATATACTCCTGAGGATCTAACAACAAAGTCACACAGACTGCCCATGCTGGCGGGTTTTCTTTTAATACAGTAGCAGTTACTCATAGGTGAGTGGAATATCATTAGTGAGGTTGCTTTTGTTGTCATACAGACACTCCAATATTGCTTGTATCCAAATCATCACCATAAAGAGAGCAGCCACTTGAGTATCCATGTGAGCTCAAACACTCTTCTCTAATCCAAGTTGTTCAATGCCATAGACAAAGCTCTTTGATCTAAAGTTTTCAAGAGTCATTTTAACAAGGGCTCATCCGAGAATTTCTTCTAATGATCTGCAGTTAATTGATTTCTTCAGTATACTACTTTTTACTTTCATGACTTTTTTCCTTTCGTTATCAACTTGCCCAATTTTAACTACCATTTTAATTGTAACTGGTCTCATAGGTGTAGCCAATTTATCAAATGTTGCAGTTGCCCAAGTTCCTATGGTTGGAGCTCCTCTTGCCTGAGGGCAAAGCTCAACTGAAAGATTTTCTTTGGCTAGTCCTGAAAGCAGTACCTATTGAACTAAATTTTTCGCTAATCTGCTATCAGCTTGAAGTTCCTCTTAATCCATTTTCATAGCTCCTGATGTTCAGATTCTACCATTTTTACATTCCGTGGAAAGTATTATTATCAATACTGATTCCAAACTTCTGTTAGGCAACTACGCAACATGAATGGTTCATTTTAACACATTTAAAGAATCATTTTTTATTTCTGAATAATAGTTTAATCATATTATTGGTTAACAGTGAGTAAATGATCTTTTAATAAATCCCACTTTGACATCATCTTTACTAACTGGACAGTATTCAATTGCCAAATAAGACTCACGATACTCAACATGCAATGCTTACAAAATTATAATTTACTACGGGAAATGTGTATCATTCAGTTGCAGCATTAAAGCAAGGATATGAATTATAACCAATGGCTGCCACACAGCAATTAATCTAGAAAGGTCAAGTTCCAATCTACAGGCGCAAGCTCCACCTGACTTCCATTTGTAAAGGTCATGCTAGATGAACTTTCTCTCTGAAGTCAGGAACCACTGGCAAATATACGGAAACCTCAGAAATCAGGGAGTGTAAATGGAGCTTCAACCAGGGTTACACATTCCCTGCTAATCCTACTGGCATATTCTTGCTATGTGATCAGCTCCAATGACAGAGCCCTTAAAAGGTCTCACTGAGACAAGTTGCAAGTCTTTAATCCTGACAAGCTGATATGGACTGTCCCCAAACTTCTTAGACCCATGATTACAAAGCAACACTCATAATCAGTATGATTTATGCTTTGACCATAGTTCAATGCTCCGTACATTCTTATTTCAGTAAAACATATCAGGCTAATTTCAGTCCTACTAGAATTAACCCTCACAGTCCAACTCATGTTAATATCTTCTTCCAATATCTTAATCTAATAATCATAAATTATGATATATTATATTGCCCTGAAAACTTTCTTGGCATAATATAGAGATAAGCTCAATTAACAAAAATTTGTATTTAATAATAATTTAGGTATTGGTATATGTACATATATGTATGAATGTATAATTATTTTTAAATGCTCTTTTCACCATATGATGCCTATTTCAAATTGTCTGTGTGTTTATCATCTCACTTATCATGAATTAAGATATGGAGTCTTTCCCTTAGCAACTCATCATCAATAGAGCATACCTGTCCTGCTTTAAACTTGTTGGATGCTTTACTGTGGAGAGCTCTTTCCGTCAATTTTCTGTTTTTTGGGATCCATGGTTATTGGCATTTGCTATCTATCCTCATCTTTCATGTTTCCCTGAAAGATTTACTGAAAAACCTTAATACATATACAAAACACTTACGTAATTTGCTAAGAAAATATTTACTCCTTTGAATGTCCCCTATTCTAATGCCTTATTTTCTTCACAAGCAATATAGTTACTTCTATCCCTTTATCTCTCATCTTCCATGAATATCCAGTCCCTGACAACATTTCACTTGTTAAGTATGCCCATTTATTGTCAGGTTACAAACATTTTAGAAACGTTTAGAACATTTTGAAAACTGAACAAATTACAGTTTTCATCACATAGGCTCACTTTTAATATCTCAATAGTCCATCTCAGTTTCCTTTTTTGTGAATTTCTTTGTTATTATCTGCATTATGTACCAATCCCTGAACTAGCAACTGTGGCAACCAAGGCCAGGCAATTCCATTATGTGACTGTTCTATGTCTACCACATTCAAATTGCAGGAAGTGATTATCCACCATTTCCAAATATACATTTTGTTATCATAAAAAGGAAAAAGAAGAGTATGCTGGGGAGCAAAAATCATAGCTACCATGACTCCGTACACATAGCAAGATTGTAGTAAAGAGAGATGTAGAAGTAGGAAGCTAGGCATGCTCACAGCAGGAAGCTGCTCAAATAAGTGAGTATTGGAGATTTTGTTTGTTTGTTTTTAATCCCCTAAGTACTATGCTGAAACAGCAATTTTCTAGGTTTGACTTAATCTTCTTCTGAATTCAATTCCAAAAGAATAATATCTTTTAAGCTTGTTACCCAATAAATAAGAAATCCTAAAATAAAAATTCAGCATTTTTTTAAAAACTAAAAGAATGATACAGGACATGCCTTGAATTATAGATGTGACTGCCTTCTCAGCCATCTTTAACTCGTTGCTACATAAAGGAAACAAAGTGGAAGCCTAATGGAAAAAGAGTCCAAAATGAGGATGAGAGTGTGGGGATGGTGAGAGGAGGAAAAATAGAATATCTTATTTAATTATTTGAAATGCATGTTCATTATCTTTTACTAACTTTTCTCATGACTCACTGAAGGATATGAGATGAATTTAAACATGTTAAACCCATTATAATATGCTCTACAATTAATCTTATTATTTAAGAAGGTGAATACTTAACTAGAGCCATTAGACTTACAAAATAGAGAGGAAGGAAGAAAAAAATGCACAAGTTTTAAAGCAAGAGTTACAATCTACTGAAGGCTTATAGACAGGTATATATTTTATATGAGCTTTACTAATTTTTTTGTTTTTTCTTTTTTTAATTGTGGAAAAATACATATTACATAAAATTTACCATCTTAATCTTTTTAAGGTTATAGATTAGTAGTAGTAAATACATTCATAATATTGTGCAGTCATCATCACCATCCATATCTTTTCATCTTGTATAACTGAAACTCTTACCCATTAGCAATAAATTGTCATTACCTTCTTCCTCTAGACCCTGGCAACCAGAATTCTATTTTCTGTCTCTATGATTTTGACTATACTACCTACCTCATAAATGGAATCATGCAGCATTTTTTTTTTTTGGTGTGTGACTAGCTTATTTTACCTAGCATAATGTCCTTAAGATTCATCTATGTTGTAGCATATGTCAGAATTTCCTTCCTTTTTAATGCTGAATAATATTCCATTAGAGGTGTATATCACATTTTGTCTATCCATTTACACCAAAGGATACTTTGGTTGGTTCCATATTTTAGCTACTATGAATAATGCTGCTGTGAACATGGTGTATAAATATCTTTTCAAGACCCTATTTTAAAATTCCTTTAGGTATAAATCCAGAAGTGAATTACTGGATCATATGGTAATGTTATTTTTAATGTTTTAAAGAACTTCTATACTCCTTTTTACAATGGCTCTACTATTTTACATTTTACACAAGTGTTCTAATATCTCCACTTCCTCTGGAAAACTTATCTTTTTTTATAGTTACCATCCTAATGGGTGTGAGGTGATGTTTTGTTGTTGTTTTCACTTGAACTTACTAATGATTAGTGATGCTGAGCATGTTTCCATGTACTTATTTGCAATTTGTATGCCTTATTTGGAGAAGAAATTTCTATTCAACTTTTTTGCCCATTTTGAATCATATTTTTTGTTGTTGAGTTTATGTTTTCTATCTGTATATTCAGGATAGCAATCTTTTAGCAGATATATGATTTACAAATGTTCTATCACATTATGTGGGTTGTCGTTTTACTCTGTTGCTATTGTCTTTCTAAAAAAAGTACATTTTATTGTATATACTTAAGGTGTACAGATTTGTCTTGCACACTGTATTTTTATGAAAATCCTATTTGTCTATTTTTTCTTTGGTTGTCTATGCCTTTAGTATTAGATGATCCAATAAAGCATTGCCATATCCAATGTCATAAACGTTTTGCCTTATGTTATCTTCTAAGAGTTATATAGTTTTATGTCTTACATTTAGATCTTCGATGCATTTTGAGGTAATTTTTTGCGTCTGGTGTTAGGTAAGGGTTCAACTTTATTCTTTTGTATGTGCATATCCAATTTTACTAGTATCATTTGTTGAAAAGACTGACTCTCCTTTCCCACTGAATGGTCTTGACACCCTTGCCAAAATCATTTGAAAACAGATGTGAGGGTTTCTTTCTGGGCTCTCTATTGTATTCCGTAGGTATATATGTCTATCGCTATGCTCTTATCACACAGTTTGATTACTATAACTTTGCAGTAGATTTTCAAAATCAAGACGTGTGCATTCTTCAGCCTGTGCTTTTTCAAGATTATTTCAGATATTCAGGGTCCATTGAGATTCCATATAAATTTTAAGATAGATTTTTCTGTAGCTGCAAAAAACATATTTAGAATTTGATATTTTTATAGGGATGCATTGAATGTATAGATTTCTTTGAGTCGTATTTGCATTGTAACAATATGAAGTCTTTTAATCCATGAACATGAGATGTGTTTCCATTTATTTATAACTTCTTTAATTTTTTTCAGTAATGTTTTGTAGTTTTCAATTTACAAATCTTTCACATCCTTGGTTAATTCCAAAGTATTTTATTCTTTTTAATACTATTATAAATAGAATTATTTTTATCATTTCTTTTTCAAATTGGTCATTGTTAATGTGTAGAAACACAGTTGATTTTCCTGTGTTGATTTTGTATCCTACTACTTAGCTGAATTCATTTATTAGTTCCAATAGCTTTTTTTTGGTAGAATCTTTAGGGTATTCTACATGTAAGAATAGAGATTTTTTTTTTTCTCTCCTATATGTCTTTTATTTCTTTTTCTTGCCTAGTTGCTCTGGTTAGAACTTCCAGTACTATATTGAAAATAAGAGGTAAAAGCATGCACTGTTGCTTTGGTCCCAATACAGCAGAAAACTTTTAGTCTTTCACTATCAACATTTTTTGTATGTTGCTTGTATATAGCTTTTATTATGTTAAAGTAGATTCCTTTTATTTCTATGTTATTTAGTGTTTTTATTGTGCAAAAGTGTTGAATTTTGACAAATGTCTTTTCTATGACAACTGAGATGACCATGTGGGATTTTTTTTCCCTTCGTTCTCTTAATGTGGTATACTACATTCATTGATTTTTATATGTTAAATCATTCTTGCATTCCATGAATTAATCCCACTTGGTCATGGTATATAATCCTTTTAGTATACTGCTGAATCCAATTTACTAATACTTTGTTGAGGATTTCTGCATCAAAGTTCAAAAGAAACACTGGCCTGGAGTTTTCCTTTTTTGTATCGTTTACTATGTTATCGAGATAATGTTGGCCTCATAAAATGAACTAGGAAGAGTTCTTTCTTCCCCAAGTTTTTGGGAAAAGTTTGAGAAGAATTGGTATTAATTCTTCTTTAAATGTTTGATATAATTCACCAGTGAAGCCATCAGGTCTAGATCTTTGGGTATTTTTGTCACAAAATTACATTTTTATACATTGTGTACTCCAAACCATAAACTAATAATTTTTTAAATGTATTAATCTCGAATCATGTAGAAAATATAGTGTTATGAACCAAGTTGCAATAATACTTGCTTTTAGAAAAACAATAATTTTTTTTTAAATGTATGTCTCCAAAATCACGTAGAAAACAAAAAACAGCAGTTACCAACTATTGTTACAATCACACTGGCTTTTGTAATTGCTCACATATTTATCTTTATTGATATTTTATTTCTTCATACAGCTTTGAGTTACCATCTAAAGTTGTTTCATTTCATCCTACAGGACTCAAAGTCCCAACCTCCAGTACTTCAGTATGTAACTGTATTTAGAGAAAAGGCCTTTAAAAAGTGATTAAGTTAAAATGCAGCCACATGATGACTCAGCAGGAAGGCAGCCATCTGCAAGTCCAGGAGAGACGTCAGAAGAAATCAAACCTGCAAACACTTTGATCTTGGACTTCTAGCCTCCAGAAATGTAAAAAAAAAAACCTTCAATTTTGCTGTTAATGCCACGTGCATTATTTTGTTGTGGCTGCCCTAACAAGCTTACACCCTTCATTTGCCCCATCTCATTATGTTCAAGTTTTGTTTGTTTGTTTTTTGAGAGAGAGTTTTGCTCTTGCTACCCAGGTTAGAGTGCAATGGCTCAATCTTGGCTCACTGCAACCTCCGCCTCCCCAGTTCAAGCGATTCTCCTGCCTCAGCCTCCCGAGTTACTGGGATTACAGGCACCTGCAACTATGCCTGGCTAATTTTTTGTATTTTTTAGTAGAGACGGGGTTTCACCATGTTGGTCAGGCTGGTAGTGAACTCCTGACCTCAGGTGATCCACCCACCTCAGCCTCCTAAAGTGCTGAGATTACAGATGTGAGTCACTACGCCTGGCCTGTTCAAGTTTTATCTATCTAGCAAGAGTCTATGAAATGCTACATATTCCACAGTATGCTATTTATTCCTTTCCTCCCACACCCATTTTGAGTAACCACTCCATCTTCTTAATTTACAGTGTACCTTGTCACTTTTATCTCTACCGGCAAACGTAGCTCTTTGAAATCATGTCCATTTGTGAATCTAACAAAATGCTTAAAATACTTTCTTGATTCATCAATACATGCTAAATGAACAAATGGAGAGGTATGTAATGGGGGAGCATGAGTGGGTAACAGAATCAAAGGAAGGGTTCCTGAGATGTGAGACAGAATGATAGAAGTTGAAGGTGCAGAATGATTTCAGGATGGATAAAAGCATAGTTGCAATTCCTGGCAAAGGGCTCTCATTTTAGTAGGACAAAAATTCATATTGTTAGTAAAGGTGGTAAGGGTAAGTCTAGGAATTTGAAGGGAGATTTGAAGCAATACACGTTCTATAATTTATAAAATTTGCAATTTGTTATCTAGAAAAATATCAGCACCTCTGTACTTAGTAATAAAAGCAGGAATATCTATATAGTCCCTTTGTAGGGTCACAGCAAGCCAGATATTCAGAGCCTAAATACAGGCTTCAAGAAAAGCCAGGCCCATGGGCTTTGGTGCGGTTATGTGTTTGGACAGCTTTATGAGCCCTGAATACTTATGGACTGGAGAAAGGGAAGAAGCACACAGTTCATGAAAGGGATTAGAAAGTGAAAAAAAAACAAAACAAAACATAATTTTTCTGAGGCAAGAACTCCACTGGAGATTATATAAAAGGATATGATCTTAATTTGGCATTCCACTTTACTCTAGCAGCATCTGAGTTCAAGGACTAAATAACTTGAGAGATGTTGAAAGTAAGAAAGGACACTATTTAAACATCATTAATATAGAGTCTTACTTTTAGAACTATCTTTTGCCTTTTTTCACAACATAGGGAGCTTTAGAGAAATAAAGTAAAAAGGCAAATGAGACCATCTGAAGTCAACCCACAGAAAGGATTTAAATGTAGACCCTCTATAACAGCAAAGGTCTGTGTAAGCATTGTGAAATCCAGGTGGGGCATGATCAGCTATAAGGTGTATCAGAAGTCATGAAATATTACAAAGCATGTGCTTAAAAAATTAAAATTTTGATTTTAACACTGCTATTCTCATTTACTTATATTTACACATGCTTCCTTTAGTGGGAAAAATAGGTAGAATTCGAATACTGCTTCTCAAATCATGGTCTAAAGATCCTCGAGGTCCTCAAGCCTTCTTGAGTTTGTGAGGCTCTCTCTTTTCTAAATTCGTATCAGTATGAGGCTGGACTTCGTTTCTTATACTACAAATATACAACATATTATGACATGTGGAATGCAGAAAGAGCATTCAGTTCTCAGAAAATTTTTTTGTTTTGTTTTGGAAAACATTCTTTCACCAAAACATGAAAACAAATTAATAAGTATGTTTTAAATTCTACTTTTCAATTTGTAATATGGTAAATATCAATAATATAATTTACATAAACCAAAGTTCTTTGAGCTCCTCAATAACTGTTTTTATATTTATGGGGTACATAAGATATTTTGCTACAGGCATACAATGTGCAATAACCACATCAAAGTAAATGGGTCATCCATTACCTCAAGCATTTATCCTTTCTTTGAGTTACAAACAATCCAATTATATTCTGTTAGTTTTTTAGTGTTTTTTTTTTTTGAAGGGTCTCACTTTGTTGCCCATGCTGGAGTGCAGTGACATGATCCTACATCACTGCAACCTCAGACTCTTGGGCTTAAGTGACCCTCCCACCTCAGCCCCCCAAAGTAGCTGGAACTACAGGTGTGAGCCACCTCGTCCAGTTCATTTTTCTTTTTTGCAGAGACAGGGTCTCACTCTGTTGACCAGGCTGATCTCAAACTCCTGACCTCAGGTGATCCTCTCACCTTGAGCTCCCAAAGTTCTGGGAGTATAGGTGTAAGCCACTATACCCAGCCGTCTTTTTGTTATTTTAAGATGTACAATAAAATATCATTGACCACAGTCACCCTGTTGTGCTATCAAATACTAGATCTTATTAAGTTATCTAATTATATTTTTGTACCCATGAATGATTCCTCCCTCCCCCATCCCCACCCACTACCATTCCCTTTAATGCACTTTATTTTTAGAGCAGTTCCAGGTTCAGAGCAAAATTGAGCCAAAGATACAGCAATTCCCCATATACCCACACATACATAGCCTCTTACCTTATCAATATCACCAACCAGAGAATATATTTGTTATGCTTGATAAACCTATACGGACACATCATTATCCTCTAAAGTCTATAGTTTACATTAGGATTCACTCAGTGTTGTGCATTATGTGGGTTTTGACAAACGTAAAATGAAATGTATACACCCTCATAGTATCATACAGAGACGTTTCACTACCTTAAAAAGTCTCGGTATTCCACCTATTTATTCCCCTTCTCCCCAACCCCTGGCAATCCCTGATTTATTATCTCTACAGTTTTGTCTTTTCCAGAGTGTCATAGAGTAGGGGAATTCTACAGCATATAGCCTTCTCAGACTGGCTTCTGTCACTTATAAATATACATTTAAGTTTCCTCCATGTTTTTTCATGGCTTAATAGTTCATTTTAGTGCTGGATAATACTCCATTGTCTGGATGTGCCACAGTTTACTAATATAATCACATACAGAAGGACATCTTGGTTGCAAGTTTTGGCAATTATGAATAAAGCTTTTATAAATATCTGTGTGCAAGTTTGTTTGTAGATATAGGTTTTTTATTCACTTGAGTACACTCCTTTACTTATGTCTTTGTCCCCTGAGAATGGTGTTGGTGTAAAAGAGACCATTAAGAATTATTTATTAATTAAAACAAAATTTACACCAAACTAAGAAAGTACCTACAGAAGCTATCTAGAGAATCTAAATTGGTGGCTGGTGAAAGAGCACTAAATTCAAAAGCTTATGTAGATACCCATGTTTTTCTCACTATCAAGATACATCTATGTATATATATGTATATATTTATACATATATAATATACCTATTGAACACATCTTTCTCACTATCAAGATACATACATATACACATATGTATGGATAGATGGTTATATACATATATATCTACATACACATATGTATGTATGGATAGATGGATACATACATATATATCTAGCCATCCATACACATGTATATGTATGTATCTTGATAGGGAGAAAGACATGCAATATATAGAGATAGATAGTGAGAAAGACACTTGCAATAGGTAAACTGACAATTTAAATACTTAGGCCAGGTGCCGTGGCTCACGCCTGTAATCCCAACACTTTGGGAGGCTGAGGTGGGCGGATCACAAGGTCAAGAGTTTGAGGCAAATATGGTGAAACCCCGTCTCTGCTAAAAATACAAAAATTAGCTGGGTGTGGTGGCACGCGCCTGTAGTCCCAGCTACTCGGGGGGCTGAGGCAGTAGAACCACTTGAACCCGGGAGGCGAAGGTCGCAGTGAGCCAAGATCATGCCACTGCACTCTGCCTGGGTGAGACTCTGTCAAAAAAAAGTTGTTAACTCACCTCTTTCTGTTTTTACCAACTAAAAATGTCACACAATCCTTTATAATGTACATACAGAAGACACCAAGTAACCATTGGTTATATGCAGCATTGTATTTTTCATTAAAAAATAGTGAAATGTGGGCTGGGTGCCGTGGCTTACGCCTGTAATCCCAGCACTTTGAGAGGCTGAGGTGAGAGGATCATGAAGTCAGGAGTTCGAGACCAGCCCGGCCAACATGGTGAAAACCCATCTCTACTAAATATACAAAAAATTACCTGGGTGTGGTGGTGCGTGCCTATAATCCCAGCTAGTTGGGAGGCTGAGGCAGCAGAATCGCTTGAACCCAGAAGGCAGAGGTTACGATGAGCGGAGATCGCGCCATTGCACTCCAGCCTGGTGACAGAGCAAGGCTCCATCTCAAAATAAATAAATAAAATAAAATAAAATATAAAAAATAGTGAGATGTATATTTGCAAATCCATTTTTTATAAACAGATTTTTTAAAATTTCGTATTTGTTTTAAGTTTTTTCATCACAGTACTTGTCTATTAATGTCACAAAAGAAAAATAAAGGCTAAACAACACTGCAAAAAGTCTAATATTGCTTTGGTAATATTTTATGGGGCTTTTGTTGTTGTTTTTGCTTTTACTGTTCTTTTGTCTTTTTTGCCCCCAGAGAATCTAGCAGTCAACTTGGCCTCACTTCATGGTTAATAAATCATCTGTTGTTACATTTCAGACATAAAAGCACAGCCTCACTACCTTTTTAAAAAGCTTATAAATGGTTTCTCAAAAGAATTAAGAAAACCTTTAATAAATCAAAACAATGAGATTATAGACATGAAACTACACTATCTGCAGCTTTTCAAAAACAGAGTCCTGATGGAAAATAGACTATGAATACTCAAGAAATTACACTCCTCTGAGTGTGTGTGTGAAATATACTCCATGGAAAAAATTTATTGGAAGCTCTCTTATGAGAGAAATAAGGTGATCAAAAAATAAATCCTCCAAGAAGTAACTACTTTTTATTATTTCTGATTAAAATTCATTCTTAAAAACAAAAGTCTTTGAAAGAAGTTTTCTCAATTATTTACCTCCTTTTATTCTGAATCTACAATTTTGTGGCAATTTATTAGGTAAATTCTGTTTAATCAGAAAACCTACAAGTGATTCTTATATGTATTTAAGTATTCTCCTCCAGATATATGTGAACCATCTTGTAGCCTTTGGCAAATTTTACTACTGGCTTGTAATAATAATAATCAGACTCTATATGGATATATATTTCCCAAGTCAAATATCAGGGCAAAAAACCAGTGTTATTGGGAGGAGCCAAGATGGCCGAATAGGAACAGCTCCGGTCTACAGCTCCCAGCGCGAGCAACGCAGAAGACGGGTGATTTCTGCATTTCCATCTGAGGTACCATGTTCATCTCACTAGGGAGTGCCAGACAGTGGGCGCAGGTCAGTGGGTAAGTGCACTGTGCGCCAGCCGAAGCAGGGGCGAGGCATTGCCTCACTCGGGAAGTGCAAGGGGTCAGGGAGTTCCCTTTCCAGGGGTGACAGACGGCACCTGGAAAATCGGGCCACTCCCACCCGAATACTGTGCTTTTCCGACGGGCCTAGGAAACGGTGCCCCAGGAGAGTATAGCCCGCACCTGGCTCAGAGGGTCCTAAGCCCACGGAGTCTCGCTGATTGCTAGCACAGCAGTCTGAGATCAAACAGCAAGTCCACAGCGAGGCTGGGGGAGGGGTGCCCGCCATTGCCCAGGCTCGCTTAGGTAAACAAAGCAGCCTGGAAGCTTGAGCTGGGTGGAGCCCACCGCAGCTCAAGGAGGCCTGCCTGCCTCTGTAGGTTCCACCTCTGGGGGCAGGGCACAGACAAACAAAAAGACAGCAGTAACCTCTGCAGACTTAAATGTCCCTGTCTGCCAGCTTTGAGGAGAGCAGTGGTTCTCCCAGCACGCAGCTGGAGATCTGAGAACGGGCTGACTGCCTCCTCAAGTGGGTCCCTGACCCCTGACCCCCGAGCAGCCTAACTGGGAGGCACTCCCCAGCAGGGGCAGACTGACACCTCACACGGCCGGCCAGGTACTCCAACAGACCTGCAGCTGAGGGTCCTGTCTGTTAGAAGGAAAACTAACAGAAAGGACATCCACACAAAAAACCCATCTGTACATCACCATCATCAAAGACCAAAAGTAGATAAAACCACAAAGATGGGGAAAAAACAGAGCAGAAAAACTGGAAACTCTAAAAACCAGAGTACCTCTCCTCCTCCAAAGGAACGCAGTTCCTCACCAGCAACGGAACAAAGCTGGACGGAGAATGACTTTGACGAGCTGAGAGAAGAAGGCTTCAGACGATCAAATTACTCTGAGCTATGGGAGGATATTCAAACCAAAGGCAAAGAAGTTGAAAACTTTGAAAAAAAATTAGAAGAATGTATAACTAGAATAACCAATACAGAGAAGTGCTTAAAGGAGCGGATGGAGCTGAAAACCAAGGCTCGAGAACTACGTGAAGAATGCAGAAGCCTCAGGAGCCGATGCGATCAAATGGAAGAAAGGGTATCAGCCCTGGAAGATGAATGAAATGAAGCGAGAAGGGAAGTTTAGAGAAAAAAGAATAAAAAGAAACGAGCAAAGCCTCCAAGAAATGTGGGACTATGTGAAAAGACCAAATCTACGTCTGATTGGTGTACCTGAAAGTGACGGGGAGAATGGAAACAAGTTGGAAAACACTCTGCAGGATATTATCCAGGAGAACTTCCCCAATCTAGCAAGGCAGGCCAACATTCAGATTCAGGAAATACAGAGAACGCCACAAAGATACTCCTCGAGAAGAGCAACTCCAAGACACATAATTGTCAGATTCACCAAAGTTGAAATGAAGGAAAAAATGTTAAGGGCAGCCAGAGAGAAAGGTCGGGTTACCATCAAAGGGAAGCCCATCAGACTAACAGCGGATCTCTCAGCAGAAACCCTACAAGCCAGAAGAGAGTGGGGGCCGATATTCAACATTCTTAAAGAAAAGAATTTTCAACCCAGAATTTCATATCCTGCCAAACTAAGCTTCATAAGTGAAGGAGAAATAAAATACTTTACAGACAAGCAAATGCTGAGAGATTTTGTCACCACCAGGCCTGCCCTAAAAGAGCTCCTGAAGGAAGCGCTAAACATGGAAAGGCACAACCGGTACCAGCCACTGCAAAATCATACTGAAATGTAAAGACCATGGAGACTAGGAAGAGACTGCATCAACTAACGAGCAAAATAACCAGCTAACATCATAATGACAGGATCAGATTCACACATAACAATATTAACTTTAAATGTAAATGGACTAAATGCTCCAATTAAAAGACACAGACTGGCAAACTGGATAAAGACTCAAGACCCATCAGTGTGCTGTATTCAGGAAACCCATCTCACGTGCAGAGACACACATAGGCTCAAAATAAAAGGATGGAGGAAGATCTACCAAGCAAATGGAAAACAAAAAAAGGCAGGGGTTGCAATCCTAGTCTCTGATAAAACAGACTTTAAACCAACAAAGATCAAAAGAGACAAAGAAGGCCATTACATAATGGTAAAGGGATTAATTCAACAAGAAGAGCTAACTATCCTAAATGTATATGCACCCAATACAGGAGCACCCAGATTCATAAAGCAAGTCCTGAGTGACCTACAAAGAGACTTAGACTCCCACACATTAATAATGGGAGACTTTAACACCCCACTGTCAACATTAGACAGATCAACGAAACAGAAAATCAACAAGGATACCCAGGAATTGAACTCAGCACTGCACCAAGCAGAACTAATAGACATCTACAGAACTCTCCACCCCAAATCAACAGAATATACATTTTTTTCAGCACCACACCACACCTATTCCAAAATTGACCATATACTTGGAAATAAAGCTCTCCTTAATAAATGTGAAAGAACAGAAATTATAACAAACTATTTCTCAGATCACAGTGCAATCAAGCTAGAACTCAGGATTAAGAATCTCACTCAAAACTGCTCAACTACGTGGAAACTGAACAACCTGCTCCTGAATGACTACTGGGTACATAACGAAATGAAGGCAGAAATAAAGATGTTCTTTGAAACCAACGAGAACCAAGACACAACATACCAGAATCTCTGGGATGCATTCAAAGCAGTGTGTAGAGGGAAATTTATAGCACTAAATGCCCACAAGAGAAAGCAGGAAAGATCCAAAATTGACACCCTAACATCACAATTAAAAGAACTAGAAAAGCAAGAGCAAACACATTCAAAAGCTAGCAGAAGGCAAGAAATAACTAAAATCAGAGCAGAACTGAAGGGAATAGAGACACAAAAAACCCTTCAAAAAATCAATGAATCCAGGAGCTGGTTTTTTGAAAGGATCAACAAAATTGATAGACCGCTAGCAAGATTAATAAAGAAAAAAAGAGAGAAGAATCAAATAGATGCAATAAAAAATGATAAAGGGGATATCACCACCAATCCCACAGAAATACAAACTACCATCAGAGAATATTACAAACACCTCTATGCAAATAAACTAGAAAATCTAGAAGAAAAGGATAAATTCCTCAACACATACACCCTCCCAAGACTAAACCAGGAAGAAGTTGAATCTCTGAATAGACCAATAACAGGAGCTGAAATTGTGGCAATAATCAATAGCTTACCAACCAAAAAAAGTCCAGGACCAGATGGGTTCACAGCCGAATTCTACCAGAGGTACAAGGAGGAGCTGGTACCATTCCTTCTGAAACTATTCCAATCAATAGAAAAAGAGGGAATCCTCCCTAACTCATTTTATGAGGCCAGCATCATCCTGATACCAAAGCCTGGCAGAGACACAACAAAAAAAGAGAATTTTAGACCAATATCCTTGATGAACATTGATGCAAAAATCCTCAATAAAATACTGGTAAACGGAATCCAGCAGCACATCAAAAAGCTTATCCACCATGATCAAGTGGGCTTCATCCCTGGGATGCAAGGCTGGTTCAATATACGCAAATCAATAAATGTAATCCAGCATATAAACAGAACCAAAGACAAAAACCACATGATTATCTCAATAGATGCAGAAAAGGCCTTTGACAAAATTCAACAACCCTTCATGCTAAAAACTCTCAATAAATTAGGTATTGATGGGACATATCTCAAAATAATAAGAGCTATTTATGACAAACCCACAGCCAATATCATACTGAATGGGCAAAAACTGAAAGCATTCCCTTTGAAAACTGGCACAAGACAGGGATGCCCTCTCTCACCACTTCTGTTCAATACAGTGTTGGAAGTTCTGGCCAGGACAATTAGGCAAGAGAAGGAAATCAAGGGTATTCAATTAGGAAAAGAGGAAGTCAAATTGTCCCTGTTTGCAGATGACATGATAGTATATCTAGAAAACCCCATTGTCTCAGCCCAAAATCTCCTCAAGCTGATAAGCAACTTCAGCAAAGTCTCAGGATACAAAATCAATGTACAAAAATCACAAGCATTCTTATACATCAATAACAGACAAACAGAGAGCCAAATCATGAGTGAACTCCCATTCACAATTGCTTCAAAGAGAATAAAATACCTAGGAATCCAACTTACAAGGGATGTGAAGGACCTCTTCAAGGAGGACTACAAACCACTGCTCAAGGAAATAAAAGAGGATACAAACAAATGGAAGAACATTCCATGCTCATGGGTAGGAAGAATCAATATCATGAAAATGGCCATCCTTCCAAAGGTAATTTACAGATTCAATGCCATCCCCATCAAGTTACCAATGACTTTCTTCACAGAATTGGAAAAAACTACTTTAAAGTTCATATGGAGCCAAAAAAGAGCCCGCATCGCCAAGTCAATCCTAAGCCAAACGAACAAAGCTGGAGGCATCACGCTACCTGACTTCAAACTATACTACAAGGCTACAGTAACCAAAACAGCATGGTACTGGTACCAAAGCAGAGATATAGATCAATGGAACAGAACAGAGCCGTCAGAAATAATGCCACATATCTACAAGTATCTGATCTTTGACAAACCTGACAAAAACAAGAAATGGGGAAAGGATTCCCTATTTAATAAATGGTGCTTGGAAAACTGGCTAGCCATATGTAGAAAGCTGAAACTGGATCCCTTCCTTACACCTTATACAAAAATCAATTCAAGATGGATTAAAGACTTAAATGTTAGACCTAAAACCATAAAAACCCTAGAAGAAAACCTAGGCAATACCATTCAGGACATAGGCATGGGCAAGGACTTCATGTCTAAAACACCAAAAGCAATGGCAACAAAAGCCAAAATTGACAAATGGGATCTAATTAAACTAAAGAGCTTCTGCACAGCAAAGGAAACTACCAGCAGAGTTAACAGGCAGCCTACAAAATGGGAGAAAATTTTCACAACCTACTCATCTGACAAAGGGCTAATATCCAGAATCTACAATGAACTCCGACAAATTTAAAAGAAAAAAACAAACAACCCCATCAAAAAGTGGGCGAAGGACATGAACAGACACTTCTCAAAAGAAGACATTTATGCAGCCAAAAAACACATGAAAAAATGCTCACCATCACTGGCCATCAGAGAAATGCAAATCAAAACCACAATGAGATACCATCTCACACCAGTTAGAATGGCAATCATTAAAAAGTCAGGAAACAACAGGTGCTGGAGAGGATGTGGAGAAATAGGAACACTTTTACACTTTTGGTGTGACTGTAAACTAGTTCAACCCTTGTGGAAGTCAGTGTGGCGGTTCCTCAGGGATCTAGAACTAGAAATTCCATTTGACCCAGCCATCCCATTCCTGGGTATATACCCAAAGGACTATAAATCATGCTGCTATAAAGACACATGCACACGTATGTTTATTGCGGCATTATTCACAATAGCAAAGACTTGGAACCAACCCAAATGTCCAACAATGATAGACTGGATTAAGAAAATGTGGCACATATACACCATGGAATACTATGCAGCCATAAAAAATGATGAGTTTACGTCGTTTGTAGGGACATGGATGAAATTGGAAATCATCATTCTCAGTAAACTATCGCAAGAATAAAAAACCAAACACCGCATATTCTCACTCATAGGTGGGAATTGAACAATGAGAACACATGGACACAGGAAGGGGAACATCACACTTCGGGGTCTGTTGTGGGGTGGGGGGAGGGGGGAGAGATAGCATTGGGAGATATACCTAATGCTAGATGACGAGTTGGTGGGTGCAGCGCACCAGCATGGCACATGTATACATATGTAACTTACCTGCACGTTGCGCACATGTACCATAGAGCCTAAAGTATAATAATAATAATAATAAAAAGAGAAAAAAATTAAAAAAAATAAAAAAATAAAAAAATAAAAAACCAGTGTTATTCAGAGCAACTGACCTGTGCATGCACATCAATTCTTAAAATAAAAATTAAAGAAACATTGTTATTTCCGTAAAGCTTTGCTGGAAGTAATGGATTCATATGTATAAAACATCAAATCTATTGGGAGGCCGAGGTGGGCGGATCACAAGATCAGGAGTTCGAGACCATCCTGCCGAACACGGCTAAACCCCATCTCTACTAAAAATACAAAAAAATTAGCCGGGCTTGGTGGCAGGCGCCTGTATCCCAGGAGGCTGAGGCAGCAGAACGGCGTGAACCCAGGAGGCAGAGCTTGCAGTGAGCTCAGACAGCGCTACTGCACTCCAGCCTGGATGACAGAGCGAAACTCCGTCTCAAAAAAAACCCAAAAAAACTCTAAAAAGTGTTCTTCATTATATTTTGGTTCACAATTCATTAGTAATTAAATAGAATGAAGGAATATACCAATGTAGGAAAAGTTATGGCTCTGTATATTTTAGGTAATTCCTAAATTTATCCACGAGGCAAAATACTACTTATCTAAGTCTATGTATTGAAAGCAGTTACATTTTTTTCTTTCATTGGCAGTGGTTTTATCTGGAAAGGAAATATAATGAGCAATATCATATTATTTTTATTCTATTTTCTTTCACTGTAAATATTTTGAAGACATTGTTATTATTACTGTATTATTTTATTTTTTCTCTATTCCAGGAGGTAGCCAGATTTTTTGTGTGTGTGGAGTTGAAAAATGAAGCTTTTGAAGATAACTTTCTCATATAAATCTTCTATCTTTCATAAAAGTTTAAACTCACTGAGAAGTTTAGACTTGGTCACCGACGCTCAAAACGTATCCGGAGACTCCTGGGGATCCATGAGATCATTGTAGGGGGTCCACAAGGTCATAACAATTTCTTTTTAATAACTAAAATTATATCGTTGTGATGTCAATAAACAGAAAGTGTGCTTGCATACTTTTGTACTCTAAAAGTTTCTTCTTTCATTTCTAATATGATAAATATCAACAGGATAGAATCTGCATAAACAAGAGTTCTTTAATGTACTCAATAGCATTTAAGAAAGTAATTTTTTTTTTTTTTTTTTGAGGCAGAGTCTGGCTCTGTCGCCCAGGCTGGAGTGCACTGGCGCTATCTCGGCTCACTGCAAGCTCCGTCTCCCGGGTTCACACCATTCTCCTGCCTCAGCCTCCCAAATAGCTGGGACTACAGGCGCCCGCCATCACGCCCGGCTAATTTTTTGTACATTTAGTAGAGACGGGGTTTCATCATGTTAGCCAGGATGGTCTCGATCTCCTGACCTCGTTATCCACCCGCCTCGGCCTCCCAAAGTGCTGGGATTACAGGCGTGAGCCACCGCTCCCGGCCCTAAAGTAATTTTTAAAAAGTTTTACAACTGCAGCTTTAAGTAATCTAGAAGGGGAGGGATGAAATTGGAGTGCATTTTTAGGGCTGAGCAGGGGCATGTTGAGAAAAAGGAAGTAAATTTTCCACCATTGCAAAGTAACAGAGATCAGTTTCACCCAATTTCCCAGCAATTATTTTTCCTCTGGGAGGTGGCAAGATCAAAAGAGGCTGAACACTAAGCCCAAAGTACGCCAGCTCTACTAAGATCACTTAGCAACTCCCAAGTTGGTAAGGCACTGCAACTTGGTAATGATGTAGCTGAATTACCTGCCTTCATGGAAATAGGTGGACTTGAGTAATTAGGATACACCAGTGGCAATCGTGATGTACTAAAGCATAGAAAGTTCTCTCTCTTTTACAGTTAACTTGTGTAATCATTTGTTTGTCCAATCTCTCTTTGGGGAAATCTTTCCTCTGAGTTGTCTAATTTTGGCATGAAGAAGATTCCAGGTGCCTGGCCCTCATTATAGACGCAAGATACCTTTTCATTTTATACCTTGGCATAACCAGGAGGCTGGCATGAGACTAAAATATGACAACCAGATGATCTCTCCTGGGATTGTAAATTTTGAGCCAGTAACACCAGGATGGAAAGAAAGTTTGGAGAATATTCATCATAGTGACTCTGATGGCAGTAGCAAAGATAGCAGATGTCCTGGCTGCTGTTTCCTTCCTCTTTTCTTTCAGGACTCCTTTAATTCCTGTCCATCTAAAGCGTGCTCCCTCAACACCGCCCTCGCCAACCCAATATTCTTCCAACAAATTCCCCTATGCTTAAGTCAGTCATAACTTCCCCATAACATACATATATATACACATAAACATATACACATGTATGTACATATATGCATATATGCACATATATGAACATATATGTACACGTACACATATACGAACATATATGTACACATATACGAACATATATGTACGTGTACACATATACGAACATATATGTACGCGTACACATATACGAACATACATGTACACATCTACGAACATATATGTACACATCTATGAACATCTATGAACATCTATGAACATATATGCACACATATATGAGCATATATGAACATATATGAACACATATATGAGCATATATGAACATATATGAACACATATATGAGCATATATGAACATATATGAACACATATATGAACATATATGAACACATATATGAGCATATATGTGCACATATATGAACACATATGAGCATATATGTGCACATATATGAACACATATGAGCATATATGTGCACATATATGAACACATATGAGCATATATGTGCACATATATGAACACATATGAACATATATGTACACATATGAACATATATGTACACATATGTGTGCATATACATGAGTATATGTGTATATATGTAGTACATATGTGTGTATATATGTATATATGTACATATGTGTGTATATATATGTATATATCTCGCTAAGGAGATAAAGGCCATCTCCACTGTAATACACAAACAAACACAAACTCTCAAACCACTGAGATCAAACATCTCTCAAGCTTATCGAGATGCAAACATGAAGCTAGACTAAATTTGATTTTTTAAATGATACAGAAAATATCACAATTCATTATATTTAAAAAGTTAGAAATTCACTAATTTATTATAATTTCATATTTACTGTCAACAATTAGCCACCTATATAGTTATACTTTCTGTCTTAAATTCCATTTATTTAACAACCCTTTTCTGTAGTTAATATGAAGATTATTGAATCTAGAACTAAAGATATATAACAAGATTCCTGAAAGGGAGGATTTTTAACATGCAAAAAAGGTGTCATTTAAAATTTGGCAGACACTTTTTATTCTAAGTGAAAACAGCAAAGTACACCTAAGAAGAGATTTTCATACTCTGCAAAAAAAAATTAGACTTCAGTGGTTGTTATTATATAAATGAAATACCTAGAGAAGGAACTTTTTTGTTTGTTTGTTTTTTATGTATTGACAAAGCATTCCTTTTCAATATCCTTTGTATGCTGAGTAGAATTTTAGATAGCACATAGGCAAGTGTGAAGTAGCAATGTATTGTAGTAATTGAGAGGACAAGCTCTGGAGTCAGACTGTTAATGGATTCTGATGCTAACACACATAAACACATGCACACACACACACACACGTAGTTGACCCTTGAATGACATAGGGGAGGCTATGAACCCCCCTACATGGTCAAAAACTTAAGTAATAGCTTACTGTTGCCTGAAAGCCTTACCAAAAACATAAACAGTTGATTAACACATACTTTGTAACACATATTACAATTACTATATACTGTATTACAATAAAGTAAGCTTGAGAAAAGAAAATGTTATTAAGAAAATCACAAGGAAGAGAAAGTATATTATCTACTAAGTAGAAATGGGTCATCATAAGGGTCTTAAACCTCATTGTCTTCACATTGAGTAGGCTAAGGAGGAAGATGAAGAGAAAGGGTTGGTCTTGTTCATGGGTAGCAGAGGCAGAAAAGGTGGAGGAGGTGGAAGGGGAGGCAGGAGAGGAGACACACTTGGTGTAAGTTTTATTGAAAGTAATCTGCATATATGCAGACCTGCACAGTTCAAACCCACGTTGTTTGAGGGTAAACTGTTTATTTATTACTTTGGGAAATTTTCTTAATTGATCAACCCTCAGTTTCTTTATCTGTAATATAAAACTATTTGTAATTATTATCTGTGATATGGGAGCTATAGGGTTATTGTGAACATTAAAAGAAAACATACATAGCTAAATACATTTTATCATTTTTATTAGGGGTTAAAAAAACTCTTGGGAGGAATCTATTCAAGATTTCTAAATATCCTATTTGCAGTTCAACCATTATTAGGGTCTTTTGAATTACCTGTGATGGTCTTGATGGAGGTTCATTGATAGGGAAAGGGGACTCATATCTCTAAATGTGAATTCAAAGAAAGTAAAGGGGAGTCTATCAGGTGACACAGGATAAAGAAATCATTAATTTGGTTAAAGAAAATTTCATAAGCCATTAAATTAAAAATGAGATTTTTTCCCTCCTATTTTAGTAGATTTGAATTATATTATCTGAAAGAGACCTTAGTAAATACTTACGGAAATTAAGATAATTATTCAATAAGAAAGCTGACTGAGCAAGAAATAGTTTGCATTGAATAACTGGTAAGATTTTCTTGAAGTTTTGTAAGGAATAAAAATCAGCATCTCTTTGGTAAGTTTAAGCCATTCTTTTCAAAAGCAATTTTTTGCCATTTTATGTACAGAATGAATTTAAATGACTCATAAAGAAGGAATTTAAAAAAAACAAAAAGGAGAAAAAAGAAATGTCTTTACTGAGCTGAATAAGTAGTAAATTTTGAAAGTGAAAGCAGGACAAAATAATGGTCCCTAAAATAGAGGAAAACATGCAGATTTGAGAATACTAGAGGTAGAGATTTTTAAATATAATAACTTCTTAAACTAAAGTAAAATCAGCATAAAAGATAAGTATTTATGAAATAATAAAAAATAAACTTTAGTGAATTGAGGACTAGCATATATTAATGTTATGTTCATAATGTTTTATCTTTGCACTGCCTCAGTAATTTTCTATTTAGAAAGAAGAAACAAAGAGTCAAAATATACCACTAAGAAATGATACAATATGTGACATGGTTTGGATGTATGTGCCCTCCAAATCTCATTTGAAAGGTAATTTCCAATGTTAAAAGTTAATCCCCACAGGTAAACTCTGATGTGTGTATATGTGGTGGGGGTGGGAGGGGTTGTTAAGGGCCCAGTCTTCCACTCACCTGGGTTGGGACTAGTCAAACAGTGGCAACAGAGCTCTACTAGCACAGAGACTACCTATATATTGTTGGAATTATTTCCTTTTTCTTATTTTTTTTTCTCTATAGTGCTTTTAATAAACACATGATTCTGTGTGTGTGTGTGTCTACAAATATATATACATACATACACACACACATTTGGCTGTTGTGGCTGGAGTCATTTTCTATTTAGATTACGTCCATCTCACCTGCAAGAAGAGCTCTCCAGGGATTGCCTTTAGATTACATATTTATTACTGCATTAATTCCATTCTTGAAAATAAATTGAACAATACTGAAAATATTAGTGGGTAAATAGTGGGTAAAGACAAAAAATATTTAAATGTTAAAAAATCAAAACATGTCAGTGAAACTAGAGGGACTTTTAATATCTGTGTGGCCAGTGTTGGTATTTGAAATAAGTATAAGGCCTACCTGATCAGATAGATCTCTTCATTCCCTTCTAATGCTGCTGTATGGGATTTTTGCTGTAATTGGAGAAGTGTAAGTGCAACAGAGTTTGGGGGCTTGCCTAGCAAGAAGAAACAGAAACAGGTTTCTCCAATTCTTCAGTTTCTGTTGGAAATAGAGGCCTGCAATAATCACAAACAGGTAGTCTTTACTGGATTTTGAATGAGGTCAAGTGAAACCGACTATAGCCATAAGCCAGATCTGATCCAGCTTAACTATTGATTGGATTGGATCAAATCAGTCAGCCACTCATACTACCTGGCTGGAAGAAGAAAGAACATTCTGGGTAGAAATAATATTACTCCAGGGTGTACAAACCTTTTAAATATAATACCAGAAAAAAAATAATACCTGTTTAACTAATTTCTTAAATACATATATATGGGTTTGAAAGTCTATTAATTGTTTGTAAAACTTAATAACCACAGAACACACGTTTGAGATACTGGAGCCTGTTCTCTCTACCCTGGTTTCTAATGCCTTGGCCTGCATCCTTCTGCACATTCTTCTACTACTGTAACATGAATCCACCACCACCATTGCTCAAACAACATGAACATCATGTAAAAATCTGACATGTTTTGATTTTTAAATATTGTATCATTTTTCATGACACAGAGAGATCAATAAAAATAGGTTTACGTGAGCTCTGAAGTACACAGAAAACTCCATTATACATTGATTATAAATCTTTAAATGATATAAACTTTATATTGAGAAAATAAAATTATGTGCACCAGCATAAAACCTCTAACTGCAATAAAAAAATACATACACAATGAAAAAGTAGTCTCTTTGCTATCACAGTACTTCAGTGCATTTCCCTAGAAAAAGCTATTGTGTTAATATTCTTGAATACTTCCAAAAATATTCAATTTCCATTTAAGTGTGTATGTGTGTGTATATATATATATAATCTGTATATATATATACGTATATACGTATATATACACACATATGTATATATATACATATATGTGTGTATATATACATACACACACGTATGTATAGATATATATACACACACACATATATACACACGTATATATAGATATATAGATAATATAGATATGTTATCTATAGATATATAGATAACATATCTATATATCTATAGACGTGCAGACAGCGTATCCACATCATCTATAGACGTGCGGACAACGTATCCACATCATCTATAGACGTGCGGACAACGTATCCACATCATCTATAGACGTGCGGACAACGTATCCACATCATCTATAGACGTGCGGACAACGTATCCACATCATCTATAGACGTGCGGACAACGTATCCACATCATCTATAGACGTGCGGACAACGTATCCACATCATCTATAGACGTGCGGACAACGTATCCACATCATCTATAGACGTGCGGACAACGTATCCACATCATCTATAGACGTGCGGACAACGTATCCACATCATCTATAGACGTGCGGACAACGTATCCACATCATCTATAGACGTGCGGACAACGTATCCACATCATCTATAGACGTGCGGACAACGTATCCACATCATCTATAGACGTGCGGACAACGTATCCACATCATCTATAGACGAGCGGACAACGTATCCACATCATCTATAGACGTGCGGACAACGTATCCACATCATCTATAGACGTGCGGACAACGTATCCACATCATCTATAGACGTGCGGACAACGTATCCACATCATCTATAGACGTGCGGACAACGTATCCACATCATCTATAGACGTGCGGACAACGTATCCACATCATCTATAGACGTGCGGACAACGTATCCACATCATCTATAGACGTGCGGACAACGTATCCACATCATCTATAGACGTGCGGACAACGTATCCACATCATCTATAGACGTGCGGACAACGTATCCACATCATCTATAGACGTGCGGACAACGTATCCACATCATCTATAGACGTGCGGACAACGTATCCACATCATCTATAGACGTGTGGATAACGTATCTATATCATCTATAGATGTGTGGATAGTATATCTATATATCTATAGATGTGTGGATAGTATATCTATATTATCTATAGATGTGTGGATAGTATATCTATATTATCTATAGATGTGTAGATAATATATATATATTATCTGTAGATATATTAGATATATATAGATATATATCTAATATAATCTATATAATCTATCTATATATAATATATATTAAATATATATAGATAATATATATACACATATATAGCTATATATATACACACACCTATGTATATATATAGATAATAATATCTAGGTATATAGAGAATATATATGTATACAAAAATGGGAGAAGACTATACTTAACATTTTTAACTTTGAATTTTGTATTTCTTTTTTTTTTTCCACCATGCCTGGCTAATTTTTTGTATTTTTTAATACAGACAGAGTTTCACCATGTTAGCCAGCATGGTCTCCATCTCCTGACCTCGTGATCTGCCTGCCTCGGCCTTCCAAAGTTCTGGGATTACAGGCGTGAGCCACCACGCTGAATTTTGTATTTCTTAATAAACGTTGGGGATATTTTCATATTAGCACATGTAAATCTACCTTATTCTTTTAGTAGTTGCAAAGTATTCCAGTGGGTGAATATATTATACTCATTTTAGTTAGTGAAATATTGATGGTTGTTTTGATTGTTAATGATCAGTTATCATTATAATCAAAGCTAAAAAATTTATTTTGTCCTGTACAATCTTTGTGTATAATGTATACATATTACTTTCCTCAACATTCTTAGTATGATTGTGTATCATTAAATATTTCATCTTTGGCAATTCACTGCTCAAAATTAAATTATAGGCAATTTAATTTGCTTTTCTTTATGAATTATAGTGAATAGTTTTTCATGTTTAAAAGTAACTTTTTAAATGAACTCTGAATCCACACTCTCTACCTATTTTCTTGTTGGCTTTTTAAAAATCCATGGTTCAATATTTGAAGAAGTCTTCATATTCCAACATTGAGGCTGCCTGCAACATGCAACATGACTGAGGAGTTTGCAGTATACTCAGGCTCTCAGGGAAAAGGCTCTAAGCAGTTAGCAGTGGCTCAGATATTTTTCCCCAAGTCATTACTAAAATTAATATAACAATTTAGGAAAGGTCAAATGACTTTTCTCTGGTATCATTTATATCTATAAGGGGAAGTTCTGTGACATACTGAGGAAAAAATATTGGTATATTTGAAATGGATTGTCAAGAATATTTTCTATAAATAAAGTTAATATTGCTATTAAATATACCATGGTATCATAACCATCTATGTTGTCAGCACTAATCCTTGTGGCTTGAGATTAAGCACATGCTATTACTGCCAATTGCACACATGCATTACTTCTAAGTTTCCCAGCCAATAATCAAGATTATCTTCATCATTGTGATAATGGAAGATAATCATGATTTAATATGACTCTTCAGGGAGTCTATAAAACACTTGGAATATCACTTGTAGGATCCTGAAAAGATAAATGGGCAACAACTAATAGAAAATTGTTATTACAAGATGCTCTTTGTTTATATGAACGTTAAGTTCATTAGATAGCATCATATATTTTCAAGAATCTAAAGCATATTGTCAGAGCCTATATTCTATGTTTTCAATATCTAGAATGATCAGGATATGAGGAACACCGATGTTTCAAAGACATTATATTTTTATAGTTCCCTCTGTGTCGCAATCTTATAAAATATTCCATAATCCATCACTTCACCTTAGTTACTATCTTGAACATAAGGAATTATTTTTGGAGGATAACCTGTCAATTACTTAGAAAATTATCCTATGAAAATCTATGGTTGCCCGACTTTTAGATTGTATCTTTCTTGATTCACTATTGTGGCCGTTTCCTCAATATAAGCCACAATAATTGTTCATAAATGTAATGAATCAAGCAAAAAATATAAGTAATTAATAAGCAAACCTTAAAAATCCCACAGCAATTTTCCTAAAGTACTGATTGGCTTATTATCTTTGTGGAGCCAGTATTGTATTCAAAAGTATCCTTATTCTCATAAGAAATACTTATGGCTTAGTCATCAGGCACTAATTTATATGCTAGGACACAGCAATAAACACAGTGGGGAAACATCCCTACCTCATGGAATTTTCATTCAGTGAGATGTGATGGAAAGGGAAACTTGAATCGAATGGAATATTCAGGATGGCGATTTTGCTAAGAAATAACAATTCTCTCCAATATCTTCTGGAGATTTTTATGAAGGCAATCAATCTTCAGTACAAAATCACAGAGTAATTCAAAATTTTGAAGCATAAAAAAAGATTACATTATATTACATATGCTATAGTTGGCAAAATCAGGGTTCAGGTTTTTTTCCCCAAAGTTAGCACATCTTTATGTTGCCACCATATGTAGACTGACATTACACTCGCTTTGGCTTAGTTTGACATTAAAATGTATCAAAAATTTTATTTTAAATGTCCCTTAATTGCCCAGTTGCCTTCTCACTCAGCACGGGGAACCACTTCCACTGGTTTCTTATGTATACTTCTAAAGATCATTATGCATACTGAAGTAAATAAATTGTTGATTGTTATCTTCTTGGTTGTTTTCAGCAAAAATAATAACATATATCTCGCCTATAATGTATTTTCTTTACTTAACAAATATTGTAGACATCATTTCACATTAGTGTACAGTTTCTTCAATTTTTATAGCTCATGTGATTTCATTTTATGAATATATCATTTAAAAAATATTTTCCTGAATATATGATATCCAACTATTGACACCATTCCAAGTAGGTAAAGGTATTGTATAATTTGTTAGTGGTATTTTTACTGTAATTTCTTAAAATGTCATATTCACATTTGTCTCCATCATATTTTAATCTGGCAAAAACAAAATATGCTTCATAAACACTACTATTAAATTTGAACATATCAATGTTATTTTAGGAAATACGTTTGGATTTGTTGCTTGCACCTCACCTTTTTAAAATAAACTAACTATTGAAACTTCTCTCTAAAATAGAAGAGTGGAATTCAACCCACCTGGGGAATAACTGAAAAAAAGCTGGGATGGCAGAAGGGAAAATATAACTGTGCTAAAAGAGGATGAATTGAATATTAGGGGCTGGATAGAGAGAGATCTCTAATATCTATGATATAAAGAAAACAAAACTGATGATGGTGGGAGGTCGTGCTCTACCATGGAAATTATCTTTTGAAAAACATATTTTATAAATTGTTGAAGTAAAAATGTTGGGAAAAGCTGAGTTTTGGGAGAAACTGAGGCAGGGATTGCATGTCTGACATAATGTAAAAGAGTCTTGGAACATGTCCGGAGTCCAGGGTGTAAAACCCCTTGTGGCCTTTGGAACACCAAGCTCTGTGCTAAAGGGTGGAAGGCTACCCTGACACACCATAATGTAAGCCCAGGGCAGAAAATCCCTCGTGGCTTGGATAGAATCCAGGGCTCTTGGCTCTGGAATGTGTCTAGACTTGCTGGCTCCTTGCTTCTTGCTCTCCCAGGATCGATTTTATCTTGAGTTAAAAGAACCTGCTCTCCATTATCTCAAGTAGCAGAACATGTTCCTAATAAGTGCTAAACCGTCACAGCTGTAGATCACGAGCCTGCCCTTTTGACCTCCACATTCTCACCACCTGTTTCTCTGTTGGATTACTGATAAATAGCGTGGGGTCCCAGAGCTCGGGGCCTTCGCAGCCTCCATGATCGCGATGGCCCCTTGGTCCCAGCTTTACTTCTCAAACTATCTTTTTCTCAATCCTTTGACTCCACCGGACTTCATCACCCCCATGATCTAGTGTTGAGTCTGATCACCCCGACATAAAAACGTTATGATTTTAACTTCTCTTAATGGGAAAAATACACAAGAATATGGAAGATCGTGGGTGAAATAGTTATAATAAAAGAGCAGCATTCGGTGGAAATAAATATGCATTCATTTGCATGGTTTTTGGGTCTTTCTCTTGCCCCTCTTTATTAGTATCCAGATTTATCTTGGGGAAATTTTATTAACACTAATTTGTCATGTACACTACACTTACCAAATGGTGTCGCAGCCATGCAGTTTGAGTAAGACTGAATTAACTCTTGACTCTGGAAGCAGAGTATTTCTTTACCAAAAATATTTGTTCCTTTTACCCAAGACTGAACAATCCTCATAGAATTTGAGACTTTGGCTAGCAATACCATAACATGACTGTTTATTCCCTTCTCAACAGTGTGGAGTATAGACAGCAAACTTAAGAACTGCAACAGCCATGTTGCCACTATGACGGGTGCCACCTGAGCATGAAGGTGGCCACAGACGAGTGCACCCCATGGGGATCACAGTGAGTTGGTTCCAGAGCCCTGTTCAAACCATGCCTGCGTATCATACTTTCTCTGAAATATTTAGGAATATGACCAAAATATACTCCTTAATATTCCATCGGTTTGCTTTGTGTTTTCTATTTCTTTCAGTTTGGATGTACCCTCACGAACATAAATGAAAAAGAAGGGGAAAGGGACGTTAGGAGAGACAGAAGACCTGGAAGTTATCCCTGGTCTATTGCATAAATTATTTATTTAGAAATTCTCTTTAGCTTCTCTGTATAATTCTTTTGAAAATGGACAAGTAAACAAAATTCTGATCATATATCATATTTCTTTTTTTTTTTTTTTTTTGAGATGGAGTCTGGCTCTGTCACCCAGGATGGAGTGCAGAGGCATGATCTTGGCTCACTGCAACCTCCACCTCCCTGGTTCAAGCGATTCTCCTGCCTCAGCCTCCCATGTGGCTGAGATTACAAGTGCACACCACCAAACTGGCTAATTTTTGCATTTTTAGTAGAGACAGGGTTTCACCATGTTTGCCAGGCTTGTCTCAAACCCCTGACCTCAGGTGATCTGCCCACCTAGTCCTCCCAAAGTGCTGGGATATAGGCGTGAGCCACTGTGTCCACCCTGATTATATATCACATTTCTGAATTGATATAATTATTTGTATCTTTATCTTTATCTGTATGCCTACATAAAACTTCCTAGTTTTCTTTCAATGCTGGTGTCCCTATGCCTTAAATTCTTTATCTTATTTTCCTTATACATCTGTATCACAATGAAGATACCTCTATAAGCTTTCTTTAATTTATGTCCTATCAGATTATGTTACTTTTCTATTAACTTTAATGGAAACTTCTCAGCTTCAAACCATTATTTGAAAGTATTCAGTTTTGTTTTTTTTTAACATGTGAACAAAAAACCAAACACCACATGTTCTCACTCATAAAAAGGAATGAGATCATGTCCTTTGCAGGGACATGGGTGAAGTTGGAAGCCGTCATCCTCAGCAAACAAACACAGAAACAGAAAACCAAACACTGCATGTTCCCACTCATGAGTGGAAGTTGAACACTGAGAACACATGGGCACAGAGAGAACAACATACACCAGGGCCTATTGGGGGTGGGGGGGTGAGGGGAGGGAACTTAGAGGGCGGGTCCATAGGTGCAGCAAACCACCATGGCACACGTATACTATGGAACAAACCTGTCCATCCTGCACATGTATTCCATTTTTTTAGAAGAAATTAAAAATAAAAGAAAGTATGAAGTTTTTAAACCTAGCCTATGATCATTAACCAGTTCAGAGATAGCATTAATTCAACTCAAAAAAGAAAATTACAATGTGGTAAATTTTATGCTATATTTCTGTGTTGTATTCAGTGAGCTTCCAAAATATATGAATCATAAAAATGCCCATGTAATAACACAGCTTATATACTTCTGAACAGAGAGAATATTGAATATTTGAATCAAGCACCTGCAATCATTTCAAAGTCCTCCAGACTTGTGATGTTGTACCAAAAAGAGAAATGAATTCTGGACGGATCAGAGCCGCTGAGGAAAAGAGCCTCGGAACTTCAAACTGAAAACCATTGACATAGGTTCTTGAGCATTGTGGAATAAAAGCTGCTTTCTAACTAGCTGAGCCTTCAGATACTTATAAATAAAAATCATCACTGTGCATTTCACCAAGAGATAAAGAGTCTTGTCAGCTGTACTCTACAATATTTGTTACTAAGAAGTTACATTTTACATTGGTCAACGAGGGTATACAGAAAGTGTTATGTTTTGGTGATAATAACCTTTTAAGATAAGGAGTAGGACAAACACATGTCACAGTTTATTTGGTACTGTTCTTGTATATACTTCTCTGTTTAATTAATTATTAATAGTTTCCCTTTCACTTTTAAATATTTCCTTGTTTGGACGGCAATTTGTAGGGTCAACCTACTTAGGGGTGGCTAGTAATCACGTATATATAAGAAAGGCTAGTTAGAGAAAATATTAGTTATATATATTATATACATATATAATCATATATATATACTATATACATATATAATTATATATATACACCAAAATAATTGTCCTCTTGTTACCAGAACATCTGCAAACAGATTATGAAATTGAGTTTATTGACAATTGAAAGTCTTCCCCCCTTCGATGTTCCTTCCAGAAAAGTATTTCTTAATTCTTATATTTTCTATCTTAATACATGTTAAAGTACAAATTTTCTGGGTTAAAATAAACAACCAATTCTTAATCATGCCAAGAGTACAAATAGAGCCATCCTGGTAATAAGGTTTGGAGAAACTGGGGCAGGAGAAGAGGAGGGAGGGAGGAAAGAAAAGAAGAGAGAGAAGAGAAGCTGATTAACATCAGCATAAAATCCACTACATTTTATTTTACTAAGCAACTTTTCTATTGTGATGAATAACATAATGAACAATCAAGAGATAACCTAAAAGTTAGAAGACATCCTTCAGATATGTTTATTCATTCAACAAATATTTATACTCACTTGTAAAGAGCCTAGAAATCTTACCTTGCTTTATTTAACTTTTCCCTATAATATTAAGCCTAATATGCAGTACTTGGAATATTCTTTTTAATCTCATGACTCAGATGCTGTTCTTAGCCTCCCCAAATGTATATCCTGAAGTCCTCAATCGAAATTTCTTCAGGCCACATGTAAAGTGAGGATAGATGTTGTGAAAACTGTCTCCTATGGAAACCGTATTACAGCTTTGTGTCTTTATGTGTAACCAGGAACAACATTCACTTACACAAATTGAAATTTTATGAGTAACACATTGTACTATGGGTCATGAATTTTATGTGATTTATAGCTTTGGATCTTAAGCTGAAGGTTTTACAATGTTTTATTTGTTAAACATTTTTTTCTGTTGATCTATTTTATGGAGTGTATCTTCGTAAATAGAGCTTCTATGATATTCTTCCCATTTTATTTCCCCTCATTTGCTTGCATATATAAACAAAAGGAAGATAGAGAACTATGAAATGGCAGGGCTGCTTGGATGCCTGAGTGATTGTGAAATGCTAGACTTCAGGATGTTGCTAGGAAGCTGCTGCGGCTCTCTCACTGTAAATTAGCCACTCATTACAGCCAGTCAGATAAACAACCTTGCATGGGATGACTGCGGGGTTTTCAGCTCTTTACATTATTTGCTGAAGATTGCTTTCCTACCCACATTTCCTTTGATTTGATTAAAATGCATATATTTCTCTTACCATCTTATCTTGTCATGCAGTTCTAAAGTGTGCTGCTAAGAAATCGTCACATAGAATCACAGAAAGGATGATTTTATGATGGAGGAATATTCATCCCATATTTTTTTCATTTCTTTTAGCTTTTTCTTAGAATGGGTTTTTTTCAGTCTCCACAACCAAGAATTATTTCTTTGTATCTCTCACCCAGGAGAGTTGTCTGTAGTTTAGTCAAAATTATTCCGTTTAAGCCTTGGTGTTGCTACCAATGTGAAGTTGATGGGTCAGTAGAGCTACTCTCTCTCAATTCTCTAATCTTAGCAATGGTGATGACGGTATTTCCTGCATACTGCACCTCAACAGCTCATTCTCAGAGTCAGGTAAAATGTTACAGGAAAAGGGATTTTGAAAAACATATAGTACTGAAAAAATGAAAGATACCATGATAATGTTTCTGTTTTGTTTTGTTTTAGTTAACCCTCTCAGCTATGATACTGTTCAATAGAATTTTCTGCCGTGATCAAAGAAACACTTGAAAATGTGGCTATGAGCATGTTAAATGTGGCGGATGTAAGGAACTAAATATTTAAGTTTATTTAATTTTAACTAATTTAGATTTAAATGGGAACATATAGGTAGAGGCTACCATGTCAGACAACACAGCTGTAAGGCATTAAATTTTTTTTTAGTTACTACACACTAAGACTGTTTTTAAACACTTGAAAGTAATCAACCACTAACCTAATAATTTAGGTAAGTCTAGAAAGGTAAGAATTAACGAGACCTAGATTTCTAGACTTCTCTGGGGTAGACTATCTTAAATATATATGTGTGTGTGTATATATCTATATAATATATATATGTATATGCTATCTTAAAAACCTCTCAGATTAAGAAAGTAATTTGTTAATGACTATATTGTCAGTAACTATATTTTATAAGTATATTGTTAATAAAACAACTCCATATAGTTGACTCATATCATGAGAATACATATACACACATAAATAAAGTCTATTTATATAGTATATTCTGTCAGGTTCAGTGATTTTACTGTGGAGTAGTTCATTAGTGAGTCAAAAAACTTAGATACAAGGTCTTACCTAGGATGCTTTTGTACATGACCTTGGTCGATTCACTCTTCTCCCAAAACACCATCAGTGATAAAATAAAATCTTGACTCTTCAGCTTGGCCTTCACAATCTACCTTCTTCTCCACATTTTTTCATCTTCTGTCACTCCATAACCCACAGTAGGCAACTCATCTATTTTTCAGCTTTTTCATATGTTCAATGAATAATTATCAAGAACATACTATGTACAATACATTTTGCTAGATCCTAAGGATACACCAATGAACAAAATACCATGTCTGCCACTCATGGAAAATAGTAGAAAATATTGATAAAAATTGTATAATATTATGGACGATTCGAATTATATGACATAAAAGTTGTGATTGGAAATTACAACTGGGGCACTGGTTTGGTTTGTGAGAGTCCCAGAAAGTCTTCTCTTTGAGTGTGACAGTTAGTCCTAAAGGTTAAAAGCATTTAGCCAGGATGGAACATTTAGGGGAGAAACGTGACATGACTGTCTTATGATGCTACCTCTGCCTTTAGCCCTCCCCTTCAAATGGTGAAATACTGTTTGTTTGCCTCATCAAACTCACATATTGCTACCTTTGAAAAACAGTCCAAGAACCTTCATCACTGCTAACCTATCTCTGTCATAGCATCTAAGTCTGACAAATTATAATTGCTTGTATTTATGGCAGTCTCCTCTCCAGACTTTGAGTCCCTCTAGAGAAACATCCTTTGTATTTATATCCTCTAACATTTATTTATTGTGGGGCCCTGAATAAATGTAAGGAATAAAAAATAAATAACAAACTCCCTTCCGTTTTAGAGTTCAAATTAAAAAAGGGAAACAGCTTTGAAATAAATTTGTGTTACTCTACTTGATCCATGCTACAAGAGAGACCTGCCAAACTGCAATAGAATAATGAATAACAGCTTTTAGGGGTAGGAGTGGTGAGAAAAATAAGAAGCAGGCATCCAAATAAATATTTTGTATAGTCTGATAAAATCTACTCCATGATTATTTTAAAAAGAGCTACTAGAATAAAGATTGGTAAAAACAGCACAAATACAGTAAGGCAAATGTAATAAAAAGTAAAGATGAATGGAATCAGTCTCTATGGAAATAGATCTACTGTCAACATTATTGTATCCGTCAAAGACAGCCCTTGACTGTTGCTAACTAAATTTATAGCATGGGCAATCACTAATGTGAACCTGTTTCCTCTTCTATAAAATGCAGAGTGTGGATGGATGTGAGCAGTGTTTTCTAAAGGATATTCCATATGGCTTCCTAGAACGTTAATACTAAAAAAAATGTTGGAAGCTCTGAATTCCATATAATTCATTAGGTTTATTTAGATTAGGACTTCCCAGAATCTATCATAGGCTAATAAACAGTGTGGCTTACTTGAGGGGCCCATCATTCACTTTTCTCAAATCTATTTGAAACATGAAACCTGTGAATCATTTATGTATACAGTTACAATTTACAGTAACAGAAATAAAAGGAAAAGAATACGGTGCTATGAAATAGAATAACCCACTTTAGACTGGGTGGCCTGGGTACACCTCTCTGAGATCTGAAGTGTGAGATGAAGGATGAAAAGAAATCACAGAGAGGAAGGGACAAGCATTTCAGAAAGAGGAAGCAGTACGTGCATATATCCCCTGATGATAAAAAGTAACTTGGTTCATTCATTTTAGGTGCTGAAAGGCCACAGCGGTTTGAGCATCTGAAGCTCTGGGTCAGAAAAAGCCGAGTGGCAGAGGTAGATGTAAGCATGGGGAACACTAAGACAGTGCTGCAGTGTTCATAGTTAATCAAGGCATGACTTCATTGAGAAAGTCTTGATAAGAAAGAAAAAGGTCAGCTGAATTAAACAGTGTGCTTACTGATATGATTGATTTTTCCATGTGTCGTCAGAACATTATGTCATAGCAAATCTGTAACAACAGTTCATACTCTGGTACTTTAATTAAAACTCCAGGAACCTGGACTTAATTCTGAGTGCAATGGAAAGCTACTGAGTTTAAGCAGAAAAGTGATATTCATTCTGAAAAATAAAAT
The DNA here is from genome assembly GCF_028885625.2 of Pongo pygmaeus. Taxonomy (NCBI): domain Eukaryota; kingdom Metazoa; phylum Chordata; class Mammalia; order Primates; family Hominidae; genus Pongo; species Pongo pygmaeus. The sequence continues at coordinate 94,833,075 of NC_072379.2, read as the reverse complement.
CACTTTGAAGGTGATAAAAACCAGAGATGGATGTTTCTGCCCTCACATTGCTTATGCCTGCATATATACAATGTAATGTTGCCCATTCTGTTGACAAATTTGACTGTACTTCTGTCCAGTGAGAAACAAAGGGGGAGTAAGGGATTCTCCGTTTCACAGTTTTGATGTCCCTTACACATTTTTAAAAGTGGATATACAGGGCTCAATATCACCATTTTAATACTCTAATTTTTCATCCTTCCCTTTCATTTTTGGTCATACTGTTTCTATTCTACCCCAAAGTGAAATGAATAGAAGACTTATTTGGGCAGAATCTATTAGAGAGTATCTCTTCCCTCTCTTAACTGTTCTACACTAAAATTATTCTAAAGAATGAATTTTAATTCTTCTATTCCTTGCAACACAAACTCTGAGTTTGGAAAGCTATATTTCCTTCTGTCTTATCATTCAATATACTTTCCCATACCCTGGAAGCAAAATATGAAGTGTTCAAGTACTGTGCTCCTTTCTCTTGAATGCTGTGAAGTTTCTTTACTGAGAGTAGCCCATTTAGAACTGTGTGCAGCACCATCTTGTGACAAATGAAGTAACTGCTTTTAGTGAAGAGCATCTGCACATTACTATCTGATCTGCATAATTCAACACCAAATTTAGAGGTTTTTATAAAATCAGTGAGCAGTGAGGAGCAGATATGGTATCTTGGCATTTCATGTTACTTTTCCATCAGAATTTGAAGTAAAAAATAGAAAACAATAACATTTGAATTATTCAATGCTAAAAATGTTCTCTAAAAAGTTATATCCTACTTTTACTAAATAAAATTATATTAATGAAAAAGTAAGCTAGAGGTTAATGATGCACTTAAATATTTAATATCTCCTAGGCTAAAGTTTCTAGATACTGAATTATAATTACCTTATGTTGGTGACATCGCAGGTGATGACCCTTTCCCAAGAGCCCTGCTCTACAAGCAAGATAAGTACTTAGTCTTGTGGCCAGGTGTGGTGATTCACACCTGTAGTCCCAGGAATTTGGGAGGCAGAGGCTGGCATATTGAGCCCTGAAGGGCAAGACTGCAGTGAGCTGTGATAGCACCACCGAGTGACAGACCGAGATCCTGTCCCCAAGTTACTCTCTTCATTTTCAATGTACAATTTATAGTCAGCACACAGTTATTCTCAACTAGACATAACACATTGCTTTATGGAATAGAGGAATTTTCTGTGTATGTGATTGGGAACACGAAGTCCTGATTTGTTATCACGGCCCTTGCTCTGCTTAGCACCTTTGTCTGGAAAGCATCTTCAAAAAAGAAACTTTTGAATTCTATAGAAGGGAAATATTTTCTTTATAAAATAGTGGAAAAAAACATTTTCTGCTAAATATTATTGAATGGTATGCATTATGTGAAATAGCGTTATTTGTAGATGTTGCTCTTTTAGTCATAAAGTTCTCAAATGCTGATTTAAGAATCCAGCTTGTTTTGACCTCACACAGAGAATTGAATAAAATAGGTTAGCACTCCCAACTTGGTAAGTCTTTTAGTGAGTGTGCTCAAGAAGGAAGAGACTTCAGATTATGCAAAATGTTGACCATAGAAGCAAGGAACAATCACAGCATTTCTCCATTGTTTCCCTTTTCTGGTGAAGTAGAATAAACCCCTGATTAAATAAATTCAACTGCTGACATTCAAATACACACTTAAATGTTATATATTTTTTTTAATTTCAATAGCTTTTAGGGTACAAGTGGTTTTGGTTACATGAATGAATTATATAGTGGTGAATTCTGAGATTTTAATGCACCTGTCACCCGAGTAGTGTATGTTTTACCCAATATGTAGTTTCTTGTTCCATACCTCCTTCCCACTCTGTGCCTTCTGAGTCTCCAAAGTCCATTATGTCACTCTGTATGCATTTGCGTACTCATAGCTTAGCTCCCACTTACAGGTGAGTACATATGGTATTTGGTTTTCCATTCTTGAGTTACTTCACCAGGAATAATGGCCTCAGTTACATCCAAGTTGCTGCAAAAGGCATTATTTCATTCTTTTTATGGCTGAATAGTATTTCATGGTGTATATATACCACATTTTCTTTATCTACCCATTGGTCAATGGGCACTCAGGCTGGTTCCATATCTTTGCAATTGTGAATTGTGCTGCAATAAATGTACACATGTATGTGTCTTTTTTATGTAATGACTTTTTTTCCTTTGGATAGGAAAAGTACATCTACCATTCAATCCAGTAATTCCACTACTCCTCTTTATTTTTTGGCTGTACAATCCCTCTGGGTAGTGGAATTACTGGATTGAAGGTAGATGTACTTTTAGTTCTTTAAAGAATCTTTGTACTCTTTTCCATAGAGGTTGTACTAATTTACATTCCCAACAGCAGTGTGTAAGGGTTCTGCTTTCACCACATCCCTGACAACATCTATTGTTTTTTGGCCAATGGCCATTCTTACAGGAATAAGTTGTATCTCATTGTGGTTTTAATTTGCACTTCCTTGATGATTAGTGATTTTTTTTCTTTTTTTTCTTTTTATTATTATTATTATTATTATAATTTAGGCTCTATGGTACATGTGCGCAACGTGCAGGTAAGTTGCATATGTATACATGTGCCATGCTGGTGCGCTGCACCCACCAACTCGTCATCTAGCATTAGGTATATCTCCCAATGCCATCCCTCCCCTCTCCCCCCACCCCACAACAGTCCCCGAAGTGTGATGTTCCCCTTCCTGTGTCCATGTGTTCTCATTGTTCAATTCCCACCTATGAGTGAGAATATGCGGTGTTTGGTTTTTTGTTCTTGCGATAGTTTACTGAGAATGATGATTTCCAATTTCATCCATGTCCCTACAAAGGACATAAACTCATCATTTTTTATGGCTGCATAGTATTCCATGGTGTATATGTGCCACATTTTCTTAATCGAGTCTATACTTGTTGGACATTTGGGTTGGTTCCAAGTCTTTGCTATTGTGAATAATGCCGCAATAAACATACGTGTGCATGTGTCTTTATAGCAGCATGATTTATAGTCCTTTGGGTATATACCCAGTAATGGGATGGCTGGGTCAAATGGAATTTCTAGTTCTAGATCCCTGAGGAATCGCCACACTGACTTCCACAAGGGTTGAACTAGTTTACAGTCCCACCAACAGTGTAAAAGTGTTCCTATTTCTCCACATCCTCTCCAGCACCTGTTGTTTCCTGACTTTTTAATGATTGCCATTCTAACTGGTGTGAGATGGTATCTCATTGTGGTTTTGATTTGCATTTCTCTGATGGCCAGTGATGGTGAGCATTTTTTCATGTGTTTTTTGACTGCATAAATGTCTTCTTTTGAGAAGTGTCTGTTCATGTCCTTCGCCCACTTTTTGATGGGGTTGTTTGTTTTTTTCTTGTAAATTTGTTTGAGTTCATTGTAGATTCTGGATATTAGCCCTTTGTCAGATGAGTAGGTTGCGAAAATTTTCTCCCATTTTGTAGGTTGCCTGTTCACTCTGGTGGTAGTTTCCTTTGCTGTGCAGAAGCTCTTTAGTTTAATTAGATCCCATTTGTCAATTTTGGCTTTTGTTGCCATTGCTTTTGGTGTTTTAGACATGAAGTCCTTGCCCATGCCTATGTCCTGAATGGTAATGCCTAGGTTTTCTTCTAGGGTTTTTATGGTTTTAGGTCTAACATTTAAGTCTTTAATCCATCTTGAATTAATTTTTGTATAAGGTGTAAGGAAGGGATCCAGTTTCAGCTTTCTCCATATGGCTAGCCAGTTTTCCCAGCACCATTTATTAAATAGGGAATCCTTTCCCCATTTCTTGTTTTTCTCAGGTTTGTCAAAGATCAGATAGTTGTAGATATGTGGCATTATTTCTGACGGCTCTGTTCTGTTCCATTGATCTATATCTCTGTTTTGGTACCAGTACCATGCTGTTTTGGTTACTGTAGCCTTGTAGTATAGTTTGAAGTCAGGTAGTGTGATGCCTCCAGCTTTGTTCTTTTGGCTTAGGATTGACTTGGCGATGCGGGCTCTTTTTTGGTTCCATATGAACTTTAAAGTAGTTTTTTCCAATTCTGTGAAGAAAGTCATTGGTAGCTTGATTGAGATGGCATTGAATCTGTAAATTACCTTGGGAAGGATGGCCATTTTCATGATATTGATTCTTCCTACCCATGAGCATGGAATGTTCTTCCATTTGTTTGTATCCTCTTTTATTTCCTTGAGCAGTGGTTTGTAGTTCTCCTTGAAGAGGTCCTTCACATCCCTTGTAAGTTGGATTCCTAGGTATTTTATTCTCTTTGAAGCAATTGTGAATGGGAGTTCACTCATGATTTGGCTCTCTGTTTGTCTGTTATTGATGTATAAGAATGCTTGTGATTTTTGCATATTGATTTTGTATCCTGAGACTTTGCTGAAGTTGCTTATCAGCTTAAGGAGATTTTGGGCTGAGACAATGGGGTTTTCTAGATATACTATCATGTCATCTGCAAACAGGGACAATTTGACTTCCTCTTTTCCTAATTGAATACCCTTGATTTCCTTCTCTTGCCTAATTGTCCTGGCCAGAACTTCCAACACTGTATTGAACAGAAGTGGTGAGAGAGGGCATCCCTGTCTTGTGCCAGTTTTCAAAGGGAATGCTTCCAGTTTTTGCCCATTCAGGATGATATTGGCTGTGGGTTTGTCATACATAGCTCTTATTATTTTGAGATACATCCCATCAATTCCTAATTTATTGAGAGTTTTTAGCATGAAGGGTTGTTGAATTTTGTCAAAGGCCTTTTGTGCATGTATTGAGATAATCATGTGGTTTTTGTATTTGGTTCTGTTTATATGCTGGATTACATTTATTGATTTGCGTATATTGAACCAGCCTTGCATCCCAGGGATGAAGCCCACTTGATCATGGTGGATAAGCTTTTTGATGTGCTGCTGGATTCGGTTTGCCAGTATTTTATTGAGGATTTTTGCATCAATGTTCATCAAGGATATCGGTCTAAAATTCTCTTTTTTTGTTGTGTCTCTGCCAGGCTTTGGTATCAGGATGATGCTGGCCTCATAAAATGAGTTAGAGAGGATTCCCTCTTTTTCTGTTGATTGGAATAGTTTCAGAAGGAATGGTACCAGCTCCTCCTTGTACCTCTGGTAGAATTCGGCTGTGAACCCATCTGGTCCTGGACTTTTTTTGGTTGGTAAGCTATTGATTATTGCCACAATTTCAGTTCCTGTTATTGGTCTATTCAGAGATTCAACTTCTTCCTGGTTTAGTCTTGGGAGGGTGTATGTGTTGAGGAATTTATCCATTTCTTCTAGATTTTCTAGTTTATTTGCGTAGAGGTGTTTGTAATATTCTCTGATGGTAGTTTGTATTTCTGTGGGATCGGTGGTGATATCCCCTTTATCATTTTTTATTGCATCTATTTGATTCTTCTCTCTTTTTTTCTTTATTAATCTTGCTAGCGGTCTATCAATTTTGTTGATCCTTTCAAAAAACCAGCTCCTGGATTCATTGATTTTTTGAAGGGTTTTTTGTGTCTCTATTTCCTTCAGTTCTGCTCTGATTTTAGTTATTTCTTGCCTTCTGCTAGCTTTTGAATGTGTTTGCTCTTGCTTTTCTAGTTCTTTTAATTGTGATGTTAGGGTGTCAATTTTGGATCTTTCCTGCTTTCTCTTGTGGGCATTTAGTGCTATAAATTTCCCTCTACACACTGCTTTGAATGCATCCCAGAGATTCTGGTATGTTGTGTCTTGGTTCTCATTGGTTTCAAAGAACATCTTTATTTCTGTCTTCATTTCGTTATGTACCCAGTAGTCATTCAGGAGCAGGTTGTTCAGTTTCCACGTAGTTGAGCGGTTTTGAGTGAGATTCTTAATCCTGAGTTCTAGCTTGATTGCACTGTGATCTGAGAGATAGTTTGTTATAATTTCTGTTCTTTTACATTTATTGAGGAGAGCTTTACTTCCAAGTATATGGTCAATTTTGGAATAGGTGTGGTGTGGTGCTGAAAAAAATGTATATTCTGTTGATTTGGGGTGGAGAGTTCTGTAGATGTCTATTAGGTCTGCTTGGTGCAGAGCTGAGTTCAATTCCTGGGTATCCTTGTTGACTTTCTGTCTCGTTGATCTGTCCAATGTTGACAGCGGGGTGTTAAAGTCTCCCATTATTAATGTGTGGGAGTCTAAGTCTCTTTGTAGGTCACTCAGGACTTGCTTTATGAATCTGGGTGCTCCTGTATTGGGTGCATATATATTTAGGATAGTTAGCTCTTCTTGTTGAATTAATCCCTTTACCATTATGTAATGGCCTTCTTTGTCTCTTTTGATCTTTGTTGGTTTAAAGTCTGTTTTATCAGAGACTAGGATTGCAACCCCTGCCTTTTTTTGTTTTCCATTTGCTTGGTAGATCTTCCTCCATCCTTTTATTGTGAGCCTATGTGTGTCTCTGCACGTGAGATGGGTTTCCTGAATACAGCACACTGATGGGTCTTGAGTCTTTATCCAATTTGCCAGTCTGTGTCTTTTAATTGGAGCATTTAGTCCATTTACATTTAAAGTTAATATTGTTATGTGTGAATCTGATCCTATCATTATGATGTTAGCTGGTTATTTTGCTCGTTAGTTGATGCAGTCTCTTCCTAGTCTCGATGGTCTTTACATTTCGGTACGATTTTGCAGTGGCTGGTACCGGTTGTTCCTTTCCATGTTTAGCGCTTCCTTCAGGAGCTCTTTTAGGGCAGGCCTGGTGGTGACAAAATCTCTCAGCATTTGCTTGTCTGTAAAGTATTTTATTTCTCCTTCACTTATGAAGCTTAGTTTGGCTGGATATGAAATTCTGGGTTGAAAATTCTTTTCTTTAAGAATGTTGAATATTGGCCCCCACTCTCTTCTGGCTTGTAGGGTTTCTGCCGAGAGATCCGCTGTTATTCTGATGGGCTTCCCTTTGATGGTAACCCGACCTTTCTCTCTGGCTGCCCTTAACATTTTTTCCTTCATTTCAACTTTGGTGAATCTGACAATTATGTGTCTTGGAGTTGCTCTTCTCGAGGAGTATCTTTGTGGCGTTCTCTGTATTTCCTGAATCTGAATGTTGGCCTGCCTTGCTAGATTGGGGAAGTTCTCCTGGATAATATCCTGCAGAGTGTTTTCCAACTTGTTTCCATTCTCCCCGTCACTTTCAGGTACACCAATCAGACGTAGATTTGGTCTTTTCACATAGTCCCACATTTCTTGGAGGCTTTGCTCGTTTCTTTTTATTCTTTTTTCTCTAAACTTCCCTTCTCGCTTCATTTCATTCATTTCATCTTCCAGGGCTGATACCCTTTCTTCCATTTGATCGCATCGGCTCCTGAGGCTTCTGCATTCTTCACATAGTTCTCGAGCCTTGGTTTTCAGCTCCATCAGCTCCTTTAAGCACTTCTCTGTATTGGTTATTCTAGTTATACATTCTTCTAAATTTGTTTCAAAGTTTTCAACTTCTTTGCCTTTGGTTTGAATATCCTCCCGTAGCTCGGAGTAATTTGATCGTCTGAAGCCTTCTTCTCTCAGCTCGTCAAAGTCATTCTCCGTCCAGCTTTGTTCCGTTGCTGGTGAGGAACTGCGTTCCTTTGGAGGAGGAGAGGCACTCTGGTTTTTAGAGTTTCCAGTTTTTCTGCTCTGTTTTTTCCCCATCTTTGTGGTTTTATCTACTTTTGGTCTTTGATGATGGTGATGTACAGATGGGTTTTTGGTGTGGATGTCCTTTCTGTTAGTTTTCCTTCTAACAGACAGGACCCTCAGCTGCAGGTCTGTTGGAGTACCTGGCCGGCCGTGTGAGGTGTCAGTCTGCCCCTGCTGGAGGGTGCCTCCCAGTTAGGCTGCTCGGGGGTCAGGGGTCAGGGACCCACTTGAGGAGGCAGTCAGCCCGTTCTCAGATCTCCAGCTGCGTGCTGGGAGAACCACTGCTCTCCTCAAAGCTGTCAGACAGGGACATTTAAGTCTGCAGAGGTTACTGCTGTCTTTTTGTTTGTCTGTGCCCTGCACCCAGAGGTGGAGCCTACAGAGGGAGGCAGGCCTCCTTGAGCTGTGGTGGGCTCCACCCAGTTCAAGCTTCCCCGCTGCTTTGTTTACCTAAGGGAGCCTGGGCAATGGCGGGCGCCCCTCCCCCAGCCTCGCTGCCGACTTGCTGTTTGATCTCAGACTGCTGTGCTAGCAATCAGCGAGACTCCGTGGGCGTAGGACCCTCTGAGCCAGGTGCGGGCTATACTCTCCTGGGGCACCGTTTCCTAAGCCCGTCGGAAAAGCACAGTATTCGGGTGGGAGTGGCCCGATTTTCCAGGTGCCGTCTGTCACCCCTGGAAAGGGAACTCCCTGACCCCTTGCGCTTCCCGAGTGAGGCAATGCCTCACCCGTGCTTCGGCTGGCGCACGGTGCACTCACCCACTGACCTGCGCCCACTGTCTGGCACTCCCTAGTGAGATGAACACGGTACCTCAGATGGAAATGCAGAAATCACCTGTCTTCTGCCTCGCTCGCGCTGGGAGCTGTAGACCGGAGCTGTTCCTATTCGGCCATCTTGGCTCCTCCCCCCTGATTAGTGATGTTGAGTATTTTTTTATATGTTTATTGGCCATTTGTATATCTTCTTTTGAGAAGTGTCTATTCATGTTCTTTGCCCACTTTTTGATGGGATTAAATGTATTTTTCTTGCTGATTTGTTTGAGTTCCTTCTAGATTCTGGATACTAGTCCTTTGTCAGATGCATACTTTTCAAATATTTTTTCCCATTCGTCATGAGAAGAAACAATCATGAGAGAAAGCTCTTTAGTTTAATTAGGTCCCATTTATTTATGCTCTTGTTGTATTTGCTTTTGGGATTTCAGTCACAAATTCTTTGCCTAGGCCAATGTCCAGAAGAAGTTTTTCAACATTATATTTTCATGGTTCCAGGTCTTACATTTAATTCTTTAATTCATCTTGGGTTGATTTTTATATAAGGTGAGAGATGAGGATCCAGTTTCATTCTTCTACATGTGGCTAGCTAGTTCTACATGTGGCTAGCTAGCATTTAATAAATAAATATCCGATTTATTTATTATTTATTAAATATTTAATGAATACCCCATTTAACATTTAATAATTTAATATTTAATATTTAATATTTAATACACTATTTATTAAACAGGATATCGTTTTCCCAATTTATGTTTTTGTATGCTTTGTTAAAGACCAGGGGGTTGTAAGCATTTGGGTTTATTTCTGGGTTCTCTATTTTGTTCCATTGGTCTATGTGCCTACTTTATACCCGTACCATGCTGTTTTGGTAACCTTAGCCTTGTAGTGTAATTTGAAGTCCAGTAATGTGATGCCTCCAGAATTTTTGCTCAGAATTGCTTTGACTATTCAGGCTGTTTTTTGCTTCCATATGAATTTGGGGACTTTGTTTCTAATTCTGTGAAAAATGATATTGGTATTTTGATGGGAATTGCATTGAATGTGTAGATCACTTTGGGCAATATGATCATTTTCACAATATTGATTCTTCTAATCCATGAGCATAGGATGTGTTCACATTTGTTTTTGTCATCCATTATTTCTTTCAGCAGTGTTTTTTAGTTCTCCATGTAGAGATCGTTCACCTCCTTGGTTAAGTATATTCCTAGGTATTTTATTTCTTTTGTAGCTGTTGTAAAACGGATTGAGGAAATGGTTTTATTTGCAGTTTGGTCGTTGTTGGTGCCTAGTAGTGCTACTGATATATGCTGATATATACATCGATTTCTTAACCTGAGACTTTACTGCACTCATTTATCAAATCTAGGAGTCCTTTGGAGGAGTCTTTAGGGATTTTTAGGTATATGATCATATTGTTAAACAGTGATAGTTTGACTTTTTTCCAATTTGAATGCCCTTTATTTCTTTCTCTTGCCTGATTGCTCTGGCTAGGATTTCCAGTACTGTATTGAATCAAAATGGTGAAAGTTGGCATCCTCATCTTGTTTCAGTTCTCAGGGGAATGCTTTCCATTTTTCCCCATTCGATGCAATGTCAACTGTGGGTTTGCCATATATGGCTTTTATTAACTTAAGCTAAGTTCCTTCTATGCCTAGTTTGATAAGGGTTTTTAATAATAAAGTGATGCTTAATTTTATCAAATGCTTTTTCTGCATCTGATGAAATAATCATGTTTTTTGGTTTTATTTCTGTTTATATGATGTATCACATGCATTGACTTGCATATGTTAAACCATCCCTGCATCCCTGGGATGAAACCCACTTGATCATGGTATACTATCTTTTTGATGTGCTGTTGGATTTGGTTAGTTAGCATTTTGATGAGGATTTTTGCATCTATGTTCATCAGGGATATTGGTCTGTAGCTTTCTTTTTTTGTTATGTCCTTTCCTGGTTGGGTATCAGGGTGGTACTTGCTTCATAGAATTATTTAAGGAGGATTCCTTCTTTCTCAATCTTCTGGAGTAGTTTCAGTAGAATTGGTACCAATTCTTCTTTGAATGTCTGATAAAATTCAGCTGTGAATACATCTGGCCCTAGGCTCATATTGTTGGCATTTTTTTTTATTACCGATTCAATCTAGCTGCATGTTATTGGTCTGTTCAGGGTATCTATTTCTTCTTGATTTAATCTAGGAGGGTTGTATGTTTCCAGGAATTCATCTCTTTTCTTTAGGTTTTCCCGTTTGTGTACATAGAGGTGTTCATAATAGTCTTGATCTTTGTATTTCTGTGGTTTTGGTTGTAATGTCTCCAGTTTCCTTTCTAATTAAACTTATTTGAAACTTCTCTCTTATTTTCTTGGTTAATCTAGCTAATGTTCTATCAATTTTGTTTATCTTTTCAAAGAAGCAGTTTTTTTTCATTGTCCTTTGTTTTCTTGTTTGTTTCCATTTCATTTAGTTCTGCTCTGATCATTGTTATTTCTTTTGTTCTGCTAGCTTTGGGTTTAGTTTGTTCTTGTTTCTCTAGTTCCTTGAAGTGTGACATTAGGTTGTCAATTTGTGTCTTTCAGACTTTTTGATGTAGGTAAGCATTGAGTGCCATAAACCTTCCTCTTAGCATTGCTTTTGCTGTATCCCAGAGGTTTTAAAAACTTGTGTCACTGTTATCATTCATTTCAAATAATTTTTAAATTTCTATCTTGATTTCATTGTTAATCTAAAAATCATTCAGAAACATATTGTTTAATTTTTATGTATTTTTATAGTTTTGAGAGTTCCTTTTGGAGTTGATTTCTAGTTTTATTCCACTGTGATCCAAGAAGATACTTGATGTGATTTTGATTTTTTTTTAATTTATCGGAATTTGTTTTGTGGCGTATCACATGGTCTATCTCGGAGAATTTTCCATGTGCTGGTGAGAAGAATGTATATTCTACGGTTATTCGGTAGAATGGTCCATAAATGTCTGATAGGTCCGTTTGTTCTAGAATGTAGTTTAAGTCCATTGTTTCTTTGTTGACTTTATGTCTTGATGATCTGTCTAGTGCTGTTAGTGTAGTGGGAGCTGAAGTGTTAGGTGCATATCAGTTTAGGATTGTCATATCTTCTTGTTTGATTAATCATCATTATATAATGACCTTCTTTGTCTTTTTTTTTTTTTTTTTACTGTTGTTACTTTACAGTCTGTCTTGTCTGATATAAGAATAGCTACTCCTGCTCACTTTTGGTTTCCATTTGGGTGGAATATCTTTTTCCACCTCTTTACCTTGAATTTACATAAATCCTTACATGTTAGGTACATCCCTTAAAGACAGCAGATATTTGGTTTGTAAGTTTTTTATTCATTTTACCAATCTGTATCTTCCAATCTATCTACATTTACATTCAACATTAATATTAAGATGTGAGGTAGTATTCCATTCATCATGTTAGTTGTTACCTACTTTGATTTTTTTGTTATGTTATTGTTTTATAGGCCCTGTGAGTTTTGTGCTATTTTGCTGCATATTGAGTATCTGTTTCAAGATTTAGAATACTGTTTAGCATATCTTGTAGGGTTGGTCTAGTAGTACCAAATTCTCTCAGCATTTGTTTATCTGAAAATGACTTTATTTCTCCTACATTGACGAAACTTAGTTTTGCTGGATACAAAACTCTTGGCTGACAGCTATTATGTTTATGAAGGTTAAAGATAGGACTCTAATCCCTTCTGGCTTGTAAGGTTTCTGTTGAGTAGTCTGCTGTTACTCTGATAGGTTTTGCTTTATAGCTTACCTGATGCTTTTTTCTCACTGCTCTCAGAATTCTTTCATTCATGTTGGCTTTAGATAGCCTGATAACTATACTCCTTGTTGATGAGCTTTTTTGCAATGACTCTCGCAGGAGTTCTTTGAACTTCTTCTATTTGAATATTTAAATCTCTAGCAAGGCCAGGGAAGTTTTCCTCAATTATTACCTGAAATAAGTTTTTCAAACTTTTTGCTTCCTCTTCTCCCTCAGGAACATCAATTATTCTAAGGATTGGTTCTTTTACATAAGCAGTTTATTTTGTTTATTTATTTTTCTTATTTTTGCCTGATTCAGTCAATTAAAAAGCCTTGTCTTCAAGCTCTGAAATTCCTTTTTCTATTTGTTATAGTCTATTGTTGAAACTTTCCACTGCGTTTTGTAATTCTCTAAGTGTGCCTTTGATTTACAGAAGTTCTGATTGGATTTTCTTTAAGATATCTATTTATAATTTTTTTCATTCATAACCTGAGTTGTTTTTTAAATTTTATTATATTGTTTTTCACCTTTCTCTGCTATCTCCTTGAGCAGCTTAATAATCAATCTTTTAAATTCTTTATCTGGTATTTCAAAGATTTCATCTTGGTTTGGATCCATTGCTGGGGGGCTAGTGTGATCTTTTGGGGGGTATTGGAGAATCCTATTGTGTCATATTACTAGAATCATTGTTCTGATTCCTTGTCATTTGTGTATACTCTTTCTCCTAATTATTCTTGAATTTATTTTGTATTTGACTGTGTGGTTTTCTTAATTTTGTTTTACCCCCTTAAGGATATAACTTTAATGTCTATAGTTTATCGTAGCCTAAATCAGCTCTTGGTGCTATAGGGGTGAAGAAATCAGAGTTATTGGTTATAGAGCATCTTTTTATGATTGCTTTCTCAGATGCTGGTTGTAATAGCAATGTACTCTGTGTGTGAGCAAGTTCACTGTCTCTTACAGGATTGGAATGGCAGAGGTCTCTTGAAGCTTATCTCATTTCCCCATGGTGTGCACTTTTGCATTTATCTATTTTCCCCGTTATTTTATTTACTCGATTGAATAGTTCAGGCTTCAGGACAATAGGGGAGGTGTCCATGGGTAAAAACTGGATTTGGATAAAGCAGGTTATTAAATGCAATACCCAATTGTGGGTAGAGGTCCCAGCCTTGTCAGAGGTGGCTGGGGAAGCTTTCAGTGAAACACACTAAGGTCTTATCAGAGGGAAGGGCTGGAGTCACCTCATCTCCCCTGCCAGACCAACAGGAAAGTGATCTACCTCCCAGACACACTTCTGACCCAATGTTCTGGCTATTCAGATCAGATGGGCACCTCTTTTAATCTGCAGGAATGTTGATGTTCCAAGTAAAGAGGAACTGTGACTCTACTTCTCATGAAAATCTGAACCTGGAAGGTGCTCTTCCTGTGGGGAAGCAGTCACCCTGAAATGTTCCAGAAAGGCTGTATATAGATAGGTGCACTCATGCCAAGATCTCATGGGAAAAGCTCCAGCTGTTTTCAGTGGTGGATGAGAAGGAAAAGAAGTCCCCTTCTCTAAGATCTTTCATAAGCACCAGGGCTGCCTGACTGTTGCCTGTACCTGTACACTTTTCCTGGTGGGCCCAGGACTTCAACTGTGCCGCTGTTGAAAGAAACTTCCTACCAGTGGAAAGATCTGGGACTCAATGCCTGCTGTGTAGGCTCTTTGTCCCATGGGGTGTTCCCTTGATGTAGTGCATTCCTCCTTCTCCTAGGAGTAGGAGTCCCTGAGACTCAGAATACTGTGAATGTTGTTGCTCCTCTGGGTCTAGTCACTCAGTGGGGCTGACATACTCCAGAGTCATGCTGGGGAGTGTCTGCAAGGAATCCAGTGAAGTTCCCTGTCCTCAACTCTCCCAGCAGCAGATACCAGTACCAGCTCTGATGGGGTGGTAGAAGAGTGACATTGACTGTGTTAGATTTCTTGGTTATAGATAGCCTTAGTTTGTTGGCTTTCTCAAATACTGGTTGTAGTAGTAATGAACTGGTCACATGAATAGACTCAAGACCCCCCTGGTTAGCCAGAGTGGTGCAGACCATGGTGATAGATGGGGTCATGCACAGGCTTTCTCCTTTCTGGGCACAGTATTATTCTACCTGGAGATTCTGTAATGGACTATGTCAGTTGGCCTCTGGCCAGGATGTGGTGCTTACAAAACAGCACCAGCGGCAGTAGTAGCAATGGGATTTGTGCTTGCCTTATGTTACCCAGGGTAGGTACTCTAGTTTCTTAGATGCTGGGCAGAACCATAAAGCTCCTGAAAGTTTCTGTCCTTTATGATTTGCTACCAGAGCAGGTGGAGAGGCAAAGCCAGATGGGGGCTGGGTCAGGCAGTTCAGCACTCTGGCTCTCCATGTAGGGGCAAGCAGTGGCCCCTGTGGGAGTCAGGGGGGCAGTTCTTTGGCCACAGGGGTAAAGTTCCAGAAAGAAATGTAGCTGTCTCTGCTACACAGAAGAGTTTGTGTAGGGAATGGGGAATAGCCAGCACAGTAAGCCTCACCTTGCTCCCGTGCACTTGGCAAGGCAGATCTAACACCTGCAGTGTTCTGCTAGCAGCGGTGAGCTGAGTTCCATGTCATCTGTGCTCAGAACCCAAAACTGTCCCAGGCCGTCATAAGACTTCCCCACAGAAATAGCAACCATGGCTTTCAGGCCACCCCTTCCGAGTCTGCCCTGCAAAGCCAGGGCACCCAGCTCTTGTGCTTGCGGCTGCAGCACACTTCCCACTCACCCCTGGTTCTGGCCAAGCCCCACTGGAGCTTATGTTGTGAAATTCAGTTGGGAGCTCCTTTCAACCTGTGATCACTGCATGAATTAGGTAGGCAACTTCTGTGAGGTCACCCGTGAGGTGGACTAAGGAATGGTTTCCTTCGGTCCATACTGGAGACTGGAAATGTAGCTACTGCTTCTGCTCCTACTTTTATATTCCTCACCACTCCCTAAGTCAGTTCCAGGACTGCATAAGGTTAAGGTCTTCCACCGTGACCTGGATTTCCAGGTTTCCCAGTGGGGGTGTACATCCTGGAGGCAGTCTCTCTGCCTCTTACCCTCTGGGAACTTACATTTTTTGCTGTAGCAAGCTGCTTTGTTGAAAAGGTCTGTGGATTTCAGTTTGTTAAGTTCCTGCATTGCTTATCAGAAAAAATTTTTTACATGTGAATCTCTACACACTTCTTTGTCTTTCCAAGTGGGAGAGGCACTCCAGTAGTGCCTCTAATCCACCATCTTGGGGGAAAAATAAAACTTAAATGTTACAATTTTAAGATATATTTTTACTGAAGAGTGTGTTAATGGTTTAAAATTCTGAAGGAGATACCAGAGGAAACTTCAGGAATACTACGGGCTTTTAAAATGGAATTTAGATGTTATTATCAAGAAAGATATGTAAATTTTTGCCTATCACCCTTCTGAAGATGTCAGGTGTGATTCACTACTAGAATTTTGTTCATTTAGTTGGAAAATATTCATGGATGGCTTGCTTGGTGCTACATATTGTTTTAGGTGTTGAGTATACAACATGAAATATAACACAGTCTCTACATTCAAAGAGTATGCTTGTCTCATTAAGAAAAATATGTAAATTAATGTAAATCTATCACAATCATTTCCCCAACTCCCCGGGACTCTGGTTATTTCTTATAGACTCAGAAAAAAAAAGTGATATGTATATTTAAAAGTTCCTTTATTTCTACTCTTATTCTATTTGTGAAATGGAATTTTCCTATACAAATAAATGTGGACTCTGCTGCACGAATTGAACAAAAGGGCTCATTTTCCTAAAGAACTGCTTACTTATGAAGTCTTGTGGTAATTCAGACATCTGGACAGCTGTGTTTAATCTGTACTTAGTTTAACTCTATTTGCATTCAAATTTTCTATAAAAATTCAAAATGTAAAGCATGCATACTCAGTTTCATCCTTAAAAATTTAATATTTTAATGAATCAGCCAATTTAGACATGCAAGCATGTGACCTGAGCTTAACTTCCTAGGTTGCTGCATGCATTATCCTAGTTCCTGGGGGAGAAGAAACATTAAGATGGCATCTATAATTTTAACCAGGTTACTAAAATTTAGTGCTCTGGCTGAGAGTTACTTCAAGGGAGAATAGAAATATCAAGCTTACAGAGGTTTGGAACAGAAAGATCTTTTTGTACTAACAATTCTACATAATGTAATTTTTAAAGAACAGCAAAGCATGGACCCAATAAATCTTTGCTAAAAAGAAACTTTGTTAAAGATTCATTAATTGAGGCAAAGGAAAATCTCTTGAAAAAGAGCAGATGTAGTTAGAATTAGCACATTGAACTGAATGAATCATTCAACCACTCAATACATTTCTTTAAAGTTGCTTTCTCCTGTTATAAGAGTGTCTGCTCATAGGAAGCACTTAAAAACATCCTATCTGGGGTGTTATGAAGCAGGGTCAAGCATCCCTGGGCTTCAGAGGAACAATAAAGAGGTTTGGGGCAACCAGAAAATACATGGGATGGGGTGACAAAATCAGAAATTGCATATTTCTATCCAGTACCTTTGAAGGCCATAGCCTCAATTTTAATCCTTTAGTCTATTATAGACTAGGCAGAGTCTCCATAAGAAATCCAACTGTCTTATACAAACAAATGAACAAACAAAAAGCCAAAAAGAAAACAAAACAAAATAAAAAATCCTGACATTTTATCCTTTATTATAGTGAATGTTATAAATTTTCTGAATGAATTCAGAATATTGCAGGAGGTGAACACAAATATAAACTTAGCATTTTCTCTAAATTTGTCATGCTTTCCTTTCACCTACAAGCCTTTCTCCAGATCCTTTCTCTGCGACACTTTCCAAAGCCCCACATCTCCTTCAGCTGGTCAACGTCTACACTGTTTTAGACTTTAGCACAATTAATACATACTCCAAGTAACTTTCTTAACCCACCTCCAAAGCCGTCCCCCAAAGAGAAAAGAGTTTTGGCACCCCTTTTGTGCACATCCTAAATATTGTATATTCACTCCATAAAAATATCTATTACACGTTTTCCATTATACTATAAAAGGCAAAGACTACATTTTTTATGCTTCAGTAGTAGTTCCTAGCACAATATTGAATAAGTAAATCCTAAAATAGCCAGTCTTACCTAATCTAGGGCCTTATCTATAAAAAATAAATGTTTATTTATGTAATGATTAATTCAGTTATCTATCAACTCAATTAGGCCGTTATGACACACTAAAATTGACATAATCGGAATACTTGTACAATAGTATAATTTCATTTATAAACATATTCTTCTCTTCACAAATATTTACTGAGTTCTTACGTGCCAGGCACTGTATTAACTGCTGGACACACAATATAGGAAAAAACAGATATGGTCCCCTGTTCTTGAAAAAAGTGAATGGGACATTTTATTATTGTATATTCACTTGACCTGAGCTTGACTCTTGAAAAAATAGATCCTATCCAGAAATAGAATAACCAAACATGCTAATTTTTGAATTTAATAGGCCCACATCTAATGTTGATGGAATAAGAAAGAATAATGGCTTTGTAGATTTGATATGCCTGACCTATCAAATTTGGTTTATTTTAAAATGATTCTGAATTTACACAACTTACTAGTGAGGCAACTCACCAGTAATAATGTGTGTGTGTGTGTGTGTGTATATACTTTTAACATGACATTAGGTTAAAAGTGGAAAAGCGGATAGAGCTAGGAAATTTCAGGAAGCAAACTGGCATGTTTTTAATACTATGTGGAAAACAAAGAAAAGGGAAATACTGTGAAGTTAGAAAAGCTATCTGAAGCCACACCTACTTCTAAAAGTTTAGAAAAACTAAGAATAACATATCAGATCTAATCCTATACATAGTTATAACAAGAAAAATAGAATTATTAATAAGAACAACATAACATTTCTACAGTTAATGACAACACACCAGAAGACATGCCCATGAACAGAACAGAAGAAGCTAAAAGATATTGGGAAAATGATGCAAGTCATGAGAAAAGAGTTTAAATAAGAATTTTTTAAAAAACAGAAATTACTTGGAAACACAGAAACTTTTAAAACTTGAAAACCATTAGAAACTTTTACAAATCATTAAAACCAAACCTGGAAAAACGTAAAAATGAACAAATAATAAATAATGCCTTCAGAACAATATGAAGATTGAAATATTTTAAAGATGAAAGAGATTAAAAAATTAAAATGATGTAGTGTATGTGTGTGTCTTTGTGTGTTTTTATGTGTAGTGTATGTGTGTGTCTTTGTGTGTGTGTGTATGTGTGTAGATATAAAGAACAAGTTGGAAAATTCCTACCACTTAGTGACATCATCGTGGTCATACTCACATGTTTATCGTGATGCTGCTGTAAACAAACCTACTGCATTGTTCTCATAGGAGATGACAGTTCCATGCTTGTTATTGCCCCAAAGACCTTCCAGTGGGACAAGATGTGGAAGTGGAAGATATTGATATTGATGATTCTGACCCTCTGTAGGCATAGGATAATGTGTGTATTTGTGTCTTATTCTTCTTTAACAAAAGCAATTAAAAAGTAAAAGAAAGTAAATGTACTTAAAAATAGAAAAACCTTATAGAATAAGTATATAAACAAAAAATATTTTTGTAGAGCTATAAAATGTATTTTTATTTTAATCTACATGTTGTAAAAGAATAAGAAAGTTTAAAAATTTAGAAGTTTATTAAAAAAAGCTACATGAGTGCAGGTTAATTTATTATGGAAGAAAAATGTTTTATAAATTTACTGTAGCCTAAGCGTACGATGTTTATGAAGTCTAGAGTAGTATACAGTAATGTTCTAGGCCTTTACGTTTACTCACCAGTCACTCACTCACTCACCCATAGCAACAGCTGGTCCTGCAAACACTATTCATAAATACTTCATGCAAGTGTCCCATTTTTTTATTTTTATGCCATATTTTTACTGTACCTGTTAGTCCAAACTGCACCATTTTATAAGCTTCCTGCTATTTTGCAGACCTTGGTCAAAATGAAACATTTCACAGGGGTTCAGGCGGTGAGAAACATCCTGCCTAACCACCTGACCACAAGGCAGACAAAGTCCCAACTAAAGGCAAAGACCCAAATAAGGAAACATCTCTATCATATTCTGCTGGGAGAAAGTGCAAGGAACACCACATTCCACTGGAACAAGGGCCAGAACTGCCTTATTATGGAACATCTTATCAATATCCTGCTGGGCAGCAGGCCATTTCACCCCAAGCCCCTCCTGCCCAGGCCTATGACTTGCTCCAGCCTGTAAGCAGCAGTGGATTCTGGCATTAAGCTGGTCCCCCACGTTCGCAGTGTCTGCAATATACCTGTGTTGCTGTTTGTACCTCCTCCTCTCTGTGTGTCTTTCTTTAACCCTAGCCTTCCCTTCAAAACCTAACAGTACCTTTTCCATGTTTAGATATGTTTAGATACACAAATACCTACTATTGTGTTCCAATTACCTGTAGGTTTCAGCATAGTAGCATGCTCTACAGTTTTATAGCCTAGGAACAATAGGTTGTACCATTTGGCCTAAGTGTATTATGGGCTGTACCATCTAGGTTCGTATAAATACCCTCTACAATGTTCACACAATGACAAAATTGTCTAATGATACATTTCTTAGAATGTATCTTCTTTGTTAAATGACACGACTGTTTATATACACACATATGTATGTATACACACACGTAAATATTAGTGGAGAAAGTATATCCAACTTAGGAATGTATCTTCTTTGTTAAATGACACGACTGTTTATATACACACATATGTATGTATACACACACGTAAATATTAGTGGAGAAAGTATATCCAACTTAGGAATAATAGAAATCCCTGAAGATAAAAACAAAAGCAAATAAACCAAACTAATATTGAAAGTTATAATTTAAGAGAACATTTCTGAATTTTAAAGAATGATTTGTAACTGCTTAATGAAAAAATACACTACATACTTGGGAATATAACTTAAAGTGAACAAAACCAAGACATAATCTATAAAATTACTGGATAATTTATAAAAATATAAATAAATAGAAAATTCTTTTAGATATCAAAGGAGCTCTTTGCTTTTGTGAAAACCTCAAGTGACTCATAAGGGAAATAAAATTCGCTGTCATCAGACATTTCAACAGCAATTTTTCTATGCCAGACTAAATTAGAATATATTTAAGATACTAAATATGGACAAATAAATGTGGAAAAATAATTTTATATCTAGTCAAACTGACTTTCAATTATAATGGACACAGATAAACTTTTATCATCATGCAAGAACTCAAGGAATATTTTTCTCAAGAATCCTGAGGCATTTCTAAGGAAAAAGCTTCAGACAATCAAAACAAGTACAGTCACCTACGTAAAAACTTGTGGTACAGTTACTTATAAAGACAAAATGAGTGTAAAAAAGGAAGGAGTGTAATAATGGCTATATGATCCAAAAATATAGTATAATTCAACCATTTTAATGGTTAGAGATATAAAAGATATTTTATTAAATTTTACAAGTTCAATTTTTTTCAGTAAGCTTATCAGTGGTTGTAGTATTTGTACTATCATTCTGAAATACTTGTGTGTGAAATATATTATAAAGCAAGTCATTTGTTATAGGAAACTCAAGTTCCTTTCATCATGTGTTCTTGAAAACCAGAATTCCTGGTTGGAAGAATGGAGATACAGATGTAATACAAAAGAAGTGGAAGAAGTTAAGCAAAAAATGTGATAGTCCTGAATTTGATTTGGAAATATCAGTTTAAACTCATGAGGTTATTCTTGATATTATATATTACATATGTATGTGTATGTGTGTGCATGTGTATACCCCATGATTTCCATCTTGACTATTCAATCAAACACTATTCTCAATACTGTTGTGAATGGATTTGTAGATGTAATTAACATCCCCCAAATATGGAATGTATCCTGGTTAGCTGGCTGAATCACAGGAGCACTTTAAGAGCAGAGAATTTTCCTCTGTGGGTTGTAAAAGAGGTTAGAGGTTCAAAGCATGAGGGAGATTTGGCATACAGTGCCTGCTTGAAGATGGAGGGGATGCGTATACAAAGAACTAGAACAAGGTCTCTAGGATCTGAAAGTGACCACCAGTCAAAAGGCAGCGACGAAATGAGGACGTCAACCTGATAGCCTGAATCTGTCAGCAACCTGAATAACCTTGAAAGTAAATTCCTATCTAGAACCTCCAGATAAGAATGCAATTCATCTAATACTTTCATTTCAGCCTTATAAGACCCTAAGAGAACCCAGGCATGCAATGCTGAACGTCTGCACTACAGAACTGTGAGAGAATTAGTGCACGTTCTTTTAAGTCTTGACATTTGTGATATTTGTTATGCCACAATACAAAACCAATACAATCTTGAAATATTTTTGTTATGCTAGATAGCAAGGAAGCCATCAGAATACTACAGTCATATTGGAAAGACTCAAGATTCTATTTGAATGACATTTGTCCTGGCTAAAGATAGGACCACCTGAGCTTTAATAAAAATGTTTGAAATGGATAAATCCAGAAAATACGTTTAATCTCATATGGTCATCACAATATTAAATAAATGCTCACATGGGGTGAAGAAAGGGAAACAACTGATCTTCAAAAGTAGTAAATAAAAGAGAACATTTATTATGTGTCTCTTCTCTATATTTGGTCTCTAAATAAGGAGTAGATGAGGAAAAGTGTCCCTTTATTGAGGTTTTCAGTCTAATACATTATAAGAAATGATGGCATTAGAATATCACCATTTTGCTGCTTCTTAATGGATCCATGCATTGAGCATCAACACCTACTAATATCATGAAAAAAGTGACCAGAAATAATGTTCTTGATAAAAGAATATAATACCATCTGCAGTCTTATCGAATAGATAGAATTTGAGTCCAGTCAAGTCTTTGGATCCAGCTTCCAGTTGTCAGGAAACATAAAGGACACATCAGCATGATGAACTATACTATGAGCTTTCAATCTCTAAAATCTAGTCTGTGGGAAATTCTAAGATCAATTGGCCTAAGTTCTTCAGGATGCAAATTGTAAGCAAATGAAAGGGATAAAGAGAGAAGCTGAAGGTTAAAAAGCAAAAAAGAGACATATCAGATGTTCAGTTTAGTTGTTTTAGCAAGACTAAACTATACTACCTAAGGAGGCAAGCTAGACTAATAAGGCTAAAAGGCAGCAAAGAAGTGACTTCTCTGAAAAATAGGTTAGTGGTTTATTTTACGAGGAGGGAAGCAGTTGTGATTGTGTTGGGCCACAAGGACAGGCTTGCTGTCAAAATTTTATTTTGATCTGTTTGCTAATTACGAGGATGTTTGCTTTATAATAACCTATTCAACTATGTATTTACTTATTTCATTGGTTGTGTTTTTATATATGTGTTATTTTATAACCAAATGAATTTAAAAGACAGAGAGAATATACCCAGCATCTCTTTCATTTTCACCTGGGTATACGTGTTTTCATTATCACTATGGGTATTGCTGCATTTGGGTTGTGCCACATCTCTTTGGATTACATTAATAATTAAGAAAATACTCAATATTTTCTGTGTGCATCCAGCTGTGCAATATTGTTAATAACCTCAATTTTAGATTTCTTGCTGATGTTGATATAATTATAACTCACCTATCCTTTTCCATATTAACTTACATATATTAAATGTAGATATTTTTATGTCTATGGAGTTTTATTAAACAGGATGTCATCTTATGCTATCTGTTTTCCTCCAGATTTCTCTGAGTAAAACAACTAAGACATCCTGGGACTTCTCCGATCACACTGCTTTCCTCTATAATTGAGCCAGTTTTCTTAAGTCCTTTCCAAGCTAATAACCAAATCTCCAGGCCTGGCTCAAAAGCAGGCTACAAACTTCAACTTGAGTATTGGGGAGCATTCCTAGATTCTTCTGCAATCTGAGCAACTCATTTCATCTAGCCTAGTAGTGGCTTCTTTGAACAAGGTTCAGTGCAATGGTTCTCAGTGCTGGCAGTTCATTAAAGCCAACTGGAGGCACTTTAAAAAAATATCCACCGATCCTCCCCCAGACCAATTAAATAATATCTGTGGGTGCTAATTTGTATTTTTTTCCAAAGATCCTCGAGGGGTTTAATGTGCAGTATGATTGTGAATGACAAGACAAATGAGTTGTAAGAAACTTTTATTAACATGTCTAATTCTTCTGTGATGTGAATAATAAATGAGTGAATAAAAGGAACAAACTATTCTATAAATTATCTGTGTTCATGTTTTGCCTGTTAGTTATTGTTAAAGGATGGCATCTATTAATATCCCAATATATGTTAAGATGAAAGAGGAGAATAAGAAAATGAGAGAGAAGCATTGTTTTGTGGTTAGGATTAAGTTTGAATTACTGCCCGGACAGAAAAGCCTCTGGAAATCTTACATATTTTATAGTAATGCAATTCAATTTACATATTCTCTACTACTATGAAGGTTTAAAAAAGATCTTATTTTCTATTGTGTCATTCATTTATGGCCACGGTAACATATTAGTAATGCAAAATAAGTGTCATGTGGTAAGTTTATACAGTTTTTTGTTGTTTTTATTGTTTGTTATTTCAAGCAGTTGCATTAGAGAAAAGAAAGATTTGGTTCAGAATGCTGACCAGGAAATTTACATCTCTCCATGGTAATTTGAAATAAATAAATTGAACAAAAGACAAATCATCTAAGATTATTTCATTTGAAAATAACACGTTTTTGATTAAAAGTGGCTTAAACAATGAAAGTTTAATATATGACATAACAAGAAATTCAAAATAGGTTGTTGTAGACATGATTCAGTGATGTCAGTCTCATTGGCCTGGCTTCTCTTAATACTCACTTAATACCTATAAGCACCAAAGCACCAAGCACTATAACTTACACACACAAAAACGAAACAATACAAAGGAAGAAGGAAAGAGATTTTCTTGTTATTTATATCTTTGTATCACAGAAGAAATATTCCACGAAAATTTTCAATTTCCCTTTTCCGTATTGGGCTTGAAGGTAGAGAAACATGAATCTCTGCATTTTCAGCCTTATTATTTCCTTCTAGCAGCAAAGAAATAATATGGTTGGAAATAGTGTTTACTAGGTGACTAGGGGAATCTAGGACAATAGTTCTTTGTCTGCGACATAGATCTCTTGTTGCCAAATGGCATAAATCGAGTGAACATTTTTCTGAAAGATATAAAAATAAAAGATGCAAAATTTCAAGTAAAGTATGCAGTGTGATGAGTCTCTCTGCCTACATTCACCAGTGTTTCTCAAGCTTCAATGTGCACAAAATACACACGGGCATTTGTTAATTGACCCAGCCTGAAAGATAGTAGGTGGAGCTCAGCATAGGGTTGAGCTCAGTTAAGGACGGGAATCAGATGGTTCACATTTTGAGAAACATTCTATACTAAATATTAATGATCCCAAAATAATTATCTTGAAGTCTTACCTATTTATCAAGCTGATGAAAATCTCCAGAACCAAGTTTATTCTAGCCCACTTGCATTTGTTAGGTAGCCCCTGAAGTGGTTTTTCCTTGCTGTTGGACCTTGCCCATAATTAATGTGTCTCATCACAGAGACTCAGCCATCCTTACTCAGCAAAATCTCTGAAGATTGGCCACAGGCCCCTGGATGCTTCTGATCTAATGTCCATTATAAACAAAATGTCCACTGCCTCACTCTCTCACTAGTTTTAATTAATTAAAAACTGCCCAGTCATCAGGAAGTCATATGCTCAGCACGCCGCTGTGACAGGACAACTTATCAAATTACCCTCTTCCTTAGGAGAGTTAATTCACCATATTGCTAAATTATTTCCTGTCTTTGTTTCAAATGACAAGATTTTTTTTCCCTATTCTGTCTGATTTAGGATAAGTAAAGTGTCTTAAATCTTTTTTATTTACTAGCATAATCCATGAAATACAGCCAATTATTTTTGATATTTTAAAGAAACACAATTTTCTAATAACCAAATAAAATTATATCATTGGTTTATGACATGATTTGGCAAAGATGCCATAAATAAATCCAATCCATTTCTTATCATTATGGCCCATAAACACTATTTCCATTATTTCCATTTCAATGTCAGCTGTTTTTACCTTTATGTCTGTCACCCCAAATCCTGATCATACGTTGCCTATGCTATTCATCCATTATTTAACTGGTAGTGAATGTAAATAAAAGTAAGTGATTTCATGCGTCACACTCACTTTTCAAAATAAGAGTGATCAGAAAGAAAATTTGATTTAATTTTACAAACCCAAAAAGAGTAATATTTTATGGATTCTAATGACCTGTGGTGCCACACTGCCTTATGCTAATGGCAATCATAATACTTACAACACTATATTACCCTTTTTGATTTTCACTCTCCTCTGATTGGAACTAATAAAAATGAAAGAAGCAACTGGCATCATTCACTTCTGTATGTCAATGAGTAGCACATTGTCTGCCACCCGAAGTCATTTTCTCAGCAAGTCATCTCCTTCCATCTATTTTTTCACAATGCAGATATATCATAGAATATAAATATTACAAATGTTACCGACTCACCTGTTTTAGTTCTATTCTGACTCATACAAAGAAATAATTATTTTACAGAAATAATCCAATATTAAGAAGACACAAAGTTCAATTTTGTCTGATTGATTTTATTTATTGCTGAATTATGCAAGTTGATTTAATGTTCAAAAACCAGTTCCCTAAGATTAGCTCAGTAATATATCTAAAACTATCTAATTCAGGTGAGCTGCTTCTAGTTTTGAAGAGTCTTGAATTTGTCAGCATAGGATTTTCTGAAATTATATATTCATAATTAAATTTAGTATTACCCTTTGACTGATGACCAAGAAATTGAAGTAATATTCAGCTATGAGAATGCTATCAATCTCTGTCAGTAGTTTTCAAATTGTGTTTCATAGCCCATTCACAGAATGTTTAACAGTGGGAAATATAAGGTTAAATTATCAAATATGTGAAGTACGTTTTGGTTAAGTAAAAATTAAACACTTAAAAAATAACTGCAGGACTTCTTAGCTAAAAACTTGTTAATGTGGATTTTAAAATGCTAATGTAGGTGTGAGTATGTGGGTGTGTAGGGGTAATATTCTAGCACAAAAAACATCTAGGTGATTTTGATCAGGAACTGTATTTTGTTCCATTTTACTTCAAAAAATGATTTTCCACTGTTCTGCTAACAATAGAAAAATGTCCTTTGCTACTAAACTGTGGTCTGAGAACAGACAATAGCCTTAAAGCTAGGGTACAGGCAAGTTCTTCTCCGCTGTGAATGCACAGTGCATGTGGGTACACAGGATAGATAGCTGGAAACTTCCTGTTAATAATTCTGTGGTATCAGGGTTATGAGCAAGATCGGAACTGGTTCACATCAGGAAAGATGGGATCTTTTGATCTAGACAGGGACAGTAAATGAGGGAGAAATCTGGAAAATGCCAGGATTCCAATAGCATTGTTTAGGAGTGGAGAGGCTAATAGAGAGTATGATTATGCACTTAATATACGGAATTCTAATGAGATGAGGTTTTTGTGACTTAGAGGAAAACAACTGAAGCCATGCAGTCTGTGAGACTTCCTTCCGGGTCTTAGAGGTAACCACTGAGGACGAAAGGCATTACAGAGCGGTTGCCAAGTTTGTCAAGTTAACTGAAATATTCGGAATTATAGATCTTTAACTTACCTCTTCTGTGTGCACATAATTTGTAATTGAGACTCCCTTATACCAGAATTTATCAAAGGTATAAAATCCTTTATACCAGAACTTATCAAATTATTTATCAGTGAAATAATTGTTTAGATGCTTATCTCTTACCTACAACTGTAAAATTAAAACCTCTATGAAGAAGCTAGAAAATATACTTTAAACAGCAAATACTCCATGTGGCTTTATGCTTACTAAAGTCTTGTAAGAGTTATTTTATATTAAAAATTTAAAAATTCCTTAAGGTGGATTAATGCATGTACCAATTTGTAATGAAGTGTGTACGTGGGGGTGAGAGGGTTTGCATGGGGCTGAGAGAAGTGCTAAAGGAAGAAAGAACCAGATTTTCTGGGAATTGGTTTGAAAATAATCACAATGTTTCTATTTCCCAAGTTTGGAGCATGCGGCAATGAGATAGCACAATGAAGAAAAGTTATATGACCAAGTAGTGGTGACTTTGAGATGTCATATGTTTATAGGCACTTGATGTCCCTGGTTCTTCACATATGCCTTTGTTTTCCCCACAGATTTGTCTTGTTATGGTGATAGTTTTCAAAAGCCATTATGAAAAATAAACTAGACAGACTGAAACATATAAAACATGTATTTAAATTTGACCAATTCCTAATAGATTAAAATTGGTATTTTAAGAGTGTGGTATCTTTTTAGAGGTGCAAATATCTCATGACTCTTTATTTTGGATTTGTATCACCACCAATCACTCTCAAACCAATATTTAAGTTTAACTTAAACTCTACCCATCAGGTTAAGCAATCTGAATAATCTTACAGTTTGTCTAGTTGTTTATCTTTAGTGCAAATTATTCTTGGAACATCTTTCTTGGAACTTTAAATGCAGACAATATGTAGGAAAGTCTTTCTACTCCCTTAAAATTTGCCACCAATTTTAAGTGTATCCGTTAAAGAGAATGTGAGATAAATGTGATTTTTTTGGATAGGAGACCGCTTTTGACATACCCCTGATTTCACTGAGCCTAATAATATCTTTCTGTTTTAACATTAAAGTTTTAATTATGGGCTAACCAGGCCATTAAAAATAATGGATATTACTTTCTAGGTTATATTGCTCATTATATTTACTTCTCAGGAGATTTTTACAACCAGAAGAAAAAAAACCCATAGATTTTAAATACAGCCACATAAACAGCAAGTGCTTATGTATTAATATGTGTTATTTCTGCAAAATTTTACATTCAAGTAAGTATCCTTATGGGTGCTTATCCTCTTAAATGATTCAGCAATAATCAAGAGGTAGAAAATGCAAGAATGAAAATATTCATCTCACTTCTCATTATTCTGTTCCTCTACCTGAAGAAAACAACATCTGTTTTTAAATCTTTCCAGAGATACTTTTATATGTTTTTTAATTTTTTCCAGAAAAAAATATATAAATTAAATACAAATGCA
This sequence comes from Pongo pygmaeus, assembly GCF_028885625.2. Lineage (NCBI taxonomy): Eukaryota > Metazoa > Chordata > Mammalia > Primates > Hominidae > Pongo > Pongo pygmaeus. The sequence continues at coordinate 94,804,654 of NC_072379.2, read as the reverse complement.
TATATATTTTTCCCCTTTATCAAACTAATGATTATATGTACTGTTCTGAATGTTGTCATTCTGAAATCCAGTTTCTCTTCAGCCAACTTTAAATAATGTGTAAACAAACTTAACCAATACAATTTAATTCTAGATCAAGCATATAAGATTTATAAATAAAAAGTAATGCATAAATATCATGCCATAAAATTGATTTCATTGACATTTGTAAATTACTTATATGGTAATAACAACTTCTCCTAACTTACTCTGACTCACTGACAATTTTTAAGAGAAGTGCTCAAACTTATGAAAACTCTTTCCTTATGTGAGTTTAAAAGTAAAATTTAAAATTTTGAATAATATTATTATTCTATTTCTATTACAAAATTATCTTTTGTCTGCTTCCTGTTGATCAGCCTTATCTTGGAGCAAATAATTTCAGAATATATCAATTGGCCTGAACCATCTTACAGTTGAAAAGACAAGCCATTTTGTGTTAGTGAAACAAGCCCAACCTATTCTTAGATAGCATACAACAAATTTAAGATTTCTACCAGACTAGTAACCTAAAGCTTCTTTTGTCTTTAATACACAGTAAATTATTCAATAAGCACAAACAAATACATTTATATTCAACTTTTAAAAATAATCAGTTGAATTTTTACATTGTAGCGAGAAATATTAACCTAGAAAAGACGAGACCATTTTATGAAATAAAAATCTTGCTGCACTCAAATATCATTGTAACTCATTGTCATATATACTTGTATCTGTTTATTTTCTCTTATCTCACAAAGGGAGTTTTGCTGCTTCATAGCAGTAATCTTCCTATTTCCTTCATTATATCTACAGACCTACTTGAGCCTATATGAGTATTCTATTACAACCAGAAAATTATTCTCACTCTATCAAATGTGAATCTCTCCAGATGCCTCTGGGTCTCTTCCAATTAAATTTCTCTGCTCCTCTGCCATAGCCTCTATCCTGTGACATTAGACTCTCCCTGTTCACTGGCTTAGCCTACCAACATCTTCCATCTTTTAAAGAGTGCCAAAAAAAAAAAAAAACTTCCCCCACCCCCCCAAACAAAATATTATAGACTCCACATTGACTCCATATCTCAATCCAGCAATTTCCCAATTCTTCTTATGTACTTTATAGTAAAACTTGGTACTTGGTTTCCTTCTCTGATCTCATCTACTTTCACTCTTTCCCCTGGAAGAGCATACTTGTTTTCTTTCTGCTATAAACTTCAGCATACCTGTTTTATTTCTGTTGAGTTCACTACCACTTTCTCCCCTATAGAATCTTGCCCTCCCCAGAATATTCTTTCTTCAGCTGTTTGCAAAGTCTCATCTTTAAGATCTTTCCACAGAGATTATCCTTCCTTAAGTACCCTATTTAAATGACTTGCACCCCCCTCTTCCTGTTAACATATATTCATACCCTGCCAATTGCCATCTCTCAAATTTATGTGTTTTCTTACTTGTTTATATCTTCCTTTCCCCAACATCCATGTTGTTACAAATCACAGGATTTCAATCTTTTTTATGACTGAATGGTATTCCATTGTGTGTGTGAGTATATATATGTGATATAAGATTATGTCATCAGCAAACAAAGGCAATTTAATTTCCTCCTTTCCAATTTGGATGCCTTTTATTCCCTTCTAGAATGTTAATTCCATGAGAGTAAGCTCCCCCACTTTCACAGTACCTAGGACATACTAGTCACCCCCAATAAATATTTGATAAATGAATAGATTGCTGGTCTAGGTCCCAGGTGATATGTACAGATATTGGGGAGAGGAAGACTTTGGCTTTTTCTGTACTCAGAAAAACATATATTTACTGTTTATATAAATTTACACGTACATCATGTACATATGATACCTGGGAAACATGGAGATGCACTTACAATCAAATGGAGAAACTGATATAACTATAGTTTCTATTCCAAGTGTTGTCCTGTGAACTCAGTATGACTTCTGTGGCTTCAGGAGTCCAGAAATGAACAGAACTGGAGTTCATTTTTTGTTTGTTTTGTGTTTGTTTGCTTGCGCTTTATAAGTCTTGGAAAATATCTAGGCAAGAATAGTCAGAAGCTAGCAGAAGAAGTTTGTGAGAAGTATTTTAAGGCTCTGGAGACAAAAGCATAGTTATAATTAGTGAAGAAAAACTTTGAAACCTTGAGGTCTGTAAAAAAAAATCTGTAATCAGTCATGGGTAGGAAATAGCTGGCAATATCCAGTGGCTCTGCACCCAGAAGAAGGGAACATGTGAGAGCCAGAATAGACAAGGAAAAAAATGAGGTGAATATTGCAGAGTGATCACAGTTGACAGAGTAGTTTTAAATATACATGAGAAACTCTGTAAACAACTCACAGAAACAATGGGCTGACACTTTGAGTTGAACTAATTTCCAGCAATCAAACTGGTATGGGTTAACGTTCCCATAATTTATTCATTAAAAATTAAATATGAATATATGTATATGTATATACAGTATGACCTAATACTCTCAAAATGAAAACTCTATGACATCTGGGGTACACTGGTTAGGATCATTGCATTTCTGCTATGTTTGACACAAATCTCAATAGAAGCATTTTCTCATATTAAATTTCCCAAATATTCAGAAGATAATAACAGATAGAAAATACTTAGAATCTATATAAAGCTTCCCTAATTCGATTTTGTAGCATTTCCAATTGCATCAACAGTGAATTGTCTTTATTAAATTTTAATATCCTCTAAATAAATTGTATCGCAATGACTGTTTTTCTTTCTTTTCAAAAATCATCAAATACAGTATTTGGAGTAAATGTCATGTTCTACATGATAAAAATGTAGAACATGACATTTTGAAGTATGTATACATTGTCAAATGGTTAAACTAGCTAATTAACAAATGTGTAACATTATGCAGTTATGGTTTTTGTGGTAAGAGCACATAATATGCACTCTCTTTACATTTTTCAAAAATACAATGTATCATCACTAACTAAAGTCATCTTGCTGTACAATAGATCTCTTGAAATTTATTCCTCTTATCTAAATGCAATTATGTATCCTTTGACCAACATCTTTCCAACTCTCCACCCCTTAACCACTCCAGTCTCTGATAACCACCATTCTACTCTCTACTTCTATGGGTTTAACATTTATAGATTCCATATGAATGAGATAATGCAGTATATGTTTTTCTGTCCCTGGCTTATTTCACTCAATGTAATGTCCTCCAGGTTCATCCATATTGTTACAAATGACAGGATTTCGATCTTTTTTATAACTGAATAGTATTTCATTGTGTATGTGTGTTTATATATATATAAAATAAGATTATGTCATCAGCAAACAAAGACAATTTAATTTCCTCCTTTCCAATTTGGATCCCTTTTATTTCATTCTGTTTGTTGTTGCTCTAAAAATGATTCTCAGTAATATGTTGAATAGAAGTGGTGCTACTGGGCATCCTTGTCTTGTTTGAGATCTTAGAGGAAAACTTTCAACTCTTCTCCATTCAGTATAATGTTAGTTGTAGGTTTGCCATATACGGCCTTTATTGTGTTGAGGTACATTCTTTCTACACCTCATTTGTTGAGAATTTTTGTCATAAAGAAATGTGAATTTTGTTGAAATTTTTTCTGCATCTATCCAAATGATCATATGATGTTTGTTCTTCATTCTGTTAATTTTATGTAGCATGCTGTTTTTATTTGCATATAGTGAACCCATCCTTGCATTCCTGGTATGAATACCACTTAATCATTGTGAAAGATCTTTTTTAATGTGTTGTTGAATTTGGCTTGCTATTATTTTGTTAACAATTTTTGCATCTATGTTCATCAAACCTGTAGTTTTCTTTCTTTGTTGTTGTTACCAATATTAGTTTTTTCTGGGAGTAAGGAAAAATCTGGCATGACAAAAAATTGAAAAAAAAAACCAGATATATACAAATATAAATTTCATATTCCTTGAAAAATTGGAGAATTATAGTTTGAACTATATAAACCTTATAATATTTAGCAAAAGGACATAGAACAAAGTAAACATCATATACTTCAGTATAATTTTGATCAAAAACAGCTTTCTGATGGAGCACATAGAATGAAACTAATTTATACCCAAAAATTTTATATTCACAAGTCAAGAACAGTGCATTCCTTTGAATAAAGTAGAAAAAAAGATGAATCAGCTTCTTTAACTGCACAACAAACAAAAACTACAAAAAAATACTCACAGGTAAGATTTTTAATTCCACTGGTTTGTAAAGATCTACCACAGTCTAACACTAACTGTCCCTTTACTTGAAAGAGACTTAAATCATAGGCTTCTCAAAGGGAGACAATTTTGATGGGTTCAATAAGATTTTTTCTTTTAAGTATTGAGAAGAAGAGTAAAATATGTATTACCAGCCATGGTGAGTTACAAAACCAGTGGGTCTCTTACATCTCCTCATTTAAATTTTTCTCTAGGAAACATGGCATCTGTTTTCAGTAGTATGATTGAGAAGATATCCTTTAAAAAACTCTAAAATAAATGAATAAAACAAAGAGACCCAAAGGGAGTGTCAGTGGTAATGGTATGTCCTATTTCTTACACTGAGTAGTGGGGTTGGGGAGCATATATTTTACCATTATGCTTCATTTCAAATAAATAATGTTTATTTGTATATGTGAATGTCTTTCCTTCATTCTTTATTTATAATAATTATTTTATAATAGTTAAGAAAAAATCAGGAACAATATTGCATTTATATATTATAACTAGAACTATTCATATACAGCATAAGAATCTTGTACATTAAAAGTAAGAAAAATACTGCAAAGAAAAATACCAATGGAGTAATAGTGACTTTCAGTTGTAGGAATGCAGATCATTGTTTTTCCTTTAAAATTTTTCTATGGCTTCAAATATTTCATAGTGAGTCACTTTTCATAAAGTTTTTACTTATTTTATTAGAAATAATAAAAGGAACACTGAAGAATAATATACAAATAAAAATAGAAATGAAAACTGTGTCTACACAAAATTCTTTATGTACTTATTCATAGCAGCTCTATTTGTAATAGCAAAATAACAGGAAACAGTCTGGATGACCTTCAGTGGGTGAGTGGTTGAATAAACTGTGTTATACTCATACAGTGAAATACTACTCAGAAATGAAAATATGCAAATAACAATCTGAACACATCTCAAGGTCATTATGATGACTGAAAATGCCAATCCCAAAATGTTACATACCACATGATTCCACTTACATAACATTCTCAAAAACAGTGATAGAAGTGGGAAGCTCATCAGTGGTTGTCAGAGCTCATGGATGACAACGGGGAGGAGGGTGAGTGTGACTATCACGGGTAGCATGAGGGAGACCATTGTGGTGTTTGGCTAGTTCTGTATCTTTTGTGGTGGTGTTCAAATGAATTTACACATGTGATAGCATGATATATGGCTTTACAAATATTGTGCCAACGTCATTTTCCTGAGTTTGATATTTTACTATGGTTACGTAAAATGCGAACACTGAAGAAAATTGGGGGAAGGGTACACAAGACCTCTTTATACTATATTTGCAATTGCTGTAAATCTATAATTATTTCAAAATTTTAAAAGTTTAAAGCTTTTTTCTATAGATTAAAATTTGTTATCATGAGCAATTCTTTCATAACAAATAAAGTTTTATTTCTTTTGTTCTTTAAAAAAAGAAATAGTATGTAGAAACAAGTGGCAGACATTGCTTTTCTTCCTTACTTCCTCCTCTGGTTGTGACTCAACACAAATGAAACAAAAGTTAATTTAAAAAACCCATCATGTACCATCAAAATGATATATAATACCATGGTCAAAACTAAAATGTTGTTGAAACCCTAGATGAAGACAAAATAAATGTGCTTTTGGGCAGGCATAGTGCTAAATGCAAAAGTTACATTGCTGACTAATCGTGATTTGGTTCCTGGTTTCAGAAAGCTTAAAGTATAATGAGTATACAGAAAATAAAAAGCAAAATCGAAATAAAATGAATGCTTGAAGGAAAGAGAATTGAGAATAAATAACAGCGCAATTCTAATTTAGGAAGAGTGGTCAGAGAAACCATCTCTGGAGAGATGATATTTAAGCTGAGACTTGAAGTGGTCAGCTACACTTTGATTAAGAGGCTCTCTGAGATATTAAAAATATTTCTGCCTTTGTAGAATATGACTTTCCCACAATGCAGGAGCAAATGTACATTTGACACATGTTTCTACAGAGTATTGCTCTAACCCCCACAACTAGAAGAATTTCTGGCACACAGTACACACTTGTGTGTTGAGGAAATTCCCAAGTATTAATTCAGTTTGTAAGCACATCACAATCAGGTCCTTTGAGACTGGGAAAGATGATAAATTTGCAAGAAAAAAGAATTCAGATAGGAACTGCATTTCACCCCTAAAATCTAAAGTTTAATAATATTTGATGTAATGATCTCATAGAAATGCTTAAATTTATGTTTTTAAATTCTTTGCCCTGTCTAAGCTTTATTATGTTTTAAATAGAATTTTATTTTTCCATCTTTTGGTCTTGCACTTCAAATATTCTCCCGTAAAGGAAGATATAATGCTTACTAATGATGTGCCATTTTTTTTGTGGATTTCAGTATGCCTAATCAGAAATGTTAAAGATTTTTTATTTTTATTTTTAATGCTACCGGGAGACATTGTCTAAAATGTAAAATATAGCCCAATAATATTATTAAAATTAGTTTTATACTGTGTATGCTGTAAGGAAAAATTAGATGCTAGGTCTGCTAGGTTCCGCCATCACCCCCCTGACTCCAGCCACTTTGTGACCACTTCTGAGTCACCTGGTCCTGGTACTAGAATCTAGACTGATGATAAATCACTGGGATTCAAATATGTTACTCACTCAGCTTCTAATTTAAAGTGATGAGGTTCTTTCAGTTCAGCTTTAATGCTAACATTTAACAATAATGAGTCCTTGTTCTTCCTATTGCTAATGGATATTTTTCTCAGGTTTACAGTATTTCTCAGTGAAATGACAGGCCTATTGTGTAGCTTAGTTTAACATGCAGAAATACAGAACTAGATTAAAATTCAATAAACTGTAAGTAAGTTGTGCCTCTACCTAAAGTTAATAACCTGATCACTATCTGTAATAGAATTACGACACTTATTATCTCTGAGGGCTCTTCTAACGGAGGTATTAGCATGTTTTGCAGCTTCATTTCATAATGTAGTGTAGCCTGCCACCCAAATGCCACCACTATTCCTCATCTCCCCAGTCATCAAATAGAATAAGAAATTCCAATTAAAAAAAAAAACATTAATCTGAGGAAATGGAGAGTGTTTAGAAAGTGGTGGGTTAAGGCGATTTGTCTCCATTTTGAATTCTTCACTGTTATGGCCAAAAAAATTTCTCTATTCTTGAACTTTTATAGAACAATATTATTTTCACTAAGTAATAAAGATACTGGAGAGCTAACCCCATGGATTATTCTGAAAGCATAAGTACTTTGAGAAAATTTCTAATAAAGCTTATAAGCAAAAACAAACTAGAAACACAAGGCAAAAATATTTAAAAAATAGAGTAAAAGAACTTCTAAATACTACTCTTACTAATATATATTTAGACCCTATAGCAATGACTGTTTTAATTTTTTTAGTGTACTAAAGTTTTGCTTGCCAATAGTACATCACTATTGTCAAGCAGAAACACAAAGGAAAGAGAAGGGGTAGATTTGACAGCATCCTCCCAAATGTGACAGACTATAAATTCTAAAATTAACTTCACAAAATATGAATTCATATACTGCTAAATAATATTACATAGTCCAATGATCTTTTTAAAAAATAATTCAGTATTTGGTAATTTTATAATCTCAGTTTAATATCAGCATGTATCCATGGATTACTGTTTGAGCACTGATTAAAAAAAATCTAGAAAAAAATTTTTTTTTAATTGAAATCATGTCCTTTGCAGCAACATGGATGGAGTTGGAGACTATAATAAACACAGGAATGGAAAACCAAATACTGCATGTTCTGACTTACAAGTGACAGCTAAACATTAAGCATACGTGGACATAAATATGGGTACAAAAGACATCACTATTAATAGTAGAGGTGGGAGAGAGGAGGGTGTGGGTTGAACAGCTTATTGTGTATTATGCAGATTACCTGAGTGCAATATACCAATTTAACAAACATGCAAATGTACTTTATCTGAAAAAAGTTGAAGAATTATTAAGTGTGTTTTAATTTTTAAAATTGTTTTGTTAAAATTTTTAATTTTGGGGTACATAGTAGGTATATATATTTATAGGGTATATGGAATATTTTGATGCAGGCAAACCATGTGTAATAATCACATCAGGGTAAATGGGGTATCCATCGCGTTAAGCATTTCTCTTTTGTGTTACAAACAGTACAATTATACTCTTATTTTTAAATGTATAATAAGTTATTGTTGACTATAACCACCCTGTTGAGTTATCAAATAATAAGTCCTATTCATTCTATTTTTTTTTTTTTTGTAACCATTAACCATACCCAGTCCCTGCCTCCATGCACTACTCTTCCCAGCCTCTGGTAACCATCATTCCATTCTGCATCTCTAATGAGTTTAATTGTTTCAGTTTTTAGCTCTCACAAATAAGTGAGAACATGTGAAGCTTGTCTTTGCCTGGCTTATTTCTCTTAACATAATGAGCTCCAGCTGCATCCCTGTTGTTGCATAATGACAAGATCTCATTCTTTATATTTTTATTTTTTAATTTATTTTTATCTTTTTTAATTTATTTTTTGAGATAGAGTCTTGCTCTGTCGCCCAGGCTGGAGTGTAGTGGTGTGATTTCCATTCACTGCAACTTCCTCCTCCTGGATTCAAGTGATTCTCCTGCCTCAGCCTCCCGAGTAGCTGGGATTACAGGTGCCCACAACCACGCCCAGCTAATTTTTGTATTTTTAGTAGAGATGGGGCTTCACCATTTTGGCCAGGCTGGTCTCGAACTCCTGACCTCAGGTGATCGGCCCGCCCCAGCCTCCCAAACTGCTGGGATTACAGGCCAGATCTCATGTTCTTTTAATGGCTGACTAGTGCTCCATTACGTTCATTATTTTGATCTCATAGTTGACATAGGCTGCTAAACAGAGCAATCAGAGTAAAGTATCAATCTATCTAAGACATTTAACAGAATATACTTTTTTTTTTGAGATGGAGTCTCGCCCTGTGGCCCAGGCTGGAGTACAGTGGCGTGATCTTGGCTCACTGCAACCTCTGCCTCCCGGGTTCAAGAGATTCTCCTGCCTCAGCCTCCCAAGTAGCTGGGATTACAGGCGCATGCCACCATGTCCGGCTGTTTGTATCTTTAGTAGAGACAAGGTTTCACCATGTTGGCCGGCCTGGTCTCGAACCCCTGACCTCGTGATCCACCTGCCTCAGCCTCACAAAATGCTGGGATTACAGGCGTGAGCCACCGTGCCTGGCCCAGAATACACTTTTTAAGACAAACTATTGGTCTATTAAAATCATATTAGTTCAAATAAAATACCATCTTTCCTAACTTTCTTGCTCCTAAATTAATTAATGACTAGTTCTGGTCAATTACAGACTACAATGTAGTAGAGCAAATACGTGGAGAGATGAAATGAGCCTGTGCCCACAGTGTGCAAATCTATTTTATCACTTTCTATATTATTTGAGCTAAAGGACAATTTAAAGCCCACTGACCAAAGACTACAGGAAATATATCTTTTAAAAACAGAGTTTTGATTGACTGCCGCATGAGACAACACACATAGGAATTGAATCTTAGGGTGTTTCTTATAAGGTTTTGGCTTGTGCTGGGTAATTTTAAGGCGAGAGAAGGAAAGTGAGGGCTGATTTAAAATTGTATTTTGTTAAGAATTGGGGAAATTTGGTATCTTAGAAATTTATGTTTATGAGGTGGGAGAATAAAAAGAAACAGGATATCATTGGGAAGAAGGCAGCAATTACTCAGAAGAAAAATATGGTTAGTCATTATGTACCTGGAATTAGGCCTTGGGTATGTGCTTTAAACACATTATGTTCCCTTGACCTTGTCCTTGTTCTTGTGGAGCCATTGATGATATTCTCTTAGGAATATTATAATTTCAACAAATCCCATGTTACATAATGACTCCTTTTAATCAGAGCTCTTGTCCACATCACTCATGAGTCACAAGACTGTGACACAAAAATACTGGCAATTACAGGTTACATAAATGGTTCTGGAAAAGAGGAACTAAGTAAAACGTTTCTTAATATTAAAGCCAACCCTCTCAATGCATCACTTGTAACAAACTATGTGAAAGAGTGAACATATTTTTTTCTAACTCCATTGTCCTGACCTGAAAAAAATCATTTACTTTTCTAAGATTCAAAGTCCCATTTTAGAAAATTAGAATAACGCCACCCTTAGTCATACTTCACAAGGTTAAAAGAAAGATTCAAAGACATATAAAAGATAAATATATTATGTGTTGTTATTAAACTACTAATAAACATTTATAGTGTGCTAAATACTTTACATATATTAATCCATTTAATACTCACACACGACTTTTTTTCTGATGAAAGGCCAAGTAACCTGCCACAGATAAGTGATAGACATGCTATTTTGACCAAAGATGTCTGTCTCCAGAGTCCCTGCTTGTAAAGCTTAAAAATGAAGTTCACTTTATAAAAAGCCTCAAAGGTACTTATTTCTAATGTTTAATATCTCTTTTTTATTCATTTCTAGTGATGAGTATAGTGTTGGAATATAAAGCCTGCCTTAGTTTTTCAAGTGCAGAGAAGTCTCCAACTATTTGCTTAGACTTGTCTATAACAAAACATACTAAAGTCTATGAATTAAATCACAGTTTCTTCCATTTATTAAGTCATAGAATTGGAACTTTATTGAGACTCCTCAGGAACTTGGAGGTATAGTATGCAAATAGGGTGAAGTAGTGCATTTGTGTTTCTCTAATACTTTACAACCTTTTTCTGAGCCAATTCTATTTCATTCATTGAATAGAATTTCATAGATTTTTATTATAATTACAATGCATTTTATTTACTTAAAGTAGAATCCCAATTAATATGACAACTTATAATAAGTGTAGTAGGCATTTAATTATTCTTTCATCCTCATTAAATAATCTAAGACAGAAATAAAGAAAATTGAGATAATAGGGTTCTATTCCATAATAAATGTTTATTGAGCATCTAATACGTGTTCTAGTTTCAGGAGAGATACCAAAGTACACTCAAACCTCAGATTCTCATGGGTAAAAACGGATTACACAAATAACAATAATAAATGAATACTACGTAGAAACAAAAGATGTCAATAACTGTCGTAATCTGTTCAGGCTGCTAGAACAAAATACTTCAGACTGGGTAACTTATAAACAAAATACATTTATTTCTCACAGTTCTAGAAGCTGGGAAGTCCGAGATCAAGGCACCAGCAGCCACTCATGAGGGCTGTGTATTTGTCATGCTTCTCCAGAGGGACAGAATTAATAGGCCATATGTATGTTTGAAAGGGAGTTTATTAACAAGAATTGGCTCACACGATCACAAGGCAAAGTCCCACGATAGGTCATCCGCAAGTTAAGGAGCAGGGAAGCCAGTAGTTGCTCTGTCTGAGTCCCAAAGCATCAGGAGGGAAGCCGACAGTGAAGCCCTCAGTCTGTGGCCAAAGGCCCAAGAGTCCCCGGCAAACTGCTGGTGTAAGTCCATGAGTTCAAAGGCCAAAGAACCTGGAGTCTAATGTCCAAGGGCAGGAGGAATGGATGGAAGCATGCAGCATGGGAGAAATTTGAAAGCCAGAAGACTCGGCAAGTCAACTTATCCCACCTTCTTCCACCTGCTTTGTTCTAGCCATGCTGGCAGCCGACTGAATAGTGCCCACCCACACTGAGGATGGGTCTTTCTTTCCCATTCCACTAACTCAAATGTTAATCCCCTCTGGCAACACCCCCACAGACACACACAGAAACACTACTTTACCAGCTACATAGGCATACTTGAATCCAATCAAGCTGACACCTAATATTAACCAGCACAGGCCGATTCCTCATAGACAGTGCCTTCTTGCTGTGGTTCTGTCCTCCACGGTAAAGGGGCAAAGCAGCTTTCTATAGCCTCTTTTATAAAGGCAGTATCCATATTCTGGAGACCTCATGACCTAATTGTCTCCCAGAAGTCCTACCTGGGAATACCATCATCTTGGTAATTGGGATTCAACATACAAGTTTTGGGGGAACACAAACATTCAGAACATAGCAATAACTAAAATAAGAAAATGAGATAGAGTGTTATATTCAAAGAAAGGAACAACAGGTAGGCAAGAAGATTCCCAAGTGGAGGTGGCATTTGAGCTAAGACCTGATGAACAAGAAAAGAAGCTACACAAGATCAACAGAAATTGCCTTCCAGAAAACAGAAAGACCAGATTTGCAGTCTTGGATGATGGAATCGTCCTGGTACATTGAACACATCAGAAGATGGCCAGCAAAGGACTGGAAGACCACTGGAGAAGTAGGCAGGGACTAGATCATATGGGATATTTCAACCAATGCCAGGAACAGACACTGCCTAGGGTGCAAGGGTTATCTGAACTGCAGGCAGAAGCAATGGAAGGATAATTCATAATTAACTGGAAAATAATTTTCTTTTGAAAGAATGAATATAAAATATTCTTGAATAGCAAAGTAACATTTCCCAGTAATGCTGAGTGTGATAATAATGTTTTGCTTATCTTAAAGTTTGAATTCATATTCCAATAGGTTTATATTCACAGCAATTGCAATTCACAGCTGAGGAACATTCCACATTATTAAAAATTCATATGGCACTCAGAGTTTTAAAAATACACTTCTAAATGTAATACATACAAAGAGTGATTCTTATTTTTACAGTACTATTTGAATTGTATTAATAAGTGCTAATTTGTAAGATACATGAAATATTTTGTAATGTTTTTACAATAACAAAATTTATTACACTAAGATGCTTAAACGTGAGTAGTAAAATCTAGGTATCATTTTCAAACTAAAATATTACAGAAGAATTTTAATGGTTTTTATTTGCAATGATTTACAGGATGAAGCTAATAAAACTATTTAAGAAACATTTTGTGACTTGAAAAATGTTGATCTTTAAAGTATTGTCAGTAGAACGTAAGTCATGTTAAAAGGTATTACATCAGTGATTTTTTTAAAGAGCACAAATTTTGTGGGGTAAATATAAAATAATCTATGAGTTATATATTTTATATGTTATCACTTATCCAAATATCACATTTGGGCCATAAACAGAACAACTAGACATGTGCAATAATACTAACCAAATTCAGTTGTTACTAATATTTTGCAATTGCATTTTTTGAAATAAGAGATTTAAACATATTTTTAGTTTTTTTATTGTTAATGTGCATTTACCCAGGAAAAATAATATAGCTTAATAGGCGACTGATTTATAACTTCAAAATATTTTATATATGGCATATAGACCTTTATGTTCATTCTTCTTTTAGCCCCACAATTATTAAGGGTTGATTGATCTCATGAGGCAATTTATTATTTCATTGCCTAAATTAAAACACTTTTGAAAGTGAAAGTAAGTACTATTAATAATTATATCAAAATGACAGACATAAATTTGGACTATCTCAAGCAACCCTGAACACCTCTATGCAAATTGGAACAAATAGTCACCTGAGTTATAAGCCTGGTAAGTGAATAGGGATGAGTATTGGCAATACCCAATAAATTATTACAGTTTCTGTATTTTGCCAAGTTGCTTCAAGCATATACTATTTCTATAGAGATACTTTTATTAATTAATTGTAATTTTATTCTTACAAATTAGCATTATTTTCACCTTAGTATATCTGAGAATGATTCCATCTATTATGAATAATCTAAAGTTGACATGTATATTTTATCTGAAGTTTAACCTTCTTTTTGGTGTCTAGTACACACTGGTTACAAAGAACATATTTGAGAAAAGAAGGAGGATGGAAGACACAGAGGAATAGAATGGTGTTACTAGTGTATATGACACTGATAGATGGAGCAGATCATTTTTAACCTGCTCATGAAGACAAATTGTCTTCAGTATCAATCATGAAATAAAATTAATAAAACATCAGTGCTGTATGTGCAAACTAAAAATAAATTAATAATGTCTAGAAACAATTATATATATAATTATAATTAAAATGAATACACAAAAATCACAGTCAAAAAAGGAAAATAAATTATATGATTATTATGTCTTGATTACACTAATGCATTTATATAAAGTGAGAAAAACATCCCTGTATATTGGTCTATTTCCATGATATATGATAACATTACAGCTTAATAATGAATAAGAAAAACAATTTTTAAATTAAATTTCAATGTAAAAGATATTATTCAAATTCCATAAAATATTTCATTACTGAACTAAAATTTGCACTTATCAAGGAAAAATATTAAAATTTGCATTTTGTACTATGTTTTACTTCTTAAATTTTATACAAAAAATAACTCCAGGTGGTCATGTAGAATGATAGAATTGAAATAACTCAAGGTCTTTTCTTTATCTTTACAGTAACTCTGCAGTCACTATTTATTTTGAGTCTAGTATTTAAACACGGAACTATTTAATGTCAACTAGAGGAGGATACAGGTATTATAACAAAAGTAACCTTGAATAATAATCAACCATTATAAATTTACTCTCCAATGAGAACATATAGCTGAGTTCGCATATGTACAATAGGGAGTTCTCCAAGTTAGCTCCCATTTAAAATAAAATGTTTTTAGAAGACGAGTAATAAAACTGTGCTAATTTGAAGTACACATTTATAGTATTAAAACCGAGCAGTACACACCATTGTTTAGAACTTAGATCAATGGGCCAGGCGCAGTGGCTCATGCCTGTAATCCCAGCACTTTGGGAGGCTGAGGCGGGTGGACCACCTGAGGTCAGGAGTTTGAGACCAGCCTGACCAATATGATGAAACCCTGTCTCTACTAAAAATACAAAAAAAAAAAAAAAAAAAAGTCGACTGGGCGTGGTGGCATGTGCCTGTAATCCCAGCTACTCAGGAGGCTGAGACAGGAGAATCGCTTGAATTCGGTGTTGTGGGGAGAGGGGGTTGGGGAAGGTTGCAGTGAGCCGAGATCGTGCCATTGCATACCAGCCTAGACACAAGAGCGAAACTCCGTCTCAAAAAAAAAAAAAAAAAAAGAACTTAGATCAATACAATAGAAGTTTTTATCAGAGTAGAAAGTGGAATAACTTTTTTTAGGATTTATCAATTTTTAGAATTGCTGGTGCATTTAAATATAAAAATCTGTCTTTTATTTGGTTTTATTACTAATTTTATATAATCATACAAATTCTTCTTGCTTGCACCTAGGCAGGCTGCTCTTTTCTCTTGATCTTCGGTAAGTCCATTGGAGGGAAGGAGGGAAAGTAATAAAATATACAACAAAAGAAAATAATTTTAATTAGTCTACTCTGGTAGGTTGAAATCACAGAACAAAGTAAATGCTGTAATATAAAATCTAAGAGGAGGGCAATATTTTTGTCTGTATCAAGCAGAGCAAGTATGTAAATAACTACTGAAATCTACCGAGTACTTTTTTTTTTTTTTTTTTTTTTTTTTTTTTTTTTTTGAGACGGAGTCTCGCTCTGTCGCCCAGGCTGGAGTGCAGTGGCGCGATCTCAGCTCACTGCAAGCTCCGCCTCCCAGGTTCACCCCATTCTCCTGCCTCAGCCTCCGGAGTAGCTGGGACTACAGGTGCCCGCCACCGCGCCCGGCTAATTTTTTGTATTTTTGGTAGAGACGGGGTTTCACCGTGTTAGCCAGGAAAGTCTCAGACTCCTGACCTCGTGATCCGCCCGCCTCAGCCTCCTAACCGAGTACCATTTTAAATGAATACATATGTACCATAAAGCTACTTTCCTAATGACATGCATCTCTATATTGATTTATTCCCCTGTGGAGAAGAATTAGCTTAACAGGAAGTTTCTATGAGTTTAACATACAGGCAAATACATACAGAACTATTCACAGACATAACAGATTTTTGAACATTATGCCCATTTTAACATTCCTACCAACAGAAATAGTAATTATGTTAATACTAGGGAGGGGTAGTAGCTGTTCTGATCCAAAGTTTCTTGTGGGATGTGCTCTTGTCAAATGAAGTAATTGTTTGCATATCAAATATAGATACAATATGTAGAGTTTAACATTTTTAATATAACATTTCTTAAGCTCTTCCTTATGCCTAGATGAATTTTTCTTTTTATTCATGAAGAGAATTGATTAAATTACATATCACTCACATACATTCCTGTAATCTAATTGTATGCACTTTTGAGGGAGTAGGAGTTACATAAAAGTAAATAATATTGCTTTGGGATACAACAAAGCTAATAGGAATTAATGATTGCTGAAATAGTAATAAATTAGCCAAAGCATCCGTGATAGATCAAAAGTCATAAGCATAATAATAATAATAATCTAAAATGCCACAATTGCAATAATTACTATGTTCAAATTAGAAAATTATATGTTAATCCATTAATGAGCAGCAACTTTGAAATAAATAAGTTTGAAAAGTACTGAAAGTATGTGGATGTTTTGTGGAAAACTATTACTAAAAATTTTTAATAACAGGCATTTCATGAACATTATTCTACAGATAGCCACTCAATATCAGCTATTCTAAGAAAAAAAAATCATTTAACAAAATATCTTGGACCTGCAGGATATAAGACACCAAATATACCAAGCTTGTAAAACCCTCCAGATGACTGGATGATAAAAAATTGATATGGACATGTGTGCACGACAACAATTACCTCTTGGTATCCAGGTGTTCCTTGCTTCTGTCTGCCAAAGAGTCTAATTTCTGTCTAAATCTGTCTTTAATCCCTACATGCTCACATCAATTAGACCCAAACTCCAAAGAAAGAGACAACATCTTTGAAAGGTTTTAATAACTCTTAATAATTTATATAATATTCTTAATAATTTATATAATAATCTGAATATAATTTATATATTTATATAATAATTTTTCAGGTGCTAATAATTAATTCAATTATCATGCATTAATTAATGAGGTGATAATTAATTTGTCAGGTGTCCCAGGCTGCTTTAAGACTTGTGAACTAGGAGAACGCAGCCGTTTTAGGATCCTTTTACCAAACTGTCACAGGATTCAGAGGACCTCGTAGATCTGTCTTTGAGAAAGACCCTGACTTTTCTCTGGCCCACAGACCTCCTCCAGCTAAAGAAATCAACTACTAACTGCTTAAAACATCCTTCCTTCAGCTTCCAGATTTCAAGCAACCCCAACACTTTCCTTTTGAGGCAGTTTGTTGACTATCTTTTCTACCAGATCTGTGACTGTTGGGACATCCCAGTTTTCTCTCCTCAAATTCTTTTTTTTTCCTTTTGTATCATCTTCTTAAGTGATTCATCTGGTCCTATGGCTTTAAATGGAAGCAGGCCAATCCAAATTGGATCCGACAGATATCTGAGTTTTTTAAATTAATTTAAATTCGTTTATATTTGAGAGAAATTAAAATTCTAAATTGAAATAAAAAGCAGCTAAGTTGGGAATTTAAATTTAATTTAAAATCTTACAGTCAATTAGGTTTAAGTTATTTAAATTTAAATTTAATTAAAATTCAGAAGCATGTGAAATGACTCATATTTAGGAAAAACATTCACCTCGTATATGAAGTACTGAAATTTTGATTTCTAACAAGTTGCAATCAGGATATCCTGACTTGGTAGCAGTTTGCAGAAGGGTTTGACATGATAAGTTAAAACAGCCCAAAACAGCATAGCAGAAGTAAGGCTGTCCAACAGGAATTATTATCCTGGGTCATGTGATTAATGCTCCAAATCAGATTTGAAGTATGAAATAATGAAATTGTGAAAGAGGGCTCATAAAATAATGTAAGTTAAGATATATTTCTTTTGAAATGATAAACATCTGGTTACTCTTGCTAATACATGTTTTTTCACTATGTCTCCATCAGTTAGGCTGCCCGTTTGCTGGCTGCATCTTGCCTACTTCTAGAGTAAGGATCCACCAATTGCTAAATGCTCCCAGTGAAACTCCGTTAGGCCTGTGCTATCTGCCTCACCACTAGAAACTTCCTGAGAGAAGAATTCCACAAGGAAGCTTCAGTTAGAACCTACCACTCACCACTTTCTAAGAGCTCATCAACAAAACTCCATCTAGCCCCACATCCTTATTTAGGGCAATCAGTACCAGAAAGCCAAGCCTCCCAGTCCTCCTCACCCCAGCTCTCATCCCTACATATCTCTGTATTGCCTCTAGTAGGCCGCCAGAGCCAGAATTTCTCAAACCTTTTGTTAGTCCCTCTGAAATTACAGTCTGTCATAATATACAAAATCCCCAAAATGGTCAACTTCCAATTCAGGGATCCCTTTTGCTCTGAGAGACTCCCAACCCATGGGGTTAGAAATATTTGGAGGAATGTCTGCCACAGTGGTCAGGAGCTCTCCCAGCATGTAGTAGACAGGAGTCAGGAATGCTAAATGGCCTTGATGCTTCAATAGTCCTATAGATTTGTTCTGCCTAAAATGCTAAGAGTCCATATGGAAGAACACTGTGGGACTTCCTAGTCAGTAAATGAATGTTTTCTCAGCATTCTTCTCATCTGGTTGTTGTCTTGTTTATTATTATTTGTTTGTTTTATACCCAGTAACATTAAGTCTATTCTAGTAAGGGGATTTTATTCTTGCTCTTCATTGCTACTTCCTGTTAATTATTCCTCACTCCTATCTTAGAAAAACAAAACCAATCAAACAGGAGAACAACAAGTTATTCTGATCATACTAACACTAGATTATACCACATTTCATGTCTTTTTATCCACCACTCTATCTATAATAAAGCTGCCTGCTTTCAATACCCATATAGAACATCCAGTCCCTTGATCTCAAAGACAACGAAGTTATTTTCAATTCACTTCTACCTACCATTTACGTAATCTTGCTCTAGACTTTGTTACAATTTTTGTGCCACCTCCATAATCTCGACTTCAAGCTTCCCACACTCTGACTACCAAGTTTTATCATTCTAGTTTACTCCTCCTGGTACTTTCACCCAGTTTCTTAAAATTAACTTTGAGAATGAGATCTGCTTTAAAGATTTCCTTTTTCTATAAGCCCTTTCACAATTGCCCTTGTGAAAGAATGGCATGGCTTTATATCTTTTATGAAATAATGGTCTACTTTTTGCCCACTCTAAATCTTACTATTGTCTATTGACCTGAAACCAAAAACCCTGGTATACCATACAAAGGGAAAATTAAACTAGTGCTATAATCTAGGCATCATAAATATTTCTTTCAACTTATCTCTTTTAGTGACACAGTTCCAAAAAATTTACTTTTCACATTTAAAAATTATTGTCGTTATCAATTCTTTCATTCTGTATTAAAAATAGATACAATAATAATTTAATTTAGATAATATATGTTAACAATTAGCATCTTAGAATTAAAGAAAATATGCCATTTTAATTATATATATGTTTTTGTTACAGAATACTGTTTTAGAATTATCAACAAAATATTTTAGAGACATAAGTTCATATAATATTAGAGGACATTTCTGGGAAAGGGAAAGGAATATATATATAAGTTCAAGTTGGAAAAAAGAATTCTGTAAAATTTGTAATGTAAAGACCTTGTCCATATATCACTGTAGGTTTTAAATTCCACTGGATATAGCTAAAAGGATGATATACACTGTAAGTATTTTTGAAGTGTATATATTTATAGTATGCTAGAAGTTACAACCTTTGCAACTATTTAAACATATGGTAAAAAATTTTATATTTCAACTTTAAAATGTATGAGGAACTAAATGATTATTTTTTTAAGCATGGGTCCACAGACAAAGGATTTGAAGACCACTGATATACTCCAAATTCCCATCATAAGAATCTCATCTATGAATGTTCCTGACTAGTGGAAATCAGACCTGTTTGTAAGAGAGTAGAAGGATAAGGGAATTGACTAATATTTATTAAGTACTTATTATCTGCTTAAAGTCCTGAACTAAATTTTATATAGAATTTCCAAACAAGTGATACAATAACTATGAGATTATTATTCTTCCTTTCAGGAAAAAAAAAAAAAAGAAGCAAGGGCACGTAAACAAACTTCTCCAATATGTTAATCTGAGAAGGGGAAATAAGAATCTGGGTTGAAGAACAAGTTTGTCTAAATTCAAAGCCCAAATCAGTTCTACTAATAAATAGTGGGATTGAGCATTCTAATAAATGATACTCCTGTGTTCCATCCTGGAGATTAATGCAAGTGAGGTAAGGCAGGAGAATAAAGCAGATAGCAATCATATTTCATGTTTGCTATTGATAAAAGCTAATAGAGAGGAAATATTTTAAGTATGTGGCCATAGGATGGATTTCAAGACTGGACCCCAAGAAGAGTAGTCAGCCCATCTATCTGCTAGAAGATCTGAACAACCATGGCCATCCCTCTGAAAGTCCAGTAACTGTTTCTGCAACATTTGGAGAAAAAAGCAGAACAGAATAAAAATTTTCTGCAGGAAATCAGATCCTTAGGAGAATGGGAGGGAAGCTGTCGATGCTAAGGTAAATGCAACCAGCTCTTGATCCCAGTTTTACCAATCAGTTAAATAACTTCTTAATCAGAGATTTATTGACCAGGCTTGACCTCCCCAGAGTAAAGCTACAATAAGACAGTAAACTCACTGTATGCAGGTTGCTTGCTCCAAGTTTATCGCTTCTACAAAAATATCTTCCTTCTGATCAGTTTACAGAGCCCCCAGGGTTTTTTTTTAATGTGTTTTGTACAGAGTTGTTAATTGCCGATTGTTTTATTAGAATCCCATGCCTCTATTCCACTGCGTTTAGACCTTATGATCATCTAGAAGTGAGTTTCCCTATGTTATCAAGAAGTGAGTTTCCCTATGTTATCAAGAAGTGATCTATTTGTTTCTAACATTTAAATTCCTAATTTTCCTATATTTTCCACTAGCTGGAAAATTCAGCTTTTTATAAATTCATTTTATGTACATGTGATAGTGCATGTATGTATACATATATTCATATATATACATATATAGTGCATATAGTGTATATACATAATTCTTCTTAACAAATTAGTCCATTACATCCATCCCTTTATTTCTGTATTTCCAACATATGCTTTATTATATATAATAGCAAGATTCTACTCATTTTCTCTTCACGTTTCTAGATTTAGAATCAAATACCTTACTAGTTATGAAACTTAAAATAGTTTTTCACAGAACACAGATATTTCTAGATAACTAAACCTATCAAACACTGACAAATTTTTATTTTCAAAAACATATAGATTATTCTTCTTTCTTGAATAACGGAATTGATAATATTGTTAAATTGTAACAAATATAGCAGCTTCCTGGTTTTGTTCCCAACTTTAAAGGATATTATTCTGATTGGTGTTGCTTTGATGGTGCTTTTAAAGATAGTTTTGTGATTTTTTTGGACAGTTTTTGGACATGTTTTATATTTGTTAAAAGGCTTATATAAGAAATGAATGCTAAATGAGGCCAATTCAGCAGTGCTTTAATAGATTAGATTAGAATTACTAGATTTCCAACTGTTTATTATTAATTCATTGGAATATTATCCTTTCATTATTCTGGGATAAAGTCTAATTTGTCATTGAGTTTTATTCTTTTAATAACCTGCTGTATTTGCTTTACTGTTATTTTACTTAGGATATATGCAGCTTAACTTATGTTTTTGATTTCTCCCCACTCAGGCTGCAGGGTAGATGAGAGATAAAGGAAGTAAGTCAGGGATTTAACATGATGAATCTGATCACCCTTTTGACCATATTTAACTCTAATGCTACTATCTCTGCCCAATGCATGCTACATGAGGTCTGCCATCTGCCCGGTATTTTCTGACTCAGAATCCTGCTTCCTAAATTGTCCTGAAGAATTTGAATAAGAAAGCTCAGGTGTAATAAGCAAGACTTCCAGAGGTGAGGAAAAAATTTATTCTAACTTCATGCTCACTTTTTTTCATCCTTTTTTTTTTTTTTTCACTCTGTTGTACTTTTTCTATTCTCTAGTGCTGAGCACATGCAACTCCACAGAATCGAGGACTCTGTCTGAGGAAGAGAGCACCCCTTAGATTAAGCTTAGTGTTCACTTCCACGTTCTATGATTAAATAACGTGTTTTCTCTCCCTGCTCTCTTGTCACTCAGACAAAGAATTTGTGTCCTGGAGACTATATAGTGATTTACAAACTTTTGCCAAGGGAAGAAAATAATGAGGTTGCTTGAGGTAGAGAAGGGGTGGGATTTATTTTTTAAAGTGGCTGCAGTTTGAAAGGTCACTTAAGAGGGCAGTAAGCAATCCTCTTAGGAAGAGACTATGTCTGTTGTTGTCCCTGTTTGTTTATTTATTTATTTAATGCGAGGACAGTGCCCTTTGTGGAGAGCCAAGAGGAAAAAAAAATTTAACTAAGAGTAGTAAAATTGTTCCGGAAAATAAAGTAACTGAAATTGTAAGCAGGTAGACTGAGACAAAGGATTTGATGAGAACTAGTATAGTGAGAGGAGTTTTCTTGAAAAGAGAATATTCTGAATAAGGAGTTGCAGAGACTACGAATCCCTAGGGAAGGTACGAGTATCATGGAGAATAACGAGGTTACAGATAATAAATTTCTTGTTTGAGGAATGCCAAAATGACTTTTAGGGAGTTGAGTTTTAGGTTTTTAGAGGGCTGGGCTTTTACCAGTATCTCATTACGTGACGTAAAGGCTAAGAATATGCCTAGAGCAACCTACCAAAAAATTGGACTCAATTTAATATTTGTTATTTTTCAAAATCTTCAAGGATAGATCACCTCTTGAAAAATATTCAATAAAAAGATAATGAGGTTTGCCTCTAGGAAACAAGATTGTAGTTCTCTGGGAAATGAAATAGAATTACTGTTCAAGTTATATCCCTATGCTTATATTATCTACTCCAGAATAAAATAATTTAAAATAGAAATAAAAATAGTTATATAGAAAAACCAGTGGTTTGTTAGACTTCTTTACTCATTTAATTTTTTCCCCTGATATTTTAAAATACCTAGAGGAGAACAGCAGTATAGGATTTTTAGTGTTTTGAACACTGAATTGTCCTTAATCCCTCAGAAAAAGAGGATGTTACATACAACGGCTTTGTATTAATGGTGCTTTGGAGAATTAAAGAGAAGGAGCAGTGGCCTGGAATGAGGCAAAATGTTATGGAAATAGGACAAGAGCCTCACAAAACAGAACCAGAAATGGAAATTTATAATTCAGGGAGAAAAGCAGGAATTTGGAGTGGGAATTAACCTGGCACACGAAAAGCCCCCCAGGAAAACTCTGAAATCTCACTCCTTGAAATTGAAGCTTGAATGAATCAGTTTATTATATCATAGATGATACCACAGGCTGAATGACTTCGAGATGCTCAGGTTCTGTTTGCTTTTCAGTTACTTTAAAATCCTGCTTTATTCTTTTCTGAATGCACATCATTTTGTCAATACCTCTGATTTGTGGCTTCTGGAATTAACAATAAGTTACAACAAATATGCTCTAACTAGTACAGAGCACAATGGAAAATTTATAGCCCTTGGGCTAAGCACTGCATTTGAAATGTTCCTGCTAAATGCTCTAACTCTCCATAACACATATAACATAGTTTTCTTTTTCTTTGGTTTCAAAATGACCACACGTTAATAGTTTATGTTAAATATTTGGTCTACTATCACGACCATGTCTTTTTCACTTGAATTTCTGTACTAAGACAACTACAATCATATATTTGTATGGAATTACATTTCTACATAAGTGGAAGTTTATTTAATGCCCTTACATATTGTCTTGTTCATTAGTTGTCTTTGAAAGTCATTTAAAAAATCTTTGTATTACCTGCCTCAAAAGGTTGCTAGGAAGATTGGATGAAATAATAAATATAAAGCAATCAAACCAATGCATAGCACATAATAAAGGTTCAATATAAGTTAACTAACATTCTTACTCCCTACTCCATTCTCTGAGAGAAACATTTTAAGGCAGACTACAAATTTGTCAGATAATTTGTTTTCAACAGCGGAACATTTCTAACTCATGTCTGTATGGTTGAAGTCTGCTAATTTGACTGGAGCTTGCTCCTTTGATAGTTACATAATCACAGGCATGTTATCAGGGCTCTTGTTATTCCACAGATC
The DNA here is from genome assembly GCF_028885625.2 of Pongo pygmaeus. Classification (NCBI taxonomy): domain Eukaryota; kingdom Metazoa; phylum Chordata; class Mammalia; order Primates; family Hominidae; genus Pongo; species Pongo pygmaeus. Next base: position 94,780,359 of record NC_072379.2, on the reverse strand, counting down.
AGCACATTGACAGCACCTTGGAGCTTGCTAAAAGGCAACATTTCGACATCACTTCAGAAATACTGAGTCAGAATCTTCACTTGAAAAACAACAACAAAACTCTAGATAATTCAAATGCACGTTAAAATTTGAGAAGCTTAAGAAGCACTGCTCTAGAAATTTTACTTACCACATTTTGCAAATTTGAGTTCTTTTAGTTTCTACTGTTTTACATTGCTATGGAAATTGTTTGACTTCTCCTTTTAAGTACAGGTGTCTTTTCTTTGGGACTTCATCTACTGAATCACACATATTTCTTATGACTTGTTTACTTCCTTCAGAGACTGTGTTACGTATACAGTATATGAGAGTGCATCATCATTTTGCTTCTTACCTTCAGGCACAGACCTAGAGCTGTATTATTGTACAGTGTTTATTCTTTAAATCGTCACAAGACTTGAAACTTTTGTAAATGGAAGATGTTTTAAAAATATTTGATACATTATTTATTATCTGGAAATATATTTAACCAGCATAATCTTTATAAAGATTTAGTATGAAGCTGGGCGTGGTGGCTCACACCTATAATCCCAACACTTTGGGAGGCCAAGGCGGGTGGATCACCTGAGGTTAGATCACCTGGCCAGCATGGTGAGACCCCGTCTCTACTAAAAACACCAAAACTAGCTGGGCGTGGTGGTGCACGCATCTGTAATCATAGCTACTCTGGAGGCTGAGGCAAGAGAATCACTTGAATCTGAGAGATGGAGGTTGCAGTGAGCTAAGATCGCGTCACCTCACTCCAGCCTGGGCAACAAAGTAAGACTGTGGTTCAAAAAAAAAAGACTTAGTATGGGGCCCTTTTACTACTCAAGAAAATAGTAAAAGTGTATAATCTTTTGTGTGAACATAAGAGTCTCGTTGCCTTTTGACTTTTCATATTTTTATGTGTTTTCTGTTGAATACTTATCTGGATTGCCTGATGAAAATACTGTGTCCAAGGGGCTACAAAATTTACCATTTGAAATTTTGAAATCTTCTGTAAGACTGACATATAACAAGATAGATAGTTCAACGCTGTTGCTAATTCTTATTTGGTATAGACTTACTAGGCCATTCCTTAGTGGTTTTACCTTTTCCTACCATCGATCCTGAAGCCCATACCTCGGTTCACGAGGTCTTTCTCTTTACTGCCCTGCTGTTGTCTCTGAGATCTTCTCATTTCCCCAGCACTAGGTAAGAGTAGAGTGGAGGTGTCTACACTTCCTCATCTCTCTCCCAGGTCGTACAAATTTGTATTTCTTCTTAGTTCTTGGGGAATACCCACCGGCTACTCTAATTTTCCTGCTAATTTCCTTAAGCTGAAAGTTTTATTTTCCCTTTCTAAAATAATAGACCTTGCTGGTTCTCTAAAAGATGAAAATGTTAATGTCTCACACAGAGAGACACAGGTCCTAGAAGCACCAAAGCCATTTCCTGAAGTAAGTAATACTTGGACTTTAAGAACAGAAAGACCTGACAACCTTTGGGCTGGAGAGAGTTGGGGAAAATACTTTTTATTAGTGCCTGAGGAGTTTACAGTAGTAAAACAATTAGAGTTCAAGGCAATTTCTTATTATCTCTTTTCATTAAATTCTTGGAAAACCACCCAGCAGTAATAATTTAGCATTTGGTTTTTATGAGCAACATGATTCTATATTTTTATGTATACTTTTCTTACTTAGAAAAAAATCCTCACATATTACACAATAATACTCTATTTCATATTTTGGTGCCTGGATTATAGAGGTGGATAAATTTAAATATTTTCACAGAATATTATAAAAAAGGATTAAGAAATCCATCAAAAATATTTCCTCATTATTCTGTACAAATGGATAATCCAGCAGTTAAAATTGTTCTCAGCACTTTTGGCAGTAAAAACATAAGATAAAAAATGATGGTGCTGGATAAGATAGTTTCCAAAGTGCCTTGCCAATTTGTAAAGGGTGAAATGAAGGTGTACAGTCGTCCCATGGTATACATGGGGGATTGATTCTAGGACTTCAGAGGGAACTAAAATCCATGGATACTCAAGTCCGTTATATGAATTCTGATGTAATTCTGCATATAACCAATGCAGTCTTCCATATACTTTAAATTTTCTCTAGATTATTTAGGATACCTAATACAACATCTACATATCTCATTTGCCTAGACTCAGTGCAGTACATGGCACAGAGAATATTCAAGTTTTGCTCTTTGGAACGTTGTGGAATTTTTTTTTCCTGAATACTTTTGATCAACATTTAGTTGGATCCACAGATGTGGAACCGTTGCATATAAACAGTCAACAGTACATATATTTTTCTTGATAGGGTTTCACAAAATGAACTTCTAAGGGTGAAGGGTGATGAATATAAAAGTATCAGTTTCTTTTACTGAAATTAAAATTAAAATGTAAGGAAATATAATACCATTCTCTTCATTACCTTGGTTAGCATTATTCTTAACATATATTAAAGTTCATATTATTTAAATTCGCATGCATTCCACACTAGTGTTTAAGTTCTCAAGCTGGTCTAAACCGTGTGCCTAGCTAATGCTTCTCCAAGCCTTCAGTCACATCTAGAGGATTCCTCACGCCTACACCTGCATCACCACAGTATAAATCCACAGTATAAATTGGAATAATATTTCCATGTCCTATTCAAATGTTTGCTGTGTAGATTTCTGTGATTCTAAAACAGTAAATAATTTCTGCCTTATCTACATACTCATAATTATCTGTTAAATAATTATTTTTAAGTATTTTATGATCACTTCATGTATAACATTGTCTTATTTCTGTTATATTTAAGTTCATTGAAGATGTGTTATGCATGTGATTCCAAATTATACATACAAAGTACCTGAAATAGTCCCTTATTCTATTAATTAGGGTAATAGGGGAAAAGAAACCGATGGAATACTCAAAGAATGTAACAAAATCGAATTAATCTTATAGGTTATCTATAGAAATATGGAAAGAGTTCTGAGAACTAACAAGGGGTAAAATTCCAAGGACTATTGACAGGGGAAAGCTGGAGGAGCTGTAATCATTTTTAGCCTTGAAATGGCAAAGGGAAGGTATAGTGTTTTAAGAGCTCAATGAGAACTGAAATCAGGGACTAGGGCCCGCTTGATTTAATCTGTCCCCACAGAACACAACAACTACCAAAATATCAATGAGGCAACAAAAGAAAGGGGAGAACTAAGGTGCCAAACTCATTCACTCCTCCTGCCCTTAGTTGTCTGGCTGATGTCTTCTTTGCCTCCAAAAGAAGAATGTTGCAAGTTATCAAAGGTAATAGCAATTGGTTCCAGACCCAAGTATTCTTAATATGCAGCACCATATATTTGCTGCTATTAATAGTTTAACTATCAATATATCCTATACATCAACAATCCAGTCTCACAAGATATTATCCCATGGCTGAGTCCATTGAGTCCAGTAGACAGTTCCACTCTTCTGTTGAGTCAGATGTTTCCAGGTAATGGAGCACTTAGTAAAATTAGAGATTCCATAAGCCTGACCTCATGGGTGCACTTGTTTTAACGTAAACTAAGATTCTTGTTTGGAGGATATTTTGTAGAGGATTCCATGTTGATGATTAAATCATTCTGGAAGTCCTCAAATGATGGCGCTGGAAGAATAATTTCAGTCAGGAATAGCAAATTGGCATAAAGAATGCACATATATTCCCAATGACCTTAAACTCCTGCCTTCTCTTTAATGGAAGTAGTCCAAAGTAATCAACCAGATACTAGATAGCTGTGGGTCACCTCGGGAATGGTGCCATATCAGAGGCCCACTGCTAGGCTTTACTAAAATCAAATTGAACATCCAGCAGTAGTAGGCAGATGAGCCTTGATGAAGGGGTATATCATTAATTGTTTACACCAAGTATAGTCTTTGACCTTGACCATTGGCTATTATTTTCGTTTTTACCAGGGAAACCAATTTCATGGTGATCTCCTTTCATGTCCAGTGTACAGAGGACAGACAACCCAGAACTTTCCTGGATGCTAGGGTTCCACTCACTATATGAAGTTCTACATGCGTCAAAGAGGGTTCTTTGAGTCCCCCCAGTGGACACGGTTAGTGTGCAGCTGAACAAGCTGAATGCAGTGGATCCACTTCATTAGTCCTATTGCCCCAAATGTTAGTCTCCTTTTTCTAGTGTACTGGGGTTGTTCTATAATTTTAGTTTTATTGATTGTAGCCACTGCTATGAACAAGCTTCAAATAACTAACTCAACATTTAAGCCCATTCCTAAGCATCCTAGCTAACACTCTAATTCTTCAATTCTGGATGAACATATCCATATTAAGAAGTTTAGCCTGATCCTGCTTATATTTTATTCTTCTTGGTTTTATTTCCTCAGACTATATTCCTGTACATGCTTTTTAGTCCTCTTTAATGATGCTGTTTAGCAAGATGCTGAATCTTTCATGTAATCACTTTCTCTTCCTGAAGGAAACTTCACTTTAATTTTTCTCAACTATGCCAGAATCTAACCTTTGGAATATGCCTCAAGAAAATATGAGTGTACATGTCTGAGAAAAAAGTTGTTGTTGAGAATAGTTATTCTCTTGAGATAAGTTCTTTAGGTATAGTCAATAGAAGGTTTTTTTTTTTTTCATTGGAATGCCAGTTTCCTCAGGTACTGGGGGAGGAATGGATTCTACTAGCAACTAAGCTTTAAGGAAGTTTGAACATTTCAATTCTCAGAGGCATCTAAATCTGTCGAAATGGCCTCATCACATGTCTTACATCACATCACTTCTTACCAACTAGTGCCCTCATGTTAGCACAATAATTCTCAAACTCCTTGTCTCATGGTCTTTACCTTTTTAAAAGCTATTGATAACCTCAAAGATCTTTTGTTACTGTAGAATACATATTGCATATTTAATATTTCAAATTTAAATCAGAAAATATTAATATATAAGAATGCACTAACACACATCTCATTCACTACTAGAACAATGACTTTATTTCATCTATGTAGCTTACTGTTTTATTTTAAAAATAATTTTGACCTCAGGGACCCTATGAAATATCTTAGGAACCTCGAGTGGTCCCAAGAGCATACCCTGAGATGTGCTGCTTTAGCACAAGAGACGTGGTGGGGTTGCATATTTAGCTGGTATTACAACAATGCAGCCCACACAGTCAGGTTTGGGAACAGGATCTTCACATTTATCTGTTCTGAGTCACGCAAATTTCAAAACTCTTGGACACCAGAGAGTTTGTCTGGCTTTCTACCTGTGCTTTGAATTGAGAGGCCAAAGTCCTAACCTTCTTTGCAATCACCACCTTTGCCGTGGCAACTAAGTGCTACAACATCTTCATTTTGCACACCTTGATGTTAGAAAGAAGCACTCCACTTCTTCACAAATTAAATAGTTGTCATGCCCAATGACTACTATAAATTATCAGTGTTCCATCTTTCCCAGGAAGATGGTTATTCATATGTCCATTAAGTATATGATCAACCCCGTACTGGAATTCTTATCACAGGGCTTCTAAGTTTCCTGGGGCCACTTCTGATTCTGTTTTCAGCAGTATCCTGGTTAGAAGAGAGAAGGAACACTTAAAGCTATTCTACTGGACAGCATTCAGTTAATGAACTATTTTCAGAGGCATGTGACGGGTTAAGGAAATCATAAGCAGGCAGTGAGACTAGAAGCCATCACTACTGCTAAGCCTGAAATGTCAAGAGAAGAGTTATAAGGAGTGATGTGATGTAAGACATGTAAGAGCTGGAGCTGTGAAAGAGGCACCACATGGCTAGACCTGTGGCTGATGAGGAACTTTCAGAATCACAACAAGATGGGCACAAGGAAAGAGAATACCTGCCCTGAATCTCACAGTTCCTTTCATCTGATCTCCTTTTATTGTCCACCATCATCTGAACCCAATTGGAAGACAGACAGGGCAGAGAAACCACAGGGTTCACATGTAGAGAACAAGTAGCACATAGTGAAGGAAGGAAGAAAAAGTTGACACAGCTTAAATCTTCTATTGATTGATCTATGAAGAATATATCATATGATAGATTCAAATATTTACATAGTAACGTGTTTTTTTTAAATTAAAGATCCATGAAAAATGTAAAAAAAATCTTCATAACTATAAATATAAAATGAGCAAGATACTTTAAGTATAATTTTCATTTTTCAATAGTATTTCTCTAGATGGCATAAATATAGAAATAACTCAATATTAACAGGAAAAATACCTTAAGAAGAATTCAAACTACTTTAATAAAATTTAGTGCCTTATAGCAAACACAGCAGAAATAATGCCTCCTGTGATTGCCTGGCTTGTGGTAGAAAACAAATGGTTCAATATGATCTCTTTGTTGATGGGAATGATGAAAGCTTTTAGAATAAAAATGTCAAATACGCATTAAAGTCTGTAAATGTTTCAATGCATTCAAATCTACCAACATATTTCTTTATCACATATCTTATAAATAAATGTTTTTATTCCAAAAGAAAAATTTTCTACATTCCATTCAATAACTATGACTGATTACCTATGTATGGAGCGTGATTCCTCTCATTTCTCTCTCTTTGCGATAGCCTATAATCTACAACATTTTGGGAATGGAATGAAAACATATGAAAGGTATAAATCCACAAAAGGAATCTATGTATCATAAAATTCTTGGAAGGGGTTGGTAATCTAGGGAGCAAAAAAGCTGCTGTACCTGTTATGATACCAGATTTTCAATATCAAAGCTGCTGCCTGTGCTAGAAATAGCTCTCTCATCAGGTATCCACCTAGCCATTTTGCTTTCCTCTTATGATGAGTGCAGATTAAATCAATCAGTCAGTGGTAGGAAATAGGCGTGTTTTATTTTCTCAGGTTGAACAACTTTGTCAGCATGACTCTGAGTTTTTGCTGACGTAAAAATGTATTTTTAAATACTTGTCAGAAATAGGTATCTGCTAAAAATGAAATATGGGATCACAGTTTGTCAAGACCAAATGTGTTGAGTTCTTGGAGAAGAGTGTGTGCATGTTTGCTTTATATGTGCACAATGACACTAACAACAACAACAACAATCAAAGGCAGGTTGCAAAATGAGTAAATCAAGTAAGTGTTATTGAGCAGGTGGGCACGGGAAATGTTGAGAAAATGCTGGAAATCATTGCTGAAAGGCAAGGGAATCTTAAAAAGGATTCCAAAAAGTGATTTCTGACTAACGTGTACATCATAAAGGGTCTAAATTTACTACAGAGGAGAGATCATTGAACCATCTGTATCTTCCTTAAATAAAATGCAAAGCAGAATTTTGAAGACTCAGAATTAGCTATGAATATTTCTCTCTCTCTGGGTCATAGAATGGAGCTTTATATAGGATACTTCCTTCCCCATGGTCATATTTGACTGTCCACACTGGAAAAGCCAAACTAAATCTCACATCCCAGACACCTGCTGGGGAAATTTCACCTATAAATGGCATCGGAACTGGTTTAGATGGATTTTCTCTACTAGTGAAACTGTCAGAGATCCCCAGTTGCTTGTTGCATTATTTTGTTTCTTTTACAATAGCTTCCTTCAGGAAATGTCCTTAGAACTGTCAGAATCTTAGTTTTCAGTATTCTGCTGTATTCTGAGGTCTTCCTTGCCATTGTTTTGGAATCTCTAGTGGCACCTATCATCTGTAGAATGTGCCATTTTGCCACCTGGCCCCAGCTGAATTTTTCAGTCTCAACTCCTGCTTTTTCATTGTTGTTTTGCTTTGTTTTTGCAATTACGTGCTGCATTCTAGCCACAGCAAATGGTATACAAACTTCAATATAATATAAACTTCAGTTTATTCTTTTATTTTGGCATAGCTTTCTTCCCATATGTTCCCAATACACTTGTACTGATCATCACATTATTATTTGGATGTCATAACCATAGATTTCCCAGAAAGAAATTATATAAATGACATGGCATACATGCGATAGGCATGTATACATGTATGTACATTCTATTCATGTTGCAACTGTAATGACTTGTCTATATCCAGGATAGACTGTGGCGTCTAGGGGCAATAACTCTACCTTATTTCACAAAGTACTTTCCAAAGTTCCTGGCACATATTAGACGTTCCCTAAAAATATGTTTATATATAGTTTTTTTCTCAAATTCTGCTAGCTTGTTTAGTTAAACATACACATTGTATTTTTGAATTAATAAAATGGTTACTAATAATGCATGTGGCATTATCCAAATTACTACAATGTACTAAAGCTTGTTAGGCTAGAAAGTTACAAAAGAGACATCTAACCCTCACTGGGAGGAGCAAGTATCTAAATCCCAGAAACATTAAATATTTAGCTTCAGAAAACTCTAGGAGCTTACATCATGCATTCTTACAAATTTCCACCCAATTTTCCACTGATAAGACAGACAAAAAGGGGTAATAAGAGACGTATTTTACAGTAAACAGGTAGAGGAAGAAATACAGTATGTTTTTATGACAATCATATGAAACTCAAACCACAGCAGAGATTCTGCAGTAAAATTACACAGCATGGAGGAAAGGGAGACTTCAATAGGGTGCTCCAAACCAAAGGTGAGACCTACAGAATTTGGTTCCTTCTACCGCAAAGTGGCCACAGTGGCTAAGGAAGAAATTAAATATTTGGTCCACCTGAGTTTAAAGGTCATCCTGACTCATTTCACTGCCCTCACTGGCCTTTGGAGGACACGAGCCTGCCAGTGTCAAGGCAGCAGGTAGGACAGGATTGTTCAGGTGAGAATGGCAACATTCACAGCTACACAATATCATATGGGCATGGAAAGTGACCTAACAAATTAGATCTAATTTTCTGGTTTGGAAAAGGAAAAAAAAATTTTCTGGTTTGGAAAAGGATATAAAGATGACAAAAGGAAATAAAATGGCATGTTATAATAATTTAATCCCCAGTTTTGCATAAAATATATTCAAAAAACTCTAAGGGGGGCACCGTTAACTAATTCAGCAATAGATCCAGTTGTGTATTTAAAAAGAGGCCTATTTTAGTTTATAAATAGATTATAAATTAATAGATACTTTATCATCTTAGGAATCATCCTGTTCCCTTGGGAAAAAAATACATTTTATATACAAAATAAAAACCCCTAAAGACCGTTTCAGGTTGGGTAAAGAAGTTGGGAGTGGATGGACAGATATCAATATTTAGATATAATTTACATCACTGGGATCCCAAAAATGAAAGTAAATTTTAACTTCACACGTATCGAGTTTGGCAGCCGTGATAATGCTCCACTCAAGTCTCCCCCTGCAGAAGACTGGTATTACTATATTGGACTGGTAGCCTGACCTCTTGAGCTCTGATCTTTCCACAACCCTGTTTTCTCTATCCTCTCACTTTCCTGTGGGCTGATCTCAGCCAATGACTAAAAAAGGCCATGAAGTGTATAATTTCTCTGATGCACAATTTTGGCTCAAAGACTCCCCATGAAACTGGACCAGACCTTTCTAGAGCTACTTGCAATCTGAGATGACCTATCCAACTCTCCCTCCTTCTCTATTCCTTCACAGGAATCAGAACTGTATTATACACAGTCTGAGGACTGTCCCATCTTTTCTGACTGCCTTTTCTTCTCCTTTATGTCTAATTCCATCTTGGCTTCCTCTTTTTTAGATGACCTAAACTAGTATGTTAAGTGATTTACCCCTGCCGTATATTAATTATATTTCTTCCAGTACAGAAAATATGTACATTATCTAGTTTGGGGGCTTAAAACTGAACATACATAAAGAGCTCTTTTTTAAAACACACAAAAATATTTAAACCCTGTGTGGTGGGTTCAATGGTGGCCCCCTGCTATTGTCTGAATGTTTATTTCCCCCTACCCTGCACTCTGATTAATATGTTGAAGCCTAATACCCAACGTAACTGTATTAAATGGTGTAATATTTAGAAGGTAACTAGGTCATAAGGGCTCTACCCTCATGAACGTGGTTAGTACCATTCTAAAACAGGCCTGAAAGAGCTTGCTCTCCACTTCCACCAAGTGAGGACACAGCTAGAAGCTGCCCTCTATGAGGAAGAGATCCTTTATCAAACACCAAATCTGCTGGCATCTTGAATGTGGACTTCTCAGCCTTCAGAATTGTGAGCAATAAATTTCTGTTGTTTATGAATTACCCTGGCTGTTTTGTTATAGCTGCATAAATGGACTAAGACACTTCCTCCAAAACATATGTTCATTTCCTAACCTCCACAACTTTTGAATGTAATTTTATTCAGAAGAAAAATTTGTTTCAGATATAATTACATTAAGGATTTTGAGATGAAATCATCATAGATTATCTGGGTGTGACCTCAATCCAATAACAGGTATCCTTATGAGATACAGAAGAGAAGATAGAGACACAGAAAAGGCCACATGAAGGTGGAGGCAGAGATTTGAAATTATGCAGCTGCAAGTTAAGGAATGCCTAGAGCCACCAAAGCTTGGAAAGGTCAGGAAGGGACTCTCCTCTAGAGGCTTCAGAGGGAATGCAGCCCTGAGGATACCTTGAAACCAGACTTCTAGCCTCCAAACTGTGAGAGAATACATTTCTGTTATTTTAAGCCACCAAGTTTAAGTTTGTGGTAATTTTCTTCACAACAGCCCTAGGAGACATATATACTCTGCTAAAACACAACAGTGACATGATCAGCTTTCCATATCTTTTGGGGACTGAAGAGGTAGCTGTAAAGTAAAATAAAAAAAAAAAACCTTGGAGCAAAGCTTAATAAGAGCATCAAAAAGTTGGGAAATGCTGATCAAAGGGTATAAAGTTTCAGTTAGACAGGACAGAAAGTTTTCAAAACCTATTGCATAGCATGGTTAATAATAATAACAAAGTATTGTAAATTTCAAAATTGCTAAAATAGAAGATTTTCAATGTTATCACTACAAAAAATGTTATGTAAGGTGATAGATATGTTAGTTTGATATAATCCTTCCACGATGTATACATATATCAAAACATCACATAGTACCTGTACCTCATAAGTATATACAATTATTATTTGTCAATTAACAATACAACTTTGGAAAAAAAAATTACAAATCATTTTTCACTCATGAACGTACTGAAAAATCTGCAGCAAAATGTTTACAAAGTAAATCCAGAATATTCCAAAGGACAGTACAGCATCAGAAAGTAGTGATTACTGATGATTATATCATCAGTAATGTAAGTTGAGTTCAACATTTGAAAATAAATCATACTTTGCTGGTGAGAATGTAAAATGCTACAGCCACTTTGGAAAACATTTGACTCAAATAAATGGAGAAATATGCCCCATGTATAGATTTAAAGACTCAGTATTATTAAGATGCCAGTTCTTTTCTATTTTATCTATAGATTTACAAAATCCCAGCAAACTTTATGGAGAATTTGAGTGACTGATTCTAAAATGTATGTCAATGATATGGAATTGTCATAATGATAAATAAATATATAAATTGAAAAGAAAATAGATTGTCCATGACTAAACCCTAATACATATGTACATATACTATATATATGTTATAGTACATATTATATATATGTTATATATATATTATATATATAATATATGTGTTATATATATATTATATATATATAATATATATAATATATATATATTATATATAACATATATATTATATATATAATATATATGTTATATATATTATATATATAATATATATGTTATATATAATATATATGTTATATATATTATATATATATATAATATATATATATAAACTGTTGTTTCACAAAGGTACTGAGGTTACTTGATGAGGAAGAGATCATCTTTCAACAAGTGGTGTTGGAATAATTGTATATTTGTAGAGAAAATTTTGAAATTGAGTCCTGTCTCACACTTACACAAACATTAGCTCATGATAGAACACACACATAAATGTTCAAATTAAAACCATAAAGCTTCTGGAACAAAATGTAGAGGAATATCTCTGCAAACAGTGTAGGAGAAGGTTTCTTTGACAGGACAACAAAAGCACTAAGAATAAAAGAAAAACTTGATAAAATTGACTTCAGCAAAATTAATAACTTCTGCTCTTCAAATGATGTCATTGAAAAATGAAAACTCAAGCCACAAACTGGAAGAAAATATTTGTAAGACACATATCTGAAGAAAGGCTTGTATTCAAAACATAGTAAAGGAAGAATTCCTATAACTAAATAATATAAAATCAAACAAGTCAATAAAGACAGAAATTTAAATTTGTAAAGAAACTTTACTGAGGAGTATATACAAATGGCCAAATGCATGAAGATGTTCTCAGCATTCTTAAATATCAGGGAAATGCAAACTTAAACCACAGTTGAGTTACTGCTATTTACCATGAGAATGGCCAAAATGTTAGAAAGACTGAAAAGTTTCAAATCTTGGCAATGTTATTGATCAAGTGGAATTTTCATACTTTGCTGATGACAGTGTAAAATGATGCACCCACTTTGGAAAAGCAGTTTCTAAAATGTTAGAGATAGAGCTGCTCTGTAACCCAACAATTATACACCTAGGATTTTCCCAAGAGAAATCAAACATATATCCATAAAAGTCTTACACAAAAATGTTCAGAAATATTTACTCATAAGAGCCCAAACCTGAAACAACACAAGTGTCTGTCATCAGGTAAATGATAAATACATTTTGATAAATGCTTCAAAATGGATTACTATTATATTTGGCTATAACAAGTTATGAACTAATATAGATCCAGCAACATGAGTAAATTTTAAAAACTTTTTTCAGTCAAAGAAATCAGTTACAAAAGAGTATATATTATATTATTCCATTATTCAAAGTTCTAGAACAGGCTAAATTAATTATAGCGACTTGTATCATTTGTTGCTATAATCAGAGGATAGATGAGGGAGAAACAACTAGAAAGCAACATTAGGCAACTTTCTAGGTTTATCAATTTTTTCTGGATTTGGATAGTCATTACACTGTATGTAATTTATCAATATTCATCAATATTTATCAAAGTGATACTTAAAATCTGTGTATACTATGATATATAATTTTACCTCACTTAAATATTAAAGTTGGTAAGCAAAAATTTGTCAAACCTGAGTACATAAAGTAAGAATTAATACTAAAATGAAGAAAAATAAATCAAGATAGATTACATTTTTAAATAGTTTTATGGTCAATTTAAAAAATAGATGTATAATAGAAAAGTATATAGACTCATTAAAAGTAAACCACAATTTTGGCTCTTAAGCTTTCTAACTGGAAGTGGAAATTGGGGAATTTGATCAGTTAATTCATTGATTTTTAATGTCCGATCATAGACAATTACGTGGAGAGCCTCATGAAAAACACAAGTTTTTAGGACCTATATCCTCCATATTCTGATTCAGTAGGTCTGAGGAAAGGTCTGAAATTCTGCATTTGGAAGTTTCTCTTGGTGATTGTGACATCTAGGTTGAAACTTTCTGAGTTACCCAATTTGTAGAATCCATAAGATAAATTGATTATTTACAAAAACCTCAGCAACTCATGATACTAAAAATTAAAATTAATTTCTTCTGACAATTCTCACAAGGAGGAAACTGTGTAACAAAATATATCCTCAATAGCCTTACAGTCAATTCAGGAACAAGTTTTATAAAAGGCACCTCATAACACAGATTCTTAATACAGGACCTCAATAGAAGTCAAGTGTAGGATGGCAACTGTAATTCAGTAAGGGTAGTTATAAAGAGTGGGGTTACTGGATAAATGTCTACTATGTAACTTATGCTGCTTTAGATTTAGGAGCAGATTTTAGGCCATCCAGAAAAACATAGAAACTGAAGGTTTTTCAGGAAATGCTCCATAAAGTTTTTTATTTCTCATGAACTTTTTTGTAGACTACTACTGGGTAAAAATGATTTTAAGACTATTTTTTTTGCAAGAACTTGAATCATAACTAATCTAAATTGCCACTTAAATACCATACCAATCAATATAATTTAAGTCTGTTAATAATAGTTGGTATGGTCTAGTGACAATTAAGGAATGTAAACTAAATTTAAGGTTGGCTGCTGTGAATTTTAATCAGGAATCAGACATAAATAGCCAACTTATATTTAGTACATGTAGCATGCCCCACAGAAAAGTGGTTTCTTTGTTCCCTTCAGAAACAGGCGTCTGCCTTTCTACACTCATTTTTCAAAAGGTTTTCTACGTGAGAGATTTTAATGCTTGAAAGCAGTAGTCGTGATGATGACAATTTCACTAAAACCTTTATAAAATGCTTTAAAAGAGTAGCGAGCAACCAAACCCATTTGAAGTAGGAATAGTTTGGGGGAGCAGAGATTTTGATATATCAATGAGCAGATTCTATGGTCATATTAATAAATTCTATGTTATTTTGGTGTGTAAAATAAAAAAAGGGATTTATTAACCAAGTGTTCGAAAGTTCCAAAGAGGCAAAGAGAAGCTTCTAACTTATTAAAATGATTCTCTTCATCCTCATTCTCCTTTGTGACTACCATTAACTTTCTTAATTCACCCCAATTTATCATCTATAAAAAGAGAAATTTAACTAAATGAAAAGAAAACGATTTTAAGAAACTGCCTTTAGAGCAAAATCATGACCATTAAGACAAATAGATAGCATGATCATATGTTCCTCTATCTCTAGAGGGGATACCAGAAAACCACAGAAAAGGGGCAGGTGAATGAGGGGCAAGTGGTGGCTGTGGTCATAGACAGTCTTTCAGGTTTTGATATTTACTGATAGGTCATGATCTACTTTTTGTAGTCCCTTGGATTAGATATTTAAATTTAATGCTGTTTTAAAAATCTGTAAATTGATTTTCTCTTCATTAAATACTACCATAAATAAATCTAACAATTCAATGTATGTATCTTTTCCTCAATAGCTTTCTTAATTACATCTTTTAAGAAACAAAAGCCTCTAATAGGTCTGTTCAATAGTAATAAAATAGCAAAGAAATTAAAAGCTTTGAGTGACAAAAAACACAAAAACAACTGAAATTCTGTGATAGCTATATTAAGGCCTATATTCCCTACATCTTCTACAAAAATATATTTTTTCTCTCAAATTTAAAGTATCTAACTCTGGATCTAGAGATACATACACTTTTAAAAATCTCTTGTTGGCTAAGCAATGAAATGAAGTAAGATGCTTCCAAATGTAAATATCCTTATGGGGCTAGTCAGCTATCACACTGTGAAGCATCAGCCAACTATAGGTAGGTTTCAGTTCTCCTTGTTCATTCTACCAAATCTATTCCCAATCATCTAACAGTTATGTCCTCAGAACACATACATTTCTTGCATTTTTCCTGATTGATCTTGCATTTAGATAAATTGTCCTCTGTCCTAGGACTACTCTCTTTCAAGTAAAATGTTATAAAGAAGACTTTGCAAATGATGCTTCACACAAGAAAATTATCTTCTCAAAAGATGTATCAAAATGAGACCTGTCCACTAACTTAATGTTAAGTACTGTAAAGCCAAACTATACCTGGCAGATTATGAGCACGTCTATAATTAGTTCCAAAAGATTAAAACAGCATCCAAATAAAGAAATATTTTTTATATTAAAGCACCTTAAATAAACTACAGTAAATTCTTATACCACTAAGGTAAGTTCCTAGAAAAATAGCAACAAAAACAGTGCTGAAATAATTGGATTACTTTTAACATATAGTACTATGAGAAAAAATAAGAATTTTTACATCATTATATATGCCTCCATGCTTTCTTCATATTAACACAATTACTCAGATATTTTGTATAATATATTTATATTAGACTGTTTTCCCTACCATGGCCAAATCTGCTTTTCCTATTTATTTCTGTTCTTGGGATTAAAAGTGTTACCGTCTACCCATTTTCCCCAATGGGAAACTTCAGAGGCATATTTGATTTTAGCTGTCCATGAGGCTGAACTTCAATCAGCCACCTAATCCTGTTGATTTGGCTTGGATCCCACTGCTACAAACTTGTTTCAGGCCCTAATCGTCTATGTCCTTCATTACTACATGAGACTCCTCTTGCCCATCTTTCTTCAGTTAATTCAAATCACCAGAGTTCTTTTTTAAAACATTAATCCTGCTGTCTCTTCATTTTTGATAAAATAAAGTACAATATCCTTGGCATAATGTTTAAAACTCTTCTTACTTCTTTTTTTTCATTATTTTTATTATTATTATTATTATTATTATTATTATTATACTTTAGGCTCTATGGTACATGTGCGCAACGTGCAGGTAAGTTACATATGTATACATGTGCCATGCTGGTGTGCTGCACCCACCAACTCGTCATCTAGCATTAGGTATATCTCCCAATGCTATCCCTCCCCCCTCCCCCCACCCCACAACAGTCCCCGAAGTGTGATGTTCCCCTTCCTGTGTCCATGTGTTCTCATTGTTCAATTCCCACCTATGAGTGAGAATATGCTGTGTTTGGTTTTTTGTTCTTGCAATAATTTACTGAGAATGATGATTTCCAATTTCATCCATGTCCCTACAAAGGGCATGAACTCATCATTTTTTATGGCTGCATAGTGTTCCATGGTGTATATGTGCCACATTTTCCTAATCCAGTCTATCATTGTTGGACATTTGGGTTGGTTCCAAGTCTTTGCTATTGTGAATAATGCTGCAATAAACATACGTGTGCATGAACTCTTCTTACTTCTTGTGTCTTATCAACTACCTTTCTTGTCTCCGTCCTAGCACTTCTTCTGCATAGGTCCTCATGTCCCAGACATAACGAGTTTCACTACTGCTAGAACTAGCTTAGATTTCAAAAATATTCAATGCTGCTATTTCTGCACTTAGATTATTTGTTTGGTTTTGTACCTGTCTTTCCCGCTAGAACATGAGTCCTTCAAGTTCAGAGCCATTTTTTGCTCATATTTTTATGATACAGTTAGTGCAATTCCTTGTCCATAATGGGTTCAAAGTATTCATGTTTGAATAGCACCAAAAACTTTGATTTGGGGCAGTCAGTACTTTGTGCTCCTTATCCTGTTATATAACAAGCTTCTCAATGACCGTTCCTTTTTATAATGGTTTGTTTTACTTTGGTAATAAAAGTAAGTTAGCAACAAGGGGAGAAGTAAAAGCCTGTAGCTGTGGGTGATGCTTTGGGGACAGGGTAGTGTTGGATAGAAACTGTACAGTTTGATTGTGGGCTCTGGATTCCAGCTCCCTGACTTTGAATTTCAACTCTAAATTTACCATTATTTGACTTGAGAAAGTTATATGGACAATCAATGCCTCGTTTAAAAAAAAATGGGAACCATTCAATACTTTAGAAACATCTTTTAGATACTGAGCTCTATTCTAAGTGTTGTGGATAGAGTGGTAAAGAAAACAGATACATTCTATGCCCTTAAACACTTTATGTCCTAGTAATCATCTCAAAGATTTGTTGTGAGAGTTAAGTGATATAATAGATATAAAGCACTTTGCCCAGTGCCAGGGACATGACAAATGCAGAGTAAATGTTATCCATCATTAACACTATCATTAATTAGTGATAGCAGCATCACTATTATTTTTAGATGGATAGGTATGGAGATTGTATTAGTCCCTTCTCATGTTGCTAATAAAGACGTACCCGAGACTGGGTGATTTATAAAGGAAAGATGTTTAATTGACTCACAGTTTAGCATGGCTGGGGAGGCCTCAGGACACTTACAATCATGGCAGAAGAGGAAAGAAATACCTCCTTCTTCACATAGTAGCGGCAAGGAGAAGAATGAGTGCCCAGCGAATGGGGAAGCCCCTTATAAAACCATCAGATCTCATGAGAACTCACTATCACGAGAACAGGATGGGGGAAATCGTCCCCATGATTCAATGATCTCCACCTGGTCCCTCCCACAACACGTGGGGATTACGGGAACTACAATAGAAGATGAAATTTGGGTGGGGATACAGCCAAACCATATCAGAGATTATAAAGCCAACGTGTCCATCACTTCTTCTAGGCTAACCCTCACAAGTCCTATTTTATATCACCTTTTCTGCAGGTGGTTCAGCCCACTATATCTTCCCTGAAACCTAGGATTCATTAGCTTTGATAGTAAAATTATGGGACGTCTTCAGCAGAGACAAAGAGTATTACCCAGACCAAGTTTCCTTGATGTTAAATCTATGCACCTGTTTTATCTGCTTTGCCTTTCTCGGTGCTTCTGTGAAACTCTTGGTTTCTATATGCAATGCCTTCTGAATTCAAGGTTTCACCTGCCCCTTCATTTTATGTCTTACGTGTCCCACTTCTCATGTCCCTGCTGGCTCACCTGGTTTCACTCTTACAGCTGGCCCTGGCCTCCAGTATCTCTGGTGCCTGAGTTTTGTCACTGCCTTGATTTTAAAACATTACCTTCTCCTGCAGCTTGTTATTTCGTGTTCAGCCCATTGAATAACAACCCAGTCAATGATCATCAAACCAGCCTAATTAAACATTATCTTGGCTCTCATGATACCAGGTGCCTACTTTAACCATACACTTTCACCTCAATAGTAACACCAGTTGAGGGTTTACTAACTGCTGTGCATATAACAACACAATAATCATAACAGCATGCCTTTGAAGTAGGTACTATGACTAGTTTCCTTTCACAGATAAAGAAACTGAAGTATAGAAAAGTTAGACAATTTGCCAAAGTTTTATAGTTACTAAGCTACAGAGCTGGGATTTGATTCCATTCAGTCTGGCTCTAGAGTCTGTGTTCTAAGTCATCACGAACTACTGTTTCTCACCTGACAGGATGACAGAACGGAACTTCACAGCCTAGATTTTACATATAGTTTAAGGGAGTTTCATTCCTGTCAGATGAGAGTTTAAAAATACTGTGTGGTAGATATTTGTCATTTGGGACCATACAGTATCTCTTTCTACTTCCCACTAGAACCCTGAGATTTTCTTAAAGTTTATCTTACCCATGGTGAATAGTCTTGGAAGGAAAATGACTTAGGATGCTTTGATCTCCCCTTCAGAAGCTGAAGGGGTAGCATGCGTCTCTTCCTTTCACGGTCTTTTATTTCACTTCATTGGTATAAACAAGATGTGTCCAATTGACCTAAGCTCCTCCAGTGAGATTCATTCTGAGGACTTTGAAATTTGAGTAAAATGTCAAAAAGTGAGGAGAAAAGGAAAAGCAGAAAAATACATCCACCTCTGGCCATTTATTTATTCAGTCCAGCAATGGTGCCTGAGTGAGCAAGAGCTTGCTGTGGAGACCTTCTCTACATGCAAATTTCCTTTCCTTTCAAGCCTGGTTTTGCAGCTCTCCCTTCAGTCCTGTGAGGGTCTTCATATCCTTCTAATCAACTATTTTTCTACTTTAATTACACAAAGCTGGTTTCTGTTGCTCTTCAACTATTATATTTTATAGATATAGAATAATTAGCAATCCTAGGACTGCCATTTTTCATTAGGTAGTATTTTTCACATGCTTATATTTCTGTCCTCCCTGTTTGGGTTGCTGATATTGGCTGCCTCAAAGCCCCATGTGATCATTTTGAAAAACTGATAAAAGTCAAAAAATAATGCCAGATGAGAGGAAATATCAACTGTGAAAAATATACAGAATATCCACCAATATTTGGAAAATAACAATCCTTTTCAGGCAGCACCAAATAGGAAATTCGGCAGCATTTAACTAAGATAGCAGGTCACAGACTCAGATCTATATATGTGTTGAAGAGTGGGTGTTAAAATGGCTTTCATGTCTGAAATGTGAACTCCAAATTCCACACTTGGAAGCGAATTAGAAATCTTCTGCCTGTAATTAGAAAATCTCTTTTCACAGAATTCATCATGATGAAGCCTCAGTGATCAAACAGACAAGCCTCCCTCAAAACTGCTAATTCTGTTGGGCATTCATTATTCTAGTTAAACGCTGAGTGGCCATAATCACCTGCTTAGTAGACGGTGCACTTGCTGCCCACTCAAACACATTAGGCTTGCCACAGGCTTTGGGAGCAGCAGAGGATCCTTCACCCCATTATTTATAAATGGTGGTGTTTCCAAATTTAGTAGATAGCTGTTTTAAACAGCTTTGAAGAAAAAGCAGTAATAGTGAGCTAGCATTAATTAGTATTAATATTTCTCCATGAATTGCTTTGCCCTTATATTTTTGATCTCTTAAAGTCTCCCTTGAGTAAGAGCAGTATTAGTTTCTAAAGTAATTCTCTCACTAAGATATAGGCTTAGAAAAGAGAAAAAAATTGAACATCGTGATACAATTTAAGACAAAATACTGTACACATGTTTACACAATTACATAAATATACAGGTATACGTTAACTTAGAAGGTGAGATACAATAATAGATAAAATAACTTTCTTTTACCAAATAATTGGAGGTTTAATCATTAAAGCATGATTCATTATACAACATAAAAGTATAAGTGACAGAAATCGAGAAAATGTAGATGTTGATCTGTTTTTCATGAATTCCTTTGGAGGATATAGAGCATCTCACTTATGTTTGTATCTGCACAGTGACTCTTCTATTTTGGGCAGTTAGGAAATGCTTGTTAAATGGATGGGTAAATATTTTATATTTTATAATGCTGTAAAAATTATTTTAATATTAATGCAGCCTCCTAAACAAAAATAAAATAACCCCTATGATTACAACTAGAATTCAAGCTAGATATATTTTTATAAGTTTCTCAGAATAATATACAAATAAATCTAGGTGGCAACTAGTACCTTCTCATACTCTGGAACATAAACCAAGATAAACAATTTCTTTGGAAAGGAGAATCTATTTGTTTAAACTCTATAATATTGAGAGGTGTATCCAGGGAACTATCCTCCAAAGTTCATACCACAGAAATTTAAATATGAGAATTTAAATATAATAATTGGTCATATTATGTTATGTTCATTAATGGAATATAATGTTAACTTATGAATATCCTGATTTGTTGAAACTTTAAATTGAACCATAGATATTACCCTCTTATAGATCATAAATGGTCAAATGTAAACAATTTTATTAAAAGTAAGCCATCTTTATCCAATAAGTAAAAGAATAACAGAAGACAACTAAACAGAAGCTTCTTCAGAATACTTTAAAAAAGAAACAGAGGTGGCTGGCAAGATGGTCAAATAGGAACAGCTCTAGTCTGCAGCTGCCAGAGAGATCAATGCAGAAGGCGGGTGATTGCTCCATTTCCAACTGAGGTACCCAGCTCATCTCATTAGGACTGGTTAGACAGTGGGTGCAGCCCATGAAGGGTGAGCTGAAGCAGTATGGGGCGTCGCCTCACCTGGGAAACAAAAGAGTTGGGGAACTCCCTCACCTAGCCAAGGGAAGCCGTGAGGGACAATGCCTTGAGGGACAGTGCATTCCGGCCCAGATACAATGCTTTTCCTATGGTCTTCACAACCCGCAAACCAGGAGATTCCCTTGGATTCCTACGCCACCAGGGCCCTGGGTTACAAGCACAAAACTGGGCGACCATTTGGGCAGACACCAAGCTAGCTGAGCTAGCTGCAGGAGTTTATTTTCATACCCTAGTGGCACCTAGAATGCCAGTGAGACAGAACCGTTCACTCCCCTGGAAAGGGGGCTGAAGCCAGGGAGCCAAGTGGTCTAGTTCAGCAGATCCCACCCCCATGGAGCCCAGTAAGCTAAGATCCACTGGCTTGAAATTCTCGCTGCCAGCACAGCAGTCTGAAGTCGACCTGGGATGCTCGAGCTTGGTGCAGGGAGGGACATCTGCCATTACTGAGGCTTGAGTAGGGTGTTTTCCCCTCACAGTGTAAACAAAGCTTCCAGGAAGTCTGAACTTGGCCAAGCCCACTGCAGCTTGGCAAAGCCACTGTAGCCACACTACCTCTCTAGATTCCTCGTTTCTGGGCAGGGCATCTATGAAAGAAAGGCAGCAGCCCCAGTCAGGGGCTTATAGATAAAACTCCCATCTTCCTGCGACAGAGCACCTAAGGGAGAGGGTGGCTATGGGCATAGATTCAGCAGACTTAAATGTTCCTGCCTGCTGGCTCTGAAGACAGCAGTGGATCTCCCAGCACAGTGCTCAAGCTCTGCTAAGGGACAGACTGCCTCCTCAAGTGGGTTCCTGACTCCCATGCCTGCTAACTGGGAGACACCTCCCAGTAAGGGTCGACAGACACCTCATACAGGAGAGCTCTGGCTGACATCTGGCAGGTGCCCCTCTGGGATGAAGCTTCCAGAGGAAGGAACAGGCAGCAATCTTTGCTGTTCTCCAGTCTCCGCTGGTGATACCCAGGCAAACAGGGTCTGGAGTGGACCTTCAACAAACTCCAGCAGACCTACAGCTGAGGGGCCCAACTGTTAGAAGGAAAACTAACAAACAGAAAGGAATAGCATCAATATCAACAAAAAGAATGTCCAAACAGAAACCCCATCTGAAGATCACCAACATCAAAGACCAAAGATAGATAAATCTATGAAGATGAGGAAAAATCAGCACAAAAAGGCTGAAAATTCCAAAAACCAGAACGCCGAAAGATCACAACTCCTTGCCAGCAAGGGAACAAAACTTGGAGAATGAGTTTGAAGAATTGAAAGAAGTAGGCTTCAGATGGTGGGTAATAACAAACTCCTCTGAGCTAAAGGAGCATGTTCTAACTTAATCCAAGGAAGCCAAGAACCTTGAAAAAAGATTAGATGAATTGCTAACTAGAATAACCAGTTTAGAGAAGAACATAAATGACCTGATGGAACTGAAAAACACAGCACGAGAGCTTCTTAAAGTATACACAAGTATCAATAGCTGACTTGATCAAGCAGAAGAAAGGATATCAGAGATTGAAAATCAACTTAATGAAATAAAGCATGAAGACAAGATTAGAAAAGTAATGAATGAGAAGGAACACACAAAGCCTCCAAGAAATATGGGATTATGTGAAAAGACCAAACCTTCATTTGATTGGTGTAACTGAAAGTGACGGGGAGAATGGAACCTAGTTGGAAAACACTCTTTAGGATATTATCCAGGAGAACTTCCTCAACCTAGCAAGACAGGCCAACATTCAAATTCAGGAAATGCAGAGAACACCACAAAGATACTCCGCGAGAAGGGTAACCCAAAGACACATAATTGTCAGATTCACCAAGGCTTAAATGAAGGAAAAAATGTTAAGGGCAGCCAGAGAGAAAGGTCAGGTTACTGACAAAGGGAAGCCCATCAGACTAACAGCGGATCTCTCTGCAGAAACCCTACAAGCCAGAAGAGAGTGGGGGCCAATATTCAACATTCTTAAAGAAAATATTTTCAATCCAGAATTTCATATCCAGCCAAATTAAGCTTCAGAAGCAATGGAGAAATAAAATCCTTTACAGACAAGCAAATGCTGAGAGATTTTGTCACCACCTGGCCTGCCTTACAAGAGCTCCTGAGGGAAGCACTAAATATGGAAAGGACAAACCAGTACCAGCCACTGCAAAAACATAGAAATTGTAAAAACCATCAACACTATGAGGAAACTGCGTTAACAAAAGGGCAAAATAACTAGCTAGCATCATAATGACAGGATCAAATGCACACATAACAATATTAAACTTAAATGTAAATGGGCTAAATGACCCAGTTAAAAGACACAGACTGGCAAATTGGATAGAGTCAAGACCCATTGGTGTACTGTATTCAGGAGAACCATCTCACATGCAAAGACACACATACACTCAAAATAAAGGATGGAAGAAGATTTACCAAGCAAATGGAAAGGAAAAAAAGTAGAGTTGCAATTCTCATCTCTGATAAAACAGACTTTAAACCAACAAACATCAAAAAAGACAAAGAAGGTCATTACATAATGGTAAAGTGATCAATGCAACAAGAAAAGGTAGCTATCCTAAATATATATGAACCCAATACAGGAGTACCCAGATTCATAAAGCAGGTTCTTAGAGACCTACAAAGAGACTTAGACACCCACACAATAATAATGGGAGACTTTAACACCCCACTGTCAATGTTAGACAGATGAATGAGACAGAAAATTAACAACAATATTCAGGACTTGAACTCAGCTCTGGACCAAGCAGACCTAATAGACATCTACAGAACTCTCCACCCCAAATCAACAGAATATACATTCTTCTCAGCACCACATCACACTTATCCTAAAGTTGACCATATAAGGAAGTAACACACTCCTCAGCAAATGCGAAAGAATGGAAATTATAACAGTCTCTCAGACAACAGTGCAATCAAATTGGAGCTCAGGATTAAGAAACTCACTCAAAACCACACAACTACGTGGAAACTGAACAAACTGCTCCTGAATGACTACTGGGTAAATAACAAAATTAAGGCAGAAAGAAACAAGTTCTTTGAAACCAATGAGAAAAAAGACACAACATACCAGAATCTCTAGGACACATTTGAAGCAGTATGTAGAGGGAAATTTATAGCACTAAATGCCCAAAGAAGAAAGCAGGAAAGTTCTAAAATCAACACCCTAACATTACAATTAAAAGAACTAGAGAAGCAAGAGAAAACAAATTCAAAACCTAGCAGAAGAGAAGAAATAGCTAAGATCAGAGCAGAACTGAAGGAGATAGAAACAAAAAACACCCTTCAAAAAATCAGTGAATCCAGGAACTTGTTTTTTGAAAATATCAACAAAATAGATAGATCGCTAGCCAGACTAATATAGAAGAAAAGGAAGAAGAATCAAATAGACACAATAAAAAATGATAAAGGGGATATCACCGCTGATACCACAGAAATACAAACTACCATCAGATAATACTATAAACACCTCTAAGGAAATAAAATAGAAAATCTAGAAGAAATGGATAAATTCCTGGACACATATACCCTCCCAAGACTAATCCAGGAAGAAGTCGAATCCGTGAATAGACCAATAATAAGTTCTGAAATTGAGGCAGTAATTAATAGCCCACCAACCAAAAAAAGCTGAGGACTAGATGATATACAGCGAAATTCTACCTGAGGTACAAAGAGGAGCTGGTGCCATTCCTTCTGAAACTATTCCAAGCAATAGAAAATGAGGGACTCCTCCCTAACTCATTTTATGAGCCGGGATCATCCTCATATCAAAACCTGGCAGAGACACAACAAAAAAAGAAAATTTCAGGCCAATATCCCTGATGGACCTTGATGCAAAAATCCACAATAAAATACTGGCAAACAAAATCCAGCAGCACATCAAAAAGCTTATCCACCATGATCAAGTCAGCTTCATCCATGGGATGCAAGGCTGGTTCAACATATGCAAATCAATAAACATAATCCATCACATAAACAGAACCAATGACAAAAACCACAAGGTTATCTTAATAGATGCAGAAAAGGCCTTCGATAAAATTCAACACCCTTTCATGCTAAAAACTCTCAATAAACAAGGTATTGATGGATCATATCTCAAAATAATAAGTTATTTATGACAAACCCACAGCCAATATCATACTGAATGGACAAAAACTGGAAGCATTCCCTTTAAACTAGCACAAGAAAAGGATGCCCTCTCTCACCACTCCTATTCCACATGGTATTGGAAGTTCTGGCCAGGGTAATCAGGCAAGAGAAAGAAATAAAGTGTATTCAAATAGGAAGAGAGGAAATCAAATTGTCTCTGGTTGCAGATGACATGATTGTATATTTAGAAAACCGCACATCTCAGCCCAAAATCTCCTTAAGCTGATAAGCAACTTCAGCAAAGTCTCAGGATACAAAATCAATGTGCAATAATCACAAGCATTCCTATACACCAATAATAGACAAACAGAGAGCCAAATCATGAGTGAACTCCCATTCGCAATTGCTACGAAGAGAATAAAATACATAGGAATACAACTTACAAAGAATGTGAACGACCACTTCAAGGAGAACTATAAGCCACTGCTCAAGGAAATAAAAGAGGACACAAACGAATGGAAAAACATTCCATGCTCATGGATAGGAAAAACCAATATTGTGAAAATTCAATGCTATCCCCATCAAGCTACCATTGACTTTCTTCACAGAATTAGAAAAAAAACTACTTTAAATTTCATGTGGAATCAAAACAGAGACTGTATAGCCAAGACAATCCTAAGCAAACAGAACAAAGCTGAAAGCATCATGCTACCTGATTTCAACCTATACTACAATGCTACAGTAACTAAAACAGCATGGTACTGGTACCAAAACAAATATATAGATGGAGGGAACAGAACAGAGGCCTCAGAAATAACACCACACATCTACAACCATCTGATCTTTGACAAACCTGACAAAAATAAGAAATGGGGAAAGGATTCCCTATTTAATAAATGTTGTTGGGAAAACTGACTAGCCATACGCAGAAAACTGAAACTGGATCCCTTCCTTACATCTTACACAAAAATTAACTCAAGATGGATTAAAGATCTAAGCTTAAGACCTAAAACCATAAACTCTCTAGAAGAAAACCTAGGCAATACCATTCAGGGCATAGGCATGGGCAAAGACTTCATGACCAAAACACCAAAAGCAATGACAACAAAAGTCAAAATTGACAAATGGGATCTCATTAAACTAAAGAGCTTCTGCACAGCAAGAGAAACTATCATCAGAGTGAACACGCCACCTACAGAATGGGAGAAAATTTTTGCAATCTATCCTTCTGACAAAGGGCCAATATCCAGAATCTACAAGGAACTTAAACAAATTTACAAGAAAAAAACAACCTCACCAAAAAGTGGGCAAAGTATGTGAATAGACACTTCTCAAAAGAAGACATTTATGTGGCCAAAAACATATGAAGAAAATCTCACCATCCCTGGTAGAGAAATGCAAATCAAAACCACTTTGAGATACCATCTCATGCCAGTTAGAATGGCGATCATTAAAAAGTCAGGAAACAATAGATGCTGGAGAGGATGTGGAGAAATAGGAATGATTTTACATGGTTGGTGGGAGTGTAAATTAGCCAACCATTGTGGAAGACAGTGTGGAGATTCCTCAAGGATCTAGAACCAGAAATACCATTACTGGGTATATACCCAAAGGATTATAAATCATTCTACTATAAAGACACATGGACATGTATGTTTACTGCAGCACTCTTTACAATAGCAAAGACTTGGAACCAATTCAAATGCCCATCAATGATAGACTGGGTAAAGAAAATGTGGCACATATACACCATGGAATACTATGCAGCCATAAAAAAGGATGATTTCGTGTCCTTTGCAGGGACATGGATGAAGCTGGAAACCATCATACTCAGCAAACTAACACAGGAACGAACAGAAAACCAAACACCATATGTTCTCATTCCTAAGTGGGAGTTGAACAAGGAGAACACATGGACACAGGGAGGGGAAGGTCACACACCGGGGCCTGTCAGGGGTCGGGGGGCTAGGGGAGGTATAGCATTAGGATAAACACCTAGTGCAGATGACGGGTTGATGGGTTCAGCAAACCACCATGGCACGTGTATACCTGTGTAACAAACCTGCACATTCTGCACATGTATCCCAGAATTTAAAGTATACAATAAAAAAGAAACAAATCATTTCCCCTCATTATTCAATAACTATACAGTATTTACATCTATGTGCAAAACACTGATCTATGTGATATACAAATATAAATATGACTCAAGAAACTTTGAGAAACTTAATTCAATAAAGAACATATCAATTATTGACATCTGTATAAAACAAGTATATTATGAGGCACATTATGGCACAATATGGTTAGTCTCATGAAGAAAGCATAACAAAATTCTTATAGCCGAGAGTAAAGAAATCATGCTGGGCTGTCAGCCACATCTAAAGCCAAAGTTGTTATCTCATAGCAATCTACAGGACAATAAATTGTCCTAAGCCAAGGGTCATAAAAAATGAGGACTTCAACCCATTCTTATCTAGATCAGCTATGGACACCTCTATAAGAAGTTTCAGTTCTCAGAGTCCTCCTTCTCCACTAATAGACCTTAACAGATTTCTTATTCTGTCACTTAGTCTATCTCAGAGAAGGATGCTGGTGAATTTCACAGAGCTGAGTCACAGGCACATTCTGCAAAGCAGCTCCTCCCCTTATGTGACAGTCACGAGGCACTTACTAGAAAGCAGTTTCTGGTTTATACCCTTTCTATTATGATAACTGTCGAAATAACCAGCTCATTACAGAGCCCACTCACGTGAAAAATTCACAGCCAGACCTACTTAACAAATCAGAGCAAAAGGAGGGCTGCTCTTATTCCTGTGCCCAGGTCACTCTAAGCTATATTTATATTTCAAATTCAAGCAATCTCTACATGAAGGACAAAATGGTATATTTAGAAGAAGTCTATGAAATATCTCTTTTTAAACCTTAAAGGAGTAATTTTTTTTTATTGGATTTTTGCTCTTGTTGCCCAGGTTGGAGTGTAATGGCTTGATTTCAGCTCACTGCAACCTCCGCCTCGTAGTTTCAAGCGATTCTCCTGTCTCAGACTCCCAAGTAGCTTGGATTACAGGCATGCGCCACCACGCCCAGCTAATTTTTTTTTGTATTTAGTAGAGACGGGGTTTTACCATGTTGGCCAGGCTGGTCGTGAACTCCTGACCTCGGGTGATCCACCCACCTCGGCCTCCAAAGTGCTGGGATTACAGGCATGTGCCACTGTGCCAGGCCTAAAAGAGTAAATTTTCAAAGAACATGATCCTAAAACTGCCTTTTGCATGATTTTTTATTAAGAACATTGACCTGGTTTATAACCAACTAAAGGAATGACAGTTTAGGCTCAGATGTTTTTAGGAGCTGCACATAACTTTTATCCTGGAAACATGTAGAGAACCCTGATTGTACTACGTATGTATTTTTTTTTCTCACCATTGCCTTCCCAGGGATAGGGCTAGTAGCATTCTAAAGAAAATTGTATTATTGCTCTGCCTCATAAAGTCAACTGCTTACAGTTGAAGGATTCATACCCAATGGTTTTAAGACTTACTCCCTGACACACCAAGAAGTAAGGAAAAAATTTTACTCAGGTCCTCATGTGAGCCACGAGATGTTAAAGGAGTATAGTATGTAGGTTAAACCTGGGACCCTGAGGTCAATCTTACTGAGTTTGAACCCCAGGTCTACCACTTACTTCTCTGCAGTAAAATAGGTGGTAAAAGTCCTCCCACTTGGGGTTGGAGGGAACATTAAATGAGATATTGCATGCATGGGGCCTTGTCCATTGTAAGTGCTAGCCATTGACAAAGAACTTCTGAAAGCACTCTTCACACAACCTCCTTTGCTGAGAAAAAGGTTTCATCTACCAAATCTCCCAGGAAAGTTGAATTACTTCGTGTCTACTTTTCTGATATTTTGTAAGTAACAACTCCTAATAAAACAATTTACCTGAGCAAATGGGTACTATGTTAGAAGACTAAATCCTTTCTCTATTCTAGGGGTCATATGAACATTAGCAATGTTTTGACTGAAATGCCTGGGAGAAGGACTAAGTTACTCTGGTAAGAATATAAAAGAGGTGTGTTTTGTCAGGGTGAATATCACATTGCAAACATGGCTGTCTGCTTGCATTGCTACTGAAGGCTGACACTAAAAGGCAATATTACTGTTCTAAAGCTGATTAGTTTTCTTCAAAATACCATCAATCAAGCTCAGTGAGAAAGAGGAAGAGATGATTCTGCTAGATGTGTTTATGTTAACATAATATTGGCCAGAGAAAGCACTGTTCCAGAGAAAATGTGAGGCTCAGCCTGGTATCAGTGTCAGAGTTTGAACCTGTTTCATGATAGCCTCCACTTGATTAATGGTATTATTTTTGGCGTAGCAGTCTTGAGCTTCTCACTCACTATGTGCTCAGAGGTCTTCAAATCTCTTTATTAATGAAGAACATGATTTAACTAGTGTAAAAATATAACCCCAAAACACAGATGCTTAAATAATATAACATTTTATTTCTTTCTCACATAAAAGTTTAAAAGTGTAGAGTCCAGGACTAATGGGGTACCCTTGATACTCTCAACATGAATTCCAGATGGGGTCCAAGGCAGCAGATCCAATGCATACTACTTCTGCCAGCAGTGAAAGCAAAGAGGAGAAACAACTTCTGTTGTAGGAAATATTCCTCATGTAATTTCTGCTTATGTTTTAATTAGCCTGAGAGAAACCAAATCTCTCTACGTAGCTGCAAGGGAGTCTAGCTTATTGTCTGTGTGTCCAGCTGTAAGTGACATGATTCCATTATTGCAAGGAAGAGAGAGAAAATGAAAATTGGGGATGAGCATCAACTTCTAGTACAGGTTCCTCACACAAAGTCAATAATTTAGTTTCTATTGCATTCATACTTGCTTTGCTCAATAAACTTTTTCTATGAACCATTCTAGCTATAATTGTCACCATGGGAAACTCCATTTCTTGTACTCATTTTCCTCTTTACACTTTTGCTATTGGTGGTACCTTTCCCTAAATTATATTTATCTCTCAAAATCCTATCTTTTTTAAGACTGTGAAGGCTTATGTCTAGGTATGCAATAATCCAGGACCTTGCCTTAAAGGAAAACAATATAGAAGTAAAGTAAGCCAAATGGGACCTGTTTACTAGGGCAAAGAGCTGGAAGCCACCACAGTCTGGGCAGTCAGACAACCCAACAGGCTAAACAGATATCAGGATCTTCTTAACTAGCAGGGAATAGCTTTAGGTAAGCTAAACATTTTGGTTATGTCTAGTTTAAAACTAACACAGAGTGTTAGAATAATTAGATTTTTCCCTTAGAAAATGAGCCCAAGAAAATATTTAGAGGGAGTGGGTAAAAAAAGGTGTAACATTGTAATTTCTTTACTTTCTGGGACAGCCAAGAAAGTAAGCTGCTTGGAACTCTACAAATAGTAGAGTCAGCTTATGGCCTCTATTAAGCCTTTCCCAGTGCAACGATGTGATTGGATGTGGTGAGAATACTTGATCCTGGCCATGCCTCTCTTTTTTCTCTCCTCCCAACTTTATAGAAGTATAATTGGTATATAAAAACTGCACATAAGTAATGTATACAATTTATGAGTTTGGACATATGTATGCATTCATGTTACCATTACCACAATCAAGGCAATAACCAAATTCATAACCTCCAAAAGTTTTTTAATCTCCCTGGTTTTTTTGGTGGTAAAAATACTGGACATGAGATTGAGATTGACTGTTTTAAAAAATTTCTAAGTGCACAATATTTGTTCTTAATGATAGGCATTATGTTGTACAGCAGATCTCTGGAAGTACTTATCTTGTATAGTATAACTGTAACTTCATACCCATTGAACAACATCTTCCCATATCCCCCTCTTCTCAGCTCCACCATTCTATTGTCTGCTTCTATATGTTTGACATTTTAGATGCCTCAAACAAGAGGAATCATGTAGTATATGTCCTCTGCACGTGGTTTCTTTCACTTAGCATTAATGTCCTCCAGGTTCATGGATATTGTCACATATGGCAAGATTTCCTTCTTTTTCAAGGCTGAATGATATTCTATTGAATACATGTATACATGTTTTCTATATTATCTCATCCATTGATGGGCATTCAGGTTGTTTCCATATCTTGGCTATTGTGGATAAGGCTGCAATGAATATGGGTGTGCAGATATCCCTTAAAGATTCTGATTTCAATTCTCTTGGAAATATATCCAGAAAGGGAGTATAGGCTGGATCATATGGTTGTTCTATTATTAATTTTTTGAGGAACCTCTACACTGCTTTTTGTCATGACTGTACCATTTTATATTCCCACTATCAGCGTACAAAGGTTCCAACTTCTCCACAACCTTGCCAACACTTGTTATCTTTTGTTTTGTTTTTTAATAATAGCCATGCTAATAGGTGTGAGATGATATCTCATTGTGGTTTTGATTTACATTTCCATGATAATTAGTGATGTTGAGCAAATTTTTATGTATCTGTTTTCCATCTGGATGTCTCTTTGGGAGAAATGTCCATTCAAGTCCTTGCCCATTTTTTGAGTCAGGTTGGTTTGTTGTTGTTGTTGAGTTTTAGGAGCTCCTTATATATTTTGGAAATTAATTCTTTATCATATACACACTTTACAAATTTTCTACCATCCCGTAGGTTGCCTTTTCACTCTGTTGATTGTTTCCTTTACCATGCAAACTATTTTAAGTTTGATATAGTACCACTTATCTATTTTTGCTTTTGTTGCCTGTGTTTTGGGTGTCATATCCAAGACATCATTGTCAAGCCCAATGTCAAGATGATGTTGCCCTATTTTTTATAGGAGTTATACTGCTTCAGATCTTATGTTAAAATCTTTAATTCATTTGAGTTAATTTTTATGTGTGGTATAAAATAAGGATCTAATTTTGTTCTTTGTATATAGATAAATAGTTTTCCCAACACCAATTATTGAAGAAACTATCATCCTTTCCCCATTGTGCATTCATGGCATCCTTGTTGAAAATCAGTTGACCATACATGAGTGAGTTTATTTCTGGGCTTTCTATTCAGTTCCATTGGTCTGTATGGCTGTTTTATACCAGTAGCATATTGCTTTGAATATTGTAGCTTTATCATATATTTTGGAATCTGGAAGTGTGACACTTCCAGCCTTATTCTCACTCAAAATTGCTTTGGCTATTTTGAGTCTTTTGTGGTTTCATATGAATTTTAGTATTGTTTTTGTCTGTTTCCATTAAAAGTGTCTTTGGAATTTCGATAGGGCTTGTAATGAATCTAAAGATTACTCTGACTAATATAGATAGTTTAACAGTATTAATTCTTCCAATCTATGAGCATTGGAGGTCTTTCCATTTATTTGTTTCTACTTCAGTTTCTTTTATCAGTGCTCTATAGTTTTCAGTATACAAGCCTTCCACCTTCTTGGTTATGTGTAATTCGAAGTATTTTCTTTCTTTTTTGTTTTCCAACTTTATTGAAGTATAGATAACAAAATTGTACATATTTAAAGTGTACAATTTAATGATTTAATATGCATATATATATACATTGTAAAATACTCACCACAATCAGGCTTATTAACATATTTATCACCTCACATAGCTACCTGTGTGTGTGTGTGTGTGTGTGTGTGTGTGTGTGTGCATGTGTGTATGCTGAGAACACTTATCATCTACTCTTTGCAGATTTTAATATAAAATACAATATTTTTAACTATAGTCACATTATTATACATCAGACTTCCAAAATTTACTCGACTTGCATAACCAAAATTGTATTTTATTTTTTGCATTATTTTATTATATTCCTTCTGATGCTATTGTAACTGTGATTGTGTTAGTTTCTTTTTCATATAGCTTTTTGTTGGTGTATATAAACGCACTGGATTTTGGTGTGTTGATTTTATTTCCTATAACTTTAGTGAATTTATTGCTTCTAATAATTCATTTTCTGTGGATTTTTAGAGATTTCTACATGTGAGATCATGCCATCTGCAAGCAGAGATAATTTTTCTTCTTCCTTTTTGATTTATATGAATGACTTTTGTTTTTCTTGCCTAATTGTTCTATCCATAATTTCCAGTATAAGATTGAATAGAAGTGGTGAGAGTGGGCATTCTTGCCTTGCTCCAGATCTTAGAGGAAAAGGTTTGAGGTTTTCACTGTTCAGTATGATGTTAGCTGTGGACTTTGTGTATATGGCCTTTATCGTATTGAGATAAGTCCCTTCTCTACATAATTTGTTGATAATTTTTATCATAAGAGGGTAGGCTAAACTCCCTACTGGATACTCGAGACCTTGTTTGAGGTACATCACAGTCAGAGACCCTTCTTCCGACATATTCTTTGCCACCTCTGTTTCTCTCATAAGTGTCAGAACTGTATCATGCTCTTAAGATATTTATCTGGCCACCTCTCCTCACTCTTTCCTTTATCTTTTGTAAGCATTCCTTTCAATAATGCTTTTGGAATTATGATTCCATCCTGGTGTGTGCTTTCTGAAGAACCTGCACTGACTCCAGTCCTATTGAAATTTTCAAGAACTAGTTATGGAAGGATGCCTGAGAACGCATTCTATGGTATAGGGAAGATACTCCTATCTGATGCAAAGTCTTAGCATAAGGGATTCCTGAGAAAGAAGAATATTGTATAGGATAAGAAAAGAAAATCCCATTCTTTATGGCCTGGGGAATTGTGAACAGAATATAGATGTAGGACAGGCAAAGTGTCAGGAGCATACATGAACATTCTGTTGGGAAAGTCAATCCGTTATGGGAAATGAATATCCCTGCATATTCTTGCAGGATGTGGCAAGAATGCAAAGACTAATATACAGTTACTTGGGCGACCTTTCAGCCTTATACTGGCTGCAAGAAATCTAGAAAGATGATATAAACGATTTCTACAGAAGAAAGACAAGGCTTAATATAAAAGCAGCAGATTCCCCAAGATCAATTTTTATCAGCTGTGAATCCAATCCATTGTGTGTTCAGTATTTACCTGGGCCATTTTTTTTTTCACCTCCATAGAACTTGGGTGACAAGAGAAACCAGTCCCAGCATGATACTCATGCTGCTTGTTGTGTTATTATTCCTCTGTGTCTGGTCCAAGACCCTTGTGTCTTCTGACAGCACCTGCATTAGTAATGTAACAGTCTAGCTTAATAACTTCTAAGTAGAGTAAAATCCTAGGTATTGATCATTCTCCCTCTCCATTGCTTTACAGCCCCAAGCCATAAAAAATGAGCAATTAGGAGATGTTCCTGCAGGTAGAAGAACCCACATCTCATATAAAAGAAATGCAGAAGGCTGCCTTATAAATGATCCATATATCAACTTGGGACTAGGTCTCATTAAAGAAACCTAGTGGCACAGGGAGAGGTTAAGTGGGCAGAGATCGGGACATTAACTCATAAAATGCACATGATTCTCCATGAATTGAAGAAAATTACCAGAAGTTTTTGTACCGTCTGTGGAGAAAAGTAAAAGGAAGCTAAAGATACTGGCGGTTAACTCATCAGAAGAGGCAATGTAGTACTACAAGTAGACTCTCTGGGTGGAGCATTGAGTGATGGGCATAGACAGATCTTAGAGTAAATTAGTGCCAGAGATTATGGGGGTTGAATCATCAAGATCTTGAGAGAAAATGTTTGGCATTGTAATTCAGCTGAAGACTCTGGGATCCCAAGGGCACCCTAAGGCATGACTTGGAAACGAAGATACAGTCATTCACAATGACACATGATCACGTAAATTTTCCTTCCCACATATCCCTGGGTGCTCCTGAGAGAACTTGGGTTGAGATAGCACTTGGCCATCTGAGACTGAGCATTAGTGAGCAAAAGGGATTGAGGCCAAACTGAAAGGACTGTCAAAGTCATGTCATCATACTAAATTGTAATCGAAAGTGCTAAAAAGTGTTTTTCCTAATATCTAGGTTCTGGAAGCTTGTTAAAAAGATCCAGGCATCGACATAGACAGTAAATAATCACGTTTTCTCTGCTTGTCTGCACTGCAGTGTGAGTGGATTTGTGTCTCTATCTTATAACATGCCAGGAGATGAGGATCACAAGGTAAAAAAGTAAAATCAGCTTAATTTAATCAGCGAGTTTTCTCAGTTGGTGCATAGCATAGAACACATGAGAGGTAATGCAGGAGCCTTGAATGTCAGCAAAGAAGTTTTTGTTTCATTCTGTACAAAAAGTAGAGCTTTTGGAGGTTTTTTCTTTTAGGATAATTAGTAATAGAATTTGAAGAAGTTTCTTCAATTAAAAATATATCTATACTTACATATGCCAAAAGGATTAGAAGAAGAATTACATGAGGCAGGAGATTGCTATTAAAAGCCTGCATTGAGGCAGTCCTTTGGTGCAGAAATAATTTTTTACATAATACAAAGAAAGCCTTGTACTCTATGGAATATAATATCTACCACATGCCTCAAAGTTAGATAATGAAGAAATATATGTAGCATAACAAATAGTGATCTCCTCAATAAAGTGCGTTCATTTCTCATTTATGGATTCTCTGAAAACATTCTGTAGTATTCTTCTACCATATTGGGCTATATCATAAAATGTGGCAAGATGAATGAAATTTTAAAGTTTCCTGTTTAGAAATGCTTTGACTGCTTGTCTATGTACAGAATGTGACAAACTGGAATAAATTTACAATGTTCCAATGTGTGTATTCTATAAATGGAATTAATTAATTGAAGAAATGAGACATTCTCTCATTTTAAAATAAACTCTAAGCTAATTTTCAGTTTGCTACCAAGAATATACCTGCAATAACACTCCCGATAGAATAAAAGTGATAGAATAAACTTCCATTGATGCACAACTTTTAGAAATGAGTTTATATTTGACATATTATTCTAGTCATTATAATACACAGGTTAATAAAGCACATACTAACCAAATAAGAATTTCAAATTGTCGAAGATGACATTGCAGTAAAATATATTAGCATTAAGATTAGTTTGCATATAATTAAATCTTAGGGAATTTAGATGACATTTTATGATGATATAACATAGGAAAGCCTTCAAACCGACGCCCAAAGGAGCAAGTTGCATTCCTTTGCAAAATAGTTTAACTCAAAAGGTACTACCCCTAAGAAAATAATGCTATAAACAGCTATTGGATTACTTTGAGAGCCCATAAGAACCTTTTTAGCTGATATGTCCCTGAAATACTTCACCTACAGTAACTAGCTTTCTATGAGTGGAGGCCTCAAATGCAGAAAGAAGAAGGCACTGGCATCAGAGAACTCAGGAAGTGGATAATAGGAGACATAAAGGGGTTGTATAAAGCACATTTAAATTGTATCCCTTTTGCTGAATAAACGGCAAATGAAACATAAGGAACATTGTATAATATCCTTGTACTAACTCCTAGCTTCTTTTTCCTTACCCCTAGGAGCACCTTTCTCTTTTGTTACTCTCAATGTCTCAACCTAGGCCTTAATTTTCCCTAAAAGTGTTCTATTCTAAAAGACCAAACACCTATTTATAATTTTCCTCTACTTGTCCCCTCTGCCGCAATCCCCAATCAAAAATGTCCTTTTAGTAGTTCAGGTGGCCCCAGCTGTTAGCTTGGTCTAACTGATACTGCTTGTATGAATTCCAGCCCACCCAATTCTTAAGTCATTCGCATTTTAAAGAAGTGTGCATAATAAATC
Organism: Pongo pygmaeus; assembly: GCF_028885625.2. Classification (NCBI taxonomy): domain Eukaryota; kingdom Metazoa; phylum Chordata; class Mammalia; order Primates; family Hominidae; genus Pongo; species Pongo pygmaeus. The sequence goes on along the minus strand of NC_072379.2, from coordinate 94,743,285 downwards.
AAAGGCATCATTATTTGACAGAATTTTAAAAACTAAAGCAAAAGGCTTTCATATTTTCAAAATGTTTCACATTTTGGGACAGGGATATACCATCAAGCGTGGGAGTTTAGCCTGGTTCAGCCAACCTAACTTTTTTTTTTTTAATAGCTGATTACCTTCATCAAAAAGTGCCAAGGTAATTTCAATAGGAGAATTACTTTTCAACAAATGATTAGATAGTCATATGAAAAGAAATAAATCTTGACACTTACTTCCAGCATATACAAAATTAATTATAGATATAAATGTAATAATTAATACTGGAAAACTTTTAGAATAAAATATCGTGGAAATCTTAGTAATATTCTGGATAGCAAAAAATTCTTAAATTCAAAAAAAAGTTTGAAATATCAGTAAATTAGATTTATAAAAAATATTGCTGTTCATAAGACATTGTTACCAAAGTGAACAAAAACGCCCATAGACTGAAAAGTTTACACAACATATATCTGACAAAAGCCTTGCATCTGAATTGTATTAAGAGCTCTTACGATTTAATAAAAACAAGTTAAACAATTCAGTAAAAATAGGCAAAGCATTTGAACAGTCATGGCCCCAAAGAAGACATGAAAAGATGCTCAGCATCATTGGTCATTTGGAAAATGCAAATTAAAAGTCACCATGAGGGCTGGGCACACTGGCTCATGCCTGTAATCTTACTACTTCGGGAGGCCGAGGCGGGTGGATCACTTGAGGACAGGAGTTTGAGACCAGCCTGGTCAACATGGCAAAACCCCATCTGTACTAAAAATACAAAAAATCAGCCGGGCATGGTGACACATGCCTCTAATCTCAGCTACTTAGGAGGCTGAGGCAGGAGAATCGCTTGAACCCGGGAGCTGGAGGTTGCAGTGAGTCAAGATAGTGCCACTGCACTCTAGCCTGGGTGACAGAGAAAGACTCTGTCTGAAAAAGAAAAAAAAGTCACCATGAGATGTCACTTCATACTTAATAGAATGGCTAAAATTAAAAAGACAATATATCAAGTGTTAGTGAGGATACACAAGAAATAGAACTTTCATACACTGCTGGTGAAAATGTGAAATTGTATAATCATTTTGGAAAACTATTTGGTAGCTTATTTGAAAGTTAAATAACCATCAACTACTCAATTTGGAAATTCTTTCCTAAGTATTTACCCAAGAGAAATAAATGTATATGTCCATGTAATGACTTGCACATGTTCAAAGTAGCTTTATTTGTAATAGACAAAAGCTGGAAACAACTAAAATGTCCATCAAAATTTTCTATATCCATTATAGTAGAATATTGCCCAGTAATAAAAATGAGTAAACTACTGGGAAACTAAAAAATATGGAAGAATTTGGAAAGAATGATGTTAAGTTAAAGAAGCTAGGCAAATAGAGGACAAACTGCGTGCTTCTATATATATGATTACATAAAATGCAACTAATCAATAGTGTCAGAAAACAGAAGAGTGGTTTCTTGGGTAGTGGATGAGGAAGTGGAGAGAGAAACTAATTTAAAAGGGCACAAGAAGCTTTGGGGATAATAGATATATTCATTATTTTGACAGTGGTGGGCTCACAGATGTATAGGTAATTTACCAAATCATATACTTTAAATTTACCAAATCATATACTTTAATTTTGTATTTAAATTTACCAAATCATATACTTTAAATTTGTGCAGTTTATTTCACATCATTTGTACATCAATAAACTTGTAAAATATTTAAAGAAAAGGTAATTTGGTCTCCATACTAAAGTGTTGGATTTTTCTGCAGAAGATATTTTAACATGGTCTTTTCATTGAAATCCCATTTTAAAGGATGAAACATTGTTATAAATGGTATGTGTTTCAAAATCATCTGGTCCAACCACCTCATTTTACATATTTGGAAGCTGAAACATATTTTACATGTTTGGAAGCAAAGAAACGAAGAGGTTTTTCTAGTTCTTTCAAAATGAGAACTAGAGCTCTGATCTTCTGGCTCAGGCCAGGGCTCCTTTCAGACATTCTGGAGATTTTGCTTTGTAGTCCATGAGACTAAATTTCCTAACAGTGACAGGAACAGATGTTCTAACAGTGCTCCTGAAGTGTCCCCACTTTTGCCATCTGTTCTTCAAAGACTGCACAAGAAAAAAATGTACTGTCTTTTTATGTCTTGTAAAATGTAACTGAATATTCTTTGTGTTCTCCATATTTTTCCCATTTTGTTGTAATTATTTATAATGAATCTATCCATGATAAACCTATCCTCAGAAAGCACACTCAAATATTACTTTCTCATAAACTATTGTAGCAGAATTTCAAACATGTAGAATGTCCAAAAAAAAAAAAAAAAACCATTGTCTGAGTATAGTACTTGGTCAAAACTTGGATTCTTAAGTTGGGAGTTAATTCTCTAAATTTTCAGTTCAGGAAGTAGGAAAAGCCTATCTCACACCACTGTTTCTTATTTTAATTTAAATGTTGGTTTTCCACCTACTTTTTGTTACCTCAACAGCTGATGTCTGTAGCTGATCTTGCCGTTTTTCTAACAAAGAGCTGTCTCTCCCGCTTTCTTTCTTACAGATATACTTTGTCTTCTATTATGAGATTAGAAATGAGCTTTTCCAGATTTCCTGATACAGGTATTTACCCAATCCTGGTATGGAAGTCTTGTGGGGCTTTGGTGTGGTTGGGGTAGAGGATGTGCAGATAATCTTAAGTACTACCATTTGTGCCTGTGTGGGCGTAAAAAGTAGATAACTAGAGCACCTGCCTGAGGACAAAGCCAATTCACAGGACAGCAGAGAGGAAACGTGGAAATTACCTGAGCTTTGGAAAATGTTCCTCTGGTCACCGAATCAACCAGCCCTGAGACTGCCTTCCTTTGGATTTCTAGTTACATTAGGGAATACATATCCTCTTCATTTATATAACTTCTTTTTATTATTATTATTATTATACTTTAAGTTTTAGGGTACGTGTGCACAATGTGCAGGTTAGTTACATATAATTTCTTATTGGTATTTTGTTACTTGAATCTAAATTATGTTATCCTCTGACTGATTTGTTCATTCATCGTCCACTCATTCATCTATTCTTCAGCTAAAGCAATTAATTTTATGTTTTCATCCTGGGCTTGAGGAGCAATGAACAAAGATATCTATAGATTGCTATAATGAATGCAAATTTTCATTTTGATTATAGTCACACTCTGAGGCTCTGCCGGGACATATACAATATTTTATGTTAAATTGCATCTCATAAGACGTACCGTGTGTTCTTTACAAGAATGCACAACATTTGATGAACAGAATTGTTTTCTCTTCTCATTCTGCATCTTCTTTTTACCTTTAAAAAGTTATTTAACATCATTGGTCATATGTCTTAATTTATAATGTGATACATTTTACTAGTACAGTTGTTCTTGACCTTCGGGTCAATTAACCTTTTAATAATCAATAAAAGCTATGGACCTTCAGAACGTCATACCTGAGGCTACTTTTCATCACTTTTCCCGGATATTATTATTTACTTACTTTAGATATCTTGAGATGTTTTGAAATATTTTGTTTGTGGGTTCTAGTATTTCTGTTTATCGTTAATCTCCCTTTCTCTGTGCTTTCTTGTGCGTATTAATCTGCTTAGTCTGCTATAACAAAATGCCATAGACTGGGTGCCTTAAACAACAGACACATTTCTCACAGTTGTGGAGGCTGGGAAGTCCAAGATCAAGGTACCAGCAGATTTGGTTCCTGGTGAGGCCCATCTTCCTGGTTTGCAGACGGTGCCCTTCCAGTCTTCTCTCTCTCTCTCTCTCTCTCTTTCTCTCTCTCTCTCTGTCTCTCTCTCTCTCTGTCCCTCTCTCCCTCTCTCTCTCTCTCCCTCCCTCCCTTCCTCTTCTTATAAAGCTACTAATCCCATCATGAGGTCCCCATTCTCATGACCTCATCTAACCATAATTACCCTCCCCAAACTCCATCTCCAAATACTACCACACTGGGGGTCAGGACTTCAACATGTGAATTAGGGGTGACCAGGGAGATGTGACAGAATTCAGTCTTTAGTACTTTGCCTGTAGCTTTTACTTTTGCTTCCACCTCCTTATCCCTACCTCAGGGCTACTAAACCAGAAAAGGTTCTTTGGCTATTCTAGGCTCTAGTACTGAGATGACTTGGGCATCTCATATTCCAGGGATCCCAGGTCATGAAGAGAAGTGAAGAGGAAAAGGGGGCTACGTCAGTTCTGGGACCTGCAATGAGTCTGTGTCCTAGCCTTAGATGACTTTACATGCAGCTCCTATGTGACAAAACCCCAGGCAATGGTAGGTACCCAGATTTCAGGCTTCTGGATCTGCCCAAAGTGGTGATAAGTCCTAACATTTCACCTGGCATCTATCATGTGTATTCCTTTCATTGTGCAGTATCTGGGCTTCCTGCTACCACTATCTTCTGCTGAACACGTGTCCAGATTTACAGCTTCAAGCCCAATCACTGCCTTGCATTTATGTTCCATTAGTGGTTCATAAACCGTATCAACCATGCAAAAGCCATGAATGGCTTCAAGTAGAGTTATAAAAGGATTGAATTTGTGGTAGAAAGATGACTTTGGCTGCTGGGTAAAGATGGATGAGAAGAAGGCAAATGTAGGTGCAGATTCATAAAGGTGTTATGCTTCTATGTTGATCTCTTTCTTTTTTGTTAAATTATTTCTCTTTTTATATACCATTTATTATTGCTACATTGTTGCAACTCCTCTGAATCAAAGCCTGGCTTCTAAATGTCATCCTGACCAGGAGTCTCAATACTCATAATTAGAAGTCCAGTTGATTCTTGAACAATGCAGGTTTGAACTGCAAAGGCATATCTATATGAGAATTGTTTTCAACCAAATGCAGATGGAAAATAAAGTATTTATAAGATATGAAACCCACATGCACAGAGGCGGGAGACTTTTCTTGTATTTGAATTCACAGGGCTGACCGCAAGACTTGAGTATTCATGAATTTTGGTATACATGGGAGCCCGGGACCCAATCCCCTGTGTATACCAACTGTACTTCTAAAAGAATAAATACTTGTATTAAACTACACTGTTGTTGCATTTCACGCACTATAAAGTAAAATGAAGATTTGGGATTTTTTTTCCAATATACACTGCAAACATAGCCTCTAAAAATATAATTTAATTTTTATTTATCTGTGTAATAATAGGGTTATTAACATTTCTACACTTTATACAGTGCCTGGTTCAGTGCCTGGCATACCGTTTTTGAATAAAAAGATGGGTGGATACCTTTGTTTCCTTTGAATAGTAAGCAACAGATTTCTAGTTACCATAACTGTCTCTCTTCTTCCTCTGACTAAAGACTGAAAATGTATCTAAAGAACAGTTTCAATTAGTTCATCAAATACTATACTAAAAGTAGGCCTATATTATAAATGAATGCAAGGTTGAAATATGATAAACAACTACCATTAATGTCATTGTCACATCATAAAGCTGCCAGAGACACACTCCATGATCTGCTGCCAATTTTTTCTTTTAAAACATTGTAACTAATTCCTTACCAATACAATAAAATTTGCCTCAAAAACAAAATGTGCCCCCAAAAGTTTATTTAACACCACACTTCATTTAAATGACTTTCCCAAGGTCTTACAAAAATAACAGAGAAAATAGCAATTCAGATACATTAAGCTAGGACTTGAGGCTTGCAAAAATCATAAACATTCAACGAGTTACCATTCTAAAAACTTTCATTTTTCATATCTCTTATCTGGATGATGAAGCTTTGAAAGGAATTTCTGACTGCTGGTCCTAGCAACACGGGGTTGCATAAATAAACCCAACTGCTGCAAGGCAATGAGCTTAACAGACTTTTTCCTCTGTAGGAAAGTTGGCTTATAAATATCCCAGGAAAGAAAACTGAATTCTTTTCTAACTTCTAAAAAAAAACCCAAAAAAACAGTGGTAGTCTGGCATTGTATGTTTACATTTAGGCTTAATATAAAAAACTTGAGTTCAGTTGGCAAAAAATTAGAAAATGCTCCCCAGACGACACTTGAGAGTTTAGCAAATATTTATTTCTTTTTCATCGAAGTTGAGCCAAATAGAGATTGTACATAATGGTACAGACAAATTACATAGTGTGTAGTGGCAGATCCACGTTGTAGTCAAAGAGACACACTGTTAATGGTCCCTGCAGCTTGCCACCAGATGATAATAAGTCTCATGGCTTAGAATCAGTCAAAAGAAAGAATATGGCACACACTGTTATGAACCCAGCCAAGCAAATAAAAGGATATCATACAGAGAAGAGCACTCCCATATAGTGCTCTAGCTTATAAGTAAGCCATTTAAACACAAGCAGAACACAATCAATTTATAATGAAAGCCAAAATATAAAGCTATCCTTCCAAGAAAAAAAATAAACATACCAGCTTAAATAACACTGCTACAATCAGCTGAGTGTTTGTGGAAAATCTATTATTTATATCTGATTCAAATGCAACAGTTGTTGGCCTGAAAAATGAGTCCTTTTTTAAAATGGAACTCAGTGTGATGCTCTGCTGTAAGAAAAAGAGTATGGACTTCTTATTATAAATGTTGTATTTTCTCTTGGAATCCAAATATCTATACAATACTAAGTACTTTTCTTAATATGTTTATTAGACTACAGGTGTCACAGGTCAATTCATTTTTAAGGACAACAGCTGCTGTGTTTGTTTCATGCTTAACACCAACACTCAAAATGATTTATTGTATTTTACAAATTTTACAAATGTTCATAATTACTATGAAGATTTACAAAACCCTAAAACCTATAACAAATATTGAACACTCATACAAACATTCTAAGTATTTAACTAATTTTAGATAGAAAAAACTCTAAAATACGTATGGAATTGCCACTTACTAAACAGGCAAAGACTTTCTGTTCCCTTTTTTCTAGAGCTCTTATTAGTGTTTATCCTTGTTTTTAATCCCTGTTTCTCCAAGTTGATAGCTCTGCACTGAAATATTCAGTAATTCACACAAAAGAAAAAAATTAGCAATATAGAATTATAGACGTGGAATCACGAAGTAAAATCTTTCTTGTTAACAAATCTGGATCTCTTGCCCAATGGGCGATGTTGTGCTGAAGGAGGAGGTGAATGGGCATTGTTTTATGTCAAAACTCAGTCTATCCACAGGTCCTCTCCTGTAACAAAGATAGAAGAAGTCTAAAGAAGCAGGAGACTGGCCCTAGATGGAGGTGCCCTTTAGAAATTAGGATGAGTGGTTATGATTTTTGCTCAATGTTGCTAGACAGCGTGGTTTCTCTCCTTCTGCAAGAAAGAGAAAAATGGGGAAAATTTGGTGAGATGAAGGGCGAACTCTTAATTCCTCTAAGTCTTGTAGGTGTCTAAGTATGTGCCCTCCCTGAGTTCAGAGAAGATCCATCCATTTTTAATTTTTAAAGCCTGGGCATTTCTCAACAGATTCTGAATTTGAATTAATTCTAACCTCAGACAGAACAAAAGACTGGGGATATATTTTTGTGGTATGTTTTAGATTCTCAAGAAGGACAGAACAGCATAGATTGATTTATTTGTATTTTGATAGGGCAGTGAAGATTTATTTTATAGTATGTGAGGTGTGTGTGTGTGTGTGTGTGTGTGTGTGTGTGTGTGTTGGGAGACAGAGGGAGAAACTGAGAAAATGATGGGACATGAAACATATCCTTGGAAACTGCTTTCTCTCTCTCTTCGTCTTTCTCTCTCCCTCCCTCTTCTTTCCCAGTTCTCTTCAGTACTGCCATAAACAGGCGGGAAGCAAGATTATATACATACATATGTACATATGTGTGTGTATAATTATATGTAAAATTTAGTGGTCTCACCAAATTGTGGACCTGGGCCCTCAAAATTTTCTTATCGATTTTCTTTCAAATTAGCATTGAATAAACTTTCTTTGGGTTTGATTTATTTTCCTATAATAAATTTTAGCACTTTATGTAAAATGTTTCTTTTCTGGTTAATAGTCACTTTATTTTAATCAAACGCTCTTCAGTATATGGACTTCTTATGACTTGTGTCATAGAAAAGCTATTTTCCTCTGCCTATTGCTTCAGTTACCAAATATTTAGTTTACAAGTTACACCATTGTTATCATCATTATTAACTACTTGTCTGTGTTACTGTGATTAAAATGATAACTATTTATGTCTTATCTGCCTTTTTAAATTTAAAATTCAGATACAGGAGAAAATTCTGCTTTCTTTCTTGTGTGTTAATGGAAAGCAATTTTCAATAAAGTGTACTTAACTGACTTACTTGTTCAGACATAAACTTTGTAAGGCCCCTGTGATCTGTGTTTGTGATTCTATTTCTCCAAATTGAGCAGGCTTTTACTGAATATAGTTTTTAAAAATACATTTCACTACAGTCTTTTCAGCTGTTATTTAATGGCAGTAATGACCTCCAGTGGATTCTTGGGTAAATAGCAAGTGGAATTTTCAGAGGATGTCAATTTTCAGTATATTTGCATTTCTTAGATCTTTTGAAGCATGGTGACTTATCTGAATAAACTTAAATTTTTCTTAAAATATTTATGTATTTGTTAATTTTACAATGAAATTGCAAGTGATTATGAGTTATCAGCACTTTAACTTAAATGTATAACCTATAAGCTAACTTTGAAAACTGAAATAAACACTATTTAAGATTAATATCTAAATAAGTGTTCATAATGGTTCTGTGTAATCCACCTGCTTTCAATTTTTATTTAGGTGAAAACATCTTATAAAATTTCATACTTTGGAAAGGTAATTGCTAAATATTTAATAGAAGAAGGAAAGACTTTGATAAATAAACATTCTTAAAAATACAATTGTTTTTTATAATATTTAAGAGAGAGGTAAAAATGCTCTGAATATCTCAGTAGTTAAGTGAAATGAAACAATTTCCTGTCTCTTAATATAAAAGAGAGAAGAAAATTTGATATTTGAGAGCAAATCACTTTAATACTTTTTTCACAAATAAAACATTGTTGTTTTAGTATATTTTAGATTTCAGCGAAGATTATTTAGAAACTTAAAATTTGGAGCTTTAATAAATCTTCAGTGCTGCAAAATCTTCATTTTTGACTTGTGAGATAATAAATTATCTATAAACAATACTTTCGTATTAAAGTATGATATAAGGATTAACACGTTTTTTATTTCAGTTATTTGTTTCTGCAAATGAACTTGATGTATCCATGTATCTACTGATAATCTGCTTTCAAATCTTTCCTAAACAGATAGCCATCTGTAGAGAAAAAAGAAATGTGTGAGAATATAATTTGTTTACCACAAGAGGGCAGCAAAAATCTTTTACAGTAGTTAGAAATCTAACTATAACTTCATCTGATTTAACACTCTTTCTGAGAAGATTTGACATCTTTTTGAGAAGTTACCTTAGTTTTTCTTTCCACGGTGAGTGAAAATTAAAGACTGTGTTATAAAGCAAAAATAATGTGGATGTATTTTAATGAATATTTTACAAAGGGCACAAGCCTCAGAACGACCACATTTTTCCTTTCATGGGTTACAGCACTCACAACACACCTGCTACTTAACACTCATGGCTTAAACAACACTAATAAAATAATCCTTAAAGAGTACAGAAAGTTCACATGAGAATGCCAAAGTATCTTGTATTCTGCATATCTTACATTGTGATGGAAAAGAAAAATTCAGAAATATTAAAACATATTTAGTTTTATATTTACCATGATTATAAAAGTCTCTAATTTTTCTTCAATATTCTAATAATCTTAAGTCTTCCAAAAGTAAAATAATAATTTTCACAGAAAAGCAGCCAAGTACTGAAAATGACAGCTATAGTTGTTTTTTGATAAACATAATGAGAAACCATTAAGCAATGCATTTATTTAAAAAAATTAGTTAATTTTATGTGGTTTATCCAGTCAAATCAGTATGTAGAATAATTTATTATAACACCTTTATAGTCATTCCTGTATTACAGAAATCTCTTTTAAGTAATGCAAAGAAGTTGGATGATTTATTTTTTTTTTTTTACTTTTTTACGTTCCAAATATAAATTCTTCAAAGACAGTAGTCTCACCCCATCAGGAGTCCAGCGTGTGCCTGGGCAGGCGGTAGTGCTCAGGTTTGGAACGGAGCTTCTTTTCCTGAGGGTTGGCATACTTCCACTTGGAGGGTGACATTTTAAGCTTTTTCCTCTTCCTATCTGTGCACCATACTTTCTCGCAGTATTCTTCCACTCTCTGGAAGTTGCTATAACCAATCAGCTGCAAGAATTCCTTGTACCATGGTTTTGCTCCCTGCGAGATGCTACTCTGAGCAGGACAAGGCATCCTGTGATGCCTGTCCTCCTCATCATCCTTGTTAAACATATCCTCGACTTTCTCCTCTTCCACTACCTCCAAGGTGATTTTACGGACCGTATGGACAAAGCTATGCTCTACTGTCTGGCAAAAATAGGTCCCAGCATCTGATTTGTGTAACTTTAGGAAGAGTAAACCAAGGTCCATCTTAACCACTCTGTCATCTGTCTTCACCTGCAAGAACAAAAAAGTAAATGGCACTGAAGTATACAGGAGAGAAAATAACAATCCACCACCCTTTCCACTACCTATCTTGAATTTTTTCATTTTCACTGTCACATAATGAAACCCTGAAAATCATACATACACAAAGATGCTAAATAATTACATCTGTGTGTGTGTGTGTGTGTGTGTGTGTGTGTGTGTGTATTCTGAAGATATTTACATTGGTGGTCACTTCATATCAATGACTTTGAGATCATTTTATATCAATATTGTAAAGTAAGAGGGCTTTCTCCCTAATGATTCAATTAATCATTAGAAAAAATACATTTCAGTATAGCAGTCACAGTAAGAGTGAAAGGAAAATTTCTAAAATTTATTTTTTAACATTTGGTTTTCAATGGACAGAACAAATACCACTTCCCACATTCTTTCAGGAATGATTATGCCCTCCAGATTGTAGTGACCAATGTTTCTACAAGGACCTCTCTTTAGAGAACTGGGCTCCTTTCACTTTGTCTTCTTACAAAAAAATTCATCAGTTAATCAATTCAATGAACATCCCTTACATTTTCATAGGCTGTCCTTTACAAGAGATTACACAATAAACACGTAAAATCCAGTTCCTGCTCTAAAGGATCAGATGGTCTAGCAAATATTAAGTTTTAATATACCTTTAGTGCTCAAATATCTTTTGTCATGTTTTTGATATATTAAATTACTCACATTATTTCTATAAATAATTATAATTCAGAGTAAGAAGAGTGAGATAAGGCTTTCAACAAATAGCTCATGTTTTTATCACAAATAGCTGGACTAGTAAGTAAATGATTTCACATGAGGCAGAGTTAGAGTCAAATATTGGCACAACTATTTATTGTGTGATTTAGGGCATTCATGTATATTTCTTGCCTTAGTGTTCTTTGTAAAGTGGAGATAACTTACTAACCTGAAAAATTGTTGTGAAGATTAAAGAAAATAGGTGAGGATTTTTTGCACAGTGCTATCAATAGCTATCTCTACCTTTCTACTATACATTCATCTAACCAAAAACAATCAGGTCTTCCTGTGGCCCAAGATCTTATGATAACAGTATAAAGGTGGTTCACAGTATGCTGACAGATTTCACCTTTGAGAATACAAAAATGAAAGCAATATTCATCTTTTTCAATATAAAAGAAATGTAGAGGAAATAATTACAAACACTTTGGCAATAAAGGCTATTAATGACAAGCATGTTTTTGTCCCTGTGATAGGTCCTGGCCAGGAATGCCAGACTCAGCTCTTTCCTGCCTTGATGAGACCCGGCATAGATGAAGTTTCAATGTGATTACTCAGGTGTGGAAACTGGTATCCACAAACCACGATTTGTGGAACAGATGGCAAAATGTAGTAATATAGTATAGTAAGAAATAGGGATGTTATTTTTAAGTTATGTGGTGCCCCAAAGGCATTTTTTTCAGCCATTATAAGTAAGTTAATAACTCAGAAGTTTCAGAGTGTCCTAGTTGGGCTAATAAAAGAGTCTCCACAAGTCTTTTGTAGGTGCTTCCCTTGACTTGGCGGGACCATGTCCTGGTAGGCAGAATGCTGTAGCCATTAACTGGAGAGTGAAATTCTCCAGTGAGGAACCAAGAAGACCCTCAAAGCAAAACCATCTTCACCACATAGAAACATTCTGTTTTATTGATAGGTTTTTCTCAGAATATCCTTAGCAACTGTTACAGGGAACTAAATTTTAAAGGACTTTGCATACCTCTGCTTATTTACTCATGCCTCCAGGCCAGGCTTCTGAACAAACTTATTTTCCAGCACTAACTTTCTCCATAACTTTACCATCTATTGCAACCTGTGACCACCCCATGCCTCACATGATACTGACCCTGAAGTAAGCCTCCATTGTTTTAAAACTTATCGCTGCATTTGATATGGATGAAATCTGCCTCCTTAAACATCTTTTATTTTCTGTGAGGTATGTGCTATTATACTGTCCTTATTTTCTTTACTCTTTCTTGATTTCTTCTGCAGATTTCTCATTGCCTTAAGGTGCAATCCTCCATCCTTCACTGATCTTACATTTTACTTCCATCTATTTGATAGTACTTTTATTTCTTTGTTTCAGCAAGCTTCCCCAAAATGGTACATCTTACACATAGATAATCCATTGTTTTGTGTTTTCTGTTAGTTAAAAACAAAAAAAAATGGATTTGGTGTTTTTAACTAAAAGAAACATAAATAATCCTTTAATACGTACAATTCAGTATCTTCCCACTCAAACTGCCCTCCATTTACCAACTTCCCTATTTCTGGCCATGACATCATTATTAGTCTCCCTATCCTCAATTGTTGATCGTTTATACTTCTCTCTCATTATATGCTATCACAAATTCCTATTTACATTTCTTCAGTGGTGACCCTTAAAACGCGCCTTCCTCATCACCATTTTTGCTGCAATGTTACATTCTCATACCTTATAACTGTTTCTTTGACCTTATCTCATGGCAAACTCTCTAAATCTTCCCTTTTTCTCGGTTTCTTCTTTCATATCCAGCTTCATTCTGTTTCAAGATCTCTGTGTGTATCTCTGCCTTGAGACACTTCTTTAAGGCTGGTTAATTCTCATCCTGCATAACTGAATTAAATATCATCTTCCCAAACTGGCCTTTCTCACACCCCTGTAAAAGTGTCCTCCCTCCTTTATTACCTTCATTTCGCCTGTTAACCTTCATACACTTGAGCATGCAATATTACACACAAGTATCTAACAATAGTCCTTCAATTAAATTTCTTGTGTCATCTTTCCCCACTTATTTCAACAAATGGATACTAATTTACTCTTCTTTAAAGCTCACTTTCTTTTGTCAACATCCTGATTTAGAACTTATTCAGATCTCTATTTCTTGCCTGAGCAGTAAGAATTACTCCATTAACCAGATCCTGCTTTTGTAAATCTAGATCCCAAAATTGCTTAATGTATTGTTTCTCAAACTAGGGTTGGTGGAAGAGGTGCATTTCTGGAGATCTGGAGATCAACTCTTTTTTTATAAGGATTTTTTAAATTATTGTGTTTATTGACACAAAAATCAATATAAATTTATAAACTATATTTGGAATCATGTGAAAGATCAATCTCAGTGTTAGTGTTTATGTTTATCATAGATTCTGAACCACTTTCAAAGCTGTGTTTCCAAATGATAAAAATAACAAAGATGGGTATAATATGTTAATGATAAGTTACAGCCAAATGAAAATGAAACAACATCCCCATGTAGTAATACACATAAAAAGTTTCAAGGTCACTTGAATAAAGTGTTGGGAGGATGGAGTCATCACATGGTATAGCTATAGGCAGAAAGTGTTATACACACACATATGTGGCAATCTGTGTCTCATCTTACAATCATAGAGATACATATTTCAGTAAAAACAAAACACACAGTAAATAAACATTTTAATGATGCATGAATTTGTTTATAATTTATCTTTAAATTAATTTTGGTCCAATATTTTAATAAAAGCTACAAGCATAAGGAATGTATGTGTTCTTTTATTCTTGTGAATATTTAATGAACATTTTAATATAAATCGTGCTAGCAGTCCAGGAAGATGTTTCACTTTTAAGGGCAGGTGGTGGGGGCAACCTGTACATTACTAGAATCAACCCCTCCTTTTCCTAATTCTTTATGCTGCCATTCCCCTGTATCGCCACCCTGCTTTCCACTCACAGCTCTTATTCTGAACATACTCTTTTTCCCTTAAATAAACTCCTTTCTACTGTCTACCAATCCATTTGTTTTTTCATTTCCTTCCAGGCTTAACTAAACTTTCCCTTCCTTTATAAATACTTCTTTTATAGCCCCTAAAGGTATTTTGCTTCTTTTTGTAACACAATACCATTTACATTTGTAGCACAAAAGCTGTTATTTATATTTCTTTTCAAATTATTTTTCCATGCAAGTTTCATCTCTTCAAACATATAAGTTTTTAAAGGGCAAAGACCTATTTCTTTATTCTTCTGAATTATCCCATAATGAGTAAAGAATTCAGAAGATAGTGTAAAATGAGAACATACTAATTCATTTAGAGAGCACAAACATGTATAGCAATGGGGTATACCCATACAGATATATCCAAAAGATATTAACAACTTCCAGGTAAATCCAATAATAATTTGAATAAGAAGGAGCAAACATGGTTTCAGGAGCACTTAGTAACTGATGAAAGAGGGCTACATCACAGATATGTCTTAGGACATTGCCTTTAGCTGAAAAAAAAATATGCATACAAACATCCTTATTGAATATGATCTTTTGTTGTCTCTATTACATCTCCTGAGTGAATAATACATGAGAAAATATGAAAGTGATCTAGCCTAGTTTCCAGCATATAGCAAGCAGTTTATGAAAGTAATTTAAAAGAAAGCAAAAAGCAAAACTAAAAATACAAATTCTTGACCACTAGAATTAGGGTTGTTTGTTTGTTGCTTGTTTTTTCAAGTTTGGTTTTTAAAAAAGCAGGGTTTAAAAAAAAAAATCAGAAACCCAAGTCTGAGAAATACTGTATTATGTACATATAAAGTCCAGATTGGTCAAGATTCAAGATATGGAATCATGACAATTACCACAGAAATTGTCCTACATTGTTTATTTCCATGTTAGAGATAGTACCTCTCAGAATTTTGATCTACACTCTTGGTTATGACAAATACACGTTACAAAGACAGGAATATAAGCTGTTTTTATGCTCAGTCTGGAGGGCTATACATTATGTAGGTTAAATTACCTAGAAAGTTAAAGGTATCTTACGTGGACTATAAATACCCAAAAATATAAAATGACTTATAAATTTGTATCTGAAGTTCTTCCACAATTTAGTCTTTCCATGTCAGTTTACTTGGGTACCTCCAACATCAAATCTTGATTACAGAATTGTTTTCATCCATCTGTGTTTTTCTCCACGTCTGCAGACCAGATTTTCTCCGTCAAGAAGATAGTGCATAATACATCATTTCTATCAAATATTCTTATAGGCCATCTATATAAATACAAAATTTTTGCTGAAAACGGTTTTATTATTCTTAGCTATAAAGATTGATTCAGTATGTTTTATAATTTCTAGTTAAAAAAAAAAAAGCAATTGAACAAAGAACTCTGCACATCTGGTAGCTGGTCAGGGAGAAGCAGTTATTTCCATGTCTACCAACCATATGGTTCCATACTTTCACAGGAAAAGGATAGACATAGGCCTTGAATTGGTTTAGTTGAGAATACATTTAATAATAAAATCGGTTTTAGTTAAGAAATAGAGGAAACAATTTATATATTTGTTTATTTATCTGGCCTGCGTTTGACCAATTTTATACATACACACACATATATATGTATACATATTTATTTTACTTACAGAAAATATACCTAATATGACAGAGCATAAAAATACAAATTTATTTTATTAAAAACACTTTCCAGTATAAACCTGATATATGATACTGATGGTTACCTAGTAGACAGGATGAATTGTTTAAAAGCTCATTCAGGGAAACCTATCTCACTACGTGGAGAAGAACAAATGTGGAAAAACAACCCTTATTTTAATACAAGATTATGCAGGAAAGAAAGTCATTATAAATAACTCAAAACCATAACATGTAAAACATGTTATATTCAAAAACATACACGATATCAAAGGAGAAATTTAGGGCATTTATATTCAAGAATGAATTAATGTCTAGAAGAGGCAAAAGAGTTTTTCAAGTCAACAAAAAGAGAAATAAAAGAGAAAAAATGGAAAAAGCATATAAATGGGCACTTCAGAGAAGGAGAAACCCAAATGTTTAGTAAGAATGCAAGTTAACATTCAACCTCACTAGTAAAGTTAGAAATTCAAATTTAGGCCGGGCGCGGTGTTTCACACCTGTAATCCCAGCATTTTGGGAGGCTGAGGCGGGCAGATCACCTGAGGTTGGGAGTTCGAGACCAGCATGACCAACATGGAGAAACCCCGTCTCTACTAAAAATATAAAATTAGCCCGGCATGGTGGCACATGGGTGTAAACCCAACCACTCGGGAGGCTGAGGCAAGAGATTCGCTTGAACCCAGGAGGCAGAGGTTGCCATGAGCTGAGATCGTGCCATTGCACTCCAGCCTGGGTTACAAGAACAAAACTGCGTCTCAATAAAAAAAAAAAAAAAAGAAAGAAAGAAATTCAAATTTAAACAAGACATTACCCTATAGCCAGAAGAAAGACAAAACTTAGAAAACAAGATAATACCAAATATTGGTGAGCATGTGGGGAAACAGGAACCCACATGAACTGCTTCGGGAGTCCGGATGGCGCAGATATCCTGAGAGCAAACTGACAATAATTACAGAAATGAAGGATGTTGACAAATAATAATGCAGAAACTTCCACTCAGATATATAAGGGGTTATTTGCAGAGATGATTGTCAGAGCTGTGATAGCAGGAGTTAATTACACTCTGGATGTCCAATTTAGGGGAATTAAGAATGAATTAAGAGCAATATATGCATGCTATGGTATGTTAAGTAACAGTCAAGCAATGAAATACAGACACAAACAGCAACAGGGATAAACTGTAAAAACATAGTGCTGAGTTCACAAAGTAAGAAGGAGAATATAATCTATAACATAATACATTTACTTTTACAGTTCATGCATACTCAATATATTATATACCTGTTCAATTTGCAAACATAGTATTGGACTTATTCCAATCATTCAATAGATGCATATGGAGAAACAAGGATGAAAGTAGAAAAAGGAGGTCCAGGAAAAACAAACAAGAGAAATTTGTATAAACCAGTCATCACAATGTACCATAAACTAAGTCGTATGATTAACTAAATTATGCATCTGAAGTGAAAAAAAACAAGAGCCAAAAACAAGCAAGCAAAAAATAAAAACCAAAACAAAAACTGCTGTTGTTTGTAATGATTAATGTGGTTTGACAACCAATAAACTAAGTTTGTAAAGAGAGGTTTGTGATTAATGGTTTATTCAAATTTTCCATAGATAAGAATCTCAGACCGAAGAGAAATTAAGTTTAAAAAGAATGAAGGTAAAGACAATGTTTGAAAACAAAATTGCACAATATAAGGAACTGTACAACAACTATAATTGAAGCAGAAATTCAATACTAAATTTCCTAGTAACCAAAGGAAAGAAGAAAGTATGATAAATCCTAAGATTTAAAATGTCTCTAAAATATATTTTTAAAATTACTCCTTATGATAAGTACATCTTTCCTGGCACTGAGACTTGAGAAAAATCTCTCTGCATGACCTTATAAAAAGAGAGGGAGGTTTCCAACAACAGCACCATAATAAATACATTTCCTTTAGGCAACATCTCAGTGTAGGGTGAAGAGATAATGCCTGAGAATAGTTCAATATTATAGCTATTCTGTGGAGTTAAAACAATGTAGTCCAGATATACAGTTCTATACTTGGATATCTTCATGCACATGCATATTTTTATGATCTGGAAGACCACATAAATTATAATTTATACTAGAATAAAAGGAACTTGCAAGTGAAGGGAATTGGTATTTTGGAGTATCTACTGTACATGTGTGCATTGGGCTTTCTGCATTACCATGTTATCTGGTTTAATCAGATGCAGAAAGCTAGAATGGTGTCAGTGGCATGAGACTTAGATCCATAACTGATACCATAGATCTAAGAGAAAATGTTTTAATTTTGAAATATACTCAATATTCTCCTGGAAAATTAACAGAACAGAGTTCAGTTAGAAACTCTAGATTCATTCCTCTTCTTATGACCACAAGCTGTTTTATATTCTCCATTTATGCAATAGGAACTCCGTCTCTGCCATTGTAAAAGGAAGAAACATGAAATTAATGGGCTAGCCTCCTAATTATTGTGCAACTAAAAGATGAGATAAATGATATTATATAAATATGTTTGTCAAAGCTACAAAAGTAAATTCTGAATTTACCTGTTGTAAAGAGTTGTTAGTTTAGAAAGATGGGCACATTTTTTAAACAGACTGAAAAAGAATGCCAAAACTACTAAACAGATGGTTCAAATGAGGCAAGAGTTCATGCACTTTACGTTATAAAAACAAGAAAAACAAAGAAATAATATTAATGTGGAACAAAAACGGATGCTTTCAGTGTTGTGCATAAAGATAAAAATGTAAACTTATGGCTGGCTTTGATCCATTGGAGTTACTACCATAGGATAGCATTGGTAAAAGTAAGGAAAATATGAGTCATCTAACAAACAAAATGGTAAAATAAAAAGGAGATTTTACTTCATAATTCTCCTAGCTTCGATGACATAACCCAATATTAAAAGTTGTAATTTGTGCACTGCATTTTTCATTGTTTCATTTTTGTAGAAGCTGTCTCCATAACTCATTGAATTATCAATAAAATTATGTTTTATTTTAGACTATAGAAATGTAGCACAGAGGCAATGAACTCTAAGTTATGTGGAATGAGCTGCTCATTGATAAGCTAACCATGGTTATTAGATTACTCAACAGCGTTTAATTGACTTTGGTGAATTTATTCTACCTTGTAGGTGGTCTGAAGGCAGAGTTGAAAAACGCCAATTTTGGTATTGAGTAAAACAAAACATTTATAGCAAAGCACAATTAAAGTTATAAGAGTTTTTCCATCAATATACATTCTTTTTTGCATTTACTACAATAAACATGCATATTTGTGCATTATGTAAGCAGTCTATATAATGCATACAATTAACTATTTTAAAGTCATACACTTTATTTTTAAGACACAGAAACACATATTTTCTCTTAAATAGAGAATCCATGATAAAAAGATCAATAATGATCATGGAAAAAATAATTCTTTCATGCTTACCAAAGAGATCTACAAATTATAATGCTGGTCTTACGGGCCAGCAGTTTTCTTGTTTGCCTTACACCACCCCGAAATAGGCATAGATTATATTTTATGTGTCTTGAGATTGCCCCCAAATTCCCCTACAGGAGATTTGTGTAAATTGATTTAACTCACTCCTAGAACTCAATCTCATTTATTGTGTCTTTGGGATATACTTCGATTTTGTCAGCAAATGACTAAACTCCAAAAGAATGTATTCCAAGAAATTATTCACATCACTTGATTTTATTGAAAATCCATTGCAATGAAATTTTAGTTTTAGTTTCAGAACAAAGTGAGAGCTAACTTTTACACAAAAAGACTTTTTCCCCAAAAATTAGAGGAATTTTTCACAATAATATTCATTTTATAGGGCTTTACTTGTGTATGCATTTTCATTTCAGCCTTTAAATCAGGGATCAAAAACTTTTTTCTGTAAAGAGCTATATAGTGAATAATTTTGGCTTTGCAAGTCCTGTGGTCTCTGTTGTAACTACTCGACTTTGCAATTGTAGCCTAAAAACAGCCACAGACATTAGCTAAACAAATGGGTGTGGCAGTTTTCAAATACAATTTTATTTACGATAGGCAGAGGGCCAGATTTGGTCCTCAAGTCTTTGGTTTTTCAATTTCTGCTTTAAATAATTGTCAGGTTCAGGGGAACCTACTTTTTTAAAAAATATGGATTAAAAATAACATACTCCAAATACACACAATCACTAATAAACATTTACATTTAAATAAATAATGCATATTTAAATTTTCCTTCATTTACTCAGTTTTAAAATGTAGTGCTTATCCATTTTATAAAAAGAGAAATGCATACAGAAATACTTCAACTATATGACCTTAACTATATGTCTTAACAAGAATGAATTTCTTCACTTAGGGATGTCATTCAGTATTAACATTTTTGCAATTATTATGAAGGTTCATAAATTCAAGTACGTGGAATTGCAGAAATTGAGTCTTCATAAACCAGGGTATAGTGGTGATCTGGCTATAATTTTAACAGTTTTGTCCTCTGCTATTACAGAAAAAAATGATTTATACACCCTTCATAGAAGGAAGATTTAGGCTTGTATTTCAGATTAAAACTATATGTGGAAATATATATAGCCACTGAATTTAAATAAAGATAGAAGACCTTTGGAACTGCTAAACTTAACTTCTGTTGATGAAATTACATTATCCACATAAATGAACCATTTTATTTTCTCCTAATTCAGAGAATGAAGAGTCTCTGTTTTCCTTCTAAGAATTTACCCCTTAAATTTTGCCTGTGATTATATTCTCTCCCACATGTTCTTTATTTTGCTTCATCAACTAGTTGCACATTTCTTCTTTATAGCTACTTCCTTTCAACCTATAAACATGACCAAGTCACATTTTTACTAAAAAGAAAACAAAACAAAATTTATTTCTACTCTTGTCTACCTTTGTGGATCTCTCTCTTTGTCATTCAAATATTTTGGTAGAGTACACTAAACTAGCAGTTTCTGGTTCAAAACAGCACCATTCATCATTTAACCTGTTATTAGACGAATCCTGCCTTAACATCCCACTTAACATATTATCCCTGGAAACTTGTTCCTCGTTTTATGCATTGTTCAAAGAATATTGTTTAATATGTCTTATCCAATTCCTTTTTTCCTGGTTTTATTACACCACACCCTCCTAACTTCACTGTTTCTACTTATTTAAGCCTTACAGCTCTAGAGGTACTAACTAGTTTGTATTTTGTGCCATTTACTTAACTTTAGTAAATTAGCACAACCTTTATGAAAAACAATGTAGAGATTTCTCAAAGAACTAAAAATAGGATTACCATTCAATCTAGCAACCCCACTACTAGGAATGTACCCAAAGGGAAAGAACTCATTATACCAAAATGATACCTCCATTCATATGTTTATCACAGCATTATTCACAGCAGTAAAGATATGGAATCAACCTGAATGTCTGTCAATGGATGACTGGATAAAGAAAATGTGGCATATATGTGCTATGGAATACTACTCAGCCATTAAAAATGAATGAAATAATGTCTTTCATAGCAACATGGATGGAACTGGAGGACATTATCGTAAGTGAAATAACTCAAACAGAAAGTCAAATACTGCACTCTCACTTATAAATGGAAGCTAAACAGTGAGTACAATTGGACATATAGAGTAGAATACTAGATGCTGGAGGCTCCAAAATGTGGGAGGGTGAGAGGTAGATGAGGATTGAAAAATTACCTATTGGGTATAATGCTCACTATTTGGGTGATGGGTGTACTAAAAGGCCAGACTCACCACTATGCAATGTAATAAATATGCACCTGTAACCCCCAAATTTGTAAAAGTAATTTAAAAACTACTAGCTACCTCAGAGAAATTTTGTTAGTTCTAAATAAGTTACTACATATAAAGCACTTAGAATAGCATGGCATATAGTAAGCACTAAATGAAAGCTAACTATAATTACAACTTATTTTCTACTTTTACTTTCTCTTTTTTAGTTTGTCTTCTAACTTTTCCTTAAATATGTGTTTTCCCCTTGCTTTTGGAGTTAGTTCACTTTGCTTTTTATTTCATCACTCTCTAAGGTAAGCTATACTAGAGGAGGCATCACTGCATTTTCTCTAAGGGCCCCAAATTAAAACCAGACTGTCTGGGCTCAAATGCAAACTGGCTTCACAAGCTGTGTAATCCTACCCAAGTAACTCAGGCTCTCTGTGCTTCAATTTTTTACATCTGTAAAGTAGAAACAATAAAAATATCTCCCTCATGGGACTGTTGCAAGGATTAAAAATATTAATCATGCTTGGTACACAGTAAGTCATATTTAAGTACTGATTGGTGTTATATTGTTCTTACTTTTATTAATTCCCCTGAAATTGATTACTACATTTTTGCTGATGCCTCTCCAACATCTCTTGCCATGCCAAATCTTCCATTGGGTTTTATATTCCTGAACACATATACACAGCAGGACAGCTCCACCTGAATGATTTATAACAGCTTCCAATTCAACACAGCCAAAAGTTAACTCAACAACTTTCTCCCAAACGTGCTTCTTCTCCTGTATTATTGGAATCATGTTACTGTGCCATTAGCCACACAGACACTCAAACAATAAACATGTGAATATTTTGTGATTGCTTCTCTTTTATCTCAAATATGAAATCCACTTAATATTATCTCATAAAGATTGAAACCTGTCTTCTCCCTTTCTACTAATACTGTTTAGTTCATGTGGCACAAAATCTTTTCAATGACTATTGAAATATCATCCTAAATGTTCTTGACATTCTATTTATCTCCTAAGTCTGTGTGCCAGTTTCTAGAATAATTTGTGTACACAGTCAAGCTAAGTTGTTCACATTGGCTAACAGACAAACTGAAATGGATTCCTTGATCTGTCTACTCATTTTTGCATCCTCATTTCCAAACATGATTTACATGTACCATGTTGTTTTTCATCTTCATAACATAAGCTAACATTGTTCTCTCTACTAATTACCCTCTACTCATCCTTTAAGATGTGGCTCAAATGTCATCTCTGCCATGAATCGTTTCCCAGTTGGTTATTATGCCACCTCCCTACCCAATCTCTTGGTTGAGACAATTTTCCTTTTCCTTGGTTTCAACAGAATCTTTAAGGAACACATATAATTATCTGTTTGCACTCTTGTCTTTATTACAAGACTGTAAACCTCACAAGAGCTAAGATCATGATTTATTCATTGCCTATTAAAGTAGGCTCTGAGTAGATATTTATTGAGTTCAAAACACCAATTGCAGACAGTTAAACAGAGAGAAGAGAACAGAAGGTCCAAAATAGTACTCCATCTGAGATGTTAAACAGCCTTCACATTTCTTAATAGTGAAAAATATAGCAAAGTACATTGCTACAATGTGTATGAGGCAATCATTTGCAAATCATCTGGTCTTGAAGGCATGAACACATTAGGAGTTGTCTTTAAGCATGAAGATTTATACTTAATACTGTGTGTTCCTATCACCTCAATGACTACCTAATTTCACCTTTATCCCCACCCCAACATACTATAATCTTAATACAATAACCAAAGTGATCTTTTTAAATACAAATGTTAATGATGTCACAGCTCTGCCGAAAATACACAATGGTTTCCTTTTTAATTCAAAACACCAAAACCCTATGAAATGGCTATAGGTCCATGCATGAGCTTTTCCTTGACCTCACCTCTCTGATGCATAGTCTATTAGTCTCCCTAATGCTCACTAACCTCCAGCCACACTGCTCTTCACTCAGCTGTTCTTTGAGTATATCACATATGCTCCTAGCTCAAGAGTCTTAGCATCTGCTGTTCCCATTGTCCAGAAAGTTTTTATCTCATACTGTTACATGATCTATGCCCTCACTTTTTTCAGATTTTTTTTCCAAATGTCACTTTTATGGTGACCTTCTTAGTGAGGCCTTCTATGGCCACCCTTTTAAAATTCCAACCTGCCCCTATAATTTAATCTCCTTTGCATTTTTTTCTTTATCATTATCTGACATATTTAATATCATTCTTAGTCATTATTGTTATTATTTTCTTTCCACGTTCTTCAGAATATAAGTTCTATAAAGCAGGACATAGTAAGTGCTTAATAAATAAATGTTTATTTATTTATTTCTTTCAGTGAAAGAAACATTTCTTTCAGTGAAAAAACACCCAGTAAAATGAGATGGAATACTCTGTATTTTATATTTACATAGGCTCAAATGGTGGCTCACATTTTCTTTGATATAGAAGTCATCTTTTACCACCAATAGGCATATAGTAGAAGCTTGAAAAGGCAATTTGAGAATGGAAATACATTGATGTCCATATTGTGTATGTTGTGTTACAATGGTTCATGGCATCAGTGCTTAGAGTGGGGATGGTTCAAATTATGGGCAGGTTCTCTGACATCTGATAATGAGGAGTAGTGTCTTTGTCATCAAGGCTGCAGCAGCATGCTCCACTCAACTCTGACAAAGAAAAATCTATATAAGGATCAATCTGACATCAGGAGCATTTTTTAGAAATTGAATCCCAGAACTTCTGCTATAAGCAGTTTTCCATTTGTTTTATGTCCCAAAGCATCTGAAGCTGTATTTAGAATTTTGATTTCAGAAGATTTTGTGTTTTAGTAGAAATTACATAGACACCTGGATTTGAACCTACTTTACTAGCTGTAAGTAACCAGGGGAGTTATTAAATATCCTATGCCTCAGTTACCTCATCTATAAACCAATTCTTTATAATAAAATGGTATATTCCATAAAATGCACATAGAACAGTCCTTGGTACTGTAACAATGAATGTGAAACAGCACAGCTTTCGAGTCAGGAATACCTGAGTTCAAACGTCAGGTCTGCCCCTAACCTTGTGTATGAGCTATAACTGCCTGAGTTTTAGTTTCTGCATGTGTAAGATGAAGAAAATTATGTCTAACATGCAGTTGTGAGATCTAGGAATAACCTGGTACCTACTCAGTTCCTGTTTGCAGTAGGTACATATAGGTACATATAAATAATAGCCTCAGTTATCAATTCTGTTTATTAAGTCTCTTTTCCCTCAGGATATCATAATAATTGATGCTATATATAGTATCTTATAGATTTAATTTACATTTATAATTCATAGTAACTTATTATTACTTAATTATAATTAATAAGGTCTACAAGTCAAGGGAAAATGCTCCCTATGAAGTATCTAGAAAAGTTGGCTTTCTATAAATACTTATAGAATTGATAAAATATATAGAGATTTTATTCCATTTGCTTTGTTTAAGAAAGCAGGAGTCTATAAAACGCATATTCGAGAGAACCACTAAAATCCAGAGTTTAGAAAGTAGATAATTGAGTTTCTAAGTGCTTTCTAACAATTCAGGTATGTTTCTAAAGATTAATTCAGTTTCTAAAGGTTAATTTGGGCAAAAACTGTATCCACATGAATATGTTGCTTCTGGATAACTCCAGAGGGCTGAGTTTGAATCTGAACAGGCAGACATTACAGAATCAAAAATTTCAGTTAAATAAAAGGAAGATGTGTATACTCTGTGGTCTGATAATTTAATGACTTCTCCTTGTAGCATCAGAGATGAACCTTGATGAGCATCGTCAGGGGTACTCAATAAAGCATTTATGCAGGAGGTAAGAATTAACTAGGTGAAAATAAATATCCTTTAAAATGGTCTAGATTTGATAAGAAAGTGATTTCTTATCAAAATAAAGATTTGATAAGAAAGTAATTATGTTTCACAAAAAAGAGACATATAAATGGCAATAGTGCAAAAATTGTTATTAAATAAAATTAAGAACTCACATGCAAAGTTATTCTGCTTTGTGTATACATCATGTATATTCAGCCTTTAATAATGTCAGAATTTTGTGTTTTGTCCTGTTTTATATTGTGAATAAATCAATCCATATATAGCTAGGCCCATAAAAGCCAAGTATTAATATTAGCTGATTATGGTATAACTTTTGATGCAAAGAGTAAATTCAAAGTCCAAATATCAGCAAATATATTAGTTGGGGAAATTTGAATGTAGTTGAAAATAGGTACTAAAAATTATAGGAATGGAGAAGTAGATTATATGAACAATATGAGAAAGAACCTTATAATTGAACATTGATGGATTCAGCACGTCAAATGATTTGGTAAAGATTTCCAAATGAGGCAGATTATGGTGAGTTCCAAATTAGAAACAGAACATACAGAGTGAGGAAAACCACTGATAAAAGAATTACTTCACTGTCTTCTGAAGCCATTCAGCTTGGAGGAACTATGGAAGATTACCAGGTTCTTTTCTGCCAAGGGAATTAGGTGGAATTTAAAAAGCCATTTCACCTCAGATTTGTGAAGTGGAAAATACTTTAATACTAAATCAACAATTTAACTCAGTGCAATATGCTGTACATTTTTGGACATGTGTTTATTCTTATGACATCATGAAGAGAATTTTCCTTTCCTGATTGCATTTCTATATTATTTCTAATAGACTTTGTTAAGTTGAGGTGACACTTTCTTTCTAAAACCTATCCAGAGAACCAAGCATTTACAAATTTAATTATCTCCCAGAATGTACTGTATGATTTTGATCTAAAAACATGTTAGGTTTTAAATTTCACGATAGGCTAGGAAAAAAGGAATAAAAAGTTCAAAGTGTTCCGCATTTGGAATCAGTAATTTTGTGTTCCAATGACAAATGTTTAGTCTCCAGTGCCAAAACGAGGTGAAGCCTTCCATTGATTCACTCTCTATCCAAAATGCACCTATTACCTCTTCTCTGTAATAGAGGCAGGTCTCTAGAACTTATTTTCATGATTCAACTTGCAACCTTTTCTTTACCAAGGATCATTTTTTCAATATTCATCATTCAATGTTCAATATTCTTTCTCCCTCTAAAATATCCATTTTTTTTTCTACTTGCTATCTTTGTAATTCCACTTTTGTGAAACTGAGTTCGAAGCCTACATCACCATGATCTGCTTTACCTAACTGCTTTATGCCCTGGACCTCTTTATGCCTTGGACTCTTTCTACAGACAGCCCTTGACTCACATTCTTTTATCCAGTAACTGCCTCCTATTCTACACATGTGCTTTAAAGCTGCCTATCCTTCCATGTCTACAAGCATCCAAGTCATTCCTCTCCCATCATTTAGATGATGACAGAAATACAAGCTCCACCACTACAACTGCTAAAAAGGATGAAAGACTGGGGGTCTTTCCTTTGTTCCCAGCGGTTAAGAACCCTTGTGTCAATATCTCATACATGATTGAAAAATTTTCTTATACAATGAGCTTAATGTTGTAGCTGTGTTGTTATTTTAATTCTATTATTATTCATATGTCTACGACATATGTGTTAATGATAATTAAGTTTTGCTATTTCTCTACGACATTGCCTTGGGGGTCACGATTTAAGACTATCATTTTGACAACATGACCATAAAATCATGAGTTATAAGTACCTCTTTAAAAAATTCTTATTTCCAAGATCCAAATTAATGATTTCTATGTATGTGTATAGCATATATATTTATATAGTATATGTACATAAAATCTATATATATATATGTAAATTCTTGTGTGTATATAAATCACACATAACAAATAAAACTGACTTTTTAAATAAGGCATGCATAGTACAACAGCTAGCTTCATTTTTCAGCATCCAAATAAATCATGTATTTACTGATCACACACTATATGCAAAACACTATGTTTTGAATGTGCAGCTATGAATTACCTCCTCTTTTCTTGTCTCACGTCCTTTCTGTACAAACCAGATAACTTTTGCTTGTAAAGATCGTGGGGTACATTCCAGCAAAGTACTGTTGTTCTCTATGCCATAAGCCAGATGTTCTTCAGTCTTATCCAAAGCATCCCCTACAAAAGGAACATGAATGCCATCTTTGAGACTTAGATTTTATAGGTAAATAAATTTTTCAAACATTATTTAGATCCCTGCAGTAACATGATTAACTCATTACTTATTGCTTATTTCTGTAAAAGGTAATTTAAAGGAATTATTTAGAAATAGTGGCATACCAAAATTTAGGCATGAAACAAGCAAGCAGGCTATGGGGTGGGACAGAAGTAGGTAACTGAGAGTCTGGTTCCAAAGGATAGGACAGGATAGTCAAGACAGTAAGAAGCATCAGTGCTAAACTCATGGAAAGTCTATTGCAACCTCTATTGAGGGAAGAGAAAGGGAACACCAAAGCACAGAACAAAATTCGTGGTTACAAACAAAAGCAGAAACCAGAAACGCAGGCAAAATGCCACTACATAAACACAAATGTGGATTATATCTTGACAAGGGATTGCATTTATCTGGGTGTTGGGCTGCTGCAGTGAGAAGAGAATATGAGACTGAAACAGGGACTTTGTGAAATTAAGCTTGATTATAATCTGTGTCTTGGACCAGAAAGGCTCTTACTGGACTTGAACTCAAATTTGCATACAGGCAAGTACACTTAGCCACAGTAGGGAATAAAAGCAAGCAGGATTATTCTTTCTTTATTTTAAACTAAGACAAATTCAATAACTGGACCCCTGGATTTATTTTTCCTATGCCTGAATCCTACTCACCTTCAGAACTGACCCCTAAACTTCCCTAAGATGAAGGTCCTACTTTTCTCTTGCCAGTATTCCCAGAGGCTTGAGTCCTCCACTGAATCCTGAGTCAGCCTGGCGTCCAACAAAGTGATGCTGGAGCACAGTCTCTGGCTCTGTGTATAGCCACCGCTGGTTTCTCATTTATGGTGTCCCTTCTTATTATTACTTCCTAGTGAGCTTAGTGACATTAAATACAGCCTATTCAACAATCACTACCATAATAGAAAGAGTCAGGAGTTAACAGAGAAGTTCTTTCTTATATTCCTTACTTTTGCCTAAAGATGAGATTTCCTGCATTCTTTACCCATCAGATACCACCACCCTATCACCTTTATTGAACCACCAACCCCAGCCCTAAGCTTGGTCAACTTAGATAAAAGAGTAAAAGCTTTTTCACTTTATCTATCCCAAAGCTTAGGAGATGACTTGATAGAAGTAATACCAGTTGATAAAATCACCAGAAGCTACGTAACATGGTGAAGATAGTCCCCAGTATGAGATAAAGAGGTAAGTCATAAGAGTCACTGTGGCATCAACCACCTGAAGTGTGCAGCATTCTTGCTCTTGTTCTAGGGTTTCTTTGTTTTAATAATTAGTTTAATAATAAAGCTTGGTGGTAGTACATAAAACTTATTTTCCTAATCAGGTAAAAATTAGATGTCAAATTTTCAAAATTTTAACTACATGTCAGAGAAAAAGAATACTTATTATATTGTTCTAGTATACATGAATCACGAAGGAAAAAAGGACTCTTTTTAAGAAGTTTGCAGTTTATGTTCAATGTATTCTCTGAGTAACCCAGAACAACTGATTTTCTATGGATTACCAACAAACTGTTGTCCAAAGCACTGCTGAGCTGCATTTCCATGTCGAACATCTTGTCTCCGGAAACGCCTGAAAGAAAGTAAATGCATTTAGATGTTCATATTTTCAATTTTCCAGACTTTAAAATGCAGCCAATTGCATTAAATATACAAGTAGTATTCTGCTACTGAAAAAAATGATCATTCATATGAAATAAGAATAAAATCCAGGTTTCATAGTTTTTCATATTTCCATTATATATTCTTCAGTAGTTAAGATCTATGTTACCCTGTTCTTTATTTACATAATGTTGAATTCTGGAAATTCAAACAATGGAATATATTTCTCTTTACTTTTTGTTAAAAATTTAGTTCAATAAGAAATCTTCTAGTTTGAGAATGTCTTGAATGGTAAAGTATTTGAGCAGAGAAAGACAATGGGATTTGAAGTAAAGTATTTATTGAGTACAAAACAGTTATTTTGAGTATAAAACTCCCATATATAATAAAGTGCAAATGAAAAAGGTGTTAAAATCCAAATAGTTTGTTCTATGGCCATTATAATCAATTAGTACAAATAGAATTTCTAAAAATAGGACATAAACTAATAATATACTGTAGTCAGCTTACTTTTATTCAGATATAACATTGAGGAAGTGCACGCCTCTATTCAATGTGATAGTGTGTTCTTCATGTTTAGCAGGATTTTGTGCATCTAGTGGGACTCAATAAATATTAGTATTTCCCCCTCAATCTGCCTATGTAATTAGAGTCATTTCTAGTGTTGTTTTAATTTCATAGATTGTTTAGATATATAACTGAAAAAAATACAATATTCTGTATCTGTGGAGAAATTCCAGAATATATATGTTTATATATATATATATATATAACATTATATATATATATATAACATTATATATATATAATTTCAGAATATATGTAATATACATATATTTTGAATATATATAAAACATTATATGTGTGTGTGATTCAAGAATATATATATATAATATAATGTTTTGAATATAAGTAAAAACATTAGCCAGGCATAGTGGCTCATGCCTGTAATCCTAGCACTTTGGGAGGCCAAGACGGGTGGATCACGAGGTCAGGATTTCGAGACCAGACTGACCAACATGGTGAAACCCCATCTCTACTAAAAATACAAAAATTAGTCGGGCGTGGTGGTGTGCAACTGTAGTCCCAGCTCCTCAGGAGACTGAGACAGGAGAATCGCCTGAAACTGGGAGGTGAAGGTTGCAGTGAGCCAAGTTTGCAACACTGCACTCCAGCATGGCAACGAAGTGAGACTCCATCTCAAAAAAACAAAACAAACAAACAGAAAATATACATATATCTTTAAATATATAACATTATGTATAAAATGATTTCATATGTAAGCATTTTTTTCTGAGGAATTAAACAATGAGAATTATCATTAGTATTAATAGCACTGAAATTCTAAAATCCAGAACCCTGGCATACTTAATTTAGCTTAGAGATTAAAATAGAAGTATTACATAAAGGTGGAAAATACCACTTGCTTCTCTAATTCATGGCATTTCTTCAAGACTGAGGGAAAAACAGAAGGCAAAGCAGAAGTTTTACCCTAGAGGGTGATAGCATAGCTCCCAAAGTGACAATGAGATGCTTTAACCATATGCAATGATGAAATTTGGAAGAGTGAACCAGATTCAATTCCCAATACCACCACTAATGTTCTGTATGATCTTATGCATATTTCCTCCATTTCCTGGCTTTTTGTGTCCTCTCTTGTAAAATAGAGGTGGTAAAATGACACCTAAAATCTATTTCAGTCTCTTTATTTTTTTTTTCATTCTAGGATGTCCTTACTGTCTCTAAATAGCAATAATAGAATGCTATTTCAAGAGATCAAGTGCTTTCTCACACAGGAGTTCAGATCTTATTTAACAAATTAATAGATATTGAAAACTAGGGCAGATCAACATCTCCAATCAATTTTTGGGATTATGACCTGTGTACAAAAGTATGTTTTAGTTTTAGTTTGTTTTTTTAATGTAGAGATTGCTGATTAGAAAACCTTACCTAAAAACCTGAGATTTTACAAAGGTAATATTAGATCTGCCACATGTATCATTCTACTGAACTAGATTGAAAATAGAGCTTATGAAAAAATAACAAGCAAAAGTAGAAAGTTGTATGATTCTATATTGTTTTATACTAGTATGTAGAACTATTATACAACTAATAGCAGATCTAGATGAGAATTAAAATGCTGTTGTTAATCCCTCACTTTTTTGAGTGTTGCTTCTATATTGAGAACCTAAAGCCTGATGAGCAATAATGAATAATGGATAGGAATAAAATCAATAAAATGAGAAACGGCTTCCACTTTGCCAAGATGGTGTTGTATAAAGATTATTATACAAGTGATATGAGGATAAGGAAGCTACAATCAAATAATTCTAGATAAGCAATGTCAAGAACTGAGTGCAAAAATATTGCTGAAAGTTATTGGAAACATACATTTAAAAAGAAAGATATCACACTCTCTAGCAAGGTTTCAGTTTGTTTTATACTATCCCAGTATAGTTGTCCTTTATTTCAGTATACATATATACATACACACATATATGTATATATTACATATACACATACACACATATATGTATATATTACAGGTATACATACATACACATGTATATATTACATACATACACATATACACGTGTATATATCACATGTATACACATATACACGTGTATATATCACATGTATACACATATACACCTGTATATTACATATATACACACGTGTATGTATTACATATATACATATATGCACATATATATTACATATATGCACACGTGTGTATATGGCATATATGCACACGTGTGTGTATTGCATATATGCACACGTGTGTGTATTGCATATATGCACACATATGTGTGTATATTGCATATACACACATATGTGTGTGTTGCATATATACATATCTACACACATACATGTATATTACATATTTACATTATATATGTATGGAGAAGTTTCAGAAAGGTGAACAAAGTTGCTTTCATTCTCAAAGTTGCGTATTATTCTTATATCTCCAGTCTCTTAGACATTTTTAAAGAGAACACTGGAAATAGACAAAATACAAGAGCAAGGGGAAGAAAAAGATTCTAGCATTATAAACCATAGTGTATTTTGGAAGATCATTTTAAACAAGTGGTTTGGATTGTGAATTAATGTTTTTCCCCTGTTGACTCATTTTCACTCTTTGAGCAGAAAAGTATTTATTTTAATGACCTGTTTTTAATTTCTGCTTCTATTCAGGTCTGAAGCAAAAATGATCTGCTATAAAAGCAAACTATTTTACCTTCATGTGTTGGAACTTATCCAAAAAGTTCTCCTCCAGGGGTGAGTGATGGTTCAAAAGAATTTGACACCACTGAAAGATCTCCATTACATGTCACTGAACTGAACTAATTCATTTACGAGCATGGCTTCTGATTCCAGCATTTCATGCCTTCCTGTCTACTATTTTTCTCATTCACTTGACTTTTTCTAAGTAACTCTTTTTGTCCACCACATCTACTGTATTAACAAGCTTAGGGCGGTACACTGTTAAAAGATGCACCATATAAAAAAATTAACTATGGAAACTGCTCAATTAAAATTCATTATCACTACTGCATGCCTAACACAAAACCCTGTCATTCATAAGCATTTGGTGCAAGGCTTGTAAACATTTTTATTGTTGCTAATGACAATAAAATAATTAATGCTGTTATTTGTGGTTAAATTCACATTCTACTCTCATATTCTTCTATTTCACTCCTGACCCATGGTACGGCATGCTTGTTTTTAAGCATTCTGTTTCTTTGTGCAGACAATTAATTCCCTTTGACTGGAATCTTCTTATATCTCTACCTTCAAGATTAAGCTCAAAAGTCAGATTATTTTGAGAATTAAATAAAGTATTATATGCATTGCTCTTAATCCAGTAGCTCATTCATAGTAAGTACTCAATAGCAAGCTACTACTATCATTATCTACAATTCCATTCTTCACTTTAGGTTCCAATTTCCTTTAGACAAGAGGTTATGCTTGTTTCTTCATGTCCCTTGCACATAGTACACTAATTGGCTTAAGAGGTGAATACACTAATAATTAATATTTTCAAATAATTACATGACTATATCTACAAGAATTGTTTTCAAACATCAACAAGCACTTCTGCAAAATCAATTAATTTGCTCAATTCTTTAATACAGTTGGTAAATTTAGTTCAGAAATGTCCTCTCAAAGCATAATTTTACTATCCGCTTATTTCATCATTTTTTAAAAATACTCACTGGAGTGTTAATTTATCTCAAGTAAAATTAACAAAAGTTTTGAATTAGTGAAGTTTTAATGAGATCCTGCTATATATTTGAACCTGTAATACAAGAACTACACTAAATTGGGTTAAATTATATTCTGAAAAATGTTTACAGAAAAGTAACCCAAAGTTAAATAATAAAAATAATTGAAATTAATACAAACTGTTTTTCAGTAGGAAAATTGTCTATACTTCTATTGTTTGCTTTATTTTGTCTTTGGTCATTTTATTGCGAGAAAGAAACTGCTTATTCTCTAAGAAATAAAAATACTTTTTTCCTGAGGTATTTCCACAAAGAATGCAAAACTTCACATGGCTTGAGTGAAGAGATATCCTTATTCTTCAAAATACTTAACTGCACCTCAAGATCTCTGCTTAAAGAATCCTGGGATTTACCTTCTGTAGGAAATTGCAATGACCTCACAGACTGTAGGCATTGGAGTTTGGAGATCTTTAAGTACCTTTCATTTGTGTTGAATTAAATCACACATTTCATTAATTATACAGGTCATGCATTTGCCTAGGAGTTAAAATATTCACTTTCAAAATGAAATAAATGAAGACCAGCTGGTAGAGAGGACATGGGGCAAATGCAAGATGTATTTTAGAATTTCTTTATTTATTTTCCTTTTAAGTCTTTGAATCTCTCATGTGTGGTGGCTTGCCATTTCCACATTTTAAGTTTATCTGAACTCATTTCATGTCTTGCAGAAAAAGTTTCAAAAGAGGGAAAAACTGACTCAAACCTGGGTGAAAAAATAAAAGGTCAACAGCATGTTCAGCTCCAGTCTCTGTACACAATAATTAATACAGGTATTTTCTGGAAAACTTCAAGTTAAGAAAAAAAAAAAAGCATTAGGGTTTTCCTAAGCAAGGGAAATAGTTAATCAGGTATCACATCTCACCTTTTTGCATGTGTGCCTGTTGGGTAATACCGGGAGCAGGATATGCCATCCCAGGCACAGTAAGGGTCTCGAGCCAGGCAGCAGTCAGCACAAGCACTTCCATACATGTCACAGTGATGGAATCTGACTTGAGCCACAGCAGAAGCAGATCCAATATACAGCTGTTGCTGCAGAAATCAGAAAGAGGTCACTAGCAGAAATGGACAAAACTTTCACTGAGTTATTACACCTAGTTTTCACATTTACACACAATCACCTCAGAAAGTATTCACTTAAATTTAATTCACTTAAATTAGCAGTTTCAGGAGTTTGAGACCAGCCTGCACAACATGGCAAAACCCCATCTCTACTAAAAATACAAAAAATTAGCCAGGCATGGTGTCGGGTGCCTGTAATCTCAGCTACTCTGGAGGTTAAGGCAGGAGAATTGCTTGAACCTAGGATGCGGAGGTGGAACCTGGGCGACAAGAGAGAAACTCCGTCTCAAAAAAAATAAAATAAAAAAATAAATAAATAAATAAATAAAATTATAGCTGTTGTTCAATATAGATAATAGAATATTTATACTTTCTATACTTTCATTTCTCTAATATTTGAGAAACATTCATAGACATACATGTAGGAGTACCAAAATTGCTACACTGAACTTGACAAGAACTCAAGAAGCTCTGTTCATTATCTTGCATTATCCAACACTGTGGATCTTCCTTTGAAGATCTATAGAAACAGCCGGGTTTATGCCTGTAGTGGCTTATGTCTGTAATCCCAGCACTTTGGGAGGCTAACGCAGGTAAATTGCTTGAGCCCAGGAGTTTGAGACCAGCCTGGGCAACATGGCGAAACCCTGTCTCTACAAAAAATACAAAAATTAGCTGGGAGTATGTGCCTGTGGTCTCAGCTACTCAGGAGGCTGACATGGAAGGATGACCCGAGCCTGGGGAGGTTGAGTTTGCAGTGAGCTGTAATTGCACCACTGAACTCCAGCCTGGGTGACACAGTGAGACTTTATCTCAGAAACAGAAAACAAATCTATAAAAACAATTAATAAGAGATTTGGAAAGCAAATAGTCTTTTAAATATTGACATAACATTTAGAAGAGTGATGTGCATATCTATCTATCTAACTACAGAACAAGTAGCTGAACATTTAATATCATATCTTTCCTTTTGCCTGAACATGAAGGATTATTTATAAATAAATTTGGAGCAATATATGCAACAACTGTTTCTAAAGAAGTTTACACCAAACTGATTTCAGTGAAGTGGAAAGGAGGTGTGTTTCCTTGCACACTATTGGATTATCATTGTTCTTGCACACTATTGGATTATCACTGTTACCATTGTTTTTGAAAAACATTAGTGAAAAATAACCATGGAATAAAGTGTTATCATGATTGTAGAAGTAAAACTGCTCTCATCTTCTTTTCTATAGAGATAGAAAATGAAAACATGTATCATATAAATCATGATAAACTTTTGTCAGAATCAATCAATGGACATAAAGTTTCAGTCAAACAAGATTAATAAGGTTTAGAGGTCTGCAGTATAACACTGTACCTATAGCCATTAAACATGTATTGTACATTTAATATTTTGTTAACAGGGTAGATCACATGTTAAAAGTTCTTACTACAATAAAAAAGTAATAAAAGAAAAATAAAACTGTAATAAGTTCATATTAAAGCACATGTACTAATGTTCTCATATCCTTTGACCTTAGCTTACATATAGAACACACACACCTACACACACCTACACACACACACACACACACACACACACACACAGAACTTACCCGCTTTGAAGAAATCTCCATAGAAATAATAGGAACTGGATCCTGAAATTTTAAAAAAGGTTTCATTTTTAAGAAAATAGTATAAAAACATTTACCTTAATATGGCTGTAAACTCCTGAAATTACATTACTTATATAAGTGGTTCTGTGTTAAGTACTGTATAGCTTTCATTTTAGTAAATCACTATGCAAATGCAATTAAAATACAGCTTTAAAAACTTTTTTCTAACGGGGTGGGCAGATATGCAGAAGAGAAGAGCAGCAGGAAATCTAACCAGCCTACTGTTTGTCTCTGGAATATTATTTTTGAATTTGCATTTGAATATTACTTGTGCTTTGGAAACTCAAGTATCTTTAAATAAAATAATAAAGTCAGAATGTTCTTTCTATTAAAATAATTGAATCATTAAAATGAAACTATTTTGTCTTTCAATAGGTGTTATTGCTAATAAACCAGGTGATTTTAATCATTTGAACCCAAACCTAAACAAAATATTTTTCTGTTGGAGTGATCATGGTGAATCACAATCAACCCAGGATTCTTTGAACGAGATGAATAACCTGATTTTCTTAGAACTGCACCAGAGAAAGGACAATTTGTACCATAGCTTTGGGAACCAATATGTTGTTTTTGGATTGTTAAGGCTAGTGCATCCCTAAGGAGCACAATAAACTCAGATCAGCTGTGCAAGTGGAAAACCACAAGACAGGTGAAATCCACTCTGGGGATGATTATCCTTTGAAAAG
Source organism: Pongo pygmaeus (assembly GCF_028885625.2). NCBI lineage: Eukaryota > Metazoa > Chordata > Mammalia > Primates > Hominidae > Pongo > Pongo pygmaeus. Next base: position 94,706,100 of record NC_072379.2, on the reverse strand, counting down.
CTGTTTGTTAAAAGGGAACATTTGATCCTCTATGTCAGTGTTATTTTTATTTTTTATTTTTACTTTAAACTACCGAATCTTTATGCTTTCATACATTCATTCAGGCAACAATGTTTCTTAAGAGTTTTCATGCATAAAACACTGTGGTGAGTGAATATTAAACATATTTCAGTTTATAACATGAAATGAAATCTTATGTAGAGTCCCAGAGTGCAAAATAAACAAAAGCATAGCTGCTCTGGTTGATATAGAATGGTGGTTAGCTTTGGGTGTGGCTCTAGGGAGTCTGTGTTCTAGTACAGCAAAGGAAAAAATGTACTGCTTCTCATTTATAAAGTCTTTTCACATCTACCCATCATAAACATATAGAGCCAATCTTTGTTATTCACAGATTCTGTATTTGCAAATTAGTCTACTTGCTAAAATTAGTTGCAACCCCAATATCAAGACATTCTGTGTTTTTAACTCATGGGCACACGCATGCTCAGAGCGGCAAAAAATTTGAGTCACAGGACATGCACATTCCCAGCTGAGATGAAACAAGGTGTCACTCTGCCTTCTTGTTTCAGCTTTCACAGTGTAAATAAATACCTTTTTCATGGACTATGTAGTGCCAAGGTTTTCACATGTCTGTGCTTTTTGTTGATGTTTTGTTTTTAAAATGGCCCCCGAGCATAGTGCTGAAGTGCTGTTTAATGTTCCTAAACTCAAAAAAGCTGTGCTGTGCCTTAACGTTGGAAACACTTTCCTTAGATAAGCTTCATTCAGGCATGGAATATAGTGCTGTCGGCTGTGAGTTCAATGTTAGTCCACCAGCAATATATATTAAATAAGGTGTCTTTAAACACAAACACACATAAAAGAAGGTTACGTATTGATCTGTTGATAATTATGTTATAAATAGAAATTTGCTGGAACATAACCTTGTATTTCCCATGGGAGTAGTGGTCAGTATTCACTAGTTCAGTGTTACAACGACTTTAAAGACCAAAACTGCTGCAAATGATACGATTTGATATGTGCATGTGTGTGTGTAAGTGCATATGCGTGTTTATATATATATGCACACATATATGTGTATACACACATACACATGTATACACACATGCACCTATGTAAGTGTATCTGCATATGTGTTTGCTCATGTCTTTTTATTATCATTTTCTATTGTTTTTTTTAGTAAATTCTTTGTATAATTAATGCACTTAATAAAAAGCAGGATGCTTATCTTGTCACAATGTTCATGATATGAAAATGTATTTTTTTTGTCAGTATTGATAGGACTTTTCTACAAGATGTGACTGTAATACTGGCTCTGAAAATTATATGTAGTATGAATGTTCTTTCTTTATAGTCACAGTTTATTCACTGAAATTCTTTCCATGCTAGGTAAATATTGATCTCTCATTTGAAAAGTCTGTAACAATCAAACAGATGCATTAGAATTTGAAATAATTCTTCACTTGTATTAGCTCTGAATCCACAACACAACTGTTAGGGGAAAAAAATGGATATAGTATCTTTCCTATTTACATCTCACTTGTAGTTGTAGTGCATAAATTTGGTCTGTATTTTTTACTTTAAATACCTTGAATATCTGAAGTTCTTCTAGAATTACTTCTTCCATTGATTCCATTTCTTGGTTGTAAATTGTGATTACTTTCAGCACAATTCCATTATCTGTAAGAAAACAAAACAAGAAATAAACTAGAATCTATGTCACAGTCTGGTTTTCAAAAAAACCATGTAGCTGGCTGGGTGCAGTAGCTCATGCCTGTAATCACTTTGGGAGGCCAAGATGGGTGTATCTCTTGAGGTCAGGAGTTCAAGACTAGCCTGGCCAACAAGGCAAAATCCTGTCTCTACTAAAAATACAAAAAAAAAAAAAAAAAAAATTAGCCAGGCATGGCGGTGGGCACCTGTAATCCCAGCTACTCTGGAGGCTGAGGCAGGAGAATCACTTGAACCTGGGAAGCAGAGGTTGCAGTGGGCAAGATCATGCCACTGCACTACAGCCTGGGGGACAGGGAAGCCTTCATCTAAGAAAAAAAAAAAAAGTAGCGACTATAAATTCAAACAAGATTTGAAATCCAGATGCATGAAACATTTTAATCACTGTCAGTTTAAAACAATACGATTACTTATAAACTCATATTTTTAATTAGCAAAATTAATTTTATATGCCTGGCCAAAAAATGAGAGGAAATAATGATTTTTTCAAATAGTTTGATCCAAAAATCCAATCATAGATTCAAAAATCAAAATGTCTTTTGGAATTAATAAAACATAAGAGAGATGCCAAATTATTCTAGCTACTTTTTCTGTGATGCATGATGCAAGAAAATTTTTTTACCAAAAGCTACTTTTATGGTGCAAAACTATACCTTTAGTCTTAGGGAATATTCCAAGCAACACACTGTGAAACTCATCTTATATATAAAACATACACATACATGCAAGCACACACAGTTCTGGCTAGAAAAAAATCCAAGTATACACCATTGAGAGAAGTGTTTGTACCAATCATTTAGTTTCCATAATCATCATTTATTTTTAAAGTTTATATTCATATTTTAAAATTCCATCTAATTTTTATCATTTCTGATATTCTGAACTTGTTCCTTCCTATAAAAATTTTAACACATTAATTTGCCTGTACAAATAATTTAGTATAATGCTAGACATAATAATTCAGAAAAAAAAGAGCACTTTGAATTTCTTCTCTAAGAGTTTCTATGCTATTTCAGCAGTTTGTTGAAATATTATCAAGCCTTATGGATAATAAAACTGGATTATAAGTAAGCTAATAACAGTTACCTGTATTGTACACTACCCAAAGGAAACAAAAATTATCATCATTTTGAAAACTAAGCACACATATTAAATACTTGACAATTATATCAGGCAAAAAGTAAAGATAAGACTCAAATGATTAATTTGCAATTAGTGGTTTTTTAATAAGGACCATATATGTATTGTATTAAAGCCGGTGTCTAGTAAATATTGGACAAAATAACTATTATTTGTGGGATTTTTCAATGTTGTACCCATTTCACATTCATCAAACATGTTCTTTCTTCTGAAAATCTGTGGTTCAATATGATGACACCTTTGAGTTAAACATGGTGTATATGGCAGCACAAATATATGCTTGATACTTCTGAAATTCTCTGGAATAAATTTGATCAATATGACAAGCAAGTATTTCTAAAAACATTCTTGGACTGTTATATGTGGCTTCGGCTTTCCAGGGCATTTACAAATAACATATTAGGTTGGTGCAAATTTATTGCGGTTTTTGCCATTAAAGTAACAGCAAAAAACCGCAATTACTTTTGCACCAAACTACTACTTTAATTACTTTTATCAAATATTAGTATTGATTATGAAACTTTTAAAAATTTTGTTGGAAGTCACTATGAGTGAATTTATGGCCAAGTAATTTCAAGTTTGCTAAAGAAATCTGATGATACCATTAATCTTGAACCCACAGTGCTGAGCATATTATTAACTTCCTAAAATGAATGAATAAAATACAGTGCGTACCAGAGATCAATTTCTAAGAATAAGATAGACGTTTTCTTTTTTAAATCTTTGTTTTTAAAAAAACAAAAGGATGGCCGGGCATGGTGGCTTACGCCTGTAATACCAGCACTTTGGAAGGCTGAGGCAGGCGGATCACCTGAGGTCAGGAGTTCGAGACCAGCCTCACCAAAATGGAGAAACCCCTATCTCTGGTAAAAATACAAAATTAGGCAGGCATGGTGGCACATGCCTGTAATCCCAGCTACTCGGGAGGCTGAAGCAGGAGAATTGCTTGAGCCCAGGAGGCAGAGGTTGCAGTGAGCCAAGATCATGCCATTGCACTCCAGCCTGGGCAACAGAGCAGGACTCCAGCTCAGGAAAAAACAAACAAACAAACAAAACAAAAAAAGCCACAAAAAACAAAACAAAAATAAAAACAAAAGGATTATTGGAGAAGCCCAAGCACCAATATTAATATTAATATTACATCCTGTTTCCTGATCTGGGCTTATGCCAATAGCTCTTGAGAATTACATATCTATGATTGAAGTCATGTATGTTAGAATGCTCACTTCTCTAAAGATCAACTACTGTAGCAATTACTGTGCTGAATAAGAAGAAAGACAATGAAAGAAAGAAAGAATCATTTTAAACACTTTAAAAATGACTAGGATTTTAAAACACTTCAAAGAATTTGCTACATACTACTCTGGAGGCTGAAAGATTTCAAGTCCTCTCCTACAAGTTAGATCTAATGTATGGGTTAATTGAAACTACAAATTTATTTGAAAATATCACTTTTAGCATATTTATCATACTTTGTTTTATTAATGCAGTATATTATTGGTAACATTTGGCCTGCTTGGTACAAATGGTTGATCTTGACGTGAACTCATAAGAATTGCTGTGTTTAGAGATTTAGGTGAAGTTATTGTCCCAAGTTCCAAGTTGTTCACAAAATCTCCAGGACTCACTGAGCAAAGTCAGTAATGGAGCTGGGAAACTGACAGAACTGTTCTTGCTATGACACTCTACTTCCACTATGAGAACTTCTATTTGGAACCAATTTTGTTCATTAACATCTATTATTCATTTCTTTAGTTATTCATTTATTCATATGCATGAAGTACTGATCATGTATAAGGAATTACATCCTATGCAAGCCCCAAATCTTCTCTTTGGCAGCTTCAATATTTCTCACATCTGAAAAAAACCCACATATTTTGTTGGTCAAACCATGACACTTCTGACAATGAAAGTGGTAATATTCCCAGACAAGTGGCCTAAACGCTTACTATTGCAGCCACGTGAGGTCTCTATTTCAATCTTTCTCATTTTGGATTAGCAGTGTGAAATGGTTTAATGGACAGACAGATTTGTCGATAGGTGCTTTTAGAAATATTATTAAAGTTATTGAATTTAAGGGTCAATTTAAATATCTCTGAGTACTTTCTCATCTCTTTACCTGTCCCAATAAACAAGACATCATATTGGCCATCCTCAGCTTCCACTCGATCCACTGCTATTTGTTTCAGGTTGTATTTTCCATCTGTTTTTACCAATATTGGTTTTTTATGGGCAGGTTTTATGGCCTGGTACATTAGTGGATGACTTCTTGCAAATCGGATGGCATCATCCGGGTAGTCCTTGGTGGTTCCGTATCTCCCTCCGTTTACTTTGCTGGCACACTGAAAAACAAGTGGATCAGATAATTCTTTTTGCCTTACACCCAAAGAGAACATTTATAATCGATTATGAGAAGAATCAGAAAAATTCTTCAGATAATTCTTTTTGCCTTACACCCAAAGAGAAAATTTATAATCAATTATGAGAAGAATCAGAAAAATTGAAGATGTCAAATTAGTCAATTGTGCATTTAGAAATATTTAGTAATCATATATTTTTCTTTTTTTTTAACTTTTATTTTAGCTTCAGAGGTACATGTCCAGGTTTGTTATATAGGTAAACTCACGTTCTTGTACAGATTATTTTATCACCCAGGCACTAAGCCTAGTTCCCAATTGTTCTTTTTTTCTGATCCTCTCCCTCCTCCCACCCTCTGACTTCAAGCAGGCCCCTACGTCTGTTATTCCCCTCTTTATGTCCATGTGAGTAACCATATATTTTTTGTTACAGAAATGGAATCTTCCTCAGAAATTGGAAAGGCTAAATTATTTCAAACATGCAGCACTAGATATACAGAGAAACTAGATAAATTCTGGAAAAGTGAAGTATAGTTACTATCAAGACTTTGGGGATGGTAAAAATGTTTAACATCATACATATTCAAATTATTTTCTCTGTTTTTGAAATTTGTTTTTTATAATATAAGTTAAATTTTTAAGGGAAACAATCTATTGTTCATACAAAGAGAAGAAATCTCTTTGTTGTGTTGAAACTTCTAACTAAGGATCACAACTGTAAAAAATAGCTTTACTACTATTGAGTATGATAACATGATCAGTGATGGTTCTGATTGGCTCACTGACTACAGAATTTTAGTGGTTCAACAAAAAAACCTATTCAGATGTTATCACTGTTAATTATCAACGGCAAAAAAAAACACTCTCTATTTACTGTAATCTATATGAATTTGTATTTTTAATGGATTTGACAAAATAAACTGGGAAAACAAGAAATATGTGCTATAACATGTCAATTTTTAAACTACTGACTAAAAAATTAAATACTCTACAGTAGCTTAAGTTACTTATTGGAAAACCTTTAAATGTGTTGATTCATGCTTGTTAGTAACTGCTCCCTCATTTTACATATTTTCCTCCAGAACTACAGCAATTGCAATGATTACCTTGATAAAAACTTTCCACTTTAGAGTATAAATACAGTAGTTTAGTAATCAGATTCCACAAAGAGGACATTTATAATGGTGTGGTTTTTAAAATCAGACCATATTTCCTAATTTGGCATGGATTTTTCACTTGAGTGTACTTTCATGATATATAATTGGAAACATTTTGGACTAGCTTGGAAGCAGCTCCATAACCAGTCACTTCCTCCAAATCTCCTTTAAGACCATGTGGTTTCAGGAAGCATTTCCAGCAAAGCCACAGGAGTAGGTTTTCTCCATTTAAAATTGTAACTTCAATCAATAGAGTGAAATAAAATATACTTTATGTCTTACTGGAAGTAATAATTTTAAGCTAGTGAGAGAGAGTGATTGAAATGGTAAAGCCTTAACACTTGTTAATGGAGGTAAGGTTTGTTTCCACTTTGGGTTTTTGCTCTACAAAAACGGTTTCTATCTGACTTGCAAGTAATTGTGGAATCAGCGTAGTGATGGGATTTCACCAGCTGTTTGTAAAAGTATAGATGTTGACTTGTGTGACAAGTTAAATCTTTGCTCTCCATAGCTCACATAGCACATACAATGATCCAAAGTTTTTCCAACCTAGTTGCACACAGGATGAATGATACAAAATCATCATCTCATCATCACCCTCACTATCATCATCAGTTTTAGCCATGTGTGCTAAAAGCGCAAAAGACTGCATGCCTAGCTAAGAAGAATCTTAATAGTATAGTTCAGAGACAAGTGGTAGAACTTTTGTACTCTAGCAATACTTTTGTATTGGCATTTCTTTCCTAAGGGGCCAGCAAGGATGTTAAATGAGGTGCTAAGTATTCTGAGGAGATAGAGAAAAAAACTTCTTATAGATTTCCTACAATGAGAAGTAAGGAGACAGTTTGGCCTAGGGAAATTAGAGGCTGATTTAAATATTAGAACATAAAAATTTGGTGACATTGTCCTGCTTGGAATTTATATGTGGTGCTAACTCCTCTGAAGAGGCTGAGAAGAATACGATGTTCATGTTACTGAATGTTTCTGTGTTCACCAGTACTTTTAAAAATAAAATTTCAATTGGTGTTACTTAGCCAAAATATCAATAATAGTAACGTATTTTATAATACTGCTGTGTCCATTATATATTATATTCTTTTTATTAAATAACAAGGATAAAACTTGAGATTTGAAAGGATATTTCTTTACTACATATACTTTTCACCGAGCATACTCTTAGGTATATTATTCCTTAATTGTTCAATCTGCAAAGTCTTGTAAAACGCATGAAACAGTGAACAAAATATTACCAAAAGTGCACTTAAAAATAAGAATTATTTGCTATATAACTAAACTTACAGAACCAGGCCTTGGATAAGGGACTTTTCCTTCATAGACTGACCAGTGGTATTCAGGTCCTTCCTTATGTGCATATGGTCCGTTGAAGGCTGCCCGAATGCTAGACATGTGATAGACACATATAGCATGCCCTCGAAAAATATTACTGAAAAATACAAAAAAGATAATTATTCTTCTGGAACTAACTGCAGGTCATCTAGCCAAATACCCCAGCCTATAAAGATAACAGTCAAGTCTTTTGGGTAAAGTAGTTGCAATTTCTTTAAGCAAAGAATATTCTAGATGTGTTAATTATTGCAATATTTCCAATTTTGAAACTCTGAAACTTACCATTTTCTTAATTGCCTACTTAATACACTTGAAGATGACATTGTTACAGAGACAAAAATAATGTCACTTCACTTATTTTTAAAACTTGTGTTTTTATATTTTTTTATTAAGGGAGATATGGCCTTCATATTAACAAAGACTTATTCCCAAGTTGAATTACTCATTTAGATATTATCTCCTTTATGTTGTTCTATTTTCAAAGTAGACAGTGTCCTCTTACTCATTATGCTGTTAATATTGCTACAAATTCTATTAAGATGTATTAAGTTTCTTAATGCATATGACTTAAAGAACAATTTAAAGTCTTATGAAAATTTAGGCCTTTTTTTCCATTTTTTAGCTGGGGTTCATGTAGACTTTAATATGCTTGTATATTCCTTCCTCCAGTCACCAAAAAGTGTCTTTAAAATTACTTTAACTATATAAAACTTAGATCCCTCATCTCCAGAACTAGCAGAAAGCAAAAAAATTTTCTTGATTACAATTTTTACTTGACAGTATAAAGGCAGTAGTTGACTAACTGTGGCAAGTTTTATTGAAGACATTTGTAATCAGATTCTACAAAAGGACATTTTTAAAGATTTTTTAAAACAATCTTGCCATATTCCTTAATTTAGCATGAACTGAATGAATTATAACATTATCAGAATTTCTGTATTGTAAGAATCCAAATAATTAATGTTTGTGAAAGTGTTTTGCAAAATTCAAAGTTCTATATAAATAAAGTTTCCTACATCCTGAGACACCTGTAAAACAGCAGTTATGTTACTGTCCTACACCCCCAATTTACACATTTTATAACACACCTTGAAGCAATTGGAAATGCCTGGGATACAGGGAACACTTGAGATAGTCTCCTAACTAAAGTGGTAGCACACCTTTCATCACCATTCTACAAATATCAATCCTTATGTCAGGTAACAGCTGGGAAGCTTTTGTTCTCAGATTTATATAAATTGAACAGTCAAAATGGAAATTATAGAAGAAAATAATGTCTTACGTTTGATTTCTCAGAAAGATCCATTATGCCATCATTTAGGAAAATAGCTTATAATCTGATCATATTAACCCATAGAGAAACTAAACCGATTATTCCATAGCTTTAATATATCATATAAATTCACTGAATTATCATGCAACATATGAATTATTCACAGCATAAGGGAGGAGATGAAGTTAAAACGTTAAGTACTCTCCATGCGCTGTGATAACTACCAATCTACCTTAACTATTTTTCTTTGCATCAAAGAATAATTGATAGACAAATTGTTTCCATGTTTCTCTGTTGAAGAAAAGGTCTCTTTGCAACAGCAGGATTCTTGTCTAAAGAGATGTATTATTTTCTCTAAGTGAGCATTAGAAACTACCTACTGAAAAATAACAAACTAAAGCTGTGTGGAAAGACCCCATGTAAGAACAGTATACATAATTATTGACAGTTTATGGCTTATATGATGTAAAAGAGGAATTCAGTAATACGATTCCAGCCCTGTCAAGATAATTGAGGTATATTCTTCTTTATTTTTATCCTAATCATTTTACCTGCACTATGCCTTACCTAGAAAGATACTCAGGAAATTGTGTATATAACCTTTTAACAAAAACTGATTCTAATATTTTTATTTGTGTGTCAAAATACATGAAATAATATTTTATCCATTTTTACAGCACTTCACTATGGGTTAAAAAATACAAAAACATAAAGGGGAAAATAATAGATTATACATCTTAAACTTGAGCAGCAAATTTAAAAGATACAGAGCAAATGATGAACATGTGTTCACTATGAATCAAAGTAAGAGCAGGAAAATCAGAATAAAAGAGTGAGAAGAGTGTTCTATGATTAAGAAGTCGAGAAATTTTTCTTGGATATGGCAATTGGTAAGTATTGGAGAACTGATGTAAATCGGTTTTGGAGGAGAAAGTTATTTCAAGCAAGATAAGTGAATAAATAAAAATATAGTAATAGAAGCTAGCAAAGTAGATACTGACTGGCATCTGTCAAGGCATTATCTTGCCAAAATCAGACCATTAGTGAACTCAGAGGGAAAATATCCAAAGGCGAGTGAGTAACAGTTGATATAGAATCTTGACAGCCTGGCTTGGAAAATTCTATATGATGAATAAAGGAATTATCCTAGACTTTACAACATATAATAACACATTGTAAAGACTGATATCTTACAAACTGTATGTGAAAAAAAATCACTGTGTTCTAGATTAGAGAGTGAAGAGATTAGGATACTGAGCACAGGAGGATTCTGGGTACTATAAACAGAAACAAGATTTGGATTCAGATTGAGCTTTTGAAAATGAAAGTACATTTGCAAATGTTGGAGAATAAAGATCAATTGGTGACTATAAAGTGTAAAAAATGAGAACAGCAACTGGGTCAATAGTCTTTCAACTTACATACACCATGAAGGGAGAGTCCAGTGAGGCATCTCTTGTTATATATTGTTTTTATTGACTGTATAAATTTCTCACCTGGTAGTGTTAAAGAGTCCAAATATAACTGGATTCTTATGATCTCTGGTAGGTAGCAAAAAAACGTCCTCTGAAAAATTAAAGACCATTCCACTGCTTAGTATTTTTAGCTCTTTTTGCATGCAAAGAAAATGCATTCACATAAATTTGTTTAGAACCCATTATAGATTTTAAGATGTATATTTTCATATACAATCACACAACCACGACCAAGTCATAACAGAGCTCATCATTCAGCTGTTCTGGGTGGCCTTGAGCTGAACAATAGGAAGGAGCCAGACACTGACTCTAAACTAACAAGATGAGCCTCTTTTTGTTCTTGCAATCCCTTTTCCCCCAGCATGTGTGCCTGGCCAAAATGAAAAGAACAGAAACTTGCTCTATGTTAAATAGAGGTCAAATACACAGAAAACAAGTTTTCTATGTATCCTAGGGATAAAGTTATAAAGAGGCATATACATAGAAGGGCAAATTTAATTCACCTAAAAACATTTACCTAATTCATCAAAATATGTGTCAATTCCATTCATTCCTGGTACTGAGCAAATGAGTCTCGCTTTTAGGAAAGTGCTCCACTTATTCACCAGTATTCTCTGCCCTCCTACATCATTCTGTGAAAATCAAAGAGGAGGTAAATAGTTACTTAAAGAATTTTGACCAACCACAGATTTCATATTATTAAACATGCATTTGCCAGGAGTTATGACTTTTTTATTTAACTACGAAAATTTGGCATAATTCTCAAGTAATGTCATAGGTGCAACTCCCCATAATTTGGATTTTTATTTTTTTTTAGGTTTCTTCATTCAGCCTTGTCAGTGCACTTTCACCCTGATACATTAAATATATTTTGCAGATATTAAACAATATTAATACAGCAATCTCTCCTAAATAGAATAGTGGAGAGATACAGTAATCGTGATTATTACTTTGTTCATAAATAATTTGCCTCTCTCAGGAATATAGAAACATCCATTTATTTTCTTCCTTTAACAAAGGAAGAAAGCTTTTCAAGAAAGTTTGAAATACACACACAATGCCCAGACTATATATGTATATAAATATATACATACACCACACACACAATATACATATACACACATATTTATATGTAAATTTATTTTCGAACATCTTCTTAAATGCCAAGGTAACTATACATTTGTAATTTTATTTAATTCTCTCAATATATGTTGCTACTCCTATTGGTTTTAAATGTTCCCAAACGACCTCTCTAAATATTCAGTAAATTACAAATGGCTTTTTTTAAAATAACTTTAACCAACCGAATTGTTCAAACATAGCTATGTATATTATTTGTACTGTGTACTAAAGGAATAAAAAAGGTTTTGATTAAATTCATTAAGAAAAATAAAGTTCAAGTTTCTGCATGGGAAGAAGGACAGTCTAATCATAGACGATTTCTTCTCGGTACAGCTTCAAAAATGGGGAAAATCATACAAAATACGAGGTCCTTTTAAAATACACCTTTCACTAGATATGAAATGTAGAGGTTGGTAGAGTAAATATCAATTGTAGGCAGTCTAAAGAATACTAGAAAATATTTAAAAGTAGAAACTTACTATAAACTTAATAAAGGCCTGACCATAAATTGTGAGATAAGCAAGCATAATGAGAGAGAAAGCCTCACCACACAGAGTCGCCCGACCCTGGTGTAAATTGCATGGGCATTGTTTTCTGCCTCCAGTGCCTTCTCAGTAAAAAAGAAATATACTTTGTTGTCATCTCTGTCTTCATTGTCAGGAATCATGTATGAACCTACAAATTTTGGTTCTATAGGAGCAAAAAATAGGAGAAAAAGTAAAATAGATATTACAACAAAATGCTAACAAGTTATTCCAATAAATTATATATCATCTGAATCCTTAAGTTTAACTTTCACCATTTCATAAAGAAATATTTTTCTTGAATTTTTTTACCAAACATTAAAAACTATGTAGATATCTCCACTTTATTTGCATATTAACAGCCCTTTTAGAAATATTACAAGAATATTTAATTGGAAAATAAAAGAATCCAGGAGAGAAGAAGAATTTCAAACACATGCAACGCGAACTTAAAATGCATTCAGGAAAGAACAGATTGGGAGCACAATGAAGACAATCTCTATAAATTTCCTCTCATTGTAGGTAAAAACTAAATGTAAGTATAAGTAACATATTAAAGTAAATAAATCTATCATAATTTATTTTATTTATTTATTTATTTATTTATATTTATTATTATTATTATTATACTTTAGTTTTATACATATGTGACTTACCTGCACATAATTTATTTTTAATTCATAAATGATCTACCAGTATAGCGCATAGATCATTTTGGTTTCAAAGTAGAAAATTTATTTTACGTTTTTGAGATTGTAGTCCAAGAGATTTGAATAAATGTTCTTTGATATGGTATGTAAAATATATGAATGGTATCATCAATGACTATGCATTTTAAAGCTTAATAAAAATGTGGAAAGTAATTAAAATGCTCACCATGAAACAATATTCTAGCACCTCCATATACCAGTGTGCCAAAATATAAAACTTACTTCTTACAAAGAATTCTGTATCAATGAATGTCTAGTGACTTTCCTAGAATTTTGTCTCTAAAGTGTAATGCAATCCTATTAAAACAAGCAAAGAAGGGCAATCAATTCATCAAAAATTATATCAATTGATAAAAGTAGACAAAACAGCTTATTGGATGATGGACTTTTCACTTTTCATACATTTGCTTTGTTTTCCTTATTCAAATACTGATTTCTAAGCATTGCTCGGAAGGTATACTGATTTTATAATTAAGCCAATCAATTTTGATAGAAAATGATATACATATATACAATATTTTAATTCAAGAATGTTGCTAGTAAAACATTCTGAAATTTGTAAAGGAATTGTATTTATATTCTTATTATTATCAAAATGGCAATTTTTCCGTAAGTTTTAGAGTTGATTTCAATCCTAATTCGCATACTCTTTTCCTCATCCTTACCTTTCAACAGACGCTCATCGTCATGCTCAGTGCGGATGTGGGCCAGTCGCCCCATGCTGCGGAAGATCGCAGCGTCTCTGCTCCAGTAGTCACTGTAGAGTCCAGCAAACAATTCACTACCTACATGGGAGCATCAGTAAAAAAGAAGTCAGTATTTGTTTCTGGATTTGAAGACAAGGTATAAGTCACAATTATATTAAACACATCCAAATTTAATATGTGTATCTATAATATGTACTTTATGACATTAATACTATTGCTGTTAGGAGCATGGATGGTATAGTAAGACTCCCAGGGTTTGAGTCCAGAGTCTGTCACTTACTAGGTGTGAACTTGGGCAAGTTGCTAAGTTCCCTGTGCCTCAGTTTCCTCATTTGCAAATTAGAAAAGTAATCGCATTCAGTAAGATAGTTAAGAGTAAAGCACTTGGAAGATCAGCTGGTAAACAGTAAGACCTATATGAGTTTTTGGTAAATAACTTGGCTTCATTTATTTTCCTAGACTTCTTTTAACCTCCATATCATCAGGGCTTTATCATTATTATTGTTATTGTGATGATTACAGGTTTTATATGTGAGTCAGCTAATTCAAATCCTTCTTGTAACAAGATACTGCTATCATGAATATGATTTTAGTATGGGAACAACAAATTCTAACAAAGATGATATAATCCAATCAGTTGTCATTCAATTTGTAAATTTGTGGCTCAGTCAGATAGGAAGGATATAAAAAGTGCTCCGAATTTAATCAGACAGTCAACAAAATGATTGAAGGAAGTTAGTTGCAACATGTGGTGGCAGTCACAGTCTTAAAATCAGACTGAGAAATTACACAATGTATTCAGGGTCTCAGGAAATAACCATGTGTCTTTTGAGTAAGAAAAAAGACATTAAAATAACTTAAGGGAGAGTATAACTTGAACTCCAGGAAGATCAATAGCTCTGAAGCATAGGGACTTAGAATCCTTTCCCAAAACTCACAAGAGGTAATCAGTGTCCCCATCAGTTTTACCGGAAGGATGTCCTGGCCATAGCCAGCTCAGTTGTCCTGTCTGGAGCAAAAATCTCTGGCCAAGAAACAAATGATAACAGCAGATTGCTGGAAACAGCAACCTCAGAGCAGAGTGGTAAAATTGTTTTCTTAATGAGTGGCATATAACATTGGTCTAGTACTAAAACAGATATGATTATTATGTTACATGGTGCTAATGCTTTTTTGTTGTTTGCAATGTGTATGCATACACATGATATTTAAAGTGCTTTAAAGGTTAAGAGATTTCAAAATTAATTGTATTTCCAACTTAATATATCTAATTATGTAATTAATTTTATAATTGGGATTATTAAAGTTGCAGTTATAAGAATTTGACCAAATATATAAACAGAATTTAAAAGATATTGAATATTTATAAATTTTATTTATTAGAACTGTAAAAATTGTTTCATTATTTATGAAGGATTTTTTTCCCAAGGTAAGGTCTTTAAAGCTTTGGAAAACTTCAGAAGTGTAAGCATATTTGTATGATTTAACATTTGAGAAAATGATCAATTAAATTATATATATGATAAATTAAAAGGAAGTTTATTTTCAACTTGCATTAACTGACTATTAATTTTTTAAAGGTAAAGATGATTGCTTTTGTTATATCAAATTTAGAATAATATGATATAAATTAAACTCAAAGATTAAAAAATAAGCTTTAGAAGTACTACTATAATAGTTTTTTTCATTTTAAAAAGATAAATAATTCTAATTAGTTTTTCTCTGTTCACAAAATCCTCTATGGATGCTTAAAACGCTCTATGAGATACAAATAATACAATCTATGGTTTCCAAAAAAGAATTCATTTTTAAATTATATGTTCTACATGAGAGAGGAAAAAGTAAATGTGTCAGAGTGTTAACAATTGGTGAATCAAGGTAAATGGTATACAGGTGTTAATTTTACTTTTACTTCAACTTTTCTTTGTATTTGAAAATTTTCAAGATCACAGAGTTTTTAAAAAGATATATTTATTGAGTTCTTCTAGTATATTCAGCTTACGCTAAGTGAGAGGTATGATGTAAGGAAAATAACAAAAACTAAATGATGATTTAAATCTGGACTTAACAGTATATAGTTTGGTAGAGAAAAGTTATGTCAGAACTCTTACTTAAGCATATCATGTTATTTGTTAATAGAAAGGGAAAAGATTAACATAATTTTTTATCAAAGTCAGTTAATTAGTGCTGTCTTCCCCAGAAATTTTATGTCTATGTTTGAAGAAGTAGTATTTTGAGACCAAATGCGTTCAGTGGTTAGGAATATGACCTGTTACCTGGAATTCAGTCTGCATTATTTGAACATGGATAAAAGAGAGTCATTAAAAGGACTTTGGAATCATCAACTCTATGGCATAAACAACCAAGTTGACCCTTAAAAATATTAATTGACTATTAACACATGAGTGAGGATTTCTCTGAAATATTTTTGTTTTTAATTATTATAGTTGAATTATGTTTCCCACACCAAATATAAAGGCCATCTTGTTAAATGGTTGTAAATATAATTTATTTCGCTAATGTGGGCTGGGCTGAATCTTTAATGTATAATGGGAATAAAGATTAGATTTCTTTAAAATCATGAGTTTTCTATTCTCTAAATTTTTAATATTTGATTTTATATATTAAAGTATTGTAGACTTTGATAATTGGAAATATTGTTATGGGAAAATAATATTTATATTAGTACACATCGATTTTAATGGATTTATCCTAATTTGGAACATTGTTTCAAAATTATCGTTTTAACCAATGCTATAAAATTAACAAACAAGTATTCCTTGGAGCCACTAGATGGCAGCCCTATGATACTAGATAGTACCATATCCAGAGACGATTCTCTGCACAAGAGAAAAAATAGTATATTCCCAATGTTACCCAGTTTCCCATTTTGCACTCAGGACAGAGAAAATTGTGAGCAATTTCCATAACACAATATGAACTGTATGACTTAAATTTCAAAGACACTATATAGGTGCTAAAAACTGTAAGCAACGTAAATAGAAACAAATGTGTTTCTGTTGGAAATGTTAGCTTTTCCTCAGAAGGGAGAGATATTCCTTTCATATCTTCATATCCATACAAATTTTAAAAAAATCATAGTAATTGATAATAATTACGTTTGGCAAAATACTTTCCTAAGAAAATTAGAAAAGAAAGACAACATGTTAGTGAAAATAAATAATATATTAATAAAGACTTAGGTAAAATAATATGTAATAGTAAGTAAATAAGCAAAAATAGTGGGCATTATTAAAATTTTTAGTACAATTTGTGGGAAATACATAGTCTCTAATTAAATTTATTATAACTATTTGGTATCAGAAAATTTCTGAATCAATACATTCATCTTTTACAGAATGCAAAAATAACATCTAGATAAATCATATTTTCATGGATTAAAATAGAAAAACATTTTATAAAAAGACTAAAATACCTTTTAGGGCTTCAATTATAACAGAAGAACTATCTAAGGATTTAGTTTTCTATGTCTATGGGGATGGGCTAGTTTAACATCTTCTCACACTCAACAATAGTCTCTATATAGAGAGGAAAGAATAGTAGAAATAGTTCTGCAGTGGAAATCTGGCAAGCCAAGTCCCTAGCTCGAAATCTGCTATTTGACCACCACAAACTGTTCAAAATCTCAGGGTCTCGGTTATCTGTAGAATCAAAGAGACTGCCATGTAATTCTCGAACCTGCCAAGCTTTTATGTTCTCTCTGCTCTTTGGCCTAGAATTCCACACCTCTCTTCTCACCTCACCTTCCTTTTGCCTGGTTATTGTCCACTTTTTCCATGATGCCTTGTCTGGCCAAACTTTTTTAGTGTAGTGGTTCCTAGTGCTACTGTAGCTCTGGTACCTATTTCTATCCTACTGCTCATCCAACTATATTTTTATTGACTCCTTATGTGTTTGAAATGATGCCTCATTAATGTCTGAAATACAAAAAATGCTCAATAAATATCTGTTGAATCAATGAATGGCTTAATGAGTTAATAATTAAATATATCAGAAGTTCCTTTCAGGGTTTAAAAAAGGTTATGAAAGGCTGTGAAATGTCAACAATCAGGGCCGGGTGCAGGGACTCTCGCCTGTAATCGCAGCACTTTGTGCAGCCCAGGCCAGAGGATTGCTTGAGTTCAGATGTTCAAGATCAGCCTGGGCAACATAAAGAGACCCCCATCTCTACAAATAATAATAATAATAATAATAATTAATAATAATAATAAAGTAGCTGGGCATGGGGGCCTGCACCTGTGGTCCCAGCTACTCAAGAGGCTGAGGTGGGAGAATCTCTTGAGCCAGGCAGGTAGAGGCTGCAGTGAACTATGATTGTGCTACTGCACTCCAGTTGAGCCAGACCCTGCCTAAAAAAAGATTAAAAAAAAAACACGCAGGATAAGATCTTAACTTTTAAAAACTGTTTCAGAGAGAAAATATCAAATGAAAGAAAAGGCTATTGGGAATTTACATGGATAACAAATTTGAATTTTTGTTCCTTGAGGGCCTTACATTATTTATTAATTTTAATAGATTAAAACAGGAACTCTATTTTTTTTTCAAAAATTTGTCCCCAAGAATTTCAACACAAAGGAATTACACTGTGACTAAAAGACTGTGTCAACACTAAATTGCTTATGTGAAAGAAAATAAGACAATCATTTGACTCTTTGAAATAGATAAAAACACATTCTTTATATTAATTCTAAAATGTGTAATTAAGATACTTTTCTATATAACTCCTTTTTTTTTTACAATGTAAACTCTGGTTGAAGTTTTAATTAAATGCATTGCGCTGCCTTAATATTTTATGGAATGTATCAAGCGTTTTGTTCATGGACTATATATTATCTGAGTTTTTATTTACTATGTTGGATTTTAATTGTGTAACAAGAAAAATTCACAGTAGTGTTTCATGACCTTCTTATCTTGTTAAGTTTTACTCAAGCGTTTCTTCTGTTTATGTTATAAATGTATGTTATGCAAATCTAAATAATGTGAAACATATTTGCCTCATGGAACAGCATATGGCTAAAGACTGATTTAGCTGCCTC